>NC_086133.1:673024-1346048 GCF_035610405.1 Australozyma saopauloensis
CAGCTGAAAACGCCGAAGATGCAAATGACGAGGAGAACACTGAGAATGCCGATGAAGATGAGTCTGAACAAGCCGCTGTCTTCGATCTTACACAATTCTTCAACAGGTTGGAGACCGTCAAGTTCATTGAAGATCCATTCTCTTGCACATACCCCTACCCATTGACTGGTGTTGATGCCAGATGGAAGGCCGGCGCCAAACAGTACAGATACGACCCACAGTTCTTGCTCCAGTTCCGTGACGTCGTCCAGTATCCAGTAGACGATGCTTGGAAGGATAAACTCGAGAGCCTTGGTATCAATGCCCTCAAGAAATCTGCTTCTGGTACTCAAAGAATGAACTCCAACAAATTCGGTGGTCAAATGCTGGGCGGACGTTTCAATGGTGCCATGCAAGGCAGATTGGGTCTGTTCGACGGCAGACAAAACTCCAGAAGTGGCTCGAAGAGAAGAGGTGGATCCAACACCGGTTCTTCCAGAGACAAGTCTGTTAGAAACAGAAACCAAAGCAAGCGTGGTAGAGACTCTAGAGAAAACGATGAACCATCTAAGCCTGCAGTTGAGGTTGCTCCTCTCGTGCCTTCTGCCAACAGATGGGTACCAAGATCCAGACAAAAGACAGAGGAAGTCAAACTTGCTCCAGATGGAAGTGTCATGCTTGGCCTGGAGGACATTGAAAGAAAGGTCAAATCTGCATTGAACAAATTGACTTTGGAGATGTTTGAGCCTATTACCGAGGACTTGATGGCTATTGCCAAGCAATCCGTTTGGGAAGACAACGCACAAACTGTCAGACAAGTGATTTCTCTTACTTTTGCCAAAGCTTGTGATGAGCCATTCTGGTCTTCCGTTTACGCTCAGTTCTGCGCAAAGTTGTTGAAGGAAATTCCTGACGAGGTCAAGGATATTAACATCATTTCCAAGACCGGCGAACCTGCCACTGGTGGTGACATGGCCAGAAGAATTTTGTTGGCCACCTGTCAAAGCGAGTACGAGAAGGGTTGGGTTGACAAGCTTCCGACTAACCCTGATGGCTCCCCATTGGAGCCAGAAATGATGTCTGATGAATATTATGCAATGGCCGCCGCTAAGAGAAGAGGTTTGGGTCTTGTCAAATTCATTGGTAACTTGTATATCTTGAACATGTTGAATGATCAAGTTATTTTGCATTGTTTGAGGGACCAGTCGAAGAACGTCGTTGATCCTTCTGAAGACTCTTTGGAGAACTTGGCTCAATTAATTAAGACCGTGGGTCCAAGATTCGAGGCCCTGGAGCGTAATAGGGCTGCATTGACATTGGTGTACGACAACATCCAACAAATTTTGGACAACTGTAAACTCTCTTCAAGAATTAAGTTCATGTTGATGGACTTGCAAGACTTGAGAAGAAGCAATTGGAAGTCAGCTAAGCAAGATGCTGGCCCCAAGACAATCAAGGAGATTCACAACGAAGCAGAGTTGAAGAGAATTGAAGAGAGCAGGGCTCAAGCTGAGAAGAGAAGACAAAACAAGGGTGGCTACAACAGTGGCGGCTATGGTGGTGGAAGTGGCTCAAGATCCAACTCCACTAGAAACGACTCTTCTTGGGGAAGTAAGAAGGAATCCCGCTTCCCAACCAAGGATGCCAGAGGATTCACCTCTGTGTCCAGATCGCAGTCTAACAGACCAACTCCAGAGAGCAATTCTTCTTTTACTGCTCCACGTGAGAATTCTAAGAGAACCGATTCCGTTGCATCCAACATCTTCGCTGCTTTGGGCGGTGATGATGATGACGAAGCTGAACATGCAGCTGAGTAAATGGTGCTACTAATCGTCATGTCAAACCTAACGTACCGTTTCTTACCTTGCATATTTCTTCTTGCACCACTTGTATCATAGCCTCTTTTGGCATCATAAGCCTAGGCAGTGTCTCAAAATCAGTTCATATCTTTGTCATAGAAAACAGTTAAAGTGATTCATTGTAGAACTTGTTGCTAAGGTGTTTTGAAGTATATTTCAATAGTCTTGTCTCCTCTTGTTTGAATTAATCTGTACCAAATCTATCAGCAGAAAATCATTGACCACGTCCAAAATTCTTATGCAATTACAACTATACTCATATAAATATAATCCGCTCATGAAGCTGTCAAAAATGATGAGTCCAAACCGAATTCAAATTCTCTTAGGTCGTTCAGACTCATGGAACTCATCAATTCAACCTTAAACTCATTTTGAGCAGTGAAAGGACCCGCTGACTGAGAACTGGTAACTGGTGCAAGTAACTGCGATTCTAAGTCTCTGTCATAGACAATTTCAAACAGAAGCGGGTCGTGGACTCCCTCTTTCGAAATGTCCGATGCCGCATTCGAGGCTAGAGACTTTTTTATTCGTTCGATGCGCTTAACAAGCAGTTCTTCTCTTGATTTTGGCATGAAACATAGAAATTCAATGCAATCACTGAGGACTCGGGAAGGATTCACCGCTGCTTTGCCTACAGCTTTCATGGAGCCAACAACACTCTGCAATTCGCCTCCGTTGCCTTCCGAAAACAAGCAGGTGAATAAAATCAAGTATTTTAGAATGAGAAGAACAGACTCGCCATTCTCGAGGAGGCGAGACATGGCGTAAATGGCGGAAAACAACCGATAGTCATTGTAAGACGATTCGAAATCAACCGATTGCAACGAAGAGGAGTCTGAAGTTCTTGGGATTGCTCCAATTTCCTCATCACTATCATCTGAACAGTTCATAGCCTCAACCCAGTGACGTTCTCTATCTGGAAGCTTGAAGTCACTCTCAATAGCCACAGGAATTGGCTCGGACCTCTCTACCTCAAAGAGAGACAAAACGAAGGGAGAAAGCTTGATTTTCACAGGAAGCTGCTTCTCTGAATCAGCGATAGTAGCACCAGGCTCAGATTTTGAAGTCAATTCAACACCTTCGGAGGAAACATCCAACAGCTCTCCACTAATACACAGTAGGAGCAGCTCTACCAAGCCAAGATTCGATACGTCCTTGATACCCAACCTACTTTTGTAGAGTGTCTCGATTGTGTTCCGCACAATATCCTCACTGAGCCTAGAGAACTGTCCCACAACCTCGATCCTATACTCAGAGCCAGTGAACTTCGAGCTAAGCAATTCAACACAGTTGATGCCGCTTCTCATGTCGCCATTTGCATACCTGGCAATGTCCATCACAGATATATCCGAATAGTCCAAAAAGCAGAGCGCCCTGCTCCGTTTCCGGCGAATGTTCTCGTTCAAAATGGCCCTGCGCAAGATCTGGAGCGAGTCCTGCTCACCCAAAGCCGTGAGACAAAACAACTGGCACCGCGATAATATCGCTCTACGGATCCGCTTGTGCGGTTCTACAGTGGTCGCTCCAATGAAGACAAAGTCCCCGCTCTCAATGAACGGAAGAAGGAAGTCCTGCTGGATCTTCAGAAATCTATGTATCTCATCGATAAATACCGCGACACGCAATCGGCCATCTTTATCATATCCCAAGTGTCGCAGACGCTTCGCGTTTTCTTCTCTAATGCTCTTCAGTAGCTCTTTCAACTCCGACACGGTGGAATCGGTCGCCGAGAGCTCAATGAAAATGTAGTTGGCGCTGGCCGCCAAGATGCTTGCAAGCGTCGTCTTTCCTACTCCCGGCGGTCCCGCTAGAACCATTGAGGGGAGATATCCTAGTTGAATGAAGCCCGAGATTTGGCCGTGGTGCAAGTCTACGAGATGTGTTTGTCCTACGAATTCATCGAGTGTGCGTGGCCGTAGAAGTTCTGCAAGAGGTGCTGCATAGGCGTCCTCGAAGTTGTGGTCGGGAGTCATTGCAGCCCATCGTTTGTGTTGATGAGTAGTGTGTAGTTAATATAGATAGCGGATATAGAGAAGAGTAAGAGGAAAAGCAGATACAAGGAATAAAAGGAAAGGAAAAGGTGTATTTGTTGAAACATTTGCTTTTCTTGTTTTTGTTTTTTACAACTTATGCGAAAGAAAAATTCTGATCCGTAGTATTTGTGTAGATACTGTTTGAGCTGCTGTGAGCGGTTGCATTCATATATACTCATCGTGGCTCGGAATTGAGTGGACTCGGAGCAGCAGTAGAAGCCTTTCTTTTTTTGAATTGGCTTTTGATTTCCATAGGCATGGGCCGGGTCATCGGCGTTCCTGCTGGCCCACCAGCCCCACTTGCTTGCGTCGAGTTGGTGTTCTGGCCATTGACGTTCATGTATGCATCAAGGGCCTTTATTGGAGAATTGAGTTTATTGTTCAGAGTGAAGGCCATGAGAGGACGTAGCTGCGTCATGACGTCGCTGATTTTGAGGATTCGCATGGCGCTTTCATCGAACCCACAATCCAGAGCCGCGGATTTAGCCATACTCTCAGTAAACAAGCGTTTGACGAGGTCTCGGGGGTTCGCTTCTGTTTTGCAGCCTGTCTGCCACTTTTTCTCCAACAGCATCATTGAGATCTGGCTCGAATACGTCAAAATATGACAGTCAATCAGCTCGATGCGAAAATCGCGACTCAATACAAACCGACAAACACCAGAGAGATAGGTCGAAGACCCATCCTTATAGGTATGTATAATCGATAGTCTAGAAGCCATAAATACAGACCCGCTGTTCAATACATGAAAACGTAGACCAGGCATGGTAACTTCCCTCTTGGCTACGTTTTGGGCAATCGCATTTGCGAGAAGAAACCGCGGCGCGGTATTGGAAGTAAGGGTGAACAGCTGCATTTTAGCATTGAATTTCTCTTCATCTACCTTTGTGGGCTCCACTGGGACAGTGATTCTAAATGCGGCCTGTGGAATGGCGTATGTCAGACAAATGTGTTGCCAGAAATCATATGTGGAAGAAGAATCGACAGGCTCACTATTGATCATATCAACTAAGTCAAGAATACGGGAGACCGCAGCATTACCTAAGTTCCGTTTGAAAATTCGAATGTTAGCCTCAATCTGGGTGGCTTGGGATGAGGCGTTGGGAGCAGCAGCCGCCTTGGCAGCAGCCCCCGAAGGGCCCAGAATAGAACCAGTCTTTCCAGGAGACGACTTGTCAGAAGGAGGCATCATGTGCTGGCCTCCAGGGGTCAAGTTCTGCTGCATTTGGAGCTGCTGCATTTGCTGTAGTTGCTGCTGCTGCTGGTAGAGTTGTTGTTGATGCTGCTGTTGTCGAAGATAAAGCTGTTGTTGCTGGGCCAGCTGTTGTTGTTGAAGCTGTTGCTGCTGCATTTGCTGGACTCTCTGCTGGCTTTGCATCAGCGGCTGCGTTGTGGCCTGCAGAGGTTGTTGCATCTGGTTCGGTTGAGGGTTGTCACCGAAACTGGACTCCTGGGTGTCTACGCCTTGGCCCAGTGAGCTCAGTTGCCTCTGAAGCATCAGGAGCTGCTGCTGCAGAATGCCTACGCCCTGACCCAGAGGCTGCGTCAGGTTCTGGAAAGAGGCCTGGCCAGAGGCATTGTTCGGGATGATCTTGAACTGGGCCGGCTGCTTTTTGTCCATGCCGTTCTTCTGGCCGCCCGAAGGATCGGCTCCGCCCGCCGAATTCTGGAACTGCAGCTGCATGGCTGCTCGTTGGTTGCGGGTTGCCTGTTGCTGTGTATCCATGACAGGCGAGCCCATCATCTGCGAGTTCAGTCGCTGGTCGAACTGGCCGCCCGAAACCATTCTGTTTTGTGAATTCTGCGGGCCGTTCTGGTTATTATGCATACCTACGTAGAAGTTCAGCATCATGGGGGTAAGAAGGTGTGTGAGGAGTCTTGCTTATGACGAAAAGAGCGACGATGAGTTTCAATTCTGCACTTTAAAGATTGGATAGACAATTTGGGGAATTCGTTTGGGAATGAGCCGAGGATGTTTACTGTTAAATCTCAGCAATTGGGTTCCCCGATCTTGTCAAACAATACCCAAAGGAAACTATCAAACAAGACGATCGCGAGATCTGAACCGGAATATATAAAAGAGATGGAATGGAGCACTATCAAAAGATCTAGCGGCTGTCACTATGCCTAGCCTTTGGCTTGAAGATAAAAGAGTGGTTGTTGGTTCGGTATAGATAGAGACACTGTAGTGGGGGTCTCAGGCCGAGCGATGGAGAGATGGGCAGATATATAATACAGAGGGGAGGGAACTGAAAAACACAAGCTAAGATTGTTCACCGGTAACGGTTTGTGTGGTTGGAGGTTGCAGGGTAAGGACGGCTGACTGTGACCGTTAGATGTCAAGAGTGCGACCTAAGTGGGTAACTATTTTTTAGTTGGTGGGGGGGTGCTAGGATGAGGAGGCCGATGATGCGTGGGCCGGTACTTTGTGTTATCGCGGATCGGGAAATGTGCTTTGTTTTTTTTTACTTTTGTGTAGTGTTTTAATTTTTTGTTCGTTCTTGTGATCTTTAAAATTGTGGTGTTCCCTTTTCAAGATCTACTCAGGGTGGTGCTGACAGGAGTGGTGATGGTGAGATTTGGAGAAATGAAGGTTTTGGCAAATAATATCTAGACCGGCTCTAAACATTACGCCAGTTTGACGGTTGGCGCAGACGCTACGTTTCGAAAAAGGCCGGCTCGGAAGCGGCAAGCACGATTCCCTCTGCCCGGCTAACCCATCGAAGCATGGCCGGATGGTTGACGACAGGCCTTCGAGGCTTTAATGTCAGACTGTCTGCATCCTCGTCCTCGGCCTCCTTCTCGCGCGTTTTCGTGGCTCGGCGCTTCAACAACTTGTTGAGGGTATCTCTCTTGGCCTCTTCTAGCTGTTTGACCTTGTAGTGCTGTCTTTTGCGGGCGTTTTCCGCTCTTCGAAGAGCGGCCTGTTCGGCTGTTTCCTCTCGCTTCACAATCTTCCGGTTCAAGGCCAACAATTGTTGGTCCATTCTCGCGAACATCAGGTCTTCGTAGCGCTCATTTGGATCCTCCTCCAACTTGGCACGTTGTCGTTCTGTAAGCTTTTTAGGTTTGTACTCCAGCTCGAAATCAGCAAACTCGTCCACCTCTTTCTTGGGCGCTCTCAGCGCTGCCCTGGCAGATGATCGCTTGGGTATCGTTAGCTTCACCTGCTTCTTCTTGGGTGCTGCCACCTCCTCCTCGCTATCGAGCAACTCGTCCTCTTCATAGAACGTCAATTGGCGTTTTTTGATTTCTCTCGACGGCCTGCTGGACCGCACCGGCGCTGCTACTGGTGCAGAATACTCATCGCTTTCGTCAGACTCCATGTCCTGTAAATCGTACCGCTCCGCGTCATTTTCGTCGAAGTCTTCTGCGTCGTCCGGGTCCTCGATCTCCTCTTCTTCGTCCTCTTGTTCTTCTTCGTCTTCTTCTTCTTGTTCCTCGTCGTTTTCGTCTTCGCCTAGTTCTTCAACAAGGGCTTCGTTCAATTGCTTCTCTGCTTCTTCGTCGTCGATGGCAACGTCACTGAGCTCATTTGAGTCTGAATCGTCAACGTCGTCATCTGCAAAGATATCCTTCATGTCTACTGATTGTGTCTGGTTGAGTCTAGACACAGATAGTGAATAATGGGTGCGAGAATGGGTGGTATTAAATGATGTAATGATGCGGTAATGTGCAAGTAATATTAGATTAGGAAATGAAAAAAGAGAGGTCTATTAATTTAATTTTCTTTAATGCCTCCTTTTTTCTAATGCTTCACTTATGGTGTGCATTCGTCTTCTATTGATTGATTGATCTACTGGTGGTCACTTAAGATAGTCCCCTACATTTAAAAGGTAAAATCTTCTGAATTTGCTGCTCGAGCAGAAAATATATTTATTGTGATCCATTAAGTCGTTACTTAACACAGTATCGTACATTATCGGTACTGTTTCATGGTGTTAGTTGAACCTTCATACATTATCGGCACTGTTTCACGGTGTCAGTCAACCTAACACGCCCTACGCTTGCCCACTCATGAACATACCTTTAATGTTCCTAATGTCATTTTTCACATCCTGGGCCACGTTGGCCGATTTTCTGGCAGCTGAAGGTGGAGCAGCAAAAATCTCGTTCTGGTTGAACATCACCAAGTCGCTCTTCTGGCGCAAGTCCTTGAGAGTGAAGTTGACGACGTTGAAATGTGGCACGTTTTGAGACAGATACGCAGAGACCCTTCTCAACGCATCATTGAGCTTACCCAATTTGTCCACAACTACATCTTGCCCAAGGGTGTCGACTGGAGCTGCGGCTTCGGCTTGTGTAGCCAAATCCTCTGTTTGACAAATGGCATCAACCAAGACCTTGCCTTCTCCCGAAGACTTGTCAAACCGTATCATTGGTATGTTCTTTACGCGGCATATGACGTTGAGGTACAAGTCTCGAAGCTTTGTTCTACATTCTTCGAGATAGTCCAATCTTTGGAACGTGGCTTTGGCCATTAGAGGTCTCAACACGAAAATGCCCACGCAGTATGCAATTAAAACTCCCAAAGCGGAGCCTCTGGTTAGTTGGAGCAAAAACAGAAGTGTGCTCACTTTGGGCCGCTGCCGACTGTTGAGATTATAGGCAGCGGGATCAAAAGCCGATTCGGGTATTGTGATTCTCGGAACAGACATGGTTCGAGATCTTATCGATGCACTGGGAGCGTTTTGTGATGTATATCTGTAGACAGTTAAGTTAGGATGTTAATCCGTGCTAGCACGCTCGATAAGGAGGTATTACAGTTCAAGATATTCGAATGTGTTGGGCGCACGAAGACAGACACTTGGCGACTCAAAATTACACTCCTACCTCAGGATTTGGTATGTACAAGTGAACTAGTCAGTAATACCTGGGGTAAGAAATGGGGGCCGACTGTGAGAGCGGTCAAGAGCCGAGGGTGTACGGGTGTGGCACCGGACTAATCCAACAAGTCTCCAATAGTATCTGTGTACGGTTTATTATCTCTGGGCGAAGACTTTCGAGGATCGTTTCCGTTCCGGCGGCTTGAGTATGCGTGGTGTTTTTTGTGTTGCCAGTTGTTTCCAGGCTTCTGTGGCCCTAGTTGGCCAAAAGTTCCCAGAAGCTCCGATTTTGAGAGACGTTTCCGCTCATTACTTTTTTGTTTTCTTTTCTCTGCCCTCTCCAAAATATTCTCGAGTTCTTTCTCTTTAGGAGTCCACTTCGACTTGAGAATGCGTCGTATACTTTCAGGATTCACCCGGAAATGGTCTGCTATTTGCACGGTTTTCAAGTGCGGAGCCGCCTTTTTGAATTCACGAATGTCGACCATCTGCTGGCGGGAGAGTTTGTGGGTCGGGTTCCAGTGGCCGTACCGTTTTCGTAGTGCCTCTTCTCTCTTTTCCCATTCGGGGAGTCTTTCCTTGGCCGCCTTCTCGGCAAGCGCCAATTTTTGCTTGAAGACTTCTTCGCCGGTTGGTTTTGTACTATTGGATCGCCTGAATAAGAGCTGTAGGCCCTGGCGGAATCGTGAAATCATGATGGGGAAGATAGTAGAGAGATGCCATAGATCAAGATGGAATCACGTGAGGGATAGATTTTGCAGCCATTTCAAACGTCAATATTATTGATTTTGGATAATGGAAATTCTTGTTGGCGAGTTTTTTTATCGATGGGCTGTCTCTTTTTCAATGATTTTCCTATGCTTTTGTATTGTTATCTCCTCACTTCAGTTGTAGATGGCTTGGGGGAACTTGCCGGGGAGAAATGTCTTGATGAATTATAATGGCACGACAAACAGAAATTTTGGTCTAAGATTATTCACGAGTTGATGGTGGTTTTAATTATCACGGTATATGATGTTGCTTGTTCTGTGATACTTCAACACCAATACTGGTCGAACTTCTCAAATATTTTTCAAGCACCTCCAAAACAAACTACTGCTTTTGTTCACTTCCGACTGTCGATTCTTTGCTGCCAATAGGGCACTGTCATTTCAACAAACAGTGGGTTCTTTTAGTTAGGCTAGTGTGTACCAGCCATAGTTCACGCACAAACGAACAAAGGTATGATTTTTGAACAAACTGAATTCCATATAACATTTGCCTAGAAGTGTCGACTTTTAATATCCGCCGTTTCACACGCATTAATCTCTTCGTTCGCTTCATTCGTTATTGTCAAAGGTCACAATCAAGCATTACTCAAGATATTCTGCCAAACAAGAAACCTGTCAATCAGTCATTTTCTTAATGTTACTTTTTTCAATAAAAAGAAACAAAAATCTAAATATAATAAACTCAAGATTTCTTATCTATTCCATCTTCACTAACAACCCACCACTACTACACCTATTCCCGACCTCAGTCTTTATCACCCCTCCTGTACTATTGACATATACAGCCACAACATGAACTTTCTTCGAAAATTCATAGGACTGCCTCCGTCCGACGACGTGGCCAGTATACCGTCCGGAAGACTATTTCTATCCCGGTCGTTGCTGTCGCCAAAAGGCGCTCTTGAATGTTTGTACAACGATTCCGTTCTCACCATCAAACAAACATCGGCGCCGTTCTGTTACCAATTATGTGTTACTCGTGCATACCAGGAAGGCGAATTAAGTGCCAATTATTCGGATGGTGACGATGACGACGAGGGAGATGATGTTCTAGATGAAGAACAACACAACACAGACGAAAGACTGTTCTTCCTTACCCCGGAACTCAATGTGAGGCTATACTGTAAGAATGACGGCACGCAGGTTATTCGTTGGGACGACATCAGTGGGGATCTGGGCGACTGCTACGAGTTTGTGGTCGATGAGGAGATCAAGAAGAACGAGGTGGATAACTTTACTGTATGTATATATCGGTGTTTGTACGAGCTGGTGAACGAGAAGAGCGCTGCAGATGTTCCCGAGAAGGAGTTGCGTCTGCAGTTCTGCCAGCCATTATCGCCCGTTCTCAATTCCCAACAGGCCTCGTTCGAACTATTACGGAGTTATACGGTCAAGAGGCCCTCTGTCCCAGAACTACTCTCGCCAGAGACCAGGCTTGAGTCTGCATGCGATTCCGAGCTGAAGACACTGACGACTGGCGATTTCGCAACGGCGATGCCTCTTTCTGGAAAGGTGCTTTGCCGTTATACGGTTGAACTACGGTCTTTTGATGCCAAATCCGAGGCATTTGCCCTCCTACAACCAGATGCAACCATTGCAATCACTGAAGACACAGAAGGGCTCTTTCATCTCATATCCACAACCCCCGATTATGGGTTCTCCATTGTTCTACTGAAACAACAAAAACTGGCCTTTTACCTGGAGTACTTGGGCCTTTCGTTCATGTATCTGCCTACAAACACCAACAGTGTGAAAGAGTTAAACCTATTTTTGAAGTTCGCCGAGTCAAACGACTTCGAAGCGTTCAAGCATGAATATTTAATTTCAATGTACCAGAATGTTGCCCAGAACAAAGATACCGATGAAGTGAGAAAGGTTTCCGAGGGCTTGAGCTCTGTGAAACTTAGCAGTTCCGACTCACGCCTCGCAAAGAATATTTCGGCTGACTCCCGCAAAGGCTCTATTCCTAATTTTGCATCCACTGCCTTGCAGGGCCACAAAGCAGCCTCCCTTAATGAATTCCATTCCCCTGAAAATCAGAAATCTGCAAAAAGCAATTCTTCAGATATATTCTTGGGCGCGTTTCGAAAAACGGAGAATGGAATCGAGTTTGTTTCTGAAATCACTGCCATCGAAGATACCCACGGAGTCAAGCACAAAAGTTCTCTCAACCTTGAAGATCTCAAAAGCACGACCCTTATTCTACAAGATGATCTGTCTTAATGAATTCCTCTGGTTTGAGAACACTTTGGGTCTGTTACACGGTTCCACTATGTGGATATCTCAGAGTGATAGTATGATTGAATCATCGAAATAGAAATGCCTTCTTGAGCTCGTCCGCAAAAATGATTCTGAAGGCGTTGATTTTGTGCCAGGTGGTTGGTGTGTAGTCGTTGATGTCTACGATTCTGTGAGCACTGAAAGATTGCTCTTCAAGTGGGATTCTGTTAATACGAGCATGGATTCTCCTCACCCACGAGTTGAATACCGGAGATTGGATGAGTTTTTGATAGAGAAGCTCCTCAAGCGGCTGTCTCATTCTGTCTCGTTGAAGAAGAAGTGTATACTGCACTGATAAACTGTGAGTTGCGGAGATGCTTTGGCTTCGGTAATCTTCTGTAAGATGGATCGCTTCTTCCGTTCTCTTTTCTTGGTCTATCAATTCAGTCGATAAATTTTGGCAGGATTTTTCTGACTACATGGTTCCATGGATTTCCTTAGATCCTATTAGGTTACCACTTCTATAGAATGTAACCCGTGTGTCTGGAAACCGCCAGCCCTATTTAAATATCCCGAAATAGCACGCTTCAAATTCATCTACAAATGTCAAATACATATATGTATATTCGATGCTTTTCTGTATTCTAAATTTCGCGTCTGTTTGTTAATTACTCCACGGTTCCTGTACACCGTGGTCAGAACCGATATCGATACTACTACCTGTCACTATGATTTCCGACGACGACTTGAACACAGTCGTGTTGACCTTCGGGTTCTTATCCGTGGGCTTGATTATGGTATACCAGGCCATTTCTGTCAACAACAAAAACCACGATTAAATAGCGAATACACATCTTGAACGAGCCCTTGTAGATGTGGGTGTATTGCCCATTGAGGCAGTTTGACTACTGGATCCGGTGACTCACCCGGTGTTTGAAACGCAAAAGATGAGCCATCTTGTTCTTTCTTTTATTCGCTTGCAGATTTGGGCGTGGTACGTATCGGCTATGCTTCACAGGAAACCAACAGTGAACACTTCATGAGCGATCGCGTAGACCACCAGAATAACCAGAATTGTATAGAATGCCGATTGCAACGGGATATCCGTTTCAGAAACTGAAAATTGTAAAATGTATTGTACAGCTATTCATCGAGGACAAAAGAAAGCTAGCAGCCAGAGCCCACCATTCACCCATGAGTAAATATCAAATCCACCGCTACAAAATGCGATACATCTCTGATTGTAAGTTTTGCAATAGTCCACATTTTAGACATATAGCTGCAACTTCAGGAAACACAACCTACATGCCCTCTGCACCATATTGGGTATAGTGAGTGCTTCAAGAGTCCGACCCGAATTTCTCAAAATTGCTCCAATCCTCCATTGACGTAATCGTATGGACCGTTGTACATAACGGCAGTACTGAAGATTACGATGTGGAGAAGGCTCTTCGTAGGAGGGGATCAGCCCCTTGGTTGAATGTGATACTGCTCATACTCAAATCAGACATGACAAATTACTTCAGCAAGGCCTCGATATACCAAGGGAGATGAAGAACGTATCGCAACTTTTCCAATGAAAATGGAAAGAAATTTACTCACAACAATTTCTATCATGGAACGCGTCCAATATGCGCTCACTGCTCGTAATTGCAAGTTATGAATCCCCCAGCGGTTATGAACAAGACGGTATGTGAGAATGTGGAGAGTCCAATTTCCCCAGAAAACCTAGTCAGGATACAGTATGTTACCAGAACATGTCTTCGTCGATGCACAACAGAAAAGTCCAGGGTGTGTTTTGTTCGAAGAATCCTGATTATAAATGGGACTTGGAAAAGCACAGGGGCTTAATACGGCCAGAAACATCAGATGTCCATGGTCAAATGTAAGGGATTATCAATGACATCAAAAATGATGACCCTGAAACGGCATTAGATCTGCGAAACTTTTCAGACACCAAGGATAAAGATTTGCCCTGTTCTTTTTCGTTACCGTGGCTTAGTGGTAAATAGATGTGGATTGCAGCCGAAATTGCACTAACCATGCACCACCTACTAAAATGAACTTACATCACTTAAATCCCAAATTCAAGCATCGGCTCATGATAGCAGATGAATGTGCACAATCGCAGTGTCTTGACACAATGCGGCCCTAGAATTAATGCCGCATGTTGCAATTTGCTCAGACAACTTGCAGATTCATTAATCTGCTCAGCCCGATTCCTCAACAGAAAAGCGTATAAGGTGCGTCAATTTGAGGTGTTTACCCTCCCTATCAACGTGGCAGCACACTGGTGTAAAATTGCAATTAATCGCGCAGCCATCATTGCCGGCAAGAAGAAATACGATTTCGTTTGTCCGTGGTGCTGCTCGGCAGAAAGGTATTTCTCTCCGAAGGTGAGTCGCTCATTTGATACGGCCAAATTCCAATCTATCGTGGGCCAGCGAGCGATGTGTTGCGGCTAAACAGAGGCTTTCAAAGGTCATTCAACATGCATACAAGGAGATCAACCATGCAACACCCCGCGTCTCACATTCGTATCTCAGGCTATATGTGGAATTCGACCGTTGAGATACAGGCAAAAGGCGGCAAAAAAAATTAGAATGGAATGTGGATGTGGTATTGCACTTTGGAGTAAGTTTTTTTTTATTTCCTAGTCTGGTTTGTGGGGGGAGTCGTTAGGGGCCCTTCACTCTTGAATCAGACTATGCGCCAGGTTATGAGCTGCGAAGTACCAAGAAAGACACATCAGAACAGTTCATGGTGAGACCAAAAACCGCTTCTCGGCACTTCAACTGCAACGGTCTCGATGTGGAACAGATGCACTGCTCGGTGGGAAACCTTTAGGAATGAGCAGTTTGGAATCAACCTGAAAATGCGCAAATATGTAATCCAGCATCGCCCATTAAATGAGGAGTACAATGGTCTAGTTAGAAGATGTGCAGCATCTGCATTATGCGCAACAGACTGAATTGATGCATCCAGGATTAGAGCCACAAATAGTACTGATTACTGATAAGGGAATTGGAGAATTCAACCGAGGAAATGGTTTTTATTTTTTCCATTACGTCACTCGACAAATTGAAATGTTGACTTTCGATTTCTTCTGATGGTAATCTTCTAGTTCTTTCAACTGTGCTAATCTCACTGCCTAGTCTCCTATTCCCTACTCCCACAGTCAAATAGGGGCCGCACCCATTCGGACTTACATGCGGTGGCAATGAATTGCGGCATTGTGGGCTATGCTGCAGCGAAAACGTTTTGGAAGCTTAATTTACCTGGTTGATCGGCGAAATCATTATCTTGTCAGCTGCGCATTGTCGGAAGCAACGGTACGGAAACAGAAGTGGCACGGTAACCATGAAAATTGATAGTATTTTGTGTGTGTTCCCTTCTTATCTTTTGTGCGTATTTTGTGGTCGGGAGAGCATTGATTTGTCAGGAAGATTACCCATTTATGCCATTACAAATCCATCAAGTCGGTGTAGGTGCAGACCGAAAGTCCATGAATGACTTACTTTCATTGATGGGAACGTTTCTCAAAGAAGGCGAAATAGGAGTACCTACAGCCACCACACCTCTCACTCTTGTGTCTAGTCTCTATCTCTAGTCTCTAATCACTAATCACTAATCACTGAGCACTAATCTCTGATCACTAATCTATCTCTGACCTCTAATCCCTATTCTCCAGTATCTCTAATCTCTGTTCTCTAAACTCGACCCCTAAATTTCGTAACGTTTCCCCTATTCATCGATATTGCTTACTATCACTCATGTTTTAGCTCAATCCCTCATTCCCTTGTAAATTGCCATCTACTACAGTAATTTGGTATTGTCAAGTACTCTAACAGTTATCTAGCATCCACACTTTTACGGGTCCCAGATTTTGCAGCCCTGCCCTATGCTCCAAAACCGCCCCGCCATCCACACCAGCTGACGCTCCAGCGTAACCACTCCCACCAAAGCCCACCACTTATTGCCTACATCCACACATGCAATTAATACCCGGTTCGCAGAAACAGTGACCTTCGCCAGATCAAAGATTCCTTTTTTTTCAAGTTTCCCCATCTTTTCCTCTCTCCAGCCTATTCGGAGCCCCGACCATCGGTCCCCTCCCATTCCCCTTATCTCTGGTGTGGTTTGTACTGTGTGATCTTCAGTGTGTCCGCCAAACAGTCCTGGCCAACGATTCAACCTTCCTGCAAACTATCCTCGCCATATACGGGCTCCTAATTTGTGGTGGTCTCATAACCACTGCATACTGCAGGCGCGCAAATGGTCCTGCAAGCCAGCCTATGTTTCGCTATCCGAATAGAGGCTTCAGTGACGCATTCCTGCAGAGTGCCCGCTGCTTACATGGGCCCTGGCTGTCACTCTTCGGGACTTGTACCCGCCCCGGCCTCATATATGGAGGGTGGAATCCGCTTTTCAATTGTGAGACACACAGTTCCGGGAGATTCTGTTCTTTTTTTTTTCTCGGATTACTTGTTAACACCTCTCAAGCTTCTTTCCACCTTCTCTCTGGAGCTCTATATATTTCCTCTGTATTACCGAGCACCAGTCCTGTTCTCGTTCAGCCCCTAAACACTAATCAATCAGTGTCAAGTGTGCTGCGTCTATTATCGAACCAGATCGCTCTCAATTGTTTCCTGGTCTGCTTCGATACTACAATTGACCAATTCCCAAGCTGATAAATCTGTTATTTTGGAAACCCACGTTGTCACCATTCCAAAAAGGAGAACTAAAGAAACGTATCGCTTCTCCATATCTCAACTTGTCTCCGGTCAAAGTACATATCCTCTAGGCCTCGTCAATATCCTCGGCCCAGATCTCTGAACCCGCCCGGGTCTTTGTATCGATGACTGCCATTAAGTTTACCTCTACTTATACGATTCCAACGTTAGATGAAGTGATCAATGATGTGCACCTCCATGACTGCGGTCCTTTTAACCGCGGGTCGTTCATTCTGTTCCTAAAGTCGTCTCATTGTATGGAGAACCTAGAGTTCTTCGTCGAAGTTGACCGTTTGCTTCAGAGTATCTCTACTCAGGAAGATACAGCATTCTTCTCGGATGAAACTACAAGAGACAATCTGGAGGTGCTACAGCACTGGCTGCTCATCCATCGTGCGTTCTTGGCGAAGGATTCCACCAAGGAGGTCAATTTGTCATACAAGGTCGCGCTGATGTTTCTGCCTCATATCCTACCTTCACATTCCGATTTACTTCTCATTCGAAAGCTAGGATACGAGCTCTTGTTGGATACCTACAATGACTTCATTTCTCACACCAGGGAGCTCACAAATGACAAAATCACTCGCCGGCGGTGTCTGGATATCCTCGCACCAGAGTTGACCTCCTCTGAGCTCAATCTGCTCATTCCGCGCCTGAGTGTCGCCTGTATCAATGAGTGCTCAATCGACCTCAGTGATGAATGGGAAAAGGCGTTGAAGGTGTACGAAGAGTCGAGAGATAGCGGCAGCTTGTGTAGCAAATGCGCCAATACCCCCAATCGTGCTCGCATCAATGACTCTTCCTCTCTGCTAACGCCCAATTGTTCGACCCGTTGTTCCTCAATTGGCTCTCTTGTTGAGAACATCAAAGACTACTCCGGCTGGAACAAAACCATCAAGCGGTTTAAAATGCGCCGTTCGTCCCAAGAAAAGGTAGAGCCTGTGTCTCTGGGCTTAACATAATTATTACGGATTCTTTTTTATAGACATAGACAATTTATAGATTTCACCTCGCACATATTAATGCTTTTCACGATGTCCAAGTCAAAACTGTTCGTTTAATAGTAGATACAAAATAGAGCGAGTAGCATGTAGATTTAGAACTAAAGACATGAATAAGCTTCCGGCACCATCATCTCTTTGAACTACGCTTTGCTCTTTCTTTGAGAAGCTTGAGTTCCTCGTCGGAATTCTGATTTCCCTTTTCTATAATGAGATTCTTGAGCAACCTGTTTTCGAGCTCCAATTCATCAATCTTGAGTTCGAAATTGCGAACCAAGTCATTGAGCAGCGAAATTTGCTCCTCTAACTCCTTCTCCTTCATCTTTTTCTTGATCCGGAACCTTGCACTAGCGGCTAAGCTCCGTCTCCTTTTGTCAAGCTCCGCCAGGATACTGCTACTGGAATGGGTCGGCGTTTGATGACCGGACACGGATCCGCTACTGCTGTATTCCGACCCGTTTACGGAACTGGGACTCTCGGTTTTGATTGTGCCAGCATCGTGATTTAGAGAATGGGTTGGAAATGAGCGGGTGATGCCAGTGGAATTGAAGGTAGAACTCTGGCCCGAAGCTTGCGAGGAAGCAACGGATGGTTCTGACGAGCCAACGCCGGCACGCAAACCTTCTCCTCGACTGCTCGTCGTTGCTGGAGAGACCTGGACCGATGTCTGGTGTTGGGCGATAAGTGCCGAGAGTAGATCGATCTGGTTCAGAGAAAGGCCAGCCTGTTTCAAAGACATCTCAGCGCCCGGCGGGACCGGGAACTTGGGAATATTACTGAGGTCGGGGATTGACTGGCGCGGTGCTTCCAGCACATTTGGCGGCGGCGGAGAATGGCCATTGTTGTTCTGCGAGGTTCTCTTGCCCAACTTCGAGGTCCGCGATTTATCACTGATGCTATAGGCACTGAAATGGTTCTGCGGGTTCCGCTCCGTCGCGGTCCAATTGCTTTTCATTTCGGAAAAGTCATCCAAGTGAGACACATCGGCGTCGATCGGTTCAGGGCCAATACCTAGGCCGCCAGGGCCATCGTGGTCGTCAAGTTTGGCCGAGTCCGCACGCAAGTTGCCGCCGAGAATCTCGTTATGGTTGAGCCAGCTAGTTCCCTCCTGTGGATCATTGGCCGCCGCATGGTCGTCGTCGTCCGAGAACGGCTTGTTCGGCTTTTCCTCATCAGCAAACACAAACGCCTCGTCGGCAAACGCGGCCAAATCAAGAGATAGTTGGCCGTCCGCGTCCAAATTCGGCGTGTCCGAATTGTTGAAAAAATTGTCTATGTAGACCAACTGGTCTAATAGAGCAGCAGGTGTCTCTTGCATCTGGCTGCAAAATGATAGCGATTAGTGCGTAATAGGTAGTGGTACAGGTAGATAGCGGTCGGGGAAGATGATGAGATCAAGAAGACTTTCGATAAAGGTACAGGGGCTGGGGGGAGTGGAAGAGGAAAGCGGCTACTTTTTGAGCATAATCAATTGAGTGGACGGCAAGGTGACCCTTTTGGGGTGCATTTGACCATCCGTACTAACAGTAGCCATAGTTAGAGGTGTTTCCACGTGACCGTGAGGTTCATCTCGGTGTATATTGTGCGATATCACGAGATTACCATTGAAGTGACGACAACTGCTCCCACTTGGTTTCGAACGTGATGTCATGTGACTAGGTTAGATGGGTTTAGGTGATGAAGAGGTATGTTCTGGTAAGTTGATTTAGGGGGGATTTTGGATGGAGTTGCTGTAGAGGCGGAGATAGTGATTATTGGCTGGAGAAATGGTGATTTGAGATTTTTTGTGGTGAGGAGATGATTGGCTGTTGATTGTGGTCTTTTCGATATTCTTCTAGACTCTTTTGTTTTGGTTTTGTTAGTTTATTTGTAGTGTTTAATGGTTTCGTGGTTATCGATGAGACGGCACCTAACTCCGAACCGCTGTGGAAGTCATCGTCAGCTTGGATAAATCCAGATGGAAGGATAGACGTATATGGTGATGCAAATACTGTCTTATCTTTTAGAGAAATGCAGCAGAGAGAGGCTAAAATTCTGTCAGGATTACTGTATGAATACTCTACATTACATAAGCTAATAGCTGCAGTGAGCATATTCCAGTGGATTACTATTCAACTCTAATACAACAAGAATGTCTACATACTTCACAGTAGATGATCATCGATTTCTTTAGAGTCGCACGGAATTCTATTGACTCTTGATTTCCAATCTCATGGAAGTGAGTAGCTTGAATGAAACGCCTCGTAGATATACAATATAGTAGTTTGCAGAAGCGAAAAATGGGAAAGTCCAAGTATTACGCCACTGATATCCAATATTTCGAAAATATTCTATCGATAACTAATGGTCTACAGCACAGTGAAAGCAAAATTGTATAGAATTAAAGTATGATGGTATAACTTGCACAGACACCTGCACCCAGTGAAAAATTCCCCGTCACATGTGTCTCCTACAATACCAGTGAAGGAATCGTCTGCTTCATGAGATACAAAATCCACCAGGATCCCAGCTCCTAGTTGGCCTTCTTGGCAGTTCTGATCGTCAATGGCAGCTGGTTCACGGCCTTCAATCTGTACTCAGCAAAAGAACGGAAGGAGTTGCCGGTGGTTGGCTGCCACTTCTTGGGGACGGCCAGCGCCTTTACCAAGTTGCTGAATTTAGTGACGGATTCCTTCTTGAATGTAGCGTAAGCGGTAGTAGAGAGTCTTCTGATCATTAAAGTCAACGTAGTGTGGCCTTTCAAACAGATGTGGCTGCCACTAGCCATTTATATATCTGTGGTATTAGGAGGGGAACGCACACGCAGGCCGGTGATGTACTTCCTTGTCATATGGGCTTATAAATTTTTCATCTATCGGGCCAATGCCGCCGAACGGTTGTGTTGTCTGCAGGGGCGTCCTTCTGATAAAGGCTGCGAATATGCGATTCGGCGCAACTGGCCGGTATACTGGGATAGATGGGGGCTGTGTGCCGGACGCGAGGAACAAAGGGCTGAAAACGAGGAAGTAGAGCGCTGAGCGATGGCAGCGCGATGAGGATGGTTTTTCCAGGTTTGTTTTTGGAAGGCATTATCGGTTCATGTGTTGGAATATATGGGATTTCTTTCCCAATTCCAGTGCTTGAGGGCGATGAGTCAGGGGGATATGCGGTTAGATTAGATGTGCATGTCTTACCAGTGGGGAGACTTGGGCCCTAGCAACTTTTACGAGTCAAGCCATCGTGGTGGGGAGACACTTTATCGTGTAATTTTCCGCGAATCTAACGCCGAAATAGCGAACTTTGCCATCGGGAACGCAAGAGTGGAATGTGCTGTTTTTTTTTTTTCTTTTTATTCATTCTTTTTCATTTGCCCCCCCTCTAGTGTATTTTATTTTTTTGGGTTTGTTCTCCTCATGTCGCTGTACCCTCTTGTACCGGTAACTTATTTTTTCGCATATTCATTCTGGCCGATTGCTGCATCGCACTCGGATAAATTGAAGGGCAAATTAGTCATTTGTAATCGCATGCCCCTATAGTTGGGATCAAAGCTCGAATGTGCGGCTGGACAATCTGGTCAAAGCAATAGATGGTTTCTCTTCTATTTTGTTGCTTCCACTTCTGCTTTCGGAATTAGGACTCCTCTGGGCCGGCACTCTGCCATCTCTTAAGTCCGCAGTCAAGAGTTTCTTCAGCTCCAAGGTGCTACTCACGTTCCCCTCTGAGAAGACGCATTTTTGCGCCAGACTTGGAACCTCGCAATTCCTCATCTTAATTAAATACTCCTAGAATCATTTCCAGCTCGTATTTCTTGCAAGTAACCATTTTCATGGATGTATTGCCGAGGAAGTACAAAAGCAAATAATTGTAGGCCACAAGAACCATGAACTCCCAAACAGCTATACTTGTACTTTTCGCAACGAGTTACTCATCGTTCGTGGAGCTAGGAATGTTCCCCCGATTATCTCAAGCCAATAGAGTTCTGAATGTCATTGTCTGTGCACGACGAAACGCTCGTCTGCAGGCGATGTGCAGGCTCCGTGCCGGATTCAAGTTGTTCTTGACATGTGTGTGCCGGAGAAATTCACTGGGATGGTCAATGACATCCACCATTGTGTCCACGTAAGGTTTGAATTGGATAAGGCTATAAATTTTTTTCGACTTCGACTTCTCCACCATGTGATTGTATTTATTCGTGGTTGTTAGTCTTTAAATAAAAGGTCCAATCTGGCTCAATTGTGACGTCGCTCAATTGAGTGGAGGGCGACGTCATCGCAGAAAACGAACCTGGAAAATCAGTGCAGGTATTATCGCAAATTTAGACGGAATCCTGCCAATACCATTGGACATTCTGGGGCTGATAAAACGTCACTGGGGTTTGTTTTCTTCGGGCAAATGACTCCGTGGCCAACTCCGATGGAGCAGAATAGTCCGGATCCACACCCAGTGAAGAGCATCTCTGCACGTCAGAGAACGGTATAACTTCCATATTCTAGAGAAATGATATTGAAATCAATTGACAAAAGTGATATAAATAGAATGCGAAAAGCGCACTTTTGCAACCGGAAAAAAGACATTCTCCGTCCAATTGGATCGTCCCTCGTTTCGGCCCTGTTCAGGCTCACTACTCTGATGCCCACATATCCGCCTGTACACATCCATCTGACTCAGAGCTCGGCTTCGGAGTTCAACCTCCCTAAAGGCATTCTGCAGGTAGCCAAAGTGGTTCCATGCCAACAGGCCATGGGTATTTAAATGGCATTGAGCCCCCTCCATCACCGCCGTTTTTTTTTAAACTTCCCATCTAAACGACTGCAGAACCACCTGTGGAAACGGACCTGTCTGGATATTCAACGCAACCCATCCACGCCCATAGTTCGTCTTGTGCCTGCACCTGTCTTTCCTTATCTTGCCCTATATATATAAGTCTTCGTCGGCATCCCCCCATTACCCGATACTTTTGAATTTTCAAATTTCTAAAATCGAATTTTGAAAAAAAGAAAGGCAAACCCGGACTCCTGAGGCTTTGTCAAACGAACATCCATCGGAACCTCATCTGACCGGATTATCTCCTTTCCCCGCCATCACCCTAATATTCCGGACCCCTCAAGTCCTATAATAATCCACTACTACTACTCATCTCTACAGAAACCCCAATGTCTGCTGTATCGCCTACCACCCAAGACCAGGGCAAGCTCCAGCAAATGAGAACCGACCTGACGGTGTTGGGCCCCATGAACAAAATCTTGGTCGCCAACCGTGGTGAAATCCCCGTCCGTATCTTCAGAACAGCCCACGAGTTGTCCATGCAAACAGTGGCCATCTACGCCCACGAGGATAGATTATCCATGCACAGATTGAAGGCCGATGAGTCCTACGTCATCGGCAAGAAGGGCCAATACTCTCCCGTCCAGGCCTACTTGCAGATCGACGAGATCATCAAGATCGCCAAAAAGCACAACGTCAACATGATCCATCCCGGTTACGGTTTCCTTTCGGAGAACTCCACCTTCGCCCGTAAGGTCGAGGAGGCCGGCATTGCTTGGATTGGTCCTACCTACCAGACCATCGATGCCGTCGGAGATAAGGTTTCCGCCAGAAACTTGGCTTTGGCCAACGACGTGCCTGTTGTGCCAGGAACCCCGGGCCCAATCGACTCGACTGAGGAGGCCGAGGCGTTCGTGGCCAAGTACGGTTTCCCCGTCATCATCAAGGCCGCTTTCGGTGGTGGAGGCCGTGGTATGAGAGTCGTCAGAGAGGGCGACTCTATCGCCGACGCCTTCAACAGAGCCAAGTCCGAGGCATTGACTGCTTTCGGCAACGGTACCTGTTTCATAGAGAGATTCTTGGACAAGCCTAAGCACATCGAGGTCCAGTTGCTCGCTGACAACTACGGTAACGTCATCCACTTGTTTGAGAGAGACTGTTCCGTGCAGAGAAGACACCAGAAGGTCGTTGAGATTGCGCCTGCCAAGAACTTGCCCAAGTCCGTCCGTGACGCCATTTTGACTGACGCAGTCAAGTTGGCCAAGTCTGCCAACTACAGAAACGCCGGTACTGCCGAGTTCCTTGTGGATGAGCAAGACAGACACTACTTCATTGAGATCAACCCAAGAATCCAGGTCGAGCACACCATCACCGAGGAGATCACCGGTGTCGACATTGTCGCTGCCCAGATCCAAATTGCCGCTGGCGCTTCTTTGCAACAATTGGGTCTTCTCCAAGACAAAATCACCACACGTGGTTTCGCTATTCAATGTAGAATCACCACTGAAGACCCAGCAAAGGGTTTCCAGCCAGACACCGGTAAGATCGAGGTCTACCGTTCCTCTGGTGGTAACGGTGTGAGATTGGATGGTGGTAACGGATTCGTCGGTTCCGTCATTTCTCCCCACTACGACTCTATGTTGGTGAAATGCTCTTGTTCTGGTTCTACTTATGAAATTGCCAGAAGAAAGATGTTGAGAGCCTTGATCGAGTTCAGAATCAGAGGTGTGAAGACCAACATTCCTTTCCTCTTGGCTTTGCTCACAAACGAGACCTTCATCAGCGGCAACTGTTGGACCACCTTCATTGACGACACTCCTTCTCTTTTCCAGATGGTTTCGTCCCAGAACAGAGCCACCAAGTTGTTGAACTACTTGGGAGACGTCGCCGTCAATGGCTCTTCCATCAAGGGTCAAGTTGGTTTGCCAAAGCTTACCACCGATGCATCCATCCCAACCTTGCACGATCCTATCACTGGTGTTCCAATTGATTTGGACACTCCAGTTCAACCCCGTGGTTGGAGACAGGTCCTTTTGGAGGTTGGCCCAGAGCAATTTGCCAAGAAGGTCAGAGAGTTCAACGGTACTTTGATCACCGACACCACCTGGAGAGACGCCCATCAATCGTTGTTGGCTACTCGTCTTAGAACTGTTGACTTGTTGAACATTGCCCCAACCACTTCCCACGCTTTGAACGGTGCTTTCTCCTTGGAGTGCTGGGGTGGTGCTACTTTCGACGTCAGCATGAGATTCTTGCACGAGGACCCATGGGCCCGTTTGAGAAAGTTGCGTGAGTTGGTTCCTAACATTCCATTCCAGATGTTGTTGAGAGGCGCCAACGGTGTTGCTTACTCCTCTTTGCCTGACAACGCCATTGACCAATTCGTCTTGCAAGCCAAGGAGAACGGTGTGGATATCTTCAGAGTTTTCGATGCTTTGAACGACTTGGACCAATTGAGAGTCGGTGTTGAGGCTGTCAAGAAGGCTGGCGGTGTCGTCGAGGCCACTGTTTGTTACTCCGGTGACATGTTGAAGCCTGGTAAGAAGTACAACTTGGAGTACTACTTGGATGTCGTCGACAAGATTGTCGACATGGGTACCCACTTCTTGGGTATCAAAGACATGGCCGGTACCATGAAGCCAAGAGCCGCTTCTCTTTTGGTTGGAAGCATCAGAGCCAAGTACCCTAACTTGCCAATCCACGTCCACACCCACGACTCTGCCGGAACTGGTGTGGCCAGTATGGATGCCGCTGCCAAGGCTGGTGCTGATGTTGTTGATGCTGCTTCTAACGCCATGTCTGGTATGACCTCGCAACCATCTATCAGTGCTTTGATTGCTTCTTTCGAGGGCGACGTCAACCATGGTTTGAGCGAGAGCTTGGTCAGAGAGTTGGACGGCTACTGGGCCCAAATGCGTTTGTTGTACTCTTGTTTCGAGGCCGACTTGAAGGGACCAGACCCAGAAGTGTACCAACACGAGATCCCAGGTGGTCAATTGACCAACTTGATCTTCCAGGCCCAACAGCTTGGTTTGGGCGAGAAGTGGTTGCTCACCAAGGAGAACTATAAGGTTGCCAACCAGCTTTTGGGTGACTTGGTTAAGGTTACCCCTACCTCCAAGGTTGTGGGTGACTTGGCTCAATTCATGGTGTCCAACAACTTGACCGAGGAGGATGTCATCAAGTTGGCTCCTGAGTTGGACTTCCCAGACTCTGTTTTGGACTTCATGGAGGGTTTGATGGGTACTCCATACGGAGGATTCCCAGAGCCCTTGAGAACCAACATGTTGGGCAACAAGAGACCAAAGTTGGACAAGAGACCAGGTTTGTTCTTGAAGCCTATTGACTTCGCCACTGTGCGCGAAGAATTGGTTTCTCGTTACGGCAGTGGTGTCACTGAGTGCGACATTGCCTCTTACATCATGTATCCTAAGGTCTACGAGGCCTACAGAAAGACCGTCGACAAGTACGGTGACTTGTCCGTCTTGCCAACCCGCTACTTCTTGAAGGCATTGGAGATTGGCGAGGAGATGGTTGTCGACATTGAGCAAGGTAAGACCTTGATCATCAAGTTGTTGGCTATCGGTGAGATTTCCAAGAAAACCGGAACCAGAGAGGTCTTCTTCGAGTTGAACGGTGAGATGAGATCTGTCACTGTTGACGACAAGACCATCTCCATCGAGAACACTGCCAGACCAAAGGCTTCTCAACCCAACGATGTTGGTGCTCCAATGGCCGGTGTTGTTATCGAGACCAGAGTCAAGAAGGGCTCTGAGGTCAAGAAGGGTGACCCTGTTGCCGTGTTGAGTGCCATGAAGATGGAGATGATCATCAGTGCGCCAGTCAGCGGTATTGTCGGTGAGGTTTTGGTGAAGGAGGGTGACTCTGTGGATTCTGGAGACTTGATTACCAGTGTCAACAAGTAGACTCGTGTATTTTAGTAACGAAATGATATAGATATGATAAATTATTGGAATGTATTGGAAGTAGTAACATCTAGAGAAGAGACTGGTTAAGGCACAAGTATGGTTAAGAGAATGAAACGGAGAACTACTTGTTTAAGTGGAACTATAAAATCGTGTGAGCTTATTGTAGCTGTAGCTGCCGGCGCTACATCAATTGGTCCTGAGTCTTCTGAAGAGACCGAAGGTTTGCTGCTAGCCGTTCGTTTTCGTTCTCGATGGCCTGTAGTTCCGCCTCCAACTCGGCCTCCCTCGCACTGTGCAATTCCGCGTCGATTTCCTCGCTTTCCGAGCCCTTCCATTGCGGATCTTGAAGAGCAGAACGCGTGAATTGTGTTTGGTTAAGAATCCGTATCCAATCTTCTAGAAGAGCTGCGGTGCTATCAGTCGCGCTCTTCACGGAGTGGATTTTGGACTGTGTATCCCTTGCAGTGTCAAGGAGGAGGTCTACTGTCGCATTGAGCGATTTTAGATGTTTGAGTTCGTCTTCCAACGAAGGTGATGTCATTGTTTGGTTTTGATCGATAAAGAACAGATGGAAGAATTAGAGTCGAGTTTGACTAGGATGTAATTGGCTATGTGCAAGAACTGCTATTTTTCCGTTTTGTTGCGAGAAAATGGACAGCTCGTGTCTCAGATTGGAAAAGGTATGTGGTTTCTGGGGTACAACCTACAGTACCATCACTTAGCACGGTCGAGTTTTTCCGAAGACTTTTAACACCGAAACTAATTCCGGATAAATAATTGTTCCGAGCCACACCCATCTCATCGCCGGCCATCGCAGTATCTCCCCTTGCTAAATTGCGTTTCCTTCTACAGTCTGTCGCTCCATTCCTACTCATTAATACATTATCAACACCACTCCACACACCACACCATGGACGACCTACCAACAAGATGGGAGGTTGAGCTTGAGTTCGTCCAATCATTGGCGAACATCCAGTACGTCAACTATCTAGCCCAGTCGGAGTACTTCAACGATCCAACGTTCATCGCCTATCTCGAGTACTTGATGTACTGGAAAGACGAGAAGTATTCCCGGTACTTGGTCTATCCAAACTGCCTCCATATCTTGACACTACTCCAGAGCGAAGAGTTTCGAAAGAGCGTCGTGAATCCAGAGTTCATGAATGCATTGATGAACGATATGGTGAAGAGATGGCAACAGCCAGAAGAGACCGGCCAGGAGAAAAATGGAACGGAAGATAATTTGGGCTTAACGGCCGACGCTCAGGTTCCTGAAATTTCTATACCTGAGAATGGACAGAATGGCGGCTCTGTGGATAAGGCTTAATAGAGTATTGGAACGCAGATGGATGTGATATCTAACGAAAAGTTGATGATGAATGTGATGGTGCAACACATGTATCTTTGCTAGTTGCTCTCGTCCAATTTAGATTCATCGCATACTATATTGAGTGGACAATACCCTAATACCACTTCTGACACTACACACATTGAATAACTTCCAAAACGACAATCGGCAGAGAAGAAAAATGATTCGTCTCGGAAATATTTGAAATTCTGGCTCACATTCCAAACTCGCTTCCCATTTCTAAAAAAAAAAAAACCATCATTTACCCTGCTCCACACTTAATTCTGTGAGGTGTTCTCCACAATCTAACTAAGCCAAGATGCTGAACACCCAACAACGGTACCAACAACGGTACCACCATCTCTCGCGAATAAACACCCTCTTCAATGTGTTCCACCGACACAAGTTGAGCACCGCCGAAGTCCTCTACATTGGCTCGTTTGTGCTCAACTTCATCACAGGCAAATTGCTCCATGTGCTTTCCCAAAAAGAAGAGGTCTACAATTACTACAACGACAAGGGCAACATCTTCAACCAGTATTTCGTCAAAAAGGGCTGGGCTTGGACAACCCTCGGGGTGTTTTTCTTCTACATCGTAAAGGCGATTCAGGGTTCTCTGGACTCGACAGGTGGCGTAAACGACAAGAATGGACACGGTAAAAGAATGACTGTAGCTCGTCTATGTACGGCTGCGCTAAGATATGTAGTTGCCACCGTTTGGTGGATTCTCTTCACACAATGGTGCTTTGGCGTTCCGATCATGGATAAAGTGTTTCTCTTTACGGGCGGAAAGTGTGCCAGCATCTCCGAGGATCGATTGTTGAGGTACTTAAAGGGGAAACTTCTCGACCACAAAATTTTCCTGAAGTTGGACACCATCTACGAGTCTACCACTGTGTCTTCGCAGGTTTGCCGGCGACTTCGAGGCTCATGGGAGGGCGGCCACGACCCGCTGGGACACGTTTTCTTGTTAGTGCATTCGTCGCTTTACCTATTCTTTGAGTTGACGGAACACTGGAATGGCGCCAGCTCTTTGTTTTCTGACTTCCGTCGTATTTTCGGGTCAAAGAAGACCCGGCTCGGGGTATGGTCGTTCGTGAAGCAGAATCCTGAAGTTCCATTATTGATGCTCATGGCGCTTTGGTGGTTCATGCTCTTGATGACCAACATGTATTTCCACCTGTTGGCCGAGAAATTGGTGGGGCTTGCTTTTGGATACTTTGGGGTCTTTTTGGTATACATTGCGCCTCGGTGGCTCAACTGATTACAGATTCCACGATCGGCGGTGAAGCTGCCTTGACCTTGTATAATAGAGTATATAGATAGATAAATTGTGTTTGATATTGCTTACAGTCTACGCTTCAAATGGACGCATACCCGGAACCATCGCATTTGCAGATTGTGATATGCAAGGAAATGTATTCTTTCTTGATTTGGATGAGGAAATTAGAATTCTCGAGATGGCCTAGAATCTTGATTTCTTTGTCAGGAAAGAATAGCTGTTTGAATCGGGTAGGTTTTGGTGAAATGAAAATTTTCGACAAGTTGAAGTTTCGACATCAAATGAAACTACACGAATATTTCCATTGATGGTTTTCATGTAAAACTTCTTCATTGAGGCTGGTTGATCTAGACATACCAATACCATTAGGTAGAAAGTTGGAATACCTGGAACAGACGGCAACAACAAGAACAGATGAAGGGCTCTATCATCTAGAATTGAGGGATTATTCTGCGTCGCTTTACTTGTTCCTCAAAAACCAGCAACTTTTTCGATAGAGATTCTATCAATTATCTAAGATCATTTTATCGTAGAAAACAACTAATTAGTTCCTCAGTAAAATTTCAGAAGAAACCCAAGAGGAGCCCAATTGATGCTTTAAATTCGTGAGCGGCTTCTTTTTCCATTTTCATTTTTTGAAGTGGAATGAGAATTTCACTAAACAGATTAACTTTTCACAACAATCTAGCAATAATAACATACATTGACAAAAACGAAAAAACAAAAAAAGCAAGTAAAAGTGTCAGAATCTAATCAAAATCTGGTCAAAATAAAAGATCTACAAATTTTATCGTCTCGAAAAGAATACATGGAATATGACAGAAATCAAGTACTCACAAATTGGTTCCATTACTGTACCACATTAGGACAACTAAGTACGTGAACCGTTCTCATATAAAAATAAGCACAGCTGCATGTCAAAGAAGAACTAAATTTAAGCGCGCCAGCCGTTGTGACGCGTGTTGTTATTGCAACTCGCACCTCGCGTTCAGGCACCCTAGTATAAACAAACACAAGGGGGGATAGCAGAAAGGTAGCCACACTGGGGGAGAGACACATGAAGAATGATAAATTTTTTAATTATTGTATCAATCAATGAAAATTGTTTGTGGACAAAAAAAACGGGGCTGTTTGGGAGCTTTTTGGGGACACACAGCCGCTATTTCCGTTTGGGGAATCCTCTGCATCGATGTCTCGATAAGGACGCAATGAACCTCCTTTTGAAATAGAACTGCACGCGCGGCTACCGCAGCCTTTGGTCCAGAGTAAGAACAGATACATGAAATGGGAGGGAAGCTGTGAGATTTATGATAATGTTTTGTAAGAGTTTACTTAGGAATGAGTGTAATGTAAAAACTACTTAATTTGATTTCAAGATATGACCCAGATCTCGTCCTCGATGAGAGAACTACTGTTCTTCCCCATCTCGATCTGAAGGCACTATATGTCGTGCGGCTAACATGGTGCAGGAAGATATCTCCTATTGACGGCCCCAAACGACCATAGAATCTGGAAATTTCATAAAAAAAGAGTAAAAAAATCACCAAACTATACAAGTCTTTCACGCGATCCAATAATTTTAATCCTTTCCCTCCCCATCCACACAAAACACCCCTATCCATGTCAAATCCTCACCACACCGCTCCTGCAGCCAGCCATGCATCGCGCATCGCAGCACAGGCCTTGCCGAACCTGAAACACGGTACCTTTATAACCATGGCAGGTGCACCATTCATTCAGACCACCGACCTTTTTCAACTCTTTAGTGACACGTCTTTTCCCTCCGCCACTCCCATAAACTCGCTCTTCTTCTGTCCCGCCTGGAACCTCCACCCCTGTCCCTCTTTACCACTTCCCAGGTCTATCGTGAAATTTGCAGCCATTGAGATCCTGCCCGAAAATGCTCTTGTGGGTGTTCTTTTTGGCGTTTTCCGCTGCGTTGTATGTGGGCTGGCCCATGAACGAACAGCTTCCCAATGTCGCGCTTGTAGGCCTGTCCTATCTGTTCACCTTGGCTCAAGGTACTTACGGCTCCTCTACCAATGGTGCTGTCGCGTACGAGGCGAGCGGTCTTCCCTCATGGCTTAAATTTGACGGCAGCTCCAGAACGTTTTCTGGAACCCCCTCGTCGTCTGACATCGGCACGTTCCAGATCACGTTGCAGGGCACAGACTCGAACGACAAACTGACGCTCTCAAATAGCTACCTGATGCTAGTAGCCAACAGTCAGCCAATTAAACTCAGCTCTCCGGACGTGATGTTTACCACAATTGCCAAGTACGGCCAGACAAATGGCGAGGATGGCCTTGTGGTGCGTCCTGGCCAGCAGTTCTCCATCCAGTTCTCTAAGAATACGTTTAATCCGGCCGAGGCCGTGAAGGCGTACTATGGCCGCTCGCAGGATAGAACGCCGCTTCCCAACTGGGTCAATTTCGACCCCGACTCGCTTACGTTCTCCGGAACGGTCCCTCAGGTAGTCTCTAGTATAGCGCCCTCTTTCTCGTACAATTTCTGCTTCATTGCGGCAGACCAGCCCGGATACGCGAGCGCCGTCGGCACCTTCAACTTGGTCGTGGGCGCGCATCTGTTGAGCACCTCGTTCACCGAGCCGGTTAAGTTCAATGGTACGCTAGGCTCCGCGCTCAACGAAACGGTGCCGGTGCTCTCCAGCGTGTTCTTGGACCAGCAGCCAATCTTGCAACAGAACATTTCGGCGGTGTACCTCCAGGATGCGCCCTCTTTTGTCACTTTGGGCGACCAGTACAAGTTGTCGGGAACTTTCCCCAACAGCACCACCGCTGCGAACTTCAGCGTGGTGGTCAAAGATGTATTTGGAAACAGCGTCAATTTGCCCTACCAGATCTCGTCTTACGGCTCGTTGTTCACTGTATCCTCCTTGCCGGATGCAAACGCTACCAGAGGCCAGTTTTTCCTGCTCCAGCTCTCGAAGACGTACTTTACCGAGTACAACTCGTCCAAAATCGACGTTTCGTCAAACTCGTCGTGGCTCAGCTACGAGAGCTCCAACATGACGCTTTTGGGCAATGCGCCAGGCGACTTGCTGCAAGCTCTCGTCAGTGTGAAGGCCAGCCAAGGAAACCTCAACGATGAGCTCTCGTTTGTGATTCGCGGCGTTGACGCCATCACTCGTTCCTCCTCGTCAGCGCTGTCTTCTCGTACATCCTCGTCTTCGTCAACATCAAGCGCTTCCAGTTCCTCTTCACCTTCTAGAACAGCTCAAGCAACTGCTACTGCAACAAGCACCGCGCTGAGTGTTCCTCAAAGTGGAAATACAAACAAGAAGAACTTGATTATAGGCTTGGTCACCGGTATCGTTGGCGGGCTTCTCTTTGCTCTTCTCGGCTTGCTTTTGTTCTGTTGTTTCCGGAAAAGACACGACGACGACGACGACGAGAAGCGCTCAGCCTCTCCAACAGAGCCCGAGCTCACCGGTCCGGGTTTCGGCACCACGTATGATCTTGATGACCATAATGAAATCGCGCGCCAGCTCGGCGCCCTCAACGCCATGAAGCTTGATGCAGACAACGAGTCGGATATTCTGTGTGAGACCCACGTCGACTCCGAAGAAGAGAACGTGGCCTACTTGGACGAGAGAGGAAAGCCAACCAAGTCCTGGCGCGCAAACGACATGTCTGACTCCAGCGCCGTGAAGAAGATGCTCTTGGAACAGCACCGTCGTTCCGATATGTCTCTCAACACCATCAATACCGAGCAGCTCTTCTCGGTGAGGGTTGTCGACGACAACAACTCCAATCGGGTCTCCCGACAATCTATTCTCGGGGACTTGACGAGAGACACCTCCTCTGCCAATGTTCTTCGATTGGACAGTGATGGCAACATTGCCGAGGGAACCGACCTTGTCAAGACCAGCGGATCCAAGGACCACCTACTCAATACCGTCGAGGAAAGCCCGAACACCACAAACCAAACACAGGCGTCCTCGATCTATAGTCTCATGGCTAAACTAGACAACCACGAAGACATGCAGCGAGATCCCAGCTTTGGCCAATATTCACAGAACTCGCTTGGCGAAGCTTTCAAACATAGCGCTCCCAATGACAGTGACATCATGCACTGGAAGAATGAAGACTATGTGGATGCGTCCAGCTCCATGACGAAAACTTCGGAGATTAATCCTAAATCCACAACGAAGGCCTATTTCCCAACAGACTCTCCTTTAAACTCTCCCTTGGGAAACCTTCATTTCGAAGAAGACAGAAAAGCATACAAGGCGAAGCTCGTGGATTTTACCCGAAAGGGTAGCTTGAAAGACTCGTCTCGGGAGCAGAGACAAGAGTTCTCGGCAACAGAAGGACAGATCTTGGACGATGAAGACTCACTTACCTAATTGAAAGAAGACGGCGACAGCCAGAACTAATTCTATAATGTGTATTAATATAATTTAATGGGAAGCAGAACTTCAAGAAGATCGCTTGCAATTAGGGAATGGGTTGTATCTGAATTAGAGACCCTTGCCAGAGCCCAGGATGCTCTTAACATAGTTGGCGGTGTCCAAGGCTCTTCTTCTTCCCTCGAGGTAACTCATCATCTCAGAGTAGGTTTGTGGAATGACCAGAGAGCAGTGCTCCTCTGCGTCAGAGTACGAGCTGTGTGGCACGAAGAAGGAGTAGATGAAACAGCCAGACTCCTTGGATTCAGGCGAGTCCAATGCCTTGATGGTAGTGTCAACCTTGACTTGAACCAAAGTACCAGCCTCCAGCAAGAACGAGTCTGGCTTCGACGAGAGCTTGTTCGTTGGCGGCAAGTTGAATGGACTCTCAAATCCAGTATCTTCTCCCAAGTGCTCGGTGTAACAAACAGAAGCAGTCATAGACAAGACGGAGCCGACAGGCACTGGTGCCTTGAAAGTAGTGGAGTCCAACGAGACGAATCTTGGGCCGGCCGAGGTGAAGGCAGCAGCAGTCAAGTAGGCCAACTCGAAGGCGTTTCTCAAGAGATAACCTCCGAAAATCATGTACGAGTGTCTGTTTCTGTACTGGGGCTGCATGAACAAGGTCGAGGTGAACGTGGTGTCCTTCATGAATTGAACGGAGCTGTTGACGCTGGGCTGAACCGTCTTCGAGGCCTTCCACATGTCATGGACGAGTCTGTTCTCTTCATCAGTAGGTTCGATGATGGACTTGTTCTTGGCGGCAAGCTTCTTCTTGGCGTTGAAGGACTCCGCACGGCGGTAGTCGAGCCACTCCTGCTCGTTGACTGGTAGAAGGGTATTGATGGCGAAGGACTTATGGGTGAGAGGATTACGGGCTACAAAAGTGAAGTTGGCAGCCAAGAACACGTTCTCGCTGGGCAACTCCAGCTCGACGATCTTCTCGGGAATGGACTCGGTGAACGCATACCCCTTGACACTGATCTCCATCGAGGATCTACCAGTCCACGTAACAGAGCCCGCCAACACGAAGTTGTAGTTCTGGATCTCGTCCACTTTCTTCAACATCAAGATTCGGTCGACGGACGCGGTCACATTAACAGGTTCAGCAGGAGCACAGTGCTTGTAAGCAATTCTTCCGGCCAAGGCGTCCAAGTCCTGGAACAACTGGCCCGCTCTCAAACGGCCAAAGGCATTGATGTACGAGTCGCAGAGCCATTGGTCATCCTTGAAGGGCAAAATGAGATACGAGAAGGACTCCGAGCGGGTCTTCTCCGTCACGGCGGTCGTTTTGGGGTTGACGTAGCTGTACGAGTCCAACGTCTTGCCGTCCTTCAATTGGCGTTCACGTTCGGTCAACGCATCCAACCACGTGGCCGAATGCATCAAGTTCTTGATGTCTCTCTGGTCGGCGACCACGGTGGCCGTGGCATCGGCGGCGGCGGCAGGATCTTCCGATGCCTCTTCGTATGCTGTAGTGTAAAAGCGAGATGGGCCATTGCTCATCGGAACATAGCGGGTGGGGCGGACTGTGCGGCCAATGGCAGCGGGGCGTGCGATGAGCAGACGGATGGGCGACAATTTGATCATCATGGTGTGGGAAATGGATCGCTCAGCAACTATGAATGGGTACAATTGGAGGAGATGAGCAGCCACTATATATATATAGAGTACAGGGAGGGGGACCTTATCGAACCACGCTGTCTGCAGGACTGACACACAATCTATAGCGTTGGGTCTCGCGGGGCCGAGACCCGGGTGGAACGGGTGCCCGGGGATGGGCGATGGGAGCGGAGAAATTGGCCCAAAAGCCTAGGGCCATGATGGCTGGCGATGGCGATGGAGATGGAGATGGCGATGGCGATGGGTCATTTCGGTCGATAAAATGGTACTAATTTCTGGACGCTTGGGAGCCACAGCCTCCATGTAGACCTGCCTGGTAGAGTAGAGCAATTGGGCCCAAAAAAAAGCTCGTAATTTTCGAGGTGAATTTGAAGTGGGATATGTGAAGTGTCGGGTGGTTTGAGAATAGGAGAACTTCGCTTTGCTTTGTTGTTTGATCGTGATGGAGGCCAGAACTCCGGGCGGATTAATTCAACATGTGTCGGATCAATTATGTGGTTGCGTGCCATGACACAGGAATTGATAAGTAAGAACAGACTGTTTGGAATGCGCAATTTTTCCGGCGATAGCAAATGTATTTTTTTGGAAGATGTGATTACATTGATTTGGACTTGTGCGAGCTTATCACTCAAATAGGAGACGGCTCTCTAAGGTTATGCATCTGGCTAATTCAATGAAGGGAAACCCAAAAATTTGGAAAAGTTACGTCTGACCCATATGGTTGTGCCCATGTAGGAGATAGACATGATTCACAAGAGCATAGGTTGTTTGGTCAAAGACGTTCTGAATATAAGTTGTGTGTTTACGTAGGTGTTGGGAATCTGGGAATTTCCGAATTGGGCCTGTCTTCACTGTTTTTATATGTTGTTACGTCGGTCTTCAATTCATTTGTGAATGGAATCGTCAGAATCCCCGTAAGATCGATCGACCTCGACCTTTCCGGATAATCAGAGAAAGTAGAGACTGGTGAAGTATCATCTGAGAAAATTTAGATCAATTTTAGCTTTGAATTTCATCAATTTGTAGTTCGAGAATGCAGACATCGGTATCTGTCGTAGGTCTTATCTATGAAGCTTGACAGAGGAAAGAATTTAACAAGCAGAGAACAAAGCAAATGAGTAAAAAAGAACATCGCAACAAGACGGAATCCATTGTAAAGAGGAAATTTATAATTACAACGAACGTGCTATCAAACTGGAAGTCCTATGAATCAAACGAGCCCGGAACGAGCTAGACACTGAACAAGCGCGAAACGAAAGCACATGAACGAAAAGGATTTTGAGAAAAATGAAAAAAACCGAAAGAAAAAGTAACAACCAACAATCAAGAACCAACAACTGGGAAATTTATATCGTGCTACTACATTTCAATGAAGCCCGGAACAATGAGATCGAGGAAGTAGGACAAAAGCGGACGAACAAGAACAAGTCAGAAACACAAAGCAACGCAACAAGCAAAAACAAATAAACAAAAAAGAAACGTCTCAATAAACCAAAATTCACGCTCTCATCTCATCTCATCTCATCTCATCTCATCTCCATCTCCCATCTCAATCCTTCTCATCTCGCATCCCTCTCCCTTCTCAACACACATCCATCTCCATCAAGGCCTCCAACAATCCACCCAAACTACATCCCAAAACTCCGCCAGCAAAATAAAAAAAAAAGCCCATAAATCCCACCAAAACCCACCGCCAAAAAAATTAAAACAATCTCCCATCCCACACATTCCTCACACCCACCGTACCCTTCCCTCAAATGGCTCCCGGCCGCGGAGCTATACATCCGTGCGCGCCGGTCCTCTTCCTTCCGCACTAATACTCCCCCTCCACCTACAACCCTCCCTTCTCCTACTACCACTTTTCTGTCGTTGCCCCCCTACTCCCGGCTACATCACCCCAGTTCCAGTGGATTTCATACACAGCACACCATGTCGAAGTTTTCCAGTGTCGCCAAAACAGCCCATCTCGCTGCCGCCAGAACCAACAGATTCGCTGCTGCCGCTGCCAACCCAGCCGCCGTTTCTGCGTTGCGCATGGCCTCCGGTGCTTCCGGCCCAAAGTCCATGACCGTTAGAGACGCGTTGAACAGCGCCATTGCCGAGGAATTGGACAGAGACGACGACGTGTTCCTCATGGGTGAGGAGGTGGCCCAGTACAACGGTGCTTACAAGATCTCCCGTGGTTTGCTCGACAGATTCGGCGAGAGAAGAGTCGTGGACACGCCCATCACCGAGATGGGTTTCACCGGTTTGACTGTCGGTGCCGCTTTGGCCGGCTTGAAGCCAATCTGTGAGTTCATGACCTTCAACTTCGCCATGCAATCCATCGACCACATCATCAACTCCGCTGCCAAGACCTTGTACATGTCTGGTGGTACCCAGCCATGTAACATCACCTTCCGTGGTCCCAACGGTGCCGCTGCCGGTGTCGGTGCTCAGCACTCCCAGTGTTACGCTGCCTGGTACGGCTCCATCCCCGGTTTGAAGGTGGTGTCTCCTTACTCTGCCGAGGACTACAGAGGTTTGTTCAAGGCTGCTGTGCGTGACCCCAACCCTGTTGTTTTCTTGGAGAACGAGATCGCCTACAACGACGTCTTCGACGTCTCCGAGGAGGCCTTGTCCACCGACTACGTCATTCCTTTCGGTAAGTTGAAGGTCGAGAGAGAGGGTACCGACATCACCTTGGTGTCGCATACCAGAAACGTGCTCCACTGTCTCCAGGCTGCCGAGCAGTTGGAGAAGGACTACGGCGTCAAGGCCGAGGTTCTTAACTTGCGTTCCATCAAGCCTTTGGACGTTCCAGGTATCGTTGAGTCCGTCAAGAAGACCGGCCACTTGGTCACTGTTGAGGCTGGTTTCCCAGCCTTCGGTGTCGGTTCCGAGATCTGTGCCCAGATCATGGAGTCCGAGGCCTTCGACTACTTGGATGCCCCAGTCGAGAGAGTCACCGGTTGCGAGGTGCCAACCCCATACGCCAAGGAGTTGGAGGACTTTGCTTTCCCAGACACCGAGATTGTCATGAGAGCTTCCAGAAAGGTTTTGGGCTTGTAATTCTGCGCGAGCCTCCGTTGCACATAAACCGCCTCCTTTCTCGACCACTGCCTCCCCATTCTAGATCATGAGTCCGAGATGGCTGGGCACGAGTCAGGATGGCTACCGACGCGTTCAACAACGAGAACGTTCGTTGGACCTGTCGTTTACCATATAAATTCGAAGAGTAAAAAGAACTGGTTATTACTAATAGAGACATATTCTCCATAGAATGCACGCCGTGCCGTAGTAATACAGATGTTGACAACAATGCCGTAGAATAAGCGCATTCAATTTTTCGAATACAAGTTGATTTTTTTTTTCTGTTTCTCATTTTTCAGATCCATTTCTCCCCAGATCTGCCTACATACCCTATACGGAAGCGCGATCTTATCAAGTACTCAAAACTGAAAAATACAATTGCGCACGGCCAAACACGCTCTGCTAGCAAAAATCACGCAATCCATGAACCACGCACACGCTCATAACCATGGATGTACATAAAAGGCCCACCGTTTCCGCCTCCAGCAGAAACTCCACCGACGAAAAGTGGGCGGCAGAAGAACACTACAAGTACGCCAACAACGAGGCCTTCGGCGAAGAAAACGATGGTTTGCTTCCGATCGCCGTGCCGCCGTCCGGCCAGCTGCCGCCGTTGCACGTGGCGGGGCTGCCGAAACTACCGAGGAAGGATCTATTGAACTTCGTCATTCTTATCGTGTTGTATACGCTCCAAGGAGTGCCGGTCGGGCTAGCCTTCGGGTCCGTGCCGTTTATTCTCAAGTCGAAGGTTTCGTACCTGCAAGTGGGTGTGTTCCTGTTGGCGCTGTATCCGTATTCGCTCAAGCTCTTGTGGTCCCCTGTAGTAGATGCAATATATAGTAGGCGCTTGGGCCGGCGCAAGTCGTGGATTCTTCCGGTGCAGCTTGTTTCGGGCGCGACACTTATATATCTCGGGTTTGTCATTGACAAGTTCATGGACGACCCGGCGCAGTACCTAGGCACCATCACCCTTTGCTTCTTCACGTTGATCTTTCTCTGTGCGACGCAGGATATCGCCGTCGATGGCTGGGCCTTGACGTGCCTTTCTCCGGAGAGTTTGTCGTTTGCGTCGACCGCGCAGACCATCGGCATGAACTGCGGCTACTTTCTGAGCTTCACGGTGTTTCTCGCCTTGAGCTCGCCCGACTTCGCGAACAAGTACCTCCGCGCGATTCCTAAACCCGAGGGCTTGTTTGATTTGGGCGCCTACTTGACGTTTTGGGGCTGGATGTACATCACGGTGACGGGGGTGATGTTGTTCATTCCCGAAGAACCCGCCCACTTGCGCAAACGCAACTTCGACATGTATTCGGACTCCGTCTACAAAAACGAAGGCTCGCACAACAGACCTACGTCCCAGTACGCGCGGTACTGGAAGGAGCTCAAGTCCGTGTATGCGTCGATGATCGAGGTGCTAAAACTTCCCAACATCCACACCTTGGTGGTCATTCTTCTACTTGCCAAATTGGGATTCCAGGTGAACGAGGCCGCCACAAACTTGAAGCTTTTGGAGAAAGGGCTCTCGAAAGAAGACCTCTCAATCACCGTTCTCATTGACTTTCCTTTCGAGATGATCTTCGGCTTCTATGCTGGCCGATGGTCATCGGGCAAGACACCGCTCCGCCCCTGGCTTCTTGGCTTTGCTGGGAGATTATTGGCGGCTTTCATTGCCCATTTGATTTTGCTTTTCTTTCCGAAAGTCGAAAATGGCCAGATCCCATACAAACTATTCTTACTCATCATTGCCCAGCATTTGTTCAACTCATTTATGAGCACCATTCAATTCGTTTCTTTGTGTGCGTTCCACACCAAGATTGCCGATCCATCTATTGGCGGTACATACATGACCACCCTCAACACATTATCCAATTATGGAGGAACCTGGCCGCGGCTTATCATCTTTTATTTGATAGACAGATTCACAATTGCACAGTGCCAGATGGTGACATCTTCAGCCGAGTATCTGATTCATTCCGAGGCTCAAAAGCATGAATGTTTGTCCAACGGCGGCAAAGTGATCCTTGTTCAGGACGGCTACTATTACACCAGCGCTATTTGCATATTTTTGGGCATAGTCATCTGGTTCTGGGTTAAAAGAAAAATTGTGCATCTTCAGGCCATTCCACAATCTGCTTGGAGGGTGAAATGATCCCCGGTTCATACCACTGAATATCTAGACAATACCATAGAAATTACCAAAATTATTAAAGTTTTACTGTTAATATACAGATTATGAATGAATCGCATTAATGTATGTTCTGTGAAGCTCAGTGATTGCTATCTAAATCACTTTCACGATGCAAGAAGTCACTTTGCAAAAAGTCAATTGGCAGAAACGGGATTTTGTTTTCGTCCATCATCCTTTTAGAAAGCGACGAGTAGGTGCCCACAAGAGACGGTATGAGAGAAGTGTCCCGGACAGGCGATGCTGAGATAGACTGGTGTGAAGATCCAATCGAGGCAGATCTGATAAACAGATTTTGCGAGAAGGATTTCGCAAGAGACGAGAACGCTCCAGCGAAGCTTTTTCTATTTTTTTGCTGATAGCTGTTTTCAATGTGTGACGATGACATCACATAATGCAAAGGTGGAGATGATATTGAGTTTTGGAGGAGAGATGTACTCTCATTTGACGGCACGTAGGCGGCGTTCTTGTAGTACAGAAAGCTCGACTTTCGGCTTTCGTCGAAGCGGCTCTCGCTTTGAGCATCTTCATTGAAATCCTCGTATATACCCATTCGGTCTTGGCCATTATTCAGGTAAGTGTACCAGTCTGGCTTGGTGAAGTGGGCGCTGGGTGACACGCGACGCTGAGATTTTCTAGAATGCGACCGATGACGGATTTCAGGATGACTGTTGCTCCTAGACTTGTGTCCGATTGAGCTCTGCAGGCCATACACGTAGAACTGGATAAGCAAAATACAGTCGAAGAACACTGTCCCGGAGCTTCCTACCAAGAAAGGAAGTTGCGATCTGAACACGGTATGAAAGTCAACGTCTCCAAGGTATTTCTCATACTTGGATAGCAAATAGAGATCCGAGAGAATGGAAATTGTGTACAATGAGTTTCCCAACATCGCGAAGAGGAACAAGTACGGAGACACACCGTGAGTCGACTTCAAACAGTAATTCTTCCAAATCTGCGGAGAGCGCGAGGAAATATATAAGAGTGTACTACACCATCCGCAAATGGTGCCAATCAACGCCTTTTCGTCTCCCGGAGCTACAAACGTGGCTGCGACCAACTGTACTGGCGCCAAGAGAGCCTGTAATGTTTTGAGAGAAAGGAGAGGCTCCGAAGTATCTTTTAAATCTACAGGCATAGCTTTTGCACCCTTGAAAGAGGAGCTGAGCACAGACCCCGCCAAAAGACGCAGGAAGATCCCGTCTGGAGCGTTCATGGACGAAGACACAGAGTGTGAGCGCAGCAGGCGACTGTGATGAGCAGAAGAATCAAAACGGTTGAGCCGCGGAATCGACCGGCTACTGACACTCTCCGCAGAGGTTACCGGCCGCATCATGTTGGGACTTTGCAACATGTTGTGGTGGACCTTCTGGCGGGGATACACGCGGGTGTAGTACCAGAACTGGAGCGAAAGAATCAAGTCGATAAAGCAATAATACGACGCCAAACACGTCTGGAACGGAAGCGCGCCCGTCAAGATACAGCCCAAGAAGTTGGTCACATCGCCGCCGATCCAACAGGCCAAAAACGCTAGCGAAACGCCCGAAACAGACTGGTTGAGGTAGTTTTCGAGAATCTGCGGAAGCTGTGCAAACAACCAAACCGCTAGCGAAAGCACTCCGGCTATCTGTGAGACCAGTGCAGCCACTAGATACTCTTTGGGCTCCTTGAAGGTGACCGATGACATTTACTCATAAGTCGGCAAAGACAGGCGATGGAGGGGATGAGTGTATGCAAGAGGGGATTTTCCGAAACGATGAGGCGCGATGGTTTGGAAGCGCGATGACTGTCAAACTTGGAGATGAGTTTGCAGATGCGATGGGTTTGGAGGAATGCGCAGCCCTGATGATAAGGATGGGGTCCAGTGCAGGTTTCGATGAGGCAGTGAAAAGCGGTGGGAGTGCGGAATTAGGCGCAACATTGATGATGGTGATGGTGGTGGCTGTGGGAGAGCGGAAGTTTTGCTTCTGGGGAGTTTTTAATTGTGCTTCGTATTGAAATCTGAACATAATTCGCTTTTCTGTGCCGAATTGCTGCAGATCTCAATTGTTTGATGCTTGAATCTGTGGTGTGTTATGGTGGATGCAGGGTGCACCTCAGATGGGCTTATCTGATTCCGCGTTGAGACATGACCAATGGCCATTAAATGTTTGGGAAAGATGTGAATTGGGGCGGCGATGTGATTGGTCACAGAGAAAACGGTATGGTTTGTTATGAGTCGGAATTTTATGGGTTTGGTGTATCGGTATGTTCGTGAGGTGGCTATCTTAGTTCTTGCATGCATTGTGCAATGGGACTTCGGTTGTGAGATGAATTGACCGGGCGAAGATTTAGTTTGAGATATGGATGGATATAAATGTAGTTTCAGGGTATCCCTTGTATAAAGCCCACTGATTTCAATCAAATAGTTGTTTTGATAGTGTGCTAGGATTGTGAAACCTTCACCTGCAGTCTTACAGGAACAATCTGATTTTGCAGCCATTAACTGTCCGGAATGGAAGATATTTTTGTTCAGATGGGCGTTTACATTCAGCCCACAGTAGGTTTTGGTCATGATAACCGCATCATTGTAAAGCAATCCATAATCATGTCTCTGATTTCATTTGGATGCGGCAGAATTAGTTCAGCGTTCTCAACAAACCCCAGCCAAAGTGAAATCAACTGGCGCAGAACTCATGTCTGTGAAAGCCAATCTATGACCTTGATTAATTAGATTTTCCATTCAAACTCGCAGGACTCCAGTTTCTGTCGGGTTCATTCTCAGTCACCAACTAATGCCATACACGTGAGGTACCCAAACAACCCCGAAATCCCCAATGCCGATCAAAAAAATCTTAATACTAAAGCAAAAAATAACAGATAGTTAAAAAGTGGCTTGCAATACATGTTGATTATGAAACAGCACGTGTAAGTTCTTGTTGGATACCCAAATCACGAGGCCACGTAACGTATTTCATTGAATTTCAACGTTTCAAATTGTATTCGTGCTCAAAATCAAATTAAAATTCTAGACTGTACTATTTGGACCATACACCATGCTATTTAGATCATAGATCATGGTCAGGGTACTAGAAACCAAATCATGTAAGTATCCACAATGAGAAAGCAACATGGAGTCAAATGAAATAAAACAAAATAAATTGAAATGGATCCAAACAGCGAATTTCTTCCAGTATCCATTTCGACAAAAATCAACTCATTTTGATCCACCATTTTCAAGTACCCCAGATACTACAACTTTAACTACATCATGATCGAAGTATTGGCAAACGACAGACTAGGAAAGAAGATCGCTGTCAAGTGTCTTCCGGAAGATACCATAGGCGACCTCAAAAAGATTTTGTCGCTTCAACTCGGCACTTCCCATGAGAAATTGATCTTGAAGAAAGGTCATCAGATATACAAGGATCATATCACCCTCGATGACTATGAGGTTCATGACGGGTTTAACTTTGAATTGTACTACGGATGATCTAGCATTCTGATTATTGAAGTGTTTTGACTGCGGCTTAGAATGTGTCTTGCTCGACAATTCTATTTACTACTAAAGCGTCAACTGTTGACGAGGACGGAGCAGTTTTGACTCGATTTGTTGTTGCTGCGGCCTAAATATTCTATGCCTTTTTTACTAGTAGCGGATGAAATTGCAACTAGAGTCTAAACATGAATTCAAGATTTACCATCAAAGTTGAGGAACACAATCTTGCAAATTTGCGCTGCATACTTGTTATCTCAAGATCTTTATATCATTGATATATCTATACACTATTGTACACGGAATATAAAGCATGCTAAAGGATGTGGTGGTCTAACACCAAAGGCCAATGACCACATAAGGAATAAATACACAGGCTTGCGCGACGCACACGCCCGCACAGCCGACAGAAATAAATAAAAACCACGATGCACTATGTTGGTCTCTAGAGGAAATACTCGACGTGACGGCCCGGCCGTTCATAAAGAGAAGTGGTGAGGATGTCCGTGGCGCCGCCGATGCCGTTGACACTGCGGCCCTCATGCGTGTCCTCTGTATTCTCCGGAGAAGCATCAAACACGTTACAGTACTGTCCTGGCAAAAAGGTCTGGTCCTTGCGCTCTTTCAGCGCATAGTTCGAATGGGAGATCTCAAGCACACTGGCCAGGTTCCCGCACCGGTAGCAGTAGTTGGGCGCGGACCAGATCGTGAGACACTTGCCGTTCCAGTAGCTGACAAAGCCCTCGTTGCAGAGCTGGTGCGCGCGCACGAGCTGCACCAAGTCGTTTTCGTGGCAGAACTTGTCCATCACATCACGTCCAAACAAGTACCCGGCGCCGCGCGGCGACAACTTAAAGTCAGTGATATCTGGGTCTGGATCGGACCACACCAAATCGGCCATCACGCCGTCATGAGGAATCTCTTTAAAACGGTCGATCACACGCACCTGGTCTAGTTTCTGGCACGAAGGTGAAAGCCCCCCGTGCGTGGCGAAAATCGTGCCGTCGATGGTCGCGCCAAGCGGCAAGTAGTCGAACAAGTCCGTGAAGTAGTTCCACACCTTAAGCGAGCCACTGTACTTGTTGAGCACCTCAGTATAGAACCCATAGTTGGTGGTGATAGTTCGAGACTCATGGTTTCCCCGAATGAGAGCCACGCGGCTCGGGTACCGAAGCTTAAGGGCCACCAATAACGTGATTGTTTCTACAGAATAATACCCGCGGTCTACATAGTCGCCGAGAAACACATAGTTGGTCGTCGGCGGTGCACCCCCGATGCGGAAGATCTCCAAAAGATCGTGGTACTGGCCGTGGATGTCGCCCACCACCGTACACGGCGTCGCTAGCGAGATGATGTTGGGAGCACTGAGAAGCTGTGTTTTGAGCAGATGGCAGAGCTGGTGCACGGTGTCTTCGGGCAAAAGCCGGGGCGGCTTGTGGTCTAGAAGCTGTTCGAGGCAGTAGTCGAGGTCCAGCGTGGGGACCAGGAACGACACTGTCATGTGGGGGGAATTGGGGGTTGTGTGGGGGGTGTGGGGGATGTGTTTTTGAAAGGAGAGACTAGTTAGTATGGGGGTAGATTATAGTGTGCGCGGGATGTACTATGGGTAGTATTGGGTAGTATAGGGAGTAAGTATCGGGAGTATGGGGTCTATCACAGGATGGGGAAATACGCGGGATTTGGCGGAAATTAACGGAAAATGGCGGGAAAATGGCCAAAAAAAATTTTGGGCGAGGGTTGAGGCACTGGCCGTTTATTGGCAATTTTCTGCTTTGGTTTTGTATTGTTAATGGCGGCAGACGTTGGATTGAGTGTGTGTGCCTATCTCTATCTGCGATACGTATATAGTGATCTCGAGGAACGAAGTAGAGATACGGGAAAAGGAGTTCTTAGGAGATTTGGATGAGATTGCGAAATTTCAATTGGATGAAGAGAATCTTTTACTGGTTTACCAAAATTTTGAATTAATTTATAGCAGTAATTGTATGGATCTAGTAGAGCCTCCAGATCAGTCCATGGGAGATCTACTTAATTACGCACCAGATCCAAATACGCAACAGATCCAGATCAATTTACAATAGACCCCAATTTACAAGAAATCAAATACACAATACTCCCAACCAAATTTACATGAATTCAAATGCATTTCTCTTTTATTAAATAAGCCGACATATCCTAGCATTAGGCTTCCTTGATGGCCTGCGCCAAGATGTCCATACCCTTGGAAATAGCTTCATTTGGAATGTTAAGCGCGGGCACAAGTCTGATCACATTTCCTCCTGCAGTAATGACAAGAAGCCCGTACGAGCGACACTTGTTCACCACAGCAGTCGCATCCACGGACGACTTGAGCTGCAAGCCCAACAAGAGGCCTCTTCCCTTGATCCCAACAACCTTGTCTGGATTCTCCTCTGCGATCTTGCTCAATGCGTCGACAAATTTGTCGCTGCTGGCCTTCACATTGGCCAAGAAGTCGGCGTCACTCACCTGGTCAACAACGTAAGAACCAATAGAGGCACCCAACGGGTTACCACCGTATGTTGTACCGTGATCACCCACTTGCAACTTAGACTCGATCTTCTCGCTGATCATCACCGCGCCGATTGGAAAGCCATTGCCCAAAGCCTTGGCCATGGTCACGATATCTGGATGTGCTTCCTTGGGCAAGGCGCAATGCGCCCACAACTGACCAGTACGACCAAGTCCACACTGAATCTCATCGAAAATGAGAACGACGTCGTTCTTTGCGCAGAGCTCCTTGAGCTGCTTCAAAAACTCGAGATCGACAGAGTTCACACCTCCCTCTCCTTGAATGGGCTCGATGATCACAGCGCACGTCTTCTCTTTACTGATGAGCTTCTCCACACTCTTGATGTCACTGGGGTCAGCAGTGTGGACGCCGGGGATCAAAGGTGCAAATGGCTGTTGGTACTTAGGATTGGCCGTGACAGATAACGCACCCATGGTTCTGCCATGGAACGCATTTTGGAAGGCGATGATTTCCGTCTTCTCTTCGCTGATGCTCTTTCCGTATTTTCTGGCAAATTTAAGCGCAGCCTCGTTCGCTTCTGTTCCGGAGCTGCACAAGAACACTCTCTGGGCATCGGCCATGCCGCCTGCATCAATGGTCTTTACAATAAGCTTATTGGCCAAATCTCCAGCAGGCAAGTTGTAGTACAAGTTGGAACAATGCATCAACGTCAGCGCCTGGTTGGCGATGATCTTCGTGACCTCCTCATTGCTGTGGCCCAAGCACGTCACTGCAATGCCCGCAGTAAAGTCAACGTACTCCCTGTCCTCAAGGTCATACATGTAGGACCCCTTTCCTTTGGTAAGGACTAGATTAGGACGAGCGTAGGTGGTGACGGTGTAGGGTTTAATGATATCTTCCACATACTTTCCAGTGACAGAATCGGCCGAGGCATCTGAGATGGAACTTGCGTGACGGATATGCAAGGATGGAGTCAACTTGACTCTGATTGGTAGTTTTTTGTTCCGTAAGAAGGTGGCCCGAAGCATTGTAAATGTGCGATAAGCGTTCAGTATGGGAGTAGTGGTGGGTACTTATCTGGAAAATTTCGCACCGCGCTTAGATGAGTAACATACCATATCGGGCGACGACTGCACATAAACTGGGGAACATGCAGGCCCAGAATTGCAGCCAATATCTCATCTAATTTATGATTCATTCTTGACTCATCTGGAGACGCTGACAGTGGTCTCAACTTGACTCTCATCATCGAATTTCTTGATCGAGTCCGTGATGACTCTGCTGATATCAAATGTGAGTCTAGCTTCGTCATCGCTGCTGCCTCCTTTCATCGACACGTCGATGCCAACAATGTACAACCGGTGATTGGCCTTCGCAAGGAAGATTTTGGAAATGGCGTAAGATGACTTGAAGCCCGTGCAGTTGACAATTTCGTCGTAGATAGTCGCCTTCAACACGTTGTAGTCGTAGTCCGAGTAGGGGAAAGAGATCAAGAGAATGCCACCCAACGTCAGTGCCATAGTCCAGCCGACATAACACAACACAGATGCAACTACGAAAGTGGATGCTTCGTTGATATCAAAGCCGAACGTCTCTTTGAGTGATTTCGGCACAAATGGAACCATGAAGAGAAACAAAGAATCCACCAAGGTGAGAATCCGGATCGGATTCTTGGACGCCAGACGAATTAGTCTCTGCAGCTTCGATTTGAGTCCTGCAAAACCCAGCAGTGAGGACCAATTGTCAGGGTCGGCGTCCAAAATGCCCTTATCTTGACCTTGTAGTGTGTTATCTTTCATTGAGCTCCTATCAGCACTCTCTAGGAGCTGCGTGATGGATGTTTTGTCGGCAATGCAGGTTGATGATAGCCAGGATACAAGACCAACACAGGCAATAGTAAAGTAATACAAATACCAATTGGTCGAGCCGGACGCAGATGCGTGAATGTGGTGAGAGTTGTGTTCTGCAGACTTCTCCGTAGAAGGACTCACGAGTTCGAGAACCATTTCCTCTACAAAATGACTTATAAGATCACATCCAACCATGATCAGTGAGGTGCTCAATGCAAAACCAGCAAGCACTTCAAGCCGACCCAAGCCAAATGGATACGCGATCGAAGGCTTGGACCACACCTCGAAATTGGACATCACATCCACACATGCAATGATAATGGAGCCGAGTGAGTCGTAAAAGACCAAATGCGCTAGCGTAGAGAATGTGGGCTGGTTGAGGCGAGTACCGGCAAGAAACACCAACGCTGCTGTCGATGCGTGTGCGCCCGCGAGAAGTAGCTTGAGTTTCTGAGACTGAGTAGTGCTCGAGAGAAGCTCGCGGACGTTGGGGATGAGAAACAGATCGGGAATCAAATCCGGCTGATGGTTGGCATCCGCAATCGGAAGCGGCTCCTGGAATATGTTCATCGACACAGACGAGTGTTTGTACCTGTGTCCCTTTCTCTGCGCCGGTTTCAAGCCCGGCGCTGCTGGACTCGACAAGCCGTCGCCTAGTTCCTGCGGCTTGAAATTGAATGCTAATGATTTCTTTGGAGACCCGCCCTTTCGCTGCGGCGAAGTGTTGAATGATCTTACAGGCGAGCGTGCTCTTACAGGAGACCCCGAGCGGGATCGATTACTACGGCGCTCTGAAGCCGCCGGCTTGAACGCATTGAAACTACTAAAAGCATCGGCGAATTGCCGACTATCACGGCGGCCCGCGGAAATGGCCGGCAGCCTCAGAAGATTGCCGCCGAAACTATGGACGTTATCTTCCGCAATGGCTTCACCAAACCCATCAGCAAAAAACGCCGACCGCGGCCGTGGCCGGGACGCCGCCAGGTTCAGGCCCGCACGCTGATGCGAGAATTGCAGCGGAGCGGCCACCACTGGAGAATTACCTAGAGACAGCGAACTATCGTTTCCATGGTACCGCTTAAAAGAGTTGAAACCAAACGTTGGCACCGAGGGCGTCACAGGCGTATCGGCAGCGTCGAGCGATAGCGACTCCGTCGAGAAGTTTGCGCTGAGATTGAAGAGATCGGGCTTGATTTCTGTTCCTGGAATCGGTGGATCATTGGAGAATTCCGGCGATGGAGATCGATCCGGGACGCCATATGGGATCCCGTTTGGCGTGTGGGGATCTTCAGACATGCAGTTATTTGGCGGCGAAAAAGTGGGGGTATGGATGGACGAGAAGGGGGTAAGAATTGAATACGAAGTGGTAGGTTTAGTATCGGTGGGTGCGTCTATGCAAACCAAAACTCTGGGGATTAAGGTTCGTAGTTGGGATTATATGAAGGCTGGCGGATCGGCCAGGGGTTACTTTAAATGTAGAAAAATGGCAATTGATTCTAAATTTTACTGATTCGTTGACTGTTTCGGCTTTTTTCCGTGGCTTCGAGTTCTTATCTATAACCATTAGGGTCGCCTCATTGTTCATTTGACTGGAGTGTTCTGACAGCGAAACGATTTAAAGTGGATTTTCCTTGGTGGAGTATGCATCGAACAATGCGAGATTGACACATCCATTGTTGATTCCCGACGAGGGGTTCTCGATGAGCGCAACACTGTTCATGTTGAACACGCGCTTGGGCTCTTCACTCGGAACGCCGAAGGGACTGGTCATACTGATGGAGTCGCTTGAATTTGAAACAATCTCGAGCTTTTCGTTGTTCACAATGTAGATGTCGCCAGTGTGGTTGAGCTCGTCGTCGTCAAGTGTAACAATGCAGTCAGTTTCCCGCCCTTGAGCTCCGGCCAAAAGGCTCGTCTTCGGCTCCGGCAAATTGAGAATCCCTATGATGTTTGAAATTTCAGCAACCACGGCTGCGTTGTATGTCTTCATTTGGTCTCCAGAACCCTCGCTTTGGCTCACTTCTGGAAGTGTTTCTAACAGGGACTCGCTAGGAGCTGTGGCCAAGATTTGAGTAAGGGTACTCTTCATCATGAGAAGCAAATCATAAAGAAGAATTTGAAGTTTCTCATGTCCTTTACTTAGGTATTCTGAATTGAGGAGATCCACCAAACCCTGGAAGAATTCTAAATTTATCAGATCACTGCGCGCTGCTTCTTCTGCAAGTGTGGCATTGTGGATGATGAGAATTCTAAGATAAATGGACACCATGTTGTAGATGCTCTCATCAGGCCTTTCATTGACCACGTTCAGGTTTAAAAAAAGAGTCAACTTCTTCAAAAACAGGGAGATCTGCAACAAGAGATCTGACAGGGTCTCGAACTTCTCAACGGATGGACAGGAAAACTTTTTGAAGAATTCTTTGAAGATTGCCAACATGTTCTGTGACGCAGGTGCAACATGGAGTACAACTAGATCAGCCGTTGCCTTATCCTCGTCTAAACATAAGTCACAGCTGGCAAAGAAAGACTCCTCGAAAAAGTAGAAGAGTTCATGTCGATACTCCCAGCTCAATGTATCGAATAGTTCTCCAAAAAAAGAATTGCTGCTTCCAAACAGGAAGCGTGACTTCTGTATTATAGATAGAGCAGTTTCACCGAGAAGTGATCTGGAGGGAGGAGCGTTGTTGCTGAGAACCGTTAAGAGTAGCTGCCACACTGGTAGAGAGAATTCATCTGGCGCAATACTAGCCGAACAAATCTGTGACATGTTCTCAATAGGCTCTGATTCTCCGATGAGTTTATTGCAAATTGTAACAAGAAAAGGTGTTTCAAACTCTTTTATGAGAAGCTCCAGACATGTTCTTTGATTGAGAATCAAGCTACTCATAATGATCTCCAATTGCTTTTGGATTTTGGAACCGTATCTTTCTGCTTTCAAGTCAGCAACTGCGTACCCATATAAATGCTCGAGGTTCTTCAGCTTGTAGTCATTGAGCAAGACCTCGTAGAGAAGAGTCTGACTTGCTAGAAGCAACAGAGCTTCCGCGCTTTCAAACAAAAGGCTCGAGACGATGGTGTTCCAGAAGCTTATACTTCTTGAAAGTGAGTTCTCGATCATCGTCAATAAGTCAACAATCAGGAACAATTCAAAACTCAAGAGCTTCCGCAAGAATGTTGTAATTCTTGCTAAGTCACAGTTTGTCTCATTCTTCGTAAGAAAAAACGAAGAAATCGCTGAGTAGAATTCTTCTCCGGCAGAAGCTTTGACTAATTTTCTTAGATTCTCAATGAGCTTGAAATACGACAAATCCACGCTTTCACTACTGCTATCTCTGGAATACCAACCTTCTAGCAAAAGCAGAATTGTGTGTTCGAAATTAGGGCTACCCGAAGTGAATGCGTTATTGAGTTCATCCTGAGGAATTTGAGTCTCTTGCAAGCAATCCTTGATTTCGTCTTCTGTCAAATAGGTTGTTTTGCTAGAGACAAAGTCATGTAGATCAGCTTGAAATTGCTCTGGAGAATAAAAGTCCTTTCTTCTTAAAGCATGTGTTTGGATACTAAGAGGAGATTCTGCTGTATCCTTGTCGAAAATGAGGCTTCTGAGAGATTCACGGTTTGGTTTCTCGACTGTACTTGGTTTCTCCATGGACTTAGCGATGAAGTCCCATATTTCTGAAAACCTATAGACATCTGTTTCTCGAGACGATATGTCCTTGTAGCAAAGCAAAACCAACTTAAATAATTCAGATGCAACACTAGAGGTCTCATGTGTTTGCCCCGCTATTAGCTTGATTAAAGGGTAGTGACTAATCAACAATTTGCAGATGAAGTATAGTGTTTCTAGGTAGAAGATGATGATTTTGTCTTCATTTTTTAGGAGAAACTTCACCAAAGCTTTGTAAAACACAGTAAGATTATCAGTCGTCTCATAAAAGCGGAAGATATTCGCAATAGTTGATGGGGAAAAATGAATGAGCTTGGGTGATTTTGATATGGTAGTTTTGATCTGACTTGTGAGCCAATTAACAATTAGAAATTTAACACCCATCTCAAGCTCGGAAATTTGCTCGAGGAACTCGTTATAATTTGGATCAAACTTATTTTGAACAATGGCGTCCACCACATACTTTTGAGCTAACTCAATACCTCTCTTAAAATTCCGGTTGAATTTGGACCCATCATTTGTCCACTTTTTCAAGATGTGATCGCATTGTTTGTTGTTAAGAACAGGGAAGTTCTGAAGAATTGAAATATGAAAATTGACAAGCGGGTCGAGGGAGAATTCGTCAATTTCTTTTTCGCTCGAAGGAGTTGCGTAAAAAATTCCGCAAGCAATGATTTTTCTGAGGTAAGATGATATGGTAATAATCTTGAGTTGATACAACTCATTGATTAACACATATAGCTTCTTCATATTAAATGAGCTTCTGGGCTCGGACGCAAGAGAAAAGACACTTTCTAGTATTTCATTCTCTACTTCTGCTTTCAAAGCCGCACTTCCCCTTCCTGTAATCCCGTGCAAGACCTTTCGCTTCAAGAAGTTGCAAAATGTAAGAATCCTCACAGAAGACGAGCCCATGTCTCGATATGCAGACACAGACCAATAAACAGACACCTTGAGCTTTATTTTCCAATCAAGATACCCAACATCAGATGGACGTTTAGGCGTGAGTGACAGGACCACGAAGTTATTTAGTTTGTTCTTGTCGAGTTGATTGATGAAACGTAGAATGTCATTTTTGGAGCCACCGAAATAAGTGAAATCGGTCTCGAGGGGCTGATCCAATTTATCTTTTAAGCGTCCAGAGCGAAGTGCTGGCAGGAGAAAGGAATTCTTCCGGCCACTTTTAGCCATTCTAGCGGGAATGGCCGATTTTTTACGCTTGAAACTGTACTTCATGTTAAGCATCAAGCTTTCATTTCGGTAACTGATCAATTTGAGGGTGCTTTCAATACTTTCTTTCCTGACTGAGGAGTCTCCATCACTCATAAGGATATGGTACAACACATCTCCAATAAGAATCCAGAATTCCGGAACAATGAAAACATTCGAGTTATAGTTGAACATGTCTGTGATGGAAGTAGATATTAATTTAAGAATGTTATTCTTCAAGTCCAAAGGAGCTTGTGTGGAAAAGCATTCCGAGGTAGGCAGACAAGTTGTGTCTTCCGAGCATATTTTTTCAATGAGAAAATAGTTGAGGAGCAAAGCCTCACTTGTGGCTTTACACAAGAAATCTTCTTTGATGATATCGGTCCAGAAGGTCTTCACAAGAGTCAATCCTACCAAAATCTGACCGTAGTTCATGGGCTTCAATTTGTCAAGAATGCTCTGGATCGATGCCTCATTATCGTCGCCATCGATTCTAGATAACTCAAGTAGAAGCAGAAGGTCTTCTTGTCTAAACGGAAGGTCTTCGCGAAGGAAGTTTATTATTCCGGACAAGAACGCTGTCTTGTTGATGAGACACTCGATGTATAGCGATTTTACAAAAGAGAGAAGGTAGTTGAGCTTCAGGTGGTATTGCGCCTTGCGTTCAGCAGTCGCGACCGTTTCCATCTCCCGGGAAAACTTGAGCAAATAGTCTGTGACATGCAGCGTCCATTCCAGCATGTAGCGCGCCTCCATGATATCGATGGCGGTATTCAACTTCACGGAATTGACCTTTGCCTGGAGTTTTTTACGTATGAGAAGCTGCTCGCTGTATAATACACATTTGGTGAACCACAAGGCGCGCGAGGTTGGAACGTTGTAGTTGGACATACACTCTATGAGAACCTTATTACGGATCCCGTGCGGAATTTTGGAAGAAACGTTCTGGAGCGGAATGTCCGGGTTTGCCAAGTCCTTGAGCCAAGCCTCCCTCTTTAGAGCAGTGAGAGTCACTCTTGGAGGAAGCTTGAAGCTTGCAGAATCGTGGCTGATCTTATTGATAACCTCATTACGGGTACGAAACGCATTGGTCAAGTTTAAAGATAGTTCGTTCAAGAGTTTCGTGCAATTTGCAGACGAAGAAAAAAGCGTCTCTTGTATTAGGTTCCGTGCGGAGTAGTACTCATTCGACACCTGCGGACTCTCAAAATAGCCCTTGTTCAAGAAATTGGAATTGTTGAGCTTCTCGTTCTTCAGGTCGGGCTCGTCCCACGGACAGAAATCCGGATACGTCTGGGGCGGCTTCTCGCCCAATGGATAGATTGGGATTTGTGGTTTGTCCATCACATACTTCATGGCTAGAAGTTCGTCCTTGGCGAGAACGGTGGGCGAGGCGCGCGCGTGGCTCGCTAGGAGCGAGTTTTTGTTCTTTTGTTTGCTCATCGGGGTCAGTTTTCTGGCTTAATTGGGTGTAAGGTTTTGGCCGATAGCGCAAATGGCATAATCTCTCCAGTTGCGATGGCAATGATGATTTTGATTTGATATGTATGAAATTGGGGATTTCAAGATATGGAATTGATATACAGTTGACCTATTTTGGTCGATTTTGGTCGATTTGGTTGTAGTATAGAGTTGAAATATGTAAATCTGGGGTCAAGTAGGTGGGGGAAAAATGATATTTGAAAAATTTCAGTTGTGGGTCAAAACTAGAAATTTATAGATTTTGGCATAAATGCATACTCCCAAATATGTTTGTTTATTGTGTTTCTTCTATGTGGATCCTTATAGAGTCAACCGTTCCGCCTAGAACACTGTTACTCTTGGCTTGACTACCAATCGTCATCATCATCGGCTTCCTCATCGCTGCTCGTTCTGGTGGCACCTCTTTTCTTCAACGCATCTGCAAGAGAGCTTGCCATGTGAACCTCTTCATTCTTCTTGGCGCTGAGAGCATTCGCCAACCCGGCTCCTAAACTACCTCCGTTTCCATTTTGTGCGACTGGCTGCGATTTTTGAGCCACGGGTGGCGGTGGTGGGGGTGCAGACTTTGCGATGCTGTTAGGATTGAGCTCGCACTCTTTCATATACGTGAGTGGAGCCCAGCCCTCTTTCGTTTCGTTCAAGTCTTTCACAAGACCCCATTCGCCATTCACCTGGACAACATACACAATATCGTCTTTGGTGAGCGCCATTGTGCCTGCGACAGATCCATCATAGTCGTAGATAACCTTATATGTAGGGAACTTGGGTTTTGCAACAGCCAAGGCGGGTGGCGGAGGAGGGGGTGCAGACTTCTTTGCTGGAGGTGCTGGGGCCACTTTGCGGACAGGGCGGGCAGGAACAGCCTTCTGGACCGATTCTTGTTGCACCTGCTGTGGCTGCGGCTGCTGTCTTTGATATTGCTGTTGTTGCTGTTGTTGTGGCTGGGTAGCTTGTGGTTGTTGCTGTACCACAGGTTGATGAACTTGTGCCGGTCTTGCCTGAGCATAAGAAGCTTGTGGCTGTTGAGAATAGTCTCCTTGTCTTGTAGGTTGTGGAACAGGACGAGAATAGTTGTTTCTTTGAGCCGATGCACCACGATTGTAGTACTTACTGTAATCCACAGGTTTAGACTTTGGACGTGGTCTCTTAGGATTCACGCTTCGAGGATCAAGACCTGGCTGCACAGTGACGGTTCCAGACTTGTAGATATCTCCCCTGTCAGGGGCTGCTCCGGAAACGAACTTGACAGTGTGAAACTTGCCAGCTTTCTTCTGATACTTGACAGTGGGCTCAATATTAAGAGAAATGCCTCTGTTAATTTCAGTGATGAGAAGAACCAATTCAGTTTTGAGAGGCAAGTTTATGAAGACATCTGGAGTGGTAGGTGTAGGAGCGTGAAGCGAAATAGCCAACCAATCATCCTGAAGCAGCGACATGCCGATATAGTTTATACCTGAAAGAGGAATCACAAATTCCCGACGGAGCTGTAGACGATTTTCGACAAGCTCATGCGCAATAATGTACAAAGACGACTTCGTGAGAACAAATGATCTTTGAAGTCTTTTAGAAGAACGCCCAAATTTAGCCAAGAGAATCTCACCTTCGCCAGAGAAGAGAACAGGGTCTCTTATGTCAGCCAGACTGACAACAAAGCGACCGTAACCTGTTGGATAATTGCACCCCAAGTAGTCTCCCATGTAGGAGCGAGATCCCAACATCGATAATCTTCTTCTTTCTTTCTTTCCTTGAAGCATCTGATTACCCCGATCCCTGGCCTGTTCAAACTTATTTCCGTGGGTTTTGTTTCTCCATGCTCTTTGAATGACGATAGCTGCATCCACTTTGCGCTGAACGTAATGTCTCCATGCTCTTTGAATTCTTGCAGCCATATTGTGCCAATACTTGTCTCTCATGCCCTCTAAAGCAAACAATGTCTCTGGTTGCTTAATGAAGACTTTTGTTGTTCCCATTTGATACTCAGAGGATGGAATGAAACAGCTTTTGAGAATCTCTTTCACAGCACCAATATCATCTCCTCTCCAAATATAGTCACCTGCATAACCAGTTTTAGGGGATAACAAGTAGAACCGTTGCACAAACTTATCAAAAGTTGTACGGTATGCAAATCCGGCTCTTCTGATACGAACATTCTCCTTCAAACCCAAATACTTGATTTGATGCAAGACTTGTTGATTGTCATATTCTTTTGGCCTCTTTGTTTGATTGGGCTTGATAGTTCTGATGTACGAGGGTTGACATTGAGACAAAGTATCAACGAGTGCATTAGCACTTCTTTTGATTTTATCTGACGCTGTTTCTGGCCTCTTCTTTGAGTCCATCAAGGTTCCCAAGAGATGAGCAGGGAAAAGTGACTCCGTGATGAAAGTATTTTGAGAACAAGATAAGAGCTCCAACAAATCTCTAAGCATGTTATCCTTGTTCTTGTCTGTCATTCCAGCAACTTCGTAAGCAACGTCACCAGCATAATGCTTGATAATAAATTTACCACGACGGTCTTCGAAATAACGATTACCATCCGCAAGAGGAACCAAACGCTGAGCAAAGACTTGATCAGCTTGGTCTGAGTCAGCGTGTGCTGTCTTGATGGAATCATTTAAAGCAGCAAACAAACCGGGTCTTGGTTTGGTAGCCTCAATCAAATCACACACCACCTTGTTGTTGAAGTAATCGATAGGTGTCCAGGTAATTTGTTCTTGGACATACTCGTCCTGCTCGGCTTTCAATGTGAGTTGAATGAAAATTTGTTGTAATTTCTCGTTGACATAGTTGATGCAGATCTGCTCGAAGGAGTTGTGCTCGAAAATCTCGAAGCCATAGATATCTAAGATTCCAATTGACTTCTTCTCGTAGTTCTCAGCCTGATCTTTCAAAGACAAGTTGACTCTCTCGACAATCCATTCAAAGAGATTGTTATAAATACCCTTTGCCAAGGCGTCTCTAGTTGCTGTAGCCTGGACGATGTTCAAGGGAGTATGGAATGTGGAGCCTCTTCTCAGACCATGCGACGTTGTCAAAATCCGCTCGATCAAAGCCTTGACCAATGTCTGGGCGTCGACTTGCAATAAATAAGCCACGAAGTTGGTGACGCTCTCATCGCGGATGGCAGCGTTGCCCTGTTCATCTTCTACAAATGAGATATTACCGATCCACAAGATAGATGCTAACATCCGGAAGATATTGTCCTGCTCAGCCTCGTTGAGACCAATGACTCTCATGGCGTCAAGGGTCTCTTTGAAATCCTTGGCGTCGTTGATACCGTCGGCATCCACACACTTAGCCGCGGAGGTGTACACGTATGTTTCTGGCCCCTGGATTCCAAAGCTCAGCTGGTACTGAGGAGGACAGTTCTTTGTGAATTGGTAGAAGATATGGAAGTTACGCTCGTTCTCGATCTGCTGCACCACACGCTGCTTCTCCAAAAGATAGTTGGTGATGTGTGCTGCCGAGGGCTGGTTCTTCGCGTTGAAGTAGATCTCAAGGTACTTACCGTGTCTAGAGGAGTTGTTGTTTCTCAACGTCTTGGCACAGCCGAACGACTCCAAAAGCGGATTGGTGGCGAGCACCATATCCTTGATTTTAGAAATACCACTAGGCGCTCCGGCCAGATTATCGTCTACAGAAACATTAGCAATATACTGCATGATCTGCTTGGCGGCCTCCGTCTTGCCAGCACCGGACTCGCCGGAAATGATCACACACTGGTTGTCGCCATACGACTTCAAGTTGTAGTACATGGTCTCGGCAATTGCAAACACATGGGGCGGCACCTCCAATCTATTCTTGCCCTTGTACATGTTGAGCGTCTGCGGCGTATATATACCCAAATCCTGGAACGGATTCACCGAAATTAACACGTGGCCAATATATGTGTAGATGGTGCCGTTCATGAACCGTTTGTGGAGGTTTTCGTTGATGGCTTTCTCCGTAATGTCCGATAAGAGCGTCAAGTCGGAAACACCAACCTCTTTCTTCTTGGTGAGGTCGAACTCTGCTTTTTTTATACCGGTCTTGGCGGGAACGACCTGTTCCTTCGGCTTGGACCGGGCTTTTCTATTTACGAGTCCCATTGGTGGCAATTGGCGGAAAACGTCTGGTGGAGAAATGTAGGTGCGTCCAATCTGGTCATATATGTGGGGGGTGGTATAGCCGAGCAGATTGAGTAATTGCTGCCGGGGCGATATCGGGGTGGGAAATGGATTTGGCGGTGGATTGGAGGTGAGAGCGGAATTGTTTTTGTTTATATTTTTTTTCTTTTTGTTTAAATGTTTTGTGCTTTTGTTGATTGTGTGTGTGAATCTGAATGTTTATTAAGCTAGAACTATGCTACGCGAAACGACGGTGGATAAAAAAGTAGACAAAACTGAATTTGGGTTTAAAACTGTTTAAAGATTCTAGTTGAATTTTAAATTTGATGTAATTCGAAATATGCGATCTGTAGGAAGTCGGGCATTATTTGTCCTGGCTATGTCCTCAATGTATTTCGAGATTAAGGCTCTTCAGTCCTTCTACAATTCTGGCGTCTGTTCGATAATACGACAAAAATGATTGTTTTCTTTTACTTGTTTGATTCTTTTTGATTTTAAACTTTTACTTTACTTCGTTTCCTGAAGAGATCTGTCGCCCTGTCTACAATGAAAATGTCGCCTTCATTCAAAATGAGTCAAAAAAGATTTGATATTTCAGTTCGTTTGCATTATTGGTTTGTAGTTTATGTGCCGTTCTCCAAAATTTGTATTAATACTGGTAGAGATCCGATCATGTTCTTGAATAGCACAAGCGCAATAAGAAAACTTTCCATTGATTTAATACCGGAAAGCTGTGAATTTAGGATAAAGTGATTGACATTTTTTCTAAAATGGACCGAAGTCTTTCCCAGCTTGGAATCGCCAGGATCTAGTAATTATCTATCAGCGATCCGAGCAGAGTTTTCCTCGAGATAAGCATAAGTTGTACACAAATATGAATCCGCAATCAGTAGATCTTCCATGAATGGATTCAATCGATCGCTCAACCCTACAATGTCCAAACTGTCCTCGGAAGGTACCATGTACAAAGAGGTAGTTGTGTGATGACTGGAGTCTCTTGCTAATTGTTCTGAGACACTAGTATAACATAAAAAACATTAGATTTATTTGCGGTTGTTAAATTGGCTGCAAAATGAAATTCAAGTGGTGTATGTCAGCCAATAGTCTTTCAGCAACTTAAGATTTAAACTGATGAAGATTCAAGATACACAAATGGCTCTGCATGATAATTAATCGGTTGCAAATTAATTTTGAAGATCTTTCTAAACTTCAAGGTCATCATATACTGTGCAAAGGTGTAGTATTCGATTACACAAATTTAGGCAAATCAAGACACAGGAAGTATGACTTACCCTATTCAGCTTCAAGAATGTATGGCTGATTATCTCATTTAGATTTTGACAAAGAAAAATATAATGCCGAGCCTTTAATTCAGAGACTAGTATTTTTCTTCTACCATATACGTAATTCTCTGTTACAACTTGACAGTTTGACATGAATGGATAAATTTCTATGAGATATAAAGTGCAATATGATGGTTCTACGATGACCAGATTCTTACCATCTTATCCTTACCTCCAGAGGCCACTTTACGCCCGTCCATACTCCAATCAACAGCGTAAACCTCATCTGCATGTCCCGGTAGGTCAACATTGAGCTTTCTGCTACGAACATCCCATACCTTAAGAGTTGTATCCTTCGAACAACTGACAAGCAAACGACTGTCGGCAGACCAAGCAGTCTGGTAGACAGGAGCTACATGCCCTCTGAAAGAACCAATGAAGGTACCCTTGATACCGTCCCAAAGCTTAATGGAGTTATCAAATGATGCAGATGCAATGAATCTTCCGTCCGGAGAAAACAGAACATGATTCACGAGCTTTTGATGGCCGGTCATTCTGCAAACTGGCTTGGATGATTTAAGTGGCTCCCAGAAGTACATGGTGAAGTCGTCACTGGCAGTCACGAGACGTTCACTAACGCTACCACCGAGCTTGGCCACCTTTTCGTATTCTGCCAAAGCCTTTTTGCGCAACTCTGCCATGTTTGTCTTGGTAGAGCTTCTAGAGGACTGGTGGTCGAAACCACCCTTCCTCAACACATAGTCGGTGGAAATCGAAAGATGGTTGACCCAATGGGCATGGCTTTTGAGAATTTGGATGGTCTTACCACCAGCCTCGATATCCCAAGCACGGATGGTTTTGTCATGCGAGCCACTGTACAAAATGTTGGAGCCAGACCATTTGACACAAGACACAGCGTTGGAGTGGCCACTGAGAGTCATGAGACAGACCCTTCTGGAAGAGTCCCACACTTTGACGGTGCCGTCCTTGGAGCCAGAGGCAATTCTTGGTGTTTCACCTTCTTTCACCAAATGCAATGGCTCCCACGTCAAACTGGAAATCCATTTAGCGTGACCTTGCAATGGCGCTCCCAAAGCCTCACCGGTAGCTGCGTTCCAAAGTCTCACGGTATTGTCCATGGATCCTGTTGCGATCATGGTGCCACAGGGCGAGTAAGCTACACACAAAACCCAGTTTGTGTGGCCAGAAAGGGTCTTAAAAGGAGTATTGGTGTTACAGTCCCAGATTCTGGCCGTAGAGTCACCAGCGCCGGAACACATACGGCCCGAATCGTTGGGTGCAAACTGACAGCACAAAATGGTAGAACTATGGCCAGCAATGGCCGTACTGGAGTGGGTGACCGCGCGCACTTTAAAGATGGCCCGCGGCGTATAAACAATGGTCATGAAGTCTTCCGTGGTCTTGATACCCGGCTTAAGCACCGATGTGTAGAGATTGTCTTTGATGTCTACCAAGCTCGACTCGGGCAGATCATTGGCGCTGTTGAGAAGAGAGAACGAGTACGGCACTGGGTCGTCTTTGGTACCGGTCAACTGGTTCAAAAGCTCCTCCAATTGCTTTTCTGTGATGCCACCAGGGACTCTCAACGAGCCGCCGACCGAATCTCCTGAATCGGCAGCCTGGAACTTTATTAGAACATTCGGAAGATCGGAGGGGATGAGGTCGACCTCGCGAACTTGCTTGGCCTCTTTCTTTTGCTTTTTGGAGGGAGGCGGTATGACGGTAGCCATGATGAGCGGTGTTTTTCCGGGAAATTATGTGTGTTTCTTTGTGTAATGTGGGGGCTCGAAAAAGGCGATGCTCATCCCAAGAGTGCATAGGGAGATGCAATGGGAAGCTGCGCTCTACGCAATGGGAGATAGAATGGGATCATATAGAAAAAAAAATGATACTGAAAAGTTGAAGCAGTCTCTCGTTTATTTTGTTCGAAAAAAAAAGAAAGGCGTTGAGCGCAAAAGGATTGCAGTGCTCCATTTTCACTCATGGTCTCCCACTGGTCTCCCACTGCAATACTTAATGAGCCTCAGGACAATAAATGATTGAGCCAGCGAGAAACAAGACTAACCTCTTAGCTGCATGAAATCAATCAAAATCTGACCTTTGTGTTCATCGGGGCTTTTGAGCGCGGGTCCAGCTTTTATAAGCTCTGCCTAACCTCTCCCATATGCTAAGAGACGTCACTAATCCATGACACTGCAATTTTGCCCGATTTGTAAAAGACTTCTGAGTTAGCTTGTATTATAATATTTACCTTTTGCTCTTTATGGTTCAGCACTCGAGTGATCCGCAGCCCATAGCCACATACTGTTGTTGAGTCACTGTTAAACAGCTGTGAGCCTAGGCATGAATTGAGGCAGAGTTGACAGTAACATCCGAGTTTCCATATTGAAAGAGCTGGTACTCCTGTTATAAATTAAGCTATTGGTCAATTTCTTGACTAGAAACATTTTCAGGCGTCTCAGAGTGATCAGCCAACTCCTGAGAAAGGACAATGTTTTGTCCATCCCCTTCTGAGTTCTTCTCTTGATCTGGCAAGGATACATGATCTGTCTCCGTTCTCGTCATCAGGGAGCAGATGGCATCTAGGACCATCATGATTTTGTCCAGATTTTTCTCTAATCTCGTAATTGACGAAGAGATGACTTCTAACTCCGGCTTGAAGTTCATTTCAAGAAGAGTCTTCTCAATTCTCGTGATCGAAGAAGCAAGGGCCTCCAGCTGACCACTCGATACAGCCAGTGATTGAGATGGGGCGCTTTTGCTCGAGTCTTTCTCGTCAATGGTAGTAATTTCAACAAGGCTAGGTTTCGAGTCTTTGCTACTGTTTGTAGCAGCGACACTCAGAATATCTTCGGGCTGATGAACTCCTTTGACTGAACCTTTCGGATCAGCGTCTTCTGTTTCATAATCAAACCAGTCCGGCAATCCTAACTCCTTGCGCCGGGCAATTTTTTTCTCACGGGATTTCTTTTTGCAATACTCGAAATAGACTTCTCTAGGTTTTCCACGATATTCTTCAAGCTCAGGTGTAACTCTAAGTTGAAAGTCAACAATCTTTTTTCCTTTCGAGTCTACCCTCTCAAAATGAGGTGCTGTGCACCACTCGCTATCATTGACGAAATAGACGCCATCCGCCTTTGATTCTTTCTCTTTTGATAGTAATGCATGTATCACGGAATTCTCTCCTTGGTGACATGGCATACGAGCTTTCATCTTGTGACCGAGCCAATGAAGCGTATAAGCAAAAGAGAACCGTGAGTCATTCCAGATACACCCTGTATTTGCAAAAGCCACTTTTGGCGCAGGCAACGGACAACTGTGATATGCTTCATGATCTTGCCAATCTTCCAATTCAGTGAAGACCGCGTCATACGTTTCATCTCGGCGATAGGGATGACCACCAAACTCTGCAGCAAATACGACACGAGGACTTGGTTTATTAAACTCCAAGTCCAAAGCTAGGTTCAACTTCAGAAAGCAATAGGACATATCCCCTAAATCTGAGTCTATAGAAGCACCCTCCGTTGGGAAATACAAGAAGCTAGAAAACTTGATTGCCGATTCAGAGAGGGTTTCTGAAAGCTCGTCAATAGATTTCCACAGCAGTATATCACATCTCTCGAGTACAATGGTGCACTTTTTGGCGTTCTTCCTTAAGTTGACTGCCAAATCATTGTAAATGATCTCTTCCTTAGGAGAATGGATCAAATGCAAAGAGGCGCCTCTGTCTGCCAAGTTTTGCAAGGCTGCTCTTCCAACTGCAGAGCACCCGTTCATCACAAGATACCGAGTACCTTTCAAGTTGCGTTTGTACTCAAATTTTCTGGGCTTTCTCGAAAGAAACATGAAACGTTCGTCCAATTTGCGGATGAAAGTACGGGAAGCATACCATAGCACACTGCAAATGAAAATCGAAGACACCAAGAAAACCATGATGGAAACCATTCTCAAAAGGACTTGATTTGTGTCAGGTGAAAATTACAAGGAAATGGTCCTGATATGTATGGGAACTGACAGCGTTTTCCTGCCATATAGGTGTTTCCATTCAAGTGATTCCTGCGTCCGATTGTTTCATACCTGTATGTTATGCAAAGTCTTCTTGGGTGCAACAGAGGAAATTAGAAAATCAAATCAATTTAGGGGAATTTTAAGATTTATAGATATCGTTTACTAGGGCTCAAACTACGGAAAGCGCTTGGTCATTAAAGAATATTCCGAGGGCACCGACACTTAGTGCAATTATAGACTCAAAGGGCCTCATTAGGCTCATGGTGGTTAAAGACCACTCAAAAATAATAAAATGAGCCAAATAGGATCCGAAATCTTCACTCGCACACATTCAAGTGTATCACTTTTTATCTCCTAATAAAGAGATGGCACAGAAACTGATAGGCACCTCATAGAATATTTTCGCTAGATTACTGAATTGAGGATATCAAGATATGCTCTCGGCATTGACACTTGGAAAGGACACACCGAATGAGAAGCTCTTGGTAACGAAAAAAGGCCAGCATCGAAGCTTTGCTTCAGATTTCTAGTCGTCATTTCGTAAGTTGACTAACGGGCCAAATCGGGATACAAACAAGGCTAGCTATGGTCGCGTATATAGAGAATCGACTACAAGTCTTCTAACTAGAACTTACCTGGGCAAACAGATCAACAAGCATAATGAATCAATTTTGAATCTTCTGTCAAAGTTATTCGAAGCTGCACGAGTTAAAATTTAGGATTGCTGTTGTTTTCTTGTGAAGCTTGTGATATGACCTTGAACAAAGGAAAAAAAAACATCTACACTCTAGGATCAATCAATAAAAGAATTGAAGGAATAACTGTCAGTAGCAATTAAAAAAAAAAAAAATACTGAACTGGGTCCAAAAAAAGATTGCAGCACCACAATTTCACACATGGTCTCCCACTGCATTACTCAGTGTGGCTCTAAGTGGCTTGACTAACGTTGATCGGACGGGAAACAGTATTTTCCACTTGATATGGCCGCAACCGAAAGTTGATTTTTCAGAGCATTTATGTCAAGCTCAATTAAAATAGAATATGCAACGGCTCCCTAGATGTGTTCCCGTTTTGTATTCTTCGACGTGCAGATTTATCGGTATGTATTTGTTGTGGCTGAAATTTGGCTGAAAAGTTGGCCTGCACATCTGCCGAGCAGATCATCACTGATAAGTGATCTCCTGCACCCTTGTACCCCACAATCCACACTTAAATACTACAAGGAACGGTCATTTTTTTCGCTGTATTCTTCGTATTAGACGACTCTGTGAGTGCCTCCTTCTTTTATTATTGTTATGTTTTGATTGCTTGTTTTCGACTCACTTCAGACCTATCACTATGCACAGAATGAGACTATACGACTTTCCTGACGACATCCTTATCAACATACTTCAATTTCTAGAACATGATAAGCTTTCGTGTCTACTCGATGCAATTGAGCGGGTTCCGCTGGTTCCACTGTCATTCAAGCGCCTAGTCCAGTCGGTTTTGGTATCACGAAACATTGTCACCAACAGATGGCACAACGAGCTTCATCTGTTGCCTAGGGCATTACAGGTACACTCTGTAGAAGTCCTCTCTAGATTCTGCCATCATGACTTTTTTGAGACTGAACCGGCGTTTTGGAATTCTCTTACATCCTCGAGCCTGGAATTCAATGTCTTGAGAGAAATCAGTGTGATTATTGGGATCCAGAAGGAGGAGAGCACGACTCTAGAAGAGCTCGAGGCATTCAAACGTTTTTTGAGAATGTTGCCGCCAGCATTGCATCCATTGATTAAACAGTTTCACTTTTATGTTGAGGATGAAGTAAACGCTAATCCAAACCTTGAACTGATGGTATACGACATAATCAGAACCAACTCAGCTCTATTCTCAAATATCTTGAGACTCAAATTAGATGGGACCGGCTATGCTTCGGCACCTTCATGCGATAAATTAGACCTTTCGAGCTTTACAATGTTGCGTACATTGCAAATTCACAATTGGAACATCAAAAACGTTTCCGATTTGAGTTTGCCACTGGGTTTGATCACGTTAGATCTTTCATACAACGCCATCAATAATTGGACATATTTCGAGTTCCCGGAGCTGTTGAAATCACTCGATCTTTCGAATAATTCTCTTCAGGGTCTCCTCGAAGGAAATTGGCCTCTGGCTCTACTGAGTTTAAACTTGAGCAACAACTCACTTGAGCTGATTGTTGGTTTGTCGAATTCAATCATTGAGCTCAACATCTCTCACAATCGGGTTCCAAAAGATATCACTCCAATGCCAGGGAGCCTCCAAGTATTTCGTACCGATCTCTTACAACTGCATCTACTACCAGCTGAACTCAGAACGCAGCTTGAATTGAAGCGGGTCGTAGTTATTTGCTCACCATACAAAAGACGCTCAAGTGTGACGCGACAACCAGCCAAAACCGGAGTCCTGAGAGTCCATGTCCTCTAGATTGCCGTAAATTGTACCAATCAGCTCAACATCCGATTCTTCAATTACCAGGCGTCCATCAAAGGAATATGCCTCTATATTGATTTCGACACTTTTAGCGTCTGAGTGATCAGAATCGTGGCCTTCAGCATCATCGATATCACCATGATAGTCTATATGTAGATTCAACTGTGAAGCTGTGATAGGAGGTGATGAAGGCATACTGAGACTTCTATGTTTTCTTTTGCGGCTCAAGTTTTGCGTGGTGGTCTGGAGTAAAGTTGATAGATTCTCTTCCTCTACTTGTTCATCTCCCTCATCATTTTGCGTCGCCAGTAGATTTATGAACCAGGGATCCTGCAGTGCCTCGATACTCTTGTGAAAGGGGTTTCTCTGAAAATCAAAAAACACGGCTTCGTTTATAGTTTGTAGACCCTGAAAATTAGTTATCTTTGCAACGAACACAAAATGGTAGTCGCTTTCCTCTTTCGGACGTTTTTCAGAGAGGAAATGGGGACTATTGAAGTACCAGTCATTGTATAGTAGAATTCTAGAAGCTGCTTTGTTGTCGGATTCCAGCTCGCGCGTAAAAGTGACCGGAGTAAACACTAATCTAGAATGAGAATACTGTTTTTCAGGCGGAGCCATGTTTGACGTTTCGCTAGCTGTTTGCGTTTCTCTTTGAGAAGACTCGGCCACGAGTTTTGTTTTATTGTATTGCCTATACTTTGGCAACATGTACCCTTGCATCACCACAACACCCGAGTATCTGTATGTGAAATCATTGATGAGCAGCATGAGCGAGTCAAAGTGCTCCTTAAAGCGATGATACGGACTTATTTTTAGGAGACCAGAATTTCTAGGAAGTTCCTGAAGTTCGATCAGGTCGTAGCCTTCCTCTGTTGCCTTGTCCTTATTGGCAATAAGCACGTTATTCTTCTCGATTTGATGCTTGAGAAGCAATTCTTCATGACTGGCTGCGAGCTGGAGCCGGTAGTATTCCATTAGCTCGTGGAAATTCAAGATCAAGACAAGAGTAGCGCCTGACTGAGTGTTTTCCATGGGCAATTGCGAGAAAAAAGCGAAAAGCTTAGCAAAGGAGTCCAACCGGTAAAGAACCAACCGCTTTTCAAGACGCCAGGACTCCTGGTACGATGCATGACACTGGAGCCACTGCCAATGGAACGGCTTCAAGCATTCTATGAGCACAACCCTCGTATCCGGTTTCTCTAAGTGGCTGGCTATCAAATTGGCCACGATCGCAAATACTGCAGCGTTTGACGGCACGCTTTGGAGATCTATGATGGCGTCCAACTTGACATCTAGCATCAGATTGATCGTTGCGATGCCGGTATCCAAATGTGCCCAGCGAGACCCCTGGGTACTCATATGGAAAAGCGAGACCATGGCATTTTGGTACTACGTACGTGAGAATATATGGGTTTAGGTGTTGCTGTTACTGTGCTGTTGTAGAAGCCTGAAAAATTATGGTGTACGCCTGTACTGTAGACGTAGGCTGGAAAAGGTAGGAGAGAAGCATTTTTATTTTGAGTTTTTGTTTTCGAGGTTAATGGAATTGGTTTATTTTTTGATTTTGGGTGTTGAAGGTCGTCATATTGCAGTTGCATGGATAATGTATGGGCACTATTACTTCCTGGTAATTGAATCAGATTGTAGTTATACGCGAACAAAATTAATGTGATAGTAGAGTGAGTATTTTTGAGGAGTAATTGAAAACATTCGAGGACGGTTTGTTTGAAAATGAATTGAATGGGACCAACAGTTCAGATGAGTCTAGACAATACCCAACTAAGAGTGCCAATCAAAAGAGGAAGAGCCGATTTTACGAGCGCCCTATGAACATGAATCTACATAAATTATAGTAAGACCAATTAACTGTTGTTTGGGACTATTTCTACGCTCTTTGAATGAAATCAGTGAGAAGCAGCTACGCAATACACATCAGTGTAATAGTGGTGGCAGGGATAATGAGCAAGCATACTTCTGGCAGTGCAATTTGAAAGAACCTCTCGTAGCAATTTCAGAAAATATGAGAACTGTTTCATAAGTATGAGGTGTATGGTCTTTAAGAAAGTACAGATACTTACTAGAGTTTAGTTGAACGAACCATAGTCACAAGAAACTGTCAACTGTTGCGATATTGGGCAAGCATGTTCATAACTAATAAAAATGAAGACTAAAAGAAAAGACTAAAAGAAAAGACTAAAAGAAGTTTCAACAGAAAGTGAACTATTATCTTCGTGAGGGTGTAATTAGATCGCATCACATTCTAGGTAATACAAGCACAATGAACCAGCACACTTCCACTGGAAAAACCGGAACAAACACGACAAATTATAAAAGGCTAGAAGAAAAGATTCTTTTGAAAAATTAAAGTTACACCGTTCACAAGTAGATCCCTCAGATATCACCTATACCAGCGATATCCACTACACCAGCCATACTCACCACACTAGTGCACATTCACTACAAAGACATCACACTCTATACTCTAACTGACTGCAAAAGTTCAAACCAACACACTCCAAAATCAAAACAAACATTGCACAAAATCAAAAAAATAAACTCATCCAAAATTACTCCCCAAACAATCCCCTAATCCCACTACACTTCCCAACTACACGCACCCGTGCACCAGGCCTAATCCACCCCAACCACCCATTGCAGCAAGACACCTCCCCCATACTCCACCAAACATACCCACACAGTGCCATTCTCGATACTTGCACTGCCCCCGTGGTCTCCTCATACATTCTACTCCTCTACTTTCCCTTTTTTACGCGCAAACACGCAATTCTTCCTAGTATCTCGAGAACCCTATCTAATCTAAACCCGTAATACCCTCTATAGTAAACCCTATATACCACATATAGTCAACTCTATAGTCACTCTATATATTATATATAGTCAGCCCAACACACACAGTCCGGCCAATTATCCAATGACAGGCTACTCCCCCAAAGACCACACTCTGCGTGCAACACACTCCATCAATTCGTCTCGACGGCCTCCACTCACGAAAAGCTACTCGAGTCATGGCTCGCTTTCCAGCGGAGGAAGCACCGGCTCCGGTCCCAGCTTGAAGAGCAACAGCGCCGCATCCAGTCAAAATGCAAAGAAGACATCTAGCCCCAGCAGCACGCTTACCGAGTCGCGGAAGGGGTCGTTGAGAGCCCGCTCGCTCAGCCAGATGATCGCCGGCAACTCCAATCTGTATCTTGCCCAGGAAAAGGCGTACCTCAAGAGAATACGAAACCAGCGCACAGACGACTACTACACCAAGGGCATCAGTGGTGCCGCTCTAGATATCAAGGACTTTGACCTCAAAAACGACAGCGACGACGACCTCTCGTCGTACGGCAACTCAGACCTTCTAACAGACTTCGCCGACGAGAAAAATGAGGTCGACTACAGCTTGGCCTTCGATCTCATGAAGAGTAGCGGTGTCAGACTCAGCATAGATAAGAACAATCAGACCATCGACAAACACACGATAGAGGACCCCTTGGTCTTGGAACGGTTGGAGTGGCAGGCCATGCTCCTTTCGGTCTTGACCGGTGACGTGGTGCGCTCCGAAAAGACTAAAATTATAGACGCCCCCAACTCGGCACAGGGCCAAGAGAGCTTTGCCCATACGCACTATAAGGAGAACCTCTGGTTCGGGATCAGAGCCAAGTTGTTCAACAGATCAGAAGACGACCAGAAAAAATTGACCTTGTACAGAAGAAACTTGGTGGACAATCTCATTGATCAGGTGATGAACTACCTGATCTCCTACGAGTCGGGCGCGCCGAGCCCACGAGAGCAAATCGTGAAGATTCTAGACGACTACGAAAAGGCCTGCGATTTGTGGAGCACCTTGGAAGAAATGAAACATGATAAACCATCTTGCAGAAGCGAAGCTTTCCAAGACCGTATTGATGCTCTCACCGCTTGGCTATCCATCACAGACGCTATTGACCGTGAAACAAAGTCCTTCGCCTCCTGGATTGGAAATGACGACCTTGACATCACTCGTGGAGGTACTGTCACAACTCCAATGGCGGAGGAAGTACAATTGACAGATAACAAAAGCGAAGTAAACGAGGTGAAGAAGATCTTCGAGGAAGATAATAAGTCTTTGGCCGAGCGCATAGTCAAAGAGAAAGATGTGCACATGATCTTCCGCAAGCGCATTTCATTACCACTCGCACCCTGGATGGTCAAGTCAAAAATCACCTACATCAGGCTTTGTCGCATTTTCGAGCAATTGAAGCTCCCAGACTACGTTCACCATTTGATCGATCTATGTCTTGTTCCCATGCGACTCATCAAAGAGATCATCACCCTTCGTATGAAGTATGCCATGAAACTCCAAAATCCTACTCTTATGATGATTGATCAAATGCTCGATGATTTTAAATCTTACATTACTATCGCCTTAGAGCTCAATAGCGGGATTATGGAGTATTGCAAATCAGATGCAAATAAAACTTGGTATATTCGAGACTTATTCGAGAAGGACATCGAGGAGTTCGAGAAAGTTGTTTTGAAATGTGTGCACTACTATCTTCTGCTCTTGAATAAGAAACTTATTGATAGTAGCCGCTCACCCTACACTTTCAGAACCAACAAGGAGCCAGAGGAGCTTGAAGATGCATGGAAATTCTTGATGAATTTGGGGCATTATATCGATGGTGGTGGAATTTTGGTAGCCGAAAATATCACCTCTATAACGTCGAGGCTTTGTCAAAAGCTCCTTGGCTATTTATTCAACCAAATGAATCATCCTCCAAAGCCAGTTAATGGCTCTGGAGACCTTATCAGGTGGTACTCTTCCACTACAGACAATTTCGGTCAGCTTCGTCGTAAGCTCGCTAGATTTACTGGAGAAATACTGCGAGAGTTCACGAACTCTGTCATTTTCGAAATCACTGCAAAGAGCGGTGCTAGAACCAAGAGCATCCTAGAAATTCTTCGTGAATCTAATCATGTTCTTGTCTATACCGGGACTGTTGAAGCGCAAGGAATGTATTTCTTTGCTAGTCCAGAGTTGAGTGATAAGGAGGGAGAAATCTTGAAAATTATAAATGGCCGTTTCATTGGCACTGGTCTCAACAGAGGCTTTTCTGAGTTTTCCAATCTTCTCCAATCAATCAAAGAAGACAGTTATTCGGAAGAATTTTATGAAAGTCCTGAAGAAGATTATTCATCAGAGTATTCTTACGTCTTGGCATTTTGTCCTCCGAAAGCTATTGTTTGGGATGGTGCAATGATTAATTTGCATATTGATGAAGTCCCTGTCACAGATTTGAAACAAGGCCAGATGCTCATGATTACGAAACTTCCATACTACGATCTTCACATAATACGTGATCGTTTCGTCGACTTTGTATCTGAAGTTGATTTCGGATGTCTTGTGGATCCTATTGAACAACGTTCTTCCCTCACAAAGGTTCATCAGGAATTGAGTAGAATTAACAAGATGTTCTTTAAAATGGCCTTAGCGGTCTTGGATTCAAGCAGCATCTTAATTGAAAAATGCAGGATCCTCATAAGTGATGGCAATTACCAAGAACTTGTGAACAATTACTTCATTTATGCTCGAGATTTCGGTAAGAGTTCTGTGAAGTGGTCAGATGCATCTCGGAAGTCCACTGTCATTATGCGCTTGATTCATTTGTCAATTGAGTGGGTCAGTTTTATATGCGACGATTGTATTCCAACAGATCGCAAAACTTTTAGATGGTGTGTCCTAGCACTCGAGTTTGCTATGGAGATGACTCGCGGGTTTAATGTCCTAGTCTTGAGTGAAGAGCTATTCCATAAGTTGAAATTGAAGGTGGCTCGTTGTATGTCTCTTTTGATTTCTCATTTCGATATCATGGGTGCTCGGTCTAGTGAGGCTGAGAAAAGACGTTTGTTGAAGTGGACCTCGCTGAGACAAGGAATTGAAAATACTGTGGATGACGAACAGGTGTTGAAATCGTATCAGAACGAGGTCATGGGTCAAATTGAAGAAATCGAAAGATACAGAACTGATGTTCAGGAACAACTTAATTCCATTGGCCGTGTTTTGGATGTTCTGGATCTGGAGTACCACTATGTGACCCTCCTCGCATCCTCGTTCTCGAGTCTTTCTATCAGATGGCAAAAGGGTCGGTTTATTGGCGGTGGTTCGTTTGGGCAAGTCTACGCTGCAGTTAATTTGGATACTGGTGGTGTCATGGCAGTCAAGGAGATTGTTTTCCACGATAGCCAGTCGCTCAAGCTCATTCCGTCTATCAAGGAGGAGATGACCGTGCTTGAGATGTTGAACCATCCGAATGTGGTCCAATACTTCGGAGTGGAGGTTCATCGTGACAAGGTGTACATCTTCATGGAGTTCTGTGAAGGTGGTTCGCTTTCAGGCCTTCTCGCGCATGGCAGAATCGAGGATGAAATGGTCATACAGGTGTACACCCTTCAAATGCTTGAAGGTCTAGCCTATCTCCACCAGTCTGATGTTGTTCACAGAGATATCAAGCCTGAGAATATTCTTCTCGATCACAATGGTGTGATCAAGTTTGTTGATTTCGGTGCTGCAAAGGTCATTGCAGCTACTGGCAAGACACGGAATCCAGCAACCAGTTCATCTTCGTCTTCAAGAAGAGGAGGTAATCCAGAGAATCTCAATTCCATGACCGGTACTCCAATGTATATGTCGCCCGAAGTTATTACCGGACAGTCTTCACCTCGGAACGGTGTGACCGATATCTGGTCACTTGGATGCTGTGTTCTTGAAATGGCCACTGGAAGACGGCCATGGGCCAACTTGGACAATGAATGGGCTATCATGTACCATATCGCTGCCGGGCATAAGCCGCAGTTGCCCTCGGCGGATCAGCTCAGTGAAGCAGGAAGAGCGTTCCTCTCCAGATGTTTGGAGCACGACCCACGCAAGAGACCCGGCGCCGCCGAACTTCTCAACGATCCCTGGATTGTCCAGATCAGACAGGCAGCCTTTGGAACGAGTGAGCCAGGCACCACCCCTAGTTCAGAAAACAGCTCGACGTTGGCATAAAAGACTACACGCTTGCTTGCGGCGATTACGTTATTGCATTATTTACACGAATTTTTAATCTATTTCTTCTTGGTTCCAGGCACAAATTACAAGTTACAAGTAACAATTGCAACCGTTGGTCAGTCCTAGCTTCCATTGTATCCCTTCCATATCAAACTACATGACCAACAACCACTACCAAATCACAAGTGCTTGTCAAAGATCCCCTTGATCTCGTCCACGTGGTCTCCCTTAATGTTGACCTCTCCCGTGAGCTCATTCACCTTCACGTTCCTTGCAAGAACATTGCCCCTGTTAACCATCTTGCACAACTCCTCGGCGAACAACTTGACGTTACCCTCGACACGCTTGACCTCCGTGGTGATTTTCGTGTTCTGGATCTTCTTGTACACGGGCCAGTGGCCGAATTTGGTCTTTCTGATGGAGTATAGTTGTTGTGTCTCAAATGTGTTGTTGGGGAGCTGGGAAGCGGAGACCGAAGTCAACGAGAGCGGGACGTAGGCCGGGATCTCGGCCTTGGGCATCGCGATGCTGAGCCCTTTTAGAAGTCTGGCGGTTTGTCTCATGTTGTGTTGGTGAAAAGTGTATGTGAAAAATTTGGGGAGTGTGTATAGGTCTGGGGTGGAGATATGGACCAGAACAGGGACTAATCAATAAATGAGGTTTTGGGATTTTTTTGGAAAGTATGATTTAATTGAATTCTTGGAATAAATTGAGATTGTTGAGATTTTGTTTTGGAGTGAATTCGAAATTATCTGCTGTGGTAGATATGGCATATGAGAGTTTGGATACCCAATCTTGAAACGGCGCTTCATCAAAACTATTGCTAGAATTGAACTTGACAATGTAAATAATTTTTGTTTTGTCTATATTACTACGTAAATTATGTTTCCTGGGGATTTAAATTGCTATCTGGAATATACCTACAATCGACTGTGAAAACACATTTGTTCCAACCAAACCCTGTGGATAGTTCTAATAATACAATTTTCTGAAATATATCAACCAAAAAGAAACCGACAGCTCTTCAACAACTCATTTAAGCAGGACCACTACTGGGTGACGTTCACAACTGTATAGCTATGGTCATTTTCAGCGACCTGACCATGAGTCCTTTTATGTTTGGTAAACTCTGCGCGGTTGTCAAACACTTGCAGGCAGACTGGGCAAGTGAAGTTGTGATGCCTTTTCAAATGCTTCGTCAAGTTGGAGTTCTCTCGGAAGTATCGGTCACAATTGGGCCAGGGACATTTGAGCGGCTTGATCCCCAAATGAAGCCGTGTGTGGATGGTGAGAGAAGACTTGGTCGCGAAGCTTTTCCCGCATTCCTCGCATTTGTAAGGTTTTTCTCCTGAGTGCACACGCATGTGTTGTTTGAGCATGGCGGGAACAGCAAACAGCTGGCTGCAAATGTCACATTTGCAAGGTTTGTGCCCGGTATGAATATGGATATGGCGATGTAGCTTTTGTCTTTGTACAAAGATCTTTCCGTTGTGACGCTCGCAGCCGTCCCAGCAACACTCGTATTGTGACTTCTTCAGCCCTATATGGTCATCTTGTAGATGCTTCTGTAGAGCACCGCCGTCTTTGTGAGTCTTGTTGCAGATGATGGGGTTTCCATCACCGTCTTTTCCGATGTGCCATTTGCAGGTGAAGTTATCGTCGGCAATTTGGGTGTTCGGCTTTGGCTTTGGGCAGATATGAATTTTCGTGATATTCAAGGCGTAAGGATCTTTCGTAGCGTCTTGTGCGCTATGTGGAGAATGAGATACTGCCTCAATTGATCTTGGAGTGAGGATCGGAGAAACATGCTCCGTCCTGGCGGAGCCATAGTGGGTGTCGACGGAAGCATTCGTAGATCCATCAGGCTCTACCCTATGCGATCTGAGATGCTCCAAAAAGACGTTCCAGTCGGCATCTATGAACTTACAATGGTCCCACTCACACTCGAAGTTCGAGTGTTGGTTGTTGTACGGCAGCACTCTCTCTTCCGATTTCATGTGAGCGCCAACAACGTGGTCTACAAGCGAGGAATTATCGACGGAGTGAGTGCAACTATCCCATTGACAGTTGTAGGAGTTCATGGGCAGCGCGTACGGGAGAATCTGGTCCAGGCCGCCACTGGCGCCGATCATTCTGTTGAAGTTGTTGAACTGCGCAAAGAAATCAAAGTCCAACTGCTCGTTCTTCTCGGGCGGAAACTTGACGTCTTCGTTAGTGATCTGGGCCCCCGTCACGGGGATCTTAGCATGGAAGCACGACTGGTGGAGGGTATGGAACTCACTCTTGAGCCGGTTTTCCGCGCTGTCCAGGTGGCAGTGGTGCGGGAAGTGGAGGTGGAGCGCCAGGTCTGGCTCCTCCGTCTTGACCAACGGCTCCGGGTACGCCGGTCTGTCTGCCGGCTGGGCGGTGAACTGCTCGACGTTCTGCTGCACGTTGTTGATCAAGTTCTCGAAGATGTTGAGCCGCGGTCTCTGCGACTCGCAGAGACTGCCCGAAAACCTGTTCTGCAGCGGCCCCACCTCCTGCGTCATCGCAAACGGCTGTGTGGTTTTTGTCTCTGTCTCTGTCTCTGTCTCAGGCATTCTCCCAGCATACACGCCCGATGCTGTCGGCGACGAGTGGAATCCAGAAAAGCAGTTGTCGAGAACCAGCCCCGACGCCTCGCCGATCTTGTCGTTGACTGCCGGGTCATCGCACTCGTCAAAGTAGCAGTCGTCCAACTCCTCGCAGAAGATGTCTCCACACAAATCGAACTCGTTCTGGAACTGTTTGCACGATTCCGCGGTTGCGGCCGCTCCTTCCAATTCCGGCTCCGGTTTTGCAGCGTCGTGGGGTACATGGTCATGGTTATGGATGTGTCCATGGATATGCATATGATTTTTGTGGTGGTGGACATGGCCGTGCACGTAGCCGTGGGTGAAGACGGGGTTTTCGTCTTTCATGATGGAGATCCGGCCACTGGGGACGAGCTCATCTAGCATTTCAGGAAGAAAAGTGGCTCTTTTGCAGGGACTGACCCTGGTGGTTATTAGCTGTGAGGTAGGTGAGATGAGTAATTGGGAGGGAGAATCGACGGGGGGATTGGGGGTATTTATATTGCGGTGGTGGCCGGAGTCGTTTTTGACTCTGTTGGTGGTTTTCGATTTTTTGGCCGGTGCAGCCAGACGTTATTGTGTGTGGTGGTGGTGGATTGTGTTTTTTGGTTAGCTGGAAACTGTAGGTGCGTACTGCAGGCACATCTGCCAATTTGCAGCCAGTTTCAGACAGACCGTTTCAGAGTACAGAACTTAAAAAAGGAGAAGGTTGGTACAAGGAAGTATTTTTTATTTCTCTTTCATTGAATATATACATCAATATGTATTTATATTACTAATTTTCCCCGTTGCTTATTTTTTCGTTGTTCTTACAATTGGGCTTCTATTTCAAAGCACAATCAAACGAAGATTTGCCTTTGTGACTTTTACATTCACAAATCCATGCGTTTGCATATTTCTACTATTTGCAACTTCTGCATTTCTACATTTCTACTCTCACCGACAACCTCTTAGTGTAGCATCAGTATTGTTAACTATAACCTCTTATATACTGTTCAGTGCTGTGATTCTTATGTCCCCACATAAAGAAACGTTTAATTTTTCAACTCCTGGATCTCGTTCTCGTCCGCAACCAATCCCATCACCACCAAGTACATGTTCAAGTTGTTCAACATGTTCTGCTTCTTGTAAAGATTGGCGGGGTTGCTGCAATCAAGTGCCTTGGCACGGTTCATCACACCAAAGATCTCATCTCTCACCTCGTCCACAATGATTCTCTGGTGACTCAACTTACCTCCCAAAGACAATGTGGCCAAGAATTGCCACACATAGTCATCTTCAGTGTCCGCTTGGTTGGGTGAGAAAATAGCGGCAATCCGCGACTCCAACGCAGTAAACAATTCATCATAACAACTCGTCCAGGCAGACAAGTCGGTGGCAGAAATATGACCCTCTCCTGTCATCAACTCTGCTCTTGACAACAATGAGGTCACAACAGACAATCCGATCTTGGTCGTGGACACAAAAGAAAGGACGTTGTGCTGAATCAAAATATGAAGTAAGCCGACAATCTCGGTGAACTTGAACTCTTGAACAGCATTCATTAATACCTTGCAGAATGTCAAAGTGTACACATCAACCAACTTTGTGATGGATTCTGGAACCTTTTTGTCGGCATATGTTGTGTAAGAACCATCTTTGACTACCTTCAAGTTCTCCAAGTTAGCCATTATCAAGGTCACCACGGTAAGAATTTGGTCTCTGGTCAAAAACTTGAACAATCTGGGTAGAATCTTCAACGCCTTCGAGTAGTTGAGTGCTTGAATGAATGGGTTCACGAACAGTTCGTCGTCTCCTGATGATGACTTCTGATCCAAAACATGGAGAGATTCCCACAACTTGGTGGTGTCCACGTCATTGGTCAATCTGGATTCACTTTCGCATGTCATCAAGTTGCTGATGATCTCCTCCAAAATGGACATGATGTCTTTCTTAGTGTACTTTTTAATTGGCTTGCTAGGAGCTGCAATGGAGCCGGATCTACCCTTCTTGAAGTCCACTGGGATCTCGACCTCACCAGAATCCTCAGCTTCTTTGGCCTTTTGAGCAGCTTTACTCAAAATCACCAATTGTTGACGTGGTTTCTTACCCGAACCAACAGAAACTTTACCCAAAACACCCTCGCGGACGTTTTGTGGCAACTTTTGTCTTTCCTTGGCAACGGTGACAGCCTTTTGAACTTGTTGTTGCATTCTGTGCAAGGCAACATCGGCACGCTTGAAACGGCCACCTAATCTGTGGCCACTTTGATCCAAGTAAGCTTGGGCGATGGAGTTTGGTTGCGAAACGGGAACCACAGATCCATCAGAGGCAGATTTGGGGTGAATGACTCTGTAGACTTGTGCATAGAAATCCTCGTTGTAAGGGTCGTCTGTGACAATTTGCGAGAGCTGGAAACGGGTCACAAAATCCTTGTCCTTGGGGTTCATGACACCGCAATAGCGCATGATACGCGACACCTTTTCTTGACGCTTGGCCAACTTCTGCTGTTCCTCAGGCAGCAAGTCTTCCATTGCAGGATGGTGACGGCCATGAGCCAAGTGGGGAGAGTCTGCAGATCTTAAGATCTCAGGCCCGGATCCAAGCTGCTGTGGCTGGGCTTGTGGAGCGCCCAAGACCGGGAACTGAGACATGTCTGCAGCATGAGACTGTGGTCTTTGGTTGACAGGGGCTTGGAAGGCAGCAGCGTCCTGAGCTGGATGTTTGGCAGCCAGCGTCTGGACCATGTTAACATCAGCACCTGGAGCAAACTGTTGCTGTGGCTGCTGTTGCTGCTGCTGCTGTTGTTGCTGTTGTTGCTGTTGTTGTTGTTGCTGCTGTTGTTGTGGAGGCTGTTGAAGTTGTGCTTGCGAAGCGGTGTTGGCAGCAGAACTCGACTGTGGACCTGGAGGGCCGGGCATGCCAGGAGCACCAGCCTGTGCGTACACAGGGGGTCCCTGGTTGGGATGCATGGATCCTACCGGCATGGGGGGCATACCAGGCATCTGCTGGCCCATAGGCATAGGCGGCATGAACTGGCCAGGATAAGGCATTCCATACTGCGGATGGGGCATCATGTAGCCCTGCGGCATCATGTATCCACCATACTGAGGAGGCATGCCCGGGTAGAACTGCTGCTGCTGCTGCTGCTGCTGCTGCTGCATGTTTGGACCCTGAGCCATGCCTCTCTGCAGAGGGTTGTCGATCGCCGTCAATTGCGCCTCGATCTCCTCCAAGCTCAAGATCTTTCTTCCGTCCTGCTTCTCCGCGGCAGGCGCCTGTTGCGCGGGCGCCTTGGGCTCGGGAGTGCTGTCGCCCCACAAATCCTTCATGAAGTCGTCGTCGTTGGCGGCCGCAGCGCGAGCAAACGAAAGCTGCGGTTGAACGGAAGAGGGCGCGGCGGCGGCAGGCACGGAGGAGGCAAAGTCGAAGTTCTTTCCGACGGAAGAGACGCCGAATGTCTCGTTGTTCATGGCGTCATCAAGCCCGTCGTCGATTTCGCCCAAACCTTCGTAGGTTTCCTGGAAATCGTACGATTCTTGGGGCCCGGGGTGGCGCTGCTGGGGAGGCGGGCCGGAGGGGTCGAAGCCGAAGAAAGACATGGGGTGGTGGGGTGTGTTTGGTGGGGGTAGTATGGGGAATTTTCAGGTTGTTTCTGAGGTGTGGACTGGACGAAAGTTGAGTCCGGCACGCTGGCTCTGGGTACTGGGTACTGGGTTTTTGGATAGTGATTAATTTTGAGGGAGGTAAATTTTGAGAATGATGAATTTTGAGAAGGTTAATTTTGAGAATGTTTATTTTTTGTTTGTGAGTATTCTTTGGTTTTGGGTACGTTATTGTGTTGTTGATTCATGTCTTGCTATCACTAACTGAAGTATCTGGAGGTACCAAATTTAAGGTTGTGGTGCTACTTTCTGAAATTTTCAAGAAAGAAACAGAAACAGCTTTTTCAAATTCTCTTTAGGGTTTTGATTTTCGTCAATCATTTTCTGGTTTGTTGAGATCCTTATGCGTATACCGTAAGCTCTATAATAAGATATGTACATGTCTGTAAATAAAATGAATGCAAACCTTGACTCTGTTCACATGACTAAATAAACGTCTGGAGCGTGCTGTGCAATTTGAGCTGCATCTCGTCCCATTCACCTTGCTCGTCACTGAGTACAGTGATGGCTCCTCCAGCGCCAATCCGCCAAATGCCATACTCGTCATTGTTCTCCCGGTCACTCTTATAGTGGACCATCGAGCGAATAATGACAGACCAGTCGGCGTCGTCGGTGATAGACCAGTAGCCCGCTACTCCGCTATAGATTCCTCTTCTACCGCTCGAGTTCATGGTGGGCTGCAACGCCTCGATCTTTTGCAAGAGCTCGACCGATCTTTTCTTTGGAGCACCAGTCATGGATCCAGGAGGTAATGACAGCTGTAAAATGTCGATTCCCTTGTAGCCAACGTCGGGTAAAAGGCCCTGGATCACCGTTACCATCTGGTACACTGTCTTGTACTCCTCAATGGCCATGAGAGCATCGACCACAACCGAGTCGGTGAATGTCTGGAGATCGTGACGAATGAGATCGACAATCATGAGATTCTCACCCATCTCCTTTGGTGTTCTCAAAATGCGAGTGGCGTCCTCTAAAGTTGTCGACTCGTTGTTTTTGACTGTTCCCTTGATTGGTCTCAACTCGGCCATCTTCTTATTTGGCTGTTTGTCACCGTCGCGCCATGATAGGAAGCGCTCAGGGGAAGATGAGAGAAGAACGCAGTCATCGAAGTTCATAAAACACAGATAGGGCGAGGGGTTCTTGCGGAGAGCGAGAATCTTGTAAATCAGCCATGGATCTAAATACGAGGGAAGCTTTATCTTCAGCTGCGTTGTGAGGCAGAGTTCATACGAATCTCCAGAATGAAGGTACTCTTGGCAGAGCTCGAATTGCTTCTTGTAAATCTCTCTGTCGGGGAATGTATACTCGATGTCCTGATCTTCAGGTCTGCAATAGTCCTTGACTTTTGAATGAACCGAATTGATGTCGATGCGAAGATCTGGGTGTACTTGAGTCAAATCGGTGATCAATTGCAGACATTTCTCTTCTTCATCATCGTGTTGCCTAATTGAGACAAGCAACCACTGTTGAGTCTTCCGACTGAAAAGAATGAATCGTTCGATGAAAACAAGCTTGGTGTCGGGAGTGCCTTGGTCGCAGATGGGCTCCATGTCTTTGGTGACAAGATGTTTACCTTCTTCGTACGAGAACAAGCCCATGTAGCCACCAAAGAACGGCAACGGTGTGCCCTGTCTGGCGCCTAATTGAGCTTCAAGGTCCTTGCGGGAAACGTACCGGTCCTCCATCCGAGAGGCCACGAACTTCATTATGCTTTTAATTGGCTGGGTGACACTATCTGGGCTCTTATACTTCAGCACCTTCACCACGTCGGGGGTATCTATGGAGTGGGTGATGATCTCGCTCTCGTTCTCGAGCGGTAGGCCAATGATCGACCAGTCGCCTGGATCTGCGGCAGAGTTGAGAAATACGAAATCGGTGCCCTGAGTGGACAAATACTCACAAACGTCTATGGGTTTGGTATCCTTCTGCGAGAAGCAAAACTCCTTGTAAACCACCCTCGGAACCGTGCCCGACTTGAACACTCCCGACGGCACAAGCCAGTCATCGTGCACCGCGCGCGACCGCGCCATGGCCTTGTCCTTCAACGAGAGGTGGACCTGGTCCTGTTTCAAACCAGGGCGCATGCGAGCATTGTAGCTCGCCGCAATGGCGCTAAAATTACGAACCAACGCATCACCCTCCTCCGAACAGATCAGCTCCGGATGATACTGCACTCCATACAAAGGCATCGACCGATGGCGGCCTGCCATGAGCACCTCGGTTCCGTCGGGTTCACTACACACCGCGAGCGGCACAATTGCATCGTTCAAACTATCTTTGTTCACGTGGAGCGAATGGTATCTCACACTGGGGAAAGAATTGGTTCCCTCGGGGAACAACTCACATGGCTGCGTCCTCATCTCGTAGATCTGGCCATGCTTAATGTTTGCAAGCCGCTCGACCTTATTTCCAAACTCGTGACACAAACTCTGGAACCCCAAACAGACGCCGAGCACGGGCACCGCCTCCTGCGGGTGTTCAGAGAAGTATTGGAAGATGTACCGTATAATACCTACGTCGGCAGCATCTTCGGGATGGCCGGGGCCAGGACCTACAACTATATAGTCAAAATGGCGGATCCAGTTCTGGAACGCGGCCTCGTACTCCGCGGGCGCAAACGTGTCGTTGAAGATCGTGATCACCTCTTGATGGGTATTATCTTGTATGAGACGACATAAGTTGTGGGAGAACGAGTCGTAGGAGTCAATGAGGAGGATCATGATATATGCGGGGGTGTATGCGGTGGAGGTGGTATGTGTGTGTATGTATGTGGGGAACTATTTCATTAGTAGGTGGGTGGAGATCCGTCTGGATGAGAGGCGTAGATTACTCAAAGCAGCTGGTGCTTTTGTCGATGTGGACCTGCAGGCAGTGCAGCTGCTATTGACTGCTTTGTGCTGGGGTTAGCACAAGTCGAGTTCCTCGGAATCGGAAATTGGCAAGTCGAGGGCTTCAAGACGGCGCGTGAGTCTCTGGATCGTCTTTTCTTGCTCCTCGCAGAGCGTCAAGACCTCCACTAGTTCGGCTTCTGTGGTGGAGCTTCGTTCTTCCTCACCGGTGCTTCCTGCAGGAATGGCTGCAAATTTGGTTTCATCTACCACACCAGCTTCCTTTTGTTCCAAACGCTCGAGAAGGCGTTGGATCTCTGCATCTTTTTCGGAGATGGTCTCCGTGAGTTTCTCGCTCGCAGCAGAAGTTGCGCTCTCACTTTGGTCCACCTTCTCCTGGAGCTGCTTCTCGGCGTCTCTCATTTCGGAGATTTGTAGTTCGAGGAGTCGGTTACTCTCGTCAAGCTGTTCGGCCCTCGAGATAGCTTCGGCCAAGAGGTCGGATTGGGCTTTGTCGTCACTGCTTTGTTTCTCGGCCTGTGACATCTTGCTCTTCAAATCTTCACAATGTTGAATAAGCATATCGTTTTGCGCCTTGGCCTCCTGCAACTGTGTGTCTTTTTCTGCAAGAGTGCTTTTCAAATCCTCAATAGCGGTCTTGAATGAAAGTGCTGCCTCCTCTTTCGAGGCACCGTTTTCCGCTTCGTTCGCCGTTCTCTTGAAATCTTCAACCTCAAGTTTGAGTGAGTCAATCTGCTCCTCTAGGCTTATTACAGAGGCCTGTGCTTCATTGGCCAAATCCGTTTGCTTAGTCAATTCTTCTTGTAGGGATTGTTGATGAGCGCTTGAATCGGACCTATTGGCCTCAAATTCAGAAACCTTGCTATTGAGAACCTTAATCTGGTTCTCCAATTCAGCAGTTTCATGACTAGCGGCTTCCTGTTGACTCTTCAAGCTTGTGGTCAACTCAAGAAGCTTAGCCTCGGAGGTGGCAAGAGCGGATGCTTTCTCTGACAATTGTACCTGAGCCTCTTCGAGGCTTGTTTGGAGCGCATGCAATTCAGTCGCTTTGGACTCGTCATCAGCTGTTTTTGAGTTCTGTTCGGAAGTCTTCGCACTTGCTTCGGAAAGTTCGAGTCTCTCACTTAGTTCTTTGCACTCTGCTCTCAAATCCTCGATTTCAGCGTTAAGTTTCTGGATTCTGTTCTCGGCCTTCTCTTCGAACGACTTAATATCGGAATCATGCAACTTCTGATTGTGTGTGATAGACTCTTCAAGTTTAGCCACTTGCTCCGTATGTGCCAGTGTGGTGTTGATTGATGCTGTAGCATAGGTCTTTCTTTCATCTTCAAGTGTTTGCAATGATTCTTTCAAACTCCCTTCCAAGTCGGTGATTTGATTTTTCAACTCACTAATCTCATTTCTTTGCTTTTCAATGACTTCGCTGGTTTGAATTTTATCAATTTGCAATGCATTGAGTCTCTTCCTGTCGCTCTCGGCTTTGTAAGATTCCTCCGTTTTTGATTTGAGTAAGTCCTCCAACTCCAGGATCTTTTGAGAGCTTTCCTTGCACTTCTTAGCAGTTTCCTCGTGCAACTTCTCAAAATCCTCCTTTTCTTTTGATAATGAACGAATTTTTTGTGCAGCCTCACCTAGTTGGGCAATTGTTGAGGCCAATCTCTCTTTAATTTCGATAACAATGGCATCTTTCGCAGCAAGATCCGCACCCTTGTCAGCTATTGCCTGCAAAAGGGCCTCCTTGGCTTTCAATTCACTATCGAGTTTATTGCTCAGCTTTTCTAGTTGTGCAAATTCAAGGCTAATTGCATCTCGGTCGGCCACTGTGTCAGCTAATGTTTTCTTGAGAGACACTGTCTCATCCTGCAATTGACCGATTTTAACAATGTACTCTGTTTTCATTTGCTTGAACTTGATTTCAAGCTCTTCTTTGCTTTTTTCAGCATTTGACATCAGAAGCTCTAGATCAAAGTAGGAGCCCTCCAAGTCGTCAAAAGCCTCATCCTTTTCAGCAAGATCATTCTTGTATGTTATTTCGAGATTACTTATTTCTTCCTGCAATTTCGATTTGATAGACTCGAGTTCTGTGACGCGAGCTTGCAACGAATCACGCGAAGAGTTAAATGAAGTAAGAGATTCTTTGGCGCTCATTGAAAGAGCCTGAATGTTTCCTTCCAACCGAGCTATGCGAGTATACGCGGCTTGCAATTCTTCGTCTTTGTTATCAAGAGTAAGCTTCTCGACCAACGAGGTCTGAGACACAGATCTCTTGAGATCTGGAGAAGGTACCGGACTCAATTCTGGTTCCAGTGGCTTTGATTCCAATTTTTCATTGATGAGCTTTTGAGCTTCAAGCCTCTCCTTCAATTGTGCTAACAATCCAATAGCGTCCCTCATGAGAGACTTTTCTTCGAACTCCTCATCCATGTCTGTTGTGTTATTCAGCGGAATTTCTTGTGTAATCTCGTCAGAATTGACTTCTTCAGCTGCATCGCTTGAATTGTGCAGATTATTGCTTGATTTTTCTTGCAATGTTGATAGCGAAACATCTTGAATCTCTTCAGAATCCTTTTCGGGAATAACTTCTGTATCAGAGTCTTTCAGGTCCTTGCTCTGATCAACATCATTCTTTGTAGTGTTGTTCTCTCCAAGCTCGTCAATAAATGAATCAATTTCTTCTCTTAGCAGCTTTCTTAGTTCGATGAGCTCCTCTGATGTAGACTTCGAATCAACGTCAAGAGCTCCTACCTCATCCAAAAGTTGAGAATAGAGTTCAAGGTCTTCATAGGCTTTTGCAAGCTCTGTTTGCAAAGAGTTCAATTGTTCTTTGTTAGTCGCATCTTTCAGGCGCAATTCCAGGACAACAGATGCGGCGCTTCGCAACTTTTCGAGGAGATTATCGTTTTCTTCTTGTTGCTCGCTAAGCTGATTCTGAAGATCACGAAGCTTCGATTGCAGCACACTGGTATCCTCAGATCCTGAAATGCTCGATCTGCTTTGAACGCCAGGACCACCGTTCTCTTCTAAGAATCTAATTTTGGATCTGAGTTCATCGTTGATACGATTCGCCATTGCTGCTTGCTCTTTGAGCTCTTTAACAGCTTTTTCATGGTCTGAATTGAGTTTCGAAAGTTTGCTTTCCAAGTTCGAGATGTTGGTTTCAGCATCAGCCTTCTGCTTGGATAATTGGAATAATTCGCGACTCATTTTGTTGATGCCAGCCTCAGCTTTAGCTTTGGCCTCTTCCACTTCTGCAAGGACTTTGGTGGTACGTTTAAGAGCCTCCTCATTTTTGCTCAGAGATTTGAGAAGAGCATTATATTTAGCAATGTATTCTTCAGAGCTCTTCTCGTACTTCTGACGTTGATTCTGAGACTCGGTCAATTCTTTTGCTAACTTTTCGAGTTTATCACTGATCTCTGTTTCTGATGCTCGGGATTCATCCAAATCGGCTTGTGTCTTGTGAAGGAGTTCGGTCGTGGTAGTTTGTTCTGCGACCGTTTCATCTATCAATTTCTTGAGCTCCGCCTCCTTTGCGGTGGATGATTCTTTCAACGATTTAATTTCCAGCATAAACTCAGCGTTTTTTGACTCAAGATCTTCCAAAACTTCGTGAGATAGTTTGACTCTTGGCTCAAATTCTGGTCCTCTAAACAAGGCACGTTTGATAACGAAGAAATTTTCCTTGACGAGTTCAACATATTCAGGAATGAAGAAGAGCTCTGGAAGTCCAGTGGAATCTCTCTCGAAGCCGGTTTCAATGCTACCATCGTAATTTTTGAAAACTGGGTTTTCCTTGAATTGTTTGACTTTTGAGGAGTAATTGTCAGCACCTAGAGCTTTGGTCACCAACTCGAAGAGGCTTGCGCGTGGAATTGGCGACAGGGTTGTGCTGAATTCATAAACTATACCGACGAAAATTGTTGCTAATCCGTGGACTAATTGCGATGACTCGGATGAGTTCTTGGAAAGGAATCCTAGAATAGACTTGATGATAGATGAATCCAGGAGGAAGTCATTGATGGCATCAAAATCTTCAAACAACCAGAATGAGAGGAGCATGAGGCACCCAATGGCAATTCTTGGATCAGAACTTTCTAAATTTGCAGTAAGCTTTCCAGCAACAGCTTGGATTATGGTCAAAACCTCCTCTCCATTATCAGAGTCACCGTCTTTGAGACTGCGAACCAACTCCCTCGCTTCAGGACAATCTTCAATTATATTCACAAGTATATTCGCAGCAAACCAAACGCTATAGGGATTGAGCTTAACATCTGTGTCAAAATCCATCAAGGTGCTGAAGATGTTTGCAATAGGTGTAGGTTGTGACTGCGAATCCGAGGGTTCTGGCTGATTGCTTTGTTCATTGTCATTTAAAGCATTCTGCAATTCCTGATAATACGATGGGTTTGAGCGAGCCTTGATCTGGTCGTTTACAAAAGCGAGTTTTGCCTCTGAATTGCTTTTGAAGAAGCAAGACAAGCAATGGACCGCAGCGAGACGGATTTCAAAGACATGAACCGAATTTATCAAGAGAGCCCAATTCACAAGCGCAACAGGGGCGGGCACTGCCATGTCATACCTCTGCACCTGGATGGGCAACGAAGGGTCCAAATATGGAACATCTAACTGGGAAAACTTGAGCTGCAAGTCGGTGTTCTCTGCCATTATGTCGCCAGCAACCTGAAGGGCAGTCCGGCGAATGGAGTTTCCCATGACCGGGGAAAATATTAGCCTAAGCACAGAGTAGAAGATTCCCGATGACTCAAGTTTCTGTTGATTTTGGAGGAGCTGTTGGTTATCAGGGTCGACAAAAGATTTACAGATCTCCAATACCACAATCATATTCTGGAGCCGCTGCTCTGTCCAGACAATAGGAGGAAGAGGAATGGGCTCACCATTGTCGTCTTTAAGCCCCTCATCGTAGTCATCTTCGATGGGTTCTGAGATGAGTCGCGCCAACTTCGGCACGCACTCAGTCTCCAAAAAGAGTTTTTGGTTCGAGGCGTTGTAGATCAATAAGTTGGTGAGAAGGGTCAAGCAGTCCTGGACAAGAATGGAGCCGCGGATGCCGCCCTCCTCCTCGATAATCTCGAAAATGCGCTCGAAGGTGTTCTCAAATGCTACGAGCTTCTGGATGTTGAAGTTGTTGTTCACTAGCGCCATCAAGAGCAAGATGGTTTCGTTCCGAATGGGATCGTTCAGGTCGCCCAAGAGAGCGACTATGGTCGAGATCGCAAGGGGAATATTGATCAAGCTCTCCTTGGCTCTTACGGGACGTGCAGCTACGAGTGCCTCAAGGAGCTGAAGCGAAAATAATCTAATCTGGAACCCAGCGTGTTCCTGGAGAATGGTGAGAAACGTCTGGATGTGTGCCTCCAGCGAGAGTATCTCATCGGCAATCCACATCGAAAACTGGTCTATTTCAATATCCTCCACCAAGAGCGGCGACGGATACTTCCCGTTCTGGAGCCGGGACTGGTTGGAGATCCAGCCTAGTGCCTGATCTTCGTTACTGGTTTCGCTACGTAGAAAGAGAATGAGAAGCGTTTCCAACACCGCTTTCACGGCCTGCGAGTCGCCGGCGTCCTTCTCCAACGCAATGAGAAGCGCACGCAATCCATGTTGCACGACCATTTCCCTATGGTCTTTACTGAAGCTTTTGAGGCCTTTGACGGCCGATTTGCGGTCGTTCATCAACGTGGCATGCTGGAGACGGTTGGCGTATGTTTGGATGACCTCTTCTGCGTTGTTTACTGGATCTTTTTGGCGCAAAATGCCGTTGAAGTAGCCCATGGTGGTGGAATTGGGGGATTTTTCAGTTGGTGGGGAGTGAATATAGTGCAGTGGTACTACTAGAGTACGTGGAATGGGAGGTGAATGTAGAGAGAACACTTTTGGAGTTTTTTATACTGGACGATTTTTATTGGAAACTGATTCGTTTTGAGATTGAGATTTGATTTTGGTATATATTCTAGATTAAGTATTCGATTTGGTATTAACCGATTTGTGGTTCTGGTACTGGGTGTGATCTGACCAGATGTGGTACCAGAATACCGCGTTTTTCGATCAAAAAAGAACACTTTTAATATTTGGTATATTTTCTGGACCCAATTGATCACGTTCGAAGGGTTTTCTTCTCGGTGGAATGGCTGAAACTTGAAATCTGTTATCTAGTGCTAGTTGGAGCACTAATTTGCAGCCATTGCAAATGATCACTTTCCAACTGATCGCATATTCAATTCCTATTTTTCTTTCACAACAATTCTTCTCTTAATACATTTCAATAAGTTCATCCTTTTTTATCCAAAGTTTACTCCATAAACCCATTTCGTATCTCTATCTACTTCATGTCTGAACAAGAAACAGAGTCAATACTCTTTCCAGACATATCCTTGTTCGAGGAGTCAGAAGATGAAGGCGAACTAGACCAACAGCCGCAGATATCGGCGTGGGCAAAATCTAAAATCGGCACGTTCCAGTCCCGCTTAGAAGCTTTGAAGGCAAGCAACGATCACAAGCAAAGAAGAAGCCGTGGCCGCAAGATCCTGACGCGTCTTCTCGTCAGTTTGGTCAATGAAGCGTTCGGCTTCAATGGCTGGTCGTCCAGTATTCTAGACTGCTGTAGTGTTGCCGATGACTTCAATACCGAACAAGAAACATATTCCATCGAGCAGAGAGCCACAGTGAGAATTACTTTTCAAGATGGCACGTTTGTCGATGCAGAGGGGAAAGGGTACTCTTTAGATTGTAAGCAGAGGGCTGTCGGGTACAGCACCAGTAAGAAGATGGCCGTGACCGATGGTCTACGAAACGCAATAATGCTGTTTCCTGATTTATTATCCAACCAGAGTTGATACCACTCGCCTGTATTAAAATGCTAAAACTATAATATGACATTTAGAAGTCCAATATCTCCGTCTTTTTGAGCTCCTTAATGGTAGGGATAGGAATCTCATCAATGAAATACACGTTGCCGTCGTCATCGATTCTTTCCCTGTCTCGCTCGCTCATGTTGTGGATCTCGGTGATGTGCTCCTTCAAGAAAGCTGTGAGTGTTCCCCAGTTTTGCTGGATTTGGTAAGCTTGATGGATCTTCTGTCTTCTGATCAACCCCTCGATCAACGAAAGAGCGTCTGTTTCAGTCTGGTCCAAACGCTCGATCAAACGGCCAATGGATTTGATAAGATATTCCTCCTCATACACCGTTCCCTTTCTTCCTTTAGCACGCTTCCGCTCCTCTCTTTTCCGGTTTTTGGATGTTCTACGTGATGCGCCGGTTTTCGCCGTGCCAGCAGTCTTTCCAGTATACTTCGTGAAAAAGGAAGGTGTCGTTGACGTCTCTGAAGCAGCTACCGAGACATTATCTGGTGTGTCTAAATCATCATGCAGAGTTCCGTAAAATGCATAAGGGTCGGTTTCTTTCTTCAGACGCAACTCACGCAAACGGTTCAATTGTGAGTTGGATTGACTGGTACAGTCAGCAATCAACTCCGCGATCGTGCCGAAACCTTCTCCTAGTTGCACATCAACGACCTCGTCTAGAAGCTCTTGACGATTTTGCTCAGTGGCCAAGTAGATTGCACTGTCAAATTTGTAGCCTTTACAGTAGAGTAAAACAGACTCTTCAACATTCCCTAGAATGCGCATGGTAATCTCGGCAGCCAGAGAGTACTGGTGGTCATCAGTGAGAGCAGTTGCCAATTTTGTGGCGGTCTCCATTAGGATATCGTTGTCCTTTATGTTGTAGACGATCGAGAGGGCTTCCTTCCAACGTTTGCAAAGCACAAAACTCTCCAAAGCACTCTCGTGTTTGCAGAGAAGCTCGTATAGAAGGCCTGCCTCGACATAGTTCTTCGCATCGAAAAGATAGTCAGCGTACAAGTCATACACTTTCCTAGTCTTCTCTTCATCATACTTACAGATGAGCAATGCATTCTTGTAAAGGCTGTGCTCGACAATGTAAGCGTAGAAACGATCATTTGCATCCGCACCCATGTCAGCTAGCCATTGCAAAGCCTTCGTATAGTTTTTCAAGTAATCGTCAACCAAAAATTGCTTTTGTAAGGGCTCTTGTACATGCAAGTTCTGCAAGAATGGAAGATACTCTTTTGGATCCTTCTGAGACTTTTGTGCGATGTTGAGAGCCATTTTAATGTCGTATAATTCTAGAGCATGGTTGTAAAGCTTGTTCACATCCAGCAAAAAGCAGAGGTGGGTAATCATGGAATCTTGAAGGTCTGTCTCTCCGAGAGAACTGATAAGCGACAAAGCGCCTTTTAAATTAGCAGGTGCTTGACAAGCAAACGCAGTCACTCTCGTTTGCAAAAACTTGTCCTCGAATTGGGGCTTGGCTAAGATATCCAAAACAATTTGACATACTTTGTTGATCTTCGAAGATGATGTTTCTGTCTCTTTGTTAATGATCATCTTTCTGCTGCTCGAAACCTGGTTTTCTTCTAAAGTGATCTCGTTCATTTTGGTTTCAAGCGAGTCAGCATTGAGAAGAGTATCCCGATATTTCGTCTCAGTCACGTCTTCTTGATGTAAACAGGACACGAACAAGTCCAAGTAATCAACACGGTTGATTTGTTGCACAAACTTCTCCGCATTGTGTTCAAATGCTGTCTGGTCATAATCATACAAGATGTCCAAGTCGATTCTGTGTGTGCGGCAGGCAATAAACGCCTTGAGATACTCTTGATTTTCAAGGAACTTCCTCACTCCTGTAAGAACCATGATACGAGGGCAAATTGTTTCTAAATTGCCTCTTGGTGCTTGCAAAATGACCGAGTGCTTAGAAGGAATACACAGAACAAGCACGGATCCTCGTTCAATTTGTCTGACACGTTCATCCAAGCTTGTGTTTGCAGTCTGAACAAACTGGAAGCTTGAAGCATTGCAAGCAGCACTTAAATGGATGAATAATAGCTGCGCGTGGGAGTTGGTGAATGCAAGGAGGTTTTCTGTGACCTTGAACGAAGTGACACCAGTGGTGAGCTGCTCTTCTCCACAGTATAGTTTGCCGCTGCTCGAAAGACCAAAAGCCTTCAATTCAGTACTCTCTGATTGCAATGACGAAACCTCAATGTCCACGCAAAGTGTTGGCAATTTAGATACAAGTGTAGTAGATCCAGAAGAGGAAATCTCGACTACAGATCCATCGATGTATTGCACAATGGCTGACTCAAAATCAGAGCGACTCTTGAGTAACACTGCTCTTCTTTCGAGCTCACAAATTGCTGAGGGCATTGAGAGATCTGTGATGTCGAATAAAACAACAGTAGAAGCTTGTGTGGTATCAATAAGAATCGCAACGCAATTGTTTCCAATAAAACAAACTTGTTTGACCAAGTCGGAATCTGAAGCAAACTGGAATTTCTCGATTGTTGATGTTTTTGGCTCCAAGTTCTCTTGCAAATTTTCAAGGGAAGTTGTCAAGATCTGGACATTGTAGTTACTGAGCAAACCAACGAATGAAGTGTTTGATTGAGAAACCGAAACATCCAACATCGGAGACTCTAGGGTGTATTCTGCGTAAGCCATTGGAGGCGGAACGTTAGCGACAGCGAGTGGTGTAATTTTAAGATCAGTCCCGTCTACAACTGCAGTCATTCCAATATCAGATCCGACAACTGTTGGACCGGAAGCGATGCTAGCTGCAAAGTTGTACATCAACATGCCGCCGAGGGAAGTACCTACCATGAGTTGCAACGGCTTCTCTGGATGGAACTTGATGAAGGAAATGGTGTTGTTTGGTATGTCGAGATCCACGTGGAGCTCCTGTTTTAAATACCAGTGGTAGTTCTTGGTAGTCCACAAGAGAACTCTGCTACGTAACTGTACGGCAAGAATTTCACTGTTAGAAGACCAAGCAATGCGTTCCACTGTCTCGTCGTATGGATTGAGACGAGTGTTAAACTCGCCATGTCTCAAACCATTTCTTTCGAAGAACGAAAGCTGAAGTACATCATCGCCGTCTTCATCGGTGGTGCGTTGGGTGGTGGCGAGCAAAGCGCCAGATGGGCGCCATGAGAGGTTCTGCTCCAAGCCGTCTACAGCCTCAGAAACGGAGTCCAAAACTCCTTCACGGGAAAAGACTCTGATCACTCTTCGGAGATCACCGGTGTCTAGAGTCTCCTCAACAGTAGACACTGCGAAATACTCAGAGTCACCACGCCAGCTGATTTTCACGCTGTAATCATCTTTATCCAGGAGAGAACCCTTTTGCACCTGAGCCACAGTAGGATCTCTGAGTGGTGAATCTTCAGACAAGTCGAGGCCGGCGTGCTTGATGGCCTGGCGCTCACGTTCCATGAAACCTTTTCCCTTGAACTGCGTTTCTTCTTTACCCCAGCCAACAGAAACGTGTTTGTTGTCGGTGTGGCCCAAATCATTGCGGTCCAATTGCTTCTCGGCGATCGGTTCGAAAGACTTGGATAAGACGAGGAGATTGTTCTCGTTTGTGATCAAGGAGAGGGTTTCTTCATCGGAGGCCCATTCGGCAGCCTTGATGCCGCAGTCAATCAGACCAACGATCTCAGTAGTGGTAGTTTCGTAGTTGGGAGAGCCTAGGTCGTATCTGGCTATCACAATATCACCATTGGCAAACACAAAGGACAATTCTCCAGCGTCCGGAGAGTTAGCAAATGCCAACAAGGCGATGCTCAGAGATGGGAACGCTGCCAAAATGATGGACAGGCCATCCTTCATGAGTTGTTGGACCTCGATGAGCTGCGCTTCTTCGCTGCCGAGCGCCACGATAACGGTATCGAAGACCGGATCGAAGACGGCATCGATGAGCGGCAAGTCGGGATATGTGAGTGATTGTGGAGCAATTCGGCCACGATTGAGGAGTCGAAGGTTTCTCATGGCCGATGATGAGATGAGCTGATGAGATGAGCTGCTAGTGAATCCATCTCATCTCCTGCATTGACCAAATGGATGGTGGGGTACTGGGATGCGGTCAGAATCTGCGAGGAGATTTTGCAGTTGAAGGATAACTTGATGGTGTATAATTTGGAGATCTAATTTTGGGGTTTCTTGTTTGTTGTAGCGGGCGGTGTGTATTCTTTGGTATGTGTCTCGTACTACAATTAGAGTGAGAATAGCCAATGTGCAATGATCCAATGGAGTATTGAGTATTGATGAATAATTGAGTAATGAGAGGATTTCGAATCTTGTTTGAAAATTTCATGTCAAAACAAGGATGTGTGTTATATGTCTCGACGGTAGTCCAATGTTGACCAAAGATCGATAGTGAATGAGTATCACTATTTTAAGAAGAAAGAATATGGCACTAGCTCTTTTTGAATTGAGAAGAATAATTAAGAATTTCGTTCAGAGATGTGTAGATCGTTTTCCACAATTTAATATTGTTTATAGTATGATCGACAGTTTTGTTGGTAATCTGACTTTGCACGTCAAAAGTGAGTTTGATCAGTCACCTCCGGGGAACATGAACAGCAAGAAATTCCCAAAAATGAAACATTTATAGAAGCATCAATTGCCGATACCTTTAACTAAATAAAATGTTTGTTTGTAAGTGCCTATTCACAAAACTTGCCTCAGCCAATACTAATTCAAAGGCTACAAATCCACACCACAAGGGCTACCTACACACCACCTCAAGTGCAAATTAAGAATATTAATCCAGAATACTTTTGCAAATTGTTCCTTCCGAATCTCTTCGCTCCCGATGGCCAAACTCCCAAACTAATCCAAATCCCTCTCAGGAAATAGACTATCAGCACTGACCAACCAATCCACAAAAAGCACAGAACCACACTGGCCACCAAAGAATGACATTATACAAAAATAAAATAAAAAGCAACCTGTAAAATTCATTTCTTCAAACTATAAAAATTCTAACCTATAAAAATCACCTAGTGTCCTCCATGATCTTATTCCCTCAGTATCTCAATATGCTCCCAAATTGATCCGGTACACTAGACCCACCTTCCCGCCATTAATACTACCGATACCAACCACTTTCCTCCTTATCAATTTCGCCCCCACCATGTCTGAGAAGTACGAGGGTGTTTTCCGTATGTAGACCGCCATCCACATTCATGCCCAATATATAAAGAAACTCAATTCTCCCCCGGGAACCACTTTTTTCGTCCGCACATACTAACCACCCAGGCTCCGTGGAAATGTCCTTGGTGCAGCTCTACGTTCCGGCAGAGGCATCTCGCGATGTCATCCACCAGATCGGAGAGCTCAACTTGGTCGAGTTCCGTGACTTGAACTCGAAAGTCAGCGAGTTCCAGCGTGCTTTCGTGCTGGACTTGCGCAAGCTCGACAACATCGAACGTCAGTACACATACTTGAAGAGCGAGCTTGACAAGCAGGGCATCCAGGCCACAGAGTACCCATACACCGACCTCACTGCTTGTAGCCAGGCCGAAATCGACGAGCATGTCGAGAACGCTGCGCTCTTGGAGTCTAGAGTCCAGGAGTTGTCCGACTCCGCAGACACCTTGCTCGCCAAACAAAAGGACTTGAAGCAATACAAATACACCGTGCAGGCCGTTGACAACTTCTTCGCTGCCAACAGTGCTCAAGACCACAGCGGTGCCGACTCTGAGGCTGGCCAATTGGAAAACGGTGGAGCTCCAGAATATCAGACCCGCTTCATCAGCGGTGTCATTGATCGTAGAAAAGTAGGCACTTTGCAGCAGATTTTGTGGCGTATCTTGAGAGGTAACTTGTACTATCACACCGAGGAGTTGCCTGAGCCTGTGTTTGACCCTAAGTCAAACACCCACGTCGATAAGAACTCATTCATTATTTTCTCGCACGGTAACATGATTTACGACCGTATCAGAAAAATCGCCGAGTCTCTTGACGCCGACTTGTACTCTGTCGATGCATCTTCTGAGTTGAGAAAGGAGCAACTTGAATCTCTTGATGTGCGTCTTGCTGACTTGAGCACGGTTCTCTCTCAAACCGAGAACGCTTTGAATAGTGAGTTGGTCGCAATCTCCAGAGACTTGAGTCGCTGGTGGAATGTCATTGCAAAGGAGAAGGCAGTCTACCAAACCATGAACCTTTGTGACTACGACAACTCCAGAAAGACTCTCATTGCTGAGGGCTGGGTGCCCACTGATGAAATCGAAAACTTGAGCGATTCCGTCAAGTCGTTGAACACCTCTGTTCCTACTATTGTAAACGTTTTGGAGACCACAAAAACACCACCAACCTTCCACAGAACGAACAAGTTCACTGCTGGTTTCCAATCCATCTGTGACACTTACGGTATTGCTTCTTACAGAGAGGTTAATCCTGGTCTTCCAACCATCATCACTTTCCCTTTCATGTTCGCCATCATGTTCGGTGATTTGGGTCATGGTCTTATCCTTTTCATGGCCGCTGCGGTCATGGTCTACTACGAAAAGCCTATCACGGCCATGAAGCGTGACGAAATCTTTGACATGGCATTCCTGGGAAGATACATTTTGTTGTTGATGGGTATTTTCTCTATGTACACAGGTTTGATGTACAACGATGTCTTTTCCAAGTCGATGGACTTCTTCCCTTCCGGTTGGGTATGGCCCGAGGAGTTCAAAATCGGCGAGACTATCCACGCTAAACAGGTCGGTGTCTACGCTTTCGGTTTGGACTCTGCATGGCATGGCTCCGAGAATGCTTTGTTGTTCTCTAACTCCTACAAGATGAAATTGTCTGTCTTGATGGGATACATGCATATGACTTACTCCTATTTCTTCTCTCTTGCAAACGCTCTTTACTTCAAGAACATGATCGATGTGTTTGGTAACTTCATTCCTGGTTTGTTGTTCATGCAAGGTATTTTCGGTTACTTGTCCCTCTGTATTGTGTACAAGTGGACAGTCAACTGGTTTGAAGTGCAAAAGCAGCCACCCGGATTGTTGAACATGTTGATTAACATGTTTTTGTCTCCAGGAAATGTTTTGGAACCCTTGTATGAGGGCCAAGCATCCGTTCAGATGGTTCTTTTGGCGGTCGCCTTGATCTGTGTTCCATGGTTGATCGTAGTCAAGCCACTCTTCGTCAAGCTTCAAATGAACAAGGAAGCCAAGGAACATCAATACCAGGCATTGCTTGAAGATGAGGACACTGAGTCAGAAGTTGCTCAACATGAGAACCATGGCGAAGAGCACGAGGATGGGGAGCACGAGGAGCATAACTTCATGGATGTTGTTATTCATCAAATTATCCACACAATTGAATTTTGCTTGAACTGTGTTTCTCACACAGCTTCCTACTTGCGTTTGTGGGCTTTGTCTTTAGCCCATGCCCAATTGTCTACAGTGTTGTGGACAATGACGATCAACAATGCATTTGGACTCACCGGTGTCGTCGGTGTCATCATGACGGTCTTCCTCTTCGCCATGTGGTTGGTTTTGACTGTCGTCATTCTCGTGGTCATGGAGGGTACCTCTGCCATGTTGCACTCTTTGAGATTGCACTGGGTTGAATCTATGTCCAAGTTCTTCGAGGGTGAAGGTACTGCTTACCAACCATTCGGATTCACTGACTTGTTGTCGGGTGTTTTCTAATCAGCTAAATAACACTAGAATAAACAATTTTAGAATATCATTGTAAGTTCCTGAATTTCCTTTCTCACTCCGCAGATTCGATTGGATTTGACCGAGATTGAGTTGGCGCTCACACAGACAAAAAATTTCAAAAAACAAAAAATAGCAAAGTCTAAATTTATCAGACTCAATTAATTACTCACATTTTCAGTACCTTAGTTCGAAAGTTCATCGATGCTCATCTCATCTCAATACTCATCTCAATACTCATCTCAATACTCATCTCAGTCCTCATCCCACTCATCTCTCTACAGTGCAGGTGCATCTCGTTTGAAATCGACTAAATCGACAATGTCTCTCCCATTGACGGCAGTAATCGCCGAGTTGAAGCTGACGCCGAGCAGCATAATTCCTATTCTTCAAGCCCTTCATGCTGAAAATGCAGCAATCTCGCTCATCTCCAAAGTTGACTTGAAGCACTTGACTAGTCGAAGCGTAGGCCTTCTCAAAAAACATGAACCGTATTCAATGTGGTGCGGAGCCAACATCATCAATGTCCTCATTGAGAACTCTGTCGTTTTGTCCTCTGAGGGTTCTCTCTTTTTCTCCAGTCTCTTGAAGGCTGGGTCAGCTCCAGAAGCCAGAGACCCAAAAATCTTCCGCTCGATAGTCGAGTGTTTGAACAAACTTTGTAAGAATATTCGTGGAAAACCAACTCTTACCCGTGAAGTCCTTACACCCAACTTGGGACCACTTTTGGCTGCGTACTTGGACAGAATGCTTGAAAGTCCCGAATTGATGGTGTCTTCACTTGCAACATTGATCCGCGAGCACCCTACAACCTCACGTCCATATGGAAATAAGATCAAAGCCAAGCTCCTCGAGGTAATCTCCAATGAATCGTTCATGAGCTTCCCAAAGAGCTTGCGTGCATCTGTATGCTCGCTTTTGGCCTCCTTGACGATCATCGAGAAGGATGGACCGGAGAAATTCTGGGCCCAAGATGTCAACCGTATTCTCAGTAATTTGGCTAGAACTTTGAACATCTACTCTAGTTTCCTTTCTCTCTCTGAGGATGACGATCTTTCGCGCGTGCTTAAGACTCTTGAAGCTCTTGACGACACAGAAATCTTTTCTGGTCTTCAAATCGACATCAACAAGCCAATGAGTATTCTTTCAATTTCTACTCGTATCGCTCTTCTATTCGAATTGTTGAAGGGGTACCTTCTTCTGCCCACATCGTTCGCTGTAGTGGTCCCAATGGGATCAGTGATTGGCATTCTTGACCTGGCATTCTCCATAAACACCCGTTTTGTACAGTTCAAGAGGGAATTGAGGGACGTTTCCGCCAAAGAATTCGTCAATATCTCTCTTGAACGGGTGCACCAATCAGCACTCCATGTTTTGGGCTCTTTGCCTGGCCAATACTCGGTGTCGCTCATTCCTCACATGTCCAATATCTTAGCCAGCTTGGAGCTGCTTATCTTCCTCCAAAAGAACCGCATTGATGGTGAGAAGGTTTTGGCCAACGAGGATCTCTCGTGTTCGATTGTATCTACGACATCCAAATACCTCAAGCTATGCTCCTATTTGAAGGACTTTTCCCAGATCAGTCGTATTGTCGACCTTGCTTTGTTTCTCGTGGAACCCCGAGCTGCGCCAAGCGAGCCATCATCCAGCGCTAAGAATGCTGCTTCTTCTACACATTCTAAGTCTGCTAGAAAAAACGCTAAAAAAGGAGGCGCTGTGGCACTTGCAGACCTTCTTGCACATGAGCATCTTTTCCAACGAAACGTTCCATCTCTGACTCGTCAAGTTGTACTTCAGTTCCTTCAAAACGTAATCGAAAAGACCCCCGTGGCCCCAACACAATACAACAAACTCAGCAAGTTTATCGTTTCTGATGCGGTGCTGCACAAATCAAAGTCCAAGTATGGAATTGTTCCTACCGAAGTTAACGATGTGCTTGTTGCTTCGCTGTTGCATCCTGGAGCAAATTCTGCTTCTATTTACCCAATCGCAAACTCTGTGACCAACTCAACTAAGTTGTCACTCGTGCAAAACCCTCGCTTCCCGCCGCTTCCTATCGTCCAAAGAAATGCTGGACCAGTCAATGAGGACCTGGACTCTCAAGATGATTACCTTGAGCCAGCCTCAAAAAAGCAGAAAATAGTCAGCGTGGTTACTCAATTTGATGCGCCAAAGGTGAGTCAAGAGACTCAGACTACGTTCGAGGCGCCAGAGCATCTCATCTTCAAAGAAGTCACAGTGAATACATCCGATACCAAAGATGAAGTAGTTGTTGAAGAGATGGTTGTTGATGCTCAGGTTGAGGTTGAACAGCCTCAAGTAGAAATTGCTCAACCACAAGTCGAGATTGATGACGATGAGTCCGAGGGTGGATCTGAGATCGAGATTCCAGAGCTAGACATGGATAGTGACTCAGGAGATGAAAAGTAAGTATCTGCAAACCAAAATTTACACTAGAATCAAGAAAATGACCTATAGCAATAAAAAATGAAGTTCTATTACACTTTAATTAGTGTATGAAATACAAAAAAAATTGATTCCATCGAGGATCGAACTCGAGACCTCTCGCGTGTGAAGCGAATGTCGTAACCAACTAGACCATGGAACCAATCGTTGGGTTTTTGAGGGGTGTGATAACTAGAATCAGCAAAGTCATTTTGTTTTTATTTGAATAAATAGAGTTTTCTTGAAAGAGCTTGTCCATTCTTTTAGGTAGAATTTTGGGCAAGGTATGGAAACCAGAAATCTTAGATTCTTTTTGCATAATTAGAGGCATCAAGTCCGAGAAATTTCACCAAAGCAATCTTAAAATTTTTAATACCTAAACCAAAATCTGATTGAGAGCTAAGCCCATTCCATACCGTTTTAAATTCCTGAATCTATATCTCGATCCGGAGAAAGTGACTACAAACATGAAGTATAAGTGAAAACAAAGAGACTTCATTTCAACTTACTTGGGTCGCGGCATCAATTGCCTTCTTTCTTATATTTTTTTTATAAGCGACGTCAAGTACTTTATTAACGAGGCATATAACAATAATGAAGCAATCAGTCAGACAAAAAAATGCCATCATATTAAACAACAAAATTCTAAAGTCAACAATTGGTTTCGTGGTCTAGTTGGTCATGGCATCTGCTTAACACGCAGAACGTCCCCAGTTCGATCCTGGGCGAAATCATTGTTTTTTTGCTCTTTTTTCGTCTCTCTATTTCATGCACATTTGGATCGCCTGTGCATAAAACATCTATGACTTCATCCCAAGATTTGGTATACTTCAATTATCACGAGTATGTAGTTCCTGGTCAATCCTTTCGGAAAAATAATTTCACTGGACCAGACAAGGATGACGACCTACCTCTAAATCTTGTCGTAAATCATTTCCCGAACCCTTATGTTTCGCAGGATGATCCAGTATATCACAGAACAAGAATAGTCAGAATCCCCAGAGCATACGATGTGATGGATGGATCCGAGGCAATTCCTCAATTCTCAACGTACACGCCAGGAAATGAACCAGCGGCTCTTTCCGGTCCCGAAACCTCGGGATATGGGATCCACGAGGGCTATGTCTACGGAACCACTTCTAAAACACAACTAGTGCCGCAATGGGTGAGCGACGCAGAGTTCCGCGAAATTGTGACCCATGTTAATGCCTTGATTGCTGAGGAAAATCGATCTTTGACGTGGACTTCTGCGTTGGTGAGCTTTGCTGATGTACTTACAGTTACTCTATTGTCGACCATTGGGAGTCAATTACTTAAAAAGGGTAGTAGAATGGGCCAGAGGCTTGATGCGTATACCAATAATGTGAATTTAGGATTTGAAGCTCGCCATCCAGACCTCAAGATGATCCTGTTGAGTCGGACTGGATTTCTCCTGCTAGATTTTCAAATACCGTTGACAAGGGAAATAAAAAAGCAGCCTTTGGACAAAACGCCTCTCATGTCGTCTCGCTAGTCTGTATGCTTTCCTTCTTGTAGTCTGCTGCCGTTTCGTCGGTCATTGGAGAAGATGCAGAAACAATGGCGATTTTTGGGAAGAAGAATCAACTGAACAATACAGAAACGTTTTGATCAATTCTCGAGAAAATGGAGGCATTTTGACTGTTGCACAAGCACTTCTGGGATGCTACGACGCAGTAGAGTCCACCTCGGGGATACATCGCCTCGATATGACCATTCTCAACTCCTCAAAACCTACAAAAGAGAGAATTCTCAATTGATTCAGCAAGCATCATCCCAATAAATTACGCCATGAATGCCATACAATCAAGTGGTAGCCAGATCTCACTGACCACTCAAACGAATGAACAAAGTAATTAATAACAAATAGAGTTCAAATACAATAACCAAACGCAAAATTTGTTCCACATAATAAGCCACTACAACACTCGGGTCTCGTACAACGACCTGTAATCTTCAATGCTTGATTTGCAGCCAATACTGTATCTCATCGCACATCTCATTGGGGTATGAGATATCTCCCCAGAAACATGAACGGAATCCTAGCGGTAGAAAAGCCCAGCGGCGTCACGTCGTCGAAATTAATTCTTCAACTCCAATCGATTTTCAACAGCTCCGACGTTTTCGCCGCGGACTTGGTCGAGGCCAAAGAGAGAGTCCACAATGATCTCAGCTCTGGAACCAGATGGCTGGCCAGCAAAATCGCCAACAGAGTGAAAAACACAAAAATCAAGGTCGGCCACGGCGGAACGCTAGACCCTCTTGCACGTGGAGTCCTTATTATTGGCGTGGGTGCTGGCACCAAGAAGTTGCAGTACTATCTTGGAGAGTGTACCAAAACGTACGAGGCCAAAGCGCTTCTAGGACAGTCCACGACGACCGGCGACTCGGAGGGCGAGGTGGTCACGCAAACAGAAACAGAGCATGTCTCACTTGAGGATTTGAAAAAGGCTGCGTTCAAATTCGTGGGCAAATCGAAGCAGACCCCTCCAATTTACTCTGCGTTGAAGGTCGACGGTAAGCCGTTGTACGAGTATGCCAGAAGCGGGATCCCTGTTCCCAAACCAATAGCTGCAAGAGACGTGCAGGTGCATCTGTTCGAGATCCATGACGATTTTGGCCCTTCGACGGAGTATTCTCCACTAGAGCCTCTGGAGTTGGGTAAGGAATTGTTCAAGAACCCGACCCTCAATGACCACGAGCTCTTTTTCTCCGAGGAGTTCATGGCCAATGCCGACTATTCCGCCGAGGAGAAATCCACGAAAATCGAATCCAAGTTGCTCGATCCCTCGACGCCTGCCGCCAAAGCCTTGCCTTGTGTTCATCTCACTGCCACCGTTGGATCTGGAACATACATCCGCAGTTTGATCAGTGACTTGGGCAGAGCCGTGGGCTCCTCGGCGCACATGGTGGAATTGATCAGAACAAAGCAATCGGACTGGGAATTGGGAAAAAATGTCTTCGCTGTTTCGGACTTCACCGACCGTGATGAGAGGGTATGGGGGCCAGTGTTAAAGAGTGTCTTTGAGAAGGGCCCCGAGGTGGACTTGGCCGAGAACTTCAGGACAATTGAAGAGATTGTTTTGCCAATGATAGAGGCAGAGAACTCCCAGAGCGCCGAACAGACTGACAAATCTGACAAATCGGAGCAGACAGATAAACCTACTGACACCGGCTCCAGCACAGAGGAGCTTCCCAATCTGAAGAGACAAAAAGTGGAGCCATGAACTCGTATGAACATAACATAATTAGCATCAATATAAAATTCTAAAGGATACATACATTTGTAAAGCCCACTCTCAATTTCCCGTTTCCTTGCTCCTCTATATCTACACTATGCGCAGCGGTACTCCATAGATGAGGCAGCGGCTGATCTCCAATATCACTTTTTTCCCAACAACACAAACAAATTCACAGCATGCTATCTCTCCGTCGCCGCTTGGCTACGTCAATAACCCCCAGTGCAGCATTTTTTGCAAGAACCACCGTGGCTCCCAACACACCCATATCTATCCCACTGAATCTCCAGCCAAAGTCTGTTCTTATACTAGCGACGCCGCAAAATCTCTCCGCAACAATCGAGTCTGCAATCAACTTGAACCAGAATGAGAATTTGCAGGTCGTGGTGGCCGGTGTTGAGCGCGTGGTCCCCAACGGCGTCGACAATGGAGTATCGGAGCTCTGGATGAATGAACTCATGAAAATCGGAGACTCTGTGCTCTTGTCGGAGAAGGATAAGCCTGCTCCGCTTAGGGAGAGCGATGGTGTCCATCCAGTTGGGGCCAAGGTCAACTGGAAAAATGTCAAGGCGTCGCTTGAGTTGAACTTGAAGGAGATGAGCCTTAGCTTGCCGCTCGCAAACACGGCGTTTTACACCAGTTTGCTCAGCACGCTATTTTATTTCCAGCCCAAGGAATTGGTCACGGCGGGTTCGAGTGTCGGCCAGACCTTGTGCGGGCTCACTGTCACCTTGCCCAACTTGGAGCCTCTGTTGAATAAAGCCACCATCTACGATAATTGGACCGCATTGAGCACGTCAGAAGAGCCGCTCGTCGTGACAAAATGCACCGGGAATCTTTTGAAGGGCGTCAACAAATTGCCGGCGTCGCTGTTCTTGGAGAAAAACACCAAACTCATGAGTTTGGCCAGTAAAGAGACCAAGGTCTACGTGAAGATCTACGACAAGCTGGGCGTTTGCAAAAGATACGAGGTCATCGCCGGCGGAGGCGGCTGGGGCGCCAAAGCAGACTTGTTGGCGCTTTCACCTGAGGCAAAGTTGAGCATCGGAGACCGGGTTGAGTTCTTCATGGTGGCTCCTCAAGACCAGGGCAAAATGAACACTGCAGTTGTTTCCAACCAATTTCTTTTTGAGTGCGCCGCAGAAGCGAAAGCTTACGGAGAGAAGAGCCTCAGCACCCAGACTGTCGAAAATTTATTTGGTTGTGGTAGTGAGAGCGGATTTGTGGCTGCAAATGTACAACACACTAGTCCTGGTGAGTCCTTGTCTATGAGCTACAATTAGAAGTTTACGACCACCTGTTTTGGGATAAGCTTTCAATGTCGCTAAATACGATCCATCCATGTATATATTCCTAAATTGCGATCAATTGATAGTTTTCAATCCTCGAAATCTGTTCTTATTGATACACCTTTATCGTTTAAACTAAGTGTACAATATGCAGTATCGATGTCTTATCTTCCCCATATTTCAGATTCAGAACGGAGTTACACAATGTCTCCTCTTCAATACATAAGAGGTGACTTGTTTTCCGCTGTATCTTCATCCAAAACGACCATCTTGGCACATGCCTGCAATCCATTTGGTCTGTGGGGAGGCGGAATAGCCAATCAGTTTCGGCTGAGATATCCTGAGGCCTATAAGTCATATAAAAGCCACTGTAAGGAGAATCACGATTTATTGGGATCATGTGCTCTCATTGAAAGTGGTTCCGGTGGACCGGTTGTTGCGTGCTTGTTCACAAGTGACTTCAATAATACACCAGCCGAGATATTATCCTATACTAAAACAGCTTTGGACGATTTGAAGCGGCAGCTTGGAAGTATGAAAAACGTGGAGAAAACTGACTCGGGTCACCCGATCGTGAACATGCCTCAGATCAATAGTGGGATTTTCAATGTGCCTTGGGAGGGGACAGAAGCATTGCTCGAGGAGTGTCAGGATTTGTCTTTCAAAGTTTACGTTCTTGATTAAAATAATGAGATATGAATAAATTTTTACTATAATAACATGATTGTTTGGTAGTCAGATGAACCAAATCTATGTTTACGACTTCTTACTATGTCTCCGTTCATATCAATGAATTAATTAAACCCATTACGTACATGAGATTCTCTAACAATTAGACACTGGAAACAATTTCGCTAGCATTACGCAACACCTCGACCATCTTCAAACACTCCTGTCTCTTTTGCACGGTGTTTTCGTTCTCCTTGACCAAGTCTGACAAATCAGGCGCACTGTACAACTTTTGCAACAACTCCTTTTGGATTTCATCCTTAGACCGCGTGATCAACTTCAACATGATGGCCTTTGGAACAAGGTCAGACACAGTTCTTTGAACGATGCTGTAGTACGAAGAGATCAAAAGCTTGATAACTTCCGTCTCCATCTGCTCTCTTTCACTCATGGTTCCAGAAGCACGCAACACTGGTGGTGGAGCTTCCATCAGCTGCAATCTTTTCTTGTTCTTCGAGGAAAAGAAGCCACCAAAGAATCCGTTGGCCTCCTCCTTGTTGGCGGGAGGTGCGGGAGCAGGTTGTTGGGATGGTGGTAATGGCTTACCAGTCTTAGGGTCAACAGCAACCTGTGGCTTTGGGTGGAACTTCTCTTCGACCATGGCCATTGCTTGGGAACCCTTCAACAATTCAGGGTGGGCTGTGTTGACGTAAGTTTCCTCGGCATTAATGATGTCTGTGACAAGCTCGTTCGTTGGAACGAGCTCGGTTCTCAAGAACAGGAGGAAGCACTGAGACAAACGCTCCTTCAATGCTGGGTAGCGAGCATATTGTGGATGAGAAACGATCTGAGATAAAATACGGGCCAACTCATCGAAGATCAAGTTGACACAACGCAACGATGGTTCTTCTAAACGGTGGATTTGCTGCTTCACGAGAACCTCGAATGCTTGAGTTCCCACAAATAAAGATGGGGCAGAACCGGAGGTGTTGTGCATAATGGTACGGATGTCAGCATCCTTGATTTGGTCAAATGGGTCAATAGCACTGACACCGTTCTTGAAGATTTCGTGGAACACGAAAGAGATACGAGCACCACCGCTCAATTCATGCGAGGACAACTCTTTGGCCTCACCATTGAGGATCTCATTGTAGTCTTTCGAGAAGTTGGTGATCATATTCAATGCGAGCGAAGTAGGGCTTTCTTCCAACTGAGGGCCCAAGATGTTCAACTCCTGTTGGTATTTCTTTAGCGAAACCTCGATTCTCATCTTGATGTCTGGCAAGGTGCTTTTGATGTGGTGCAACAAGATGGTGTTCAATTTCTTGGCCAAGTATGGAGTACCACAGAACTGAGGCTTTGCCTTGTATGCGGGGTGGTTCTCGAAAAAGTTTGCCTCGTCGCGCAAAGCATCTCTGATGGTTTTCTTGGACTCGATGTCACGTTGACCACGGTTGATGACCGGAATGTAGCCGAATCTCAAGGGGATCACTCTACCTGCGAGAATGTCAACCACATCAGTACCTTCATCCATCAAATCGACCTTGGTCAAAACACCAATGGTTCTAGCACCCTCTGGGTCGACCTCGCGGGCCAACTTCAAGCCGTCCGAGTTGGCCAAGTCCGAGTTGGAAGGGTTGACAGATAAGATAATGGCATTGGGCTTGGAGATGTACTTCAAGATCATGTCACGGATCTGCTTCTCGATATCCTTGGGCTGGTCGCCCACGGGCACCTTCGTCAAACCGGGCAAGTCCACCAAGGTCAACGTCAAGACGTGTGGAGAGTAGATTCTAAGGTTGATAGGGACTGGAGAAATACCCAAGTTCTCGCCGGTCTTGGCATTGGTATCGCGCACAATCTCATCGCGGATCTCCTCGAAGTTGTAGAAACGCTTTCCGGGCAAATGCAAGAACTCTCCCCACTCCTCCAAGTTGTTCTCGGAGGCCTCGCCCTTATCGTTGACCTTGTTGACTTGCAGGTCGTCGTTCTTGTTGATGCCGGGTCTTCTGTTCACGAGCTGTAAGACCAAGGGTCTACGTGTCACGATACCGGTACCACGGGGCAAGAAGTCTCTTCCAACAATGTTCTCCAACACAGAGGACTTACCACTGGATTGGGAGCCCACAACGGTGATTTGGGGCAAATCGACCGGAGAGGAGGAGCCGCCGCCCAATGGCGCCAACGCGTCTTGTAATTTGTTGATGGTGGCAATCAAATGTTCATCCATCTTTGTAGTTGGTGTTGTTGATTGTGGAGTAGGGAGCTATCAATAGTACTTAATCAGGGGAGGTGGCGGTAGTGCGCGGACCAGCACTGGGGGATAGTGTTGCAGCCATACGGGGGAGCAAGGCTGGAATTTTTTTAGATTTTGGATTTTGGTTGTTGCTGATGAAAAAAATAATACTTCGATGAATTGAGTTTTTGATGATTGAGTATTGGTCTCGAATTCATTGCAGGGTATATGGTGGGTGCTGAGATGGTGGCTTAGATTGAACACTGACAGATACTGTCTAGAGGCCTAATATATGAAGTATTAGTATTAAAAGAACAGTGTGAAAATATCAATGTACTAATTTTCAAAAAATTGAACCAGTTTTTAATACTGGCAACTGGCAACTGATAACTGGGATTTGGCAATTGACAACTAGCAACCTTGACAGCACCCAAGAGTACTGCCGAGCAAATGCAGCCCCTCGAGAGCCAGGAAGAGAGTGGCTGGAAAAGAAGAAATACATTTTCGGGAAGAAATTTAGCTTGAGCAATGTAATACTCAATCTACCGAAGATGGAAGAGAGTACATAGCTATTACCGAGTCGGCCAAGCGCCAGCTCAACGTATCTCCAATTTTTAGTCAACCACACCAACGACATGAGGTACTCCATGCACGTCAAGATAAGTGACAATTGCAAAGCAAATCTGCTCTCGTCCGGCTGCACAGCTAAATTTGTCACTGTCATTATTGAAAATGAGACCGCATTGTTTAGCATTGCTCCAGACAATATCAGTAGCAGCAGCGCGTCATCATCAATGTCCGAACCCTGAAGAGACTTACCAAATACTCATTGCAGATATTCCTTTGATATTTGAGGAATGTTAAGAGCCCAACGGCTTTTCCTCGAGGTTGACTCAAGTTAGTCGGGTGAGACCTGGCCCTTTTTGAGGATGGCGAAGCTTCCTCGGGTCGTAAAGGCATGAACTGGAAGTAAATTTAGGTTGGTTCCAGCTTTTTGGAGCAGACCATGAAAAATCAGAGTGCAGTTTTGAGAAAGTAGTAGTGGTTATAATACTTCTAAATACGAGAAGGTGCAGGATGACACCTCAATGTGCAGCAGAGAGGATGAAATGAGGAAATGGATTGAATCTAGTTATTGAACTGAAGAATATTCAATAGTGAAGCCGATAGGTTGGCTAGGTAACATAGCATCCGGAATCCTGTAAATTCGGCCAAGTTGAAAGCACAAACCCTTCTCTGACAGACATCGTGATGTTTGTGTTACGGAGTAGTGCAATAATTGGAATTTTTCGAGCAAGCGAATGAGACTCACATTTAAACTCGGATCTTACAAGATCCATCATATCTCACGATAGTATGTTGGATAGGGATACATCATTCCACTGTCCTAAAACTCTTAATCTTAGTTTCGTATGACGGACAATCTCACCGATAGCACCCGAACGATGTTGTGATTTCGAAAAATTAATATAATTTTCGAGTACTGAGCAAGATAAAATCCTAACGGTATATATTCAACAGAAAGAAAGGCTCGCAGTATCCTAGTTCAACCGAGCGTCTTGTAGCTCATTTTCTAAAAGGCAAGGTGATCGAGGCTGCAAAAGAGAGGTAAAATATCACCTTAAAGACGAGAATTAACTCAATAAGTCTAGTTGTGAGCATCAATAATATTAAAAACATGCTGTGCGTGGATCTCGTAGTATCATTTGGTTTATTTATGCCAATACTTGTCCCATGTTCTTCTGAATAGATATGAGAGCCGTCCTTGAAACGTTATCTTTAACATCTACATCTTGAATCACATACTCCTGAACTCGTAGAATTCAGTGAATACATTGATAATTCGGGTCAAAAACTCTAATTAATTGTCCCGCTGATCTCTTTTGCGTCAATTGCTTCCTCAAAACAAGGGGCGGCTGTTCGAGCTCAGGTAATTGACGTAAATATCATTATAAAAACGTTAGGGCAAATACCAACAGGATGTTTCGGATCTCCATTGAGATTCTGCAAAGCATGCTGGGTGAGAACATACAATATCCTGTAGGTTACTACAATTATGACCACTATACCAAATACATATAATACAAATACCGATGAATCTATAAATCTGCGAGGGTTGGTGCAATTCCTTTCTTTAAATAGGTTATTGTTTCTGACTGCCACTATGCTTTGTACTTCTCGATGTAACTGTGACTAGCAGTGTAGCTGAACCCTTTGAACATATGCGGAGAAGCAGAGACGTTGTTGCTTACCATCTGTCCAGGCCCAACATCATAGTTGCTGATCTTCATCGTTGTGAATTCCTCTGAGAAATTCTCTGCAAGTGATGGATCCGTAATGACAGGGATGATTGGGGGCTGGGCCAGTTGGTCCTCAATTGTTTTCCAGTCGATCTTTCTAAAAAATCTGTGGCTTGCAAAGGTGTTCCAAGAGGCATCCACAGCAATCCGCTTCAGAGGGTTTTTCTGCAAAAGTTTGCCGAGAAGATCCTTAGCATCTTGCGAGAAATACATTGGATAGTGGGGCTTCGATTTAATGATCTTGTCCTGGATGACCTTGTGCGACTTTCCCGTGAAGGGAGGTTTGCCCATCATCATGTCATATATGACACATCCAAGCAGCCACCAGTCAACTGGATAGTCATAGGTTTCGCCTTTTAGGATCTCGGGAGCCATGTACTCAGGGGTACCGATGATGGAGCGGCATTCTAGCTCCGTCTCGCCAACCTCAATGGCCTTCGAAAGGCCAAAATCGGTGAGAACCAAGTGTCCGGAAGTGTCAAGAAGGCAGTTTTCCGGTTTGAGGTCCCGGTAGACTATACCCAACTGGTGGAGATGTTTCAAGCCTAGGGCCATTTCAGCCGCGTAGAAAGCAACATGTTCTTCCAAGAACACGTTTCCGAGCGTGTTGTTTGCCGCGGTCAAATGGTGGAACAATTCTCCACCAGGGATGTACTGCAAAAGAAGGTAGAACTTGTCGTGGTCCTGGAACGCATAGAAGAGCTTGACAATATTGGAGTGGTGCGAGATCTGACTCAAGATCTGACGCTCGGCAATGGTGCGCTGCACATGAGCCGACTTCCAGTCACTGGTGGTATCTTCATCGGTCACCTGAACGTCAATCTGAGGCTTCCGGATCTGCTTCTGCGCATACAAGTTTCCATTCAATTGGTCGCGCACCAAGTGGACCTTTCCGTAGGCGCCCTGGCCCAACACGCGAATGGGCTCGAAGTCGCAAAGCAGCCGTTTGAGTGTGTTTGGAGCGTCGTGGCCGAAGTCAGCAGGAATGGTGATTCCAACGCTCCGGGGCGCGGACGACCGCACCGAGAGTCTCCTATAAACAGACGAGGGACGGCGAGTGATTGGAATTCCTAGCGGCTGCGATTCTTCTTGCGGCTGGTATGCCACTGGGTCTTCGCTTTCGAAATCGATGGCAGAGACTTCTGCCAGGAGGGCTTCTTCGTCAAAGGTGAATAATGGCATGGTGGAAGCGAGAAAAAATGAATATATTAGTTGTTGTTGGCGCAGGCTACATCAAGACTCTTGTGGAGTGACCATTTACGAGAGGTAATACTTGCCTAATAGTAGTGCGATGAGTGGCTGCAAATATGGATAAATGGATAATAGGTGGGGATTGAAATTTTGCGTGATGGAATGGGACCGACTATTTCATTCATGTGGGAGACAAAAATTGGGGTCATTTGCAGAAATCGGCCACTGATTCCGTGTTTTAAGTCTAGCTGTTGTTATGTATTTTGTGACGTTGGATACCCACAACTCACTACGGAAAGAGACCAACCAAAAGCATTATTTCTGCTTCAAAACAATTGAAAGAGGAAAAAATCCGAAACCGTTAAAATACTCAAATGGGTGCAAACTGCATTGGCAACGGCCACAACGTGTCTCACTCTCAGCCGCAGGTCAAACGTCCCAGGTGATTTACACCTCAAGCCATCCATAGACGATGTCAATGTGAAACACCAAAGAAAAAGAATAAAATGAAACGAAAAGAAATAAAAATGAAAAGAAATAAAGAAAGAGCAAAAACGAAAGATTGAATAATGAAAAACAAAGTAAAGAAATATCCCTCCCGTTCCCATCCTCTGCCAGTCACCCACTAACAGCAAGGGATCGTGGGGGCCCTGCAGGACCAGTCACAAAGATAACGGGATGCATGAACCCGCAGATGTCGAGGTGCCAGCGTCAAAAAAAACCAGAGAGAATTTCCGTTTCACCAAAACAACTTTTTCAAAACACTCCTCTAAAAAAAAATCCCGCAACTGTAAATCCCGCACCCCTAGCCCCTCCTATCCTATCATATGTCCCTCTCCCATATGCCTAGAGGGCGCAGCTGCAAAAAAAAAAGCGGTGCTGCCTGCAGTGCCAATGCACTCTGACTCTACAATTTTTCAGTCGGCCTTATACTTTCACCCTCCACTGACAACTTTTGCTTTCGGCCGCCCACCGCTGCTTTTTTTTTCACCTCATCTCCTTTAACTGGAAACCCCGCAAGACACCTTTCGTAGAAAGACCTGCTCTTGCCCCAATTTTGACCGCCTTCTGACGAAGAATCAAGTGGTTTATGCCGAAGAAACCTTCACGAGCGAACTCCCACATCCCCAGCAAACTCCTTCACCCTGGCTAACATTCGCCTGGTCCCATTCACACTATCCCATTTTGAGTATCCACTCTTAGCGCTGCTTTCTGCGCCTATTCTCTTCACTATCGGTTGTTGACCCTCCCCCTTCCGCCTTTAGTGATAGACTCTGATCATCCTTGAAAACAGAAAAAAAAAATATTCGCCGCCCTCTTTCGGCTTGTCTTTTGTTGAGCATTCGCTTGTCCCTCCTCCAGAGCCGCTTTCTTGTTTCTTCTCTTCGGTTCTGTCGAAACTAATCTAATCGCAAAGTAAGTTTCAACCCACTCCATTCAATCTTAAAAAATGGTCGCTCCTGCTTACTCCGAAGACACTTATGTCGACCATGTCTTGTCTGCTAACTTGGACTCCTCGTTCGCCTTTGAGGGTCCTGAAAAGCTCCTTGAAGTCTGGTTCTGGCCATCGCCTTCTGAAATCCCTCTGTCCTTCGTAAAGGAGGGCTTGAGAGCCGTTCCGTTGGAAAAATGGCAGCACGTTTTGGATTTGGTCAATTGCAAGATCTTGTCCATGAAATCGTCGCCCTCGGTTGACGCATACTTGTTGTCTGAGTCCTCTCTCTTCGTCTTCCCACACAAGATGATCTTGAAGACCTGCGGTACAACCACAACCTTGGCTTGTCTCGATGAATTGTTCGAGGTTGCTCGTTCCTACATTGGTGCCTCGAGCAACGCTTTGACCTCGCCTATTGACTCGAAGTCGGTCTACAAGGTCTTTTACTCCCGTAGAAGCTTCATGTTTCCTCAAAAACAGATCCATGTCCACACCGACTGGAAAAACGAGGTCAAGCTTCTCAACGATCACTTTGTGCGTGGAAAACTGTACGTTTTAGGTGACTCGTCATCAGATGATCATTGGTACTTGTATGTGGGAGGAATTGGAAATACCTCACAGTCTTCCCAGCCAAGCGACGATCAGACTTTCGAGATTTTGATGACCAACTTGTCCAAGGACAAAACCAAGGCATTCGTTGCTAAACGTAACCCTGGTGCTGAGAGTCTTGTCGAAAGTGACTCCGAAGATCATGACTTGGGTCATGACTTTGGTGCCGAAATCATGCAGAAGACTGGTTTAGACTCTGTCTTGGACGGCTCCTTCGTCAAACTGTTTCCTGAAGTTTCCAACATTGAAGCAGGCGCTATGCCTTCGCCTCAGTTGAGTGACAACATGGAGCTTTCTGACGAAGAGGAGAATGGCGAAAACGCTAAGCCACACTTCATCCATGATGGTTTTGCTTTCACTCCTTGTGGATTCTCGTCAAACTCTGTGAGCGACACCAAGGACGGTCACTACTATACTCTTCATGTGACACCTGAAAGCGGTTGGTCGTATGCTTCTTTCGAAACCAACTTCCCATTCTCTAGCAACTCTTCGGTTGATATTGTGGGCGTCATGGTGAAGGTTTTGAGAATCTTCGAGCCTGGCCGGTTTTCAGTGACATTTTTCAGTGACGTGGACGGAAGCCCATCTACTTCAAACAGTTTCCATCAATTGGCTAACTGTGATGGTGTTTTGAGCAAATTGGGCTACTCGAAGAACGAGAAAATCGTTTACAATTTGCAAAGCGGATGCAATGTTTTGTACTTGCACTTCGATAAGAAATAGTTTGATTTTTTTTTATACTATCTCGGTCTGAGCCAACAAATCTTGGGGGATATCAGGAAACAGGCCCTTCGATACATCGAGAATTGACATAATCTGGAGTGGTATATGTCACCTCGATTGTTTCTGGAGTTATGTCCTGGTACATTATTTGCAGGTGAAGACCAAAAATTATACTTTTACAATTAAACGATTATAAAAATTAAAAATTGTAGCTCGAACATTAAGACGATTCTTTTTAATCAAATAAATCTGTGGTCAAGGATCTATCTTTTCTTATTGGCACATCTCAGCAAAGCAAGGTTACTAAACATGAAGTCGAATATCATCGTGTGCCATATTGCCATTTGAAGCAGAAGCCTTTGACAAAGTAAACAAAAATAGAATTTGGCGATGAGTGTACTGGCTACAAACCTTCTGGAGAATGCAGTGGACAACAAGCAATGATGACGAAGAAATAAGACAACTACGAATGGATAATAAAAGGTTCAAATTAACTGTATAAATATCAGAGTAAATATATATGCGCACTCCTAGTTAACTTAGAACTTCTTACCGAACAAGATAACTTGCAATTGGTCGTACATGGAGATGACACCGGCACCGGCAACACCTCTCAAGATGTTAGCACCGCAACCCTTAAACAAGGAAGCGACACCCTCAGCAGCGACAACCTTCTTGAAACAGTCGAAAGCACCGTTGTACTTGACGGCTTGACCGGAAGTCATCATCATTCTTCTTCTAACAGTGTCCAATGGGTAAGAAGCGGTGGAAGCACCAGTGGTGACAGCCCAACCCAAAAGGAAAGAAGCGAGGAAAGAACCCTCCAATGGACCAACCAAAACGACAGGCTTCAAGGAGTCGTACAAACCGAAGTACAAACCTCTGTAGACAACAATACCGACAACGGATGGACCGAAACCTCTGTACAAACCAGCAATACCGTCAGAAGCCAAAGTCTTCTTGTAGACGTCGAACAAACCGTTGAATTGTCTGTCACCGCCACCAACCTTGGTGGACTTGGCGTCGTTAGCCAATCTGGTTCTGGCGTAGTCCAAAGAGTAGACGAAAGCCAAAGAGGTGGCACCAGCCATACCACCGGAAGCCAAGTTACCGGCGAACCACTTCCAGTAGTTCTCCTTCTGGTTGAAGTTGAACATCTTCTTGAACTTGTCCTTGAAAGCGAAGTTCAAGGCTTGGGTTGGGAAGTATCTGATAACGTTAGCGGTGTTACCTCTCCAGAAGGAAACGACACCCTCGTCAGCAGCGGTTCTCTTGAAACACTCGACGATACCATCGTACTTTCTAGCCAAACGACCTTGCTTGATCATCTCATCTTGGTTTTGAATCAACAACTTGACTCTCTCAATTGGAGCAGCAGCGGTCTTAGAGACGGCGGCAGAGACACCACCCATCAAGAAGTCGATAAGGAAAGAGTTGTCACCAGCCATTTTTATAGAATATATTAGATACGAAGTTTGTACTGAGAAACTAGTCTGAAGAAGAAAAAAATTCGCACTCTCGGGGGTAGCTGTACCTTATATATAGTCAGAAAATTTTCGCGAGGGTTTTCTTCCGCAGCTCGTTGGTCTACGCGCGGCACACGTGACCCGGTGAATGTCGGGGCGATTCGCCGCGCCTCATTGGTCAGATCACCATCTGGTCGTGTGTACCAGCCCCTCTGTGCAGGTGCTACGCCCTTTTCGGGGTGTTTCTAACATTTCTTTTGCAAGGCAAGGTATCAATTTTCCGTCCGTGGACCTTCGGTGTGGAGACATCAATTTAGGTCAATGAGGCTGATTTTGTGGTTCGCAGCATGTGTAGTTTTTGTGGATTGCAGGCGCGTTTTTTTGTAGGGAAAAAATCCATGTTTTCGTGTAAAAGTGCTGGAGATGGCTCTCTGGGTCGGCTTTAGTGATAGGAGACGTGGTTAAATTGGTAGATCTCTACGTGAATAATTATTGAAAGTTTCTGTTTGACTTTTTTGGTGAGTTTTGTGAAATTGTTCCTTGTCTTTTCGTTTTTACTTTTGCATTTTTTGTTACTTTGTTCTTGTCCATATCTTGCAATTCCGCTTTATTTGAGATTTTACGTCAACGCCAATGTTCACGGTGATAACTGTGAATTAGAAAATTTTTATCGCCGAACTCTGTCACTGATTTTTACAGAATATCAAAATTCAATTCGTAAAAGGCCTTTTGTAGACTTAAAAATCACAGTTTCGTCTCGGCGGGGTTTGGCTTCGGATTTATCGATCTTCACTTCTTCCAGTTACTCGCATACCTCTCGTTTGAGATTGTTGGCGTCCAATCGGATAAAAGTTGCGTTGGCCCAGCAATTGTCGTAGCAATGGAGTAGCACCAAAAAAGAAAAAAAAAAATGCGCCCATATTGATTTTGAACTTTGACCGCCCTTAATGATTTCCTGTTCCAGTCTCATTAGCTTCACTGATTTGCAGCCAATAACAAGATAATCCGAAGAAACTAAAATGACTAATGTTTGAAATGATAAATATGAATATTATCTTTATTTATTTATGTACGACAACTCGTTTAGAGTGGCCGGGGTGTATCCATCGATCTCCGGAGACCAATGGCTGTGGTCACATCACTGGTTTCTAATGATACTCTGATGTGAGATTTCTGCTTTTCTAAATTGTTGGACTTGAGCTCCTTCAACTCGTAAACCTCATCGGTCATTGCTGTTGCGGTTGGCGCAAGGTTGTATGTGTCGATAATAGACATATTGTCGTGATAGATTGACTTCGTTTGGCCCCTCTGCAAAATCGTAGAATGTCTCTTGGTCAATTCGGCTTCACTTGCCATAGTGCCGCTCGTATCAGGCGAGGCCTGAAGGTCTTCCGTAACTTTGTCATCAACCACAGCCCTTAAGGGATCTGTTGGGTCATAATTGTCGGGATACTTCTTATAATCTCCTCTTTTGACACATTCTCTGATAAGATCACTGTCTGTAGGATAAAATAACCTCTGGATCACATCATGAACAAACAGAGGTAAGAGGCATACACAGACTGCAATGGCAAAACAGGCCCAAAAGGTGCCCAGTGAGAACATGATGCGACCAGTGTCATAAAACTCCGAGGACCACAATCCTGACGTCCAAATGATTGTCCAGAGGAAAATAATAAGAATAGAAACGGAGACCAGTAGAAACGAAACCCAATCCCATCTGTATTGATGAAACAACACATATAAGTTTGACGACAGACATGATATGGTGGCCACTAAAATTCCAATGGCAAACCGGTGATCAGATCCCCACCCATTGTGGGTCTGAAACGTTTTGGCATAGACCAAGTAAGGAAAGAAGAACGATACAAGGGACTGGAAGATTCCGTCCATGAGGTAAATCCAGAACTTGCTCTCAGTAAATTCACTTCTCAATATACCAGAACGATACAATTGAGGAGTGACCATCGATACCGCCGCGTTGACGTCTTGATCAAACACACCAAGAGTAATGACTGGCAACGATGTGAAAACAACATGATAGAGCATCAAGTATGTTACATTGAACATGTAGGTTCCATCAAAACCACAGAAGAAACTGAACCAAAATTGAGAAAACGTGTAGTTGATGTTTTTGTAGAAGAAGCAAGGAATCATTTCGGAGAAACGTTTGTAGGACCATCTACCATGAGTCAACAAAAGCCTCGTCAAAAAACGGAATTGCCCAACGGCATAGTCGGATGACATAGCCGCCTGTCTTCCCTCCTCTCCCGCAATTCCCACTCCGATGTCAGCTGTTTGGATCATTGCGACATCATTGGAGCCATCTCCGATTGCAAGTGTCATAACATCAAGCGTATCCTTGACCATTTTGACAACAGCTGCCTTCTGAGCAGGGGACACACGACAGCATAAAACTGCCTTACATTGTTTGCACAAGAGAAGGAATTTGCGCTGGATTTCTGGGTCTGCTAAAGCTAGCTTTAAAGCGTCACCATCGATCACTACACCAAATCCCTCCGATGGCGCGGAGTGGTCTTTCATGGCTTCTTCGAGTTCTTCGATCGAACCCGTCATCTGGAAATAGCGCATGAGATAGCCGGTAATAAGTTTGTCGATAATTTCAACATCCGAGTCCCCTGAGTCAATAGAGTGTGTCTTTCGATCCTCACTCAGGAGGTCAGTCTTTAAGACCAAAAGCTCCATATCATTGCCCAAAAGATTACAAGAGAATCCAATGTTGATGGCTGTCTCCACTTTGTCTCCTGTCAATACCCATAGCTTAATGCCTGCTTGAGCTAAGGTCGATATAGACTCTGGGACACCATCTTGAAGACGATCTTCAATAGCTGTTCCTCCAATGAGGACAAGTTCTCTTTCAATGGAATCGGCAACTTCTTCCATCTTGGCTTCACGGTCAGTCAATGAAGCAGCAGCCTCGAGGTGGCGAGCATTGAACTCTTCATATTCAGCCCAAGTGAGTTCCCTTCTAGCAATACAGAGGGTTCTCAAACCCTCAGTTGCAAAACCTTCCAAATGTTGAGATGTTTCGTTGAGCATCTGAGGATCATTTTCAGTTGTCAGCAATCTGGAATAAATGATAGAATCCGCACCCTTACAATACAAGACAACTCTAGGCTCATCAGCATCGTTGTCGCTCGGGAGTTTAATGATAGCGCTCATTCTCTTTCTCGTCGAATTGAACTCTAAGGTGTTGAGAACTTGATATTCACGCTTTTGGCCCTGAATGCGGACAACATATCCTCTTTTCGTCTTGTCACAAAAGTTGAAGCCTAATGACCTTGCGGTACCCACAAGGGCAGCTTCATCTGGTGATTGCGCTTTCAACAATGTCTTTCCGGGGTTTTTAGGGTCATCCTCCAAAAGAATAGAATGACAAAGCGATAAAGCTAACATGAACTCTTCAGCGGCATGTTTCTGTATATCACCTGATTTGCCCGCCAAATCAAAAACGAATTCTTTACTGACAAAAGTAAGGTCGTCATCGTAGATGTTCGAGCTGATGGAGCGCAAAGAAGAAAGCATTTCGACCCTATCGAGGGCAATGAGGCCCCTTTCAATTCTAGACTCCGTCTCCACGTCAACTCCTTGTCTTCTGCGGAGACCAGCCAATGCTTCAGTGTAAGCGCGACCATAGGAGATACCATTGATGGTACATTTGCGAAATTCCATCAAGTTCTGAGTTAAAGTTCCAGTCTTGTCGCTAAAAATGTACTCAACCTGGCCCAAATCATCAGAGATACTCCAGGTTTTCGGATTGCAAGGTAAATCTAATTTGTCATAATACAAACCGACATCACAGTGAATAAAGTAAGCCTGGATCAACTTGATAATTTCAATGGTAATGTAAAGTGAAATTGGAACAAGTGATTGGTATAAAATAACTGCAACGATGAAGTTCACAAGACCATTTTTTGCGGGTGTACCTGCAATAGTACCGAATTCGAATTCTTCTCTTGAGGTATCTTGATTTCTGTAGATTAGTCCACTGATGAGACCAGACAAAAAACAAATGATGAAGAGAATGATAAAGTTGAGGAGAACATAGTAATTCAATTCACGAGACAACCGGGATTTTTTTGTAGGGCTGAGCCCTGAGTTAAGCATGATTTTGGTATCTGAGCCAGTGAAAACAACAATACCCGTAATCCATTTGGTATTGCGCAAAAAGCATCCCCGCAACATCATGTTGTTAATTGTTACCGGTTCCTTTCCAAGAACACCATCATCATCGTATAGCACAGCTCCTTGATACAGGTATAAGTTTGGATGTGGACCTTCAGATTCGATCTGAAAATCGATTCCCATGTAATCGTCTGCGCGTTTCAAATCAGACTCCGCAGTGAGCTTGACAGCTTGTTTAACTTTCAAGTTTGTTTCTCCATCAAGGTTCTTTGTCTCCACGAAACAACAATTGTCTTCGTCGCTGGATGCAAGGATCATTACATCAGCCGGAACCTCTTCGTTGTTTTGGATTCTCACAATATCTCCGACACGAACTTCCTTCCAAGTCTTTTTCGAAAAAGCTAGGGTTTTACTCAGGGCGCAGGAAACACGGGAGTTGGGTTTTTTGTGAGTTTTGTGGGTTGCAATCGAGACCATAGAGTAGCGATTGAACTCCGCAACACTATCGAAACTCTTGCGGTCTTGTGTGGTTGCCTTCTTGGATGCTTCAGATTTTAACTTGACTGCTTCAGATTTCTTGGAGGTAATACGCTTCATGAATCCGAGAAACTGGAAGAGTCGGCGAGTGTTCCATTTTTTGAACTGACGCCATAAAGACACATTCTCATCACACACATTCTGGTTCTTATAGATGAAACCCAGCGCAGTTTCGCGTACTTGCGTGAGTATGTGCGTGGATTGATTGTTCACTTCCATGTCTGTGGCTGTTCTTTGAGAGTCTTCGATGGAGTCCTTAAGCGCTGTGACGCAGACAATGAATATGAGCGGCACAGCCGCAAGAACAGGTGAAGGGACACCAAAAAGAGGGAAAACACCCAAGATAATCACAAACAAGAAATACCCATTTGCGATATCGGTCGAGAACTGGCCCCAGACGTTCTTTGGAAAGAAGGAAAGAGGTGTATACTTGGCTGTCCGGATTTTGTTTCTTGGGTAAGCCTGAGCCGGAAGCCCCGTCTCAGGATCTAGTAGGTTTTGCGGGAGAGTTCTGTTAAATGCGAGTGTCCGCTCCTCGGATTTGCGATCCTTAGGATCTTTGGCTGCAGCAGGATCGTCTCCATAATCGTCTATAATATTTAGAGAGTCATCTATAGCGCTCTCAGAATCACTTGAGTTATTGCTTGATTTGGCGCCGTGGGCATGAGAAGATGAGGACTTTTTAGAGGGAGAGTCCCTGTTAAAGAGCTGTTTGAGCGTACGAGAGCGGTGAACCCCACCCTTGGGGCGGCCAGCCGCCCGGCGAGTAGTACCCCATCGAAGTCTTTTCATTTCCGTCGGCTCATCTTCGGGTGGGAACATGGAGTGGAGTGGTGTTCCTGGCGGCCTGGCGGCACCAGGCGGCCTAAACGTAGCGTTGTGGTCATTGAACGGCGATAGGCTATCAGAGGAGTCCGACTGGACATCCAAAAAGCGGAGTTTCTGCGGCTTGGGCGGTTCCCGCACCTCAAGATTGGGAGTACCTACTATGCTAGGCGTTGAGGCTATGGACAGCGTCTCTGATCGCGCCGAGCCCGACTCAGCAAACGAATCGCTGAAGGGACTCTTTGGGTATAGGAACAGATCCATGGTGATGGTGCGCGGTGGTGACGCCTGTGGTTGTGATGTGTGTAATCTCTGCGCAGATCAAACGTGTTCAGAAGAGTAGCCGTAGAGTACAACGGCGAGCTCCGGATGATAAATTGGAAAGGATGAAAGGAATGGGCAGGACTGGTTTGATCCAAGATTTTGGGTAATATTGAGTGCTCCAGGCTGGAATGGTGAGAGGTGATGTCTTTTGATTCGTCAAAGGAAGTACACACCAAGGGCTATGGGAATAGAAGGATGGACAAAAGCAGGGGTAAATCCAGGATGACCAAATTAGATACAATTAGGCTCCTTTGGGAGGGCGAATATGTCTTATATAGGATCTAAAGCGATCTAGTTGCACCGGGTTTTTTTGCCTCCCTCTTCTCCGAAGTAGCCCATTCGCGTCTCTCGCCTGCAGGGGAGATGCAGCTGGAAATGAAGGGTTAAGCCAGGAAGCAGGAAATAACAACCTAATTTCTTAGCCAAAATAAAGTTGTAGTTGGTGAGGCTGGCTATTAATAGCCAAGCGGTGGGAATCCGTCAGGTAGTTGGTTTCGATTACTTGGGCATGATGGTGGTGGTGGAGCACTTGGGCTCTGATTTGACATCTGCGTTAGATGCCCAGGTAAACGTTTGTTGAGACTTCCGCTAGTACGCGTATGAGCATAGATGTCTATAGATGTCGATGGGAAAAATTGATGATTTTTGGCGTTGTGGGCTTTAGAGTTTCTGAGAAATTTCTAAATTAAGTTTTCGACTCTTTGTTGTGTTTTTGACAGACATCGTAGTTGGAGTTGCAGAATAACGTTTCGCGCAGGAGTACGAACGCTAAACGTGGTGTCTGCAGGAGATTTATTAATCTACTAATTGGGGTGGACCAAAATTTTCTAGCGGAAACAGTCTTTTGGGGTTTAATAAAATTATGAAAAAGAGATTTCTGAAACTTCCAATGCGAAGATCCCCAAGTATTCGGAACGTTCTCGATTTTTTAAAATGAGTAAATGTATTTTTTTTCCCGTGGTCTATTTTTAATTCAAAGTGCATGGCCCTTTAGGGCAAAAATTAACGGAAAACGACTACTACGGCTTGAATCATAATATTGGTGTCTCAATCCTGAGATAAAGTTGTTTTTGTTTCGATGAATCGAAGACTATATTTAGCCAGCGATGGTTATGTGTGTTCGCCGGTGCGAACGCCCCAACCAAAAATAGACTTGTCAAAATATTACGAGGAAAACAGTAGGAGATAGAAGGCTAAAGCATCTTCGGCGCCGCCCAATGCAGATACGAAGATCTTTTATTGCTGACAAGGAATTGTCGTGGCGGAATTGTCTTAGCGGAATCGTGCATCTATCAAAAAGAGAAGAACGCTCCAAAACTCGCTCTCATTTGAAATTTCCATACATCTTCAAATGCTTTGCACTCACACACATATTCTCCCAATGTAACAAATGTACTGTATCACCGTAGATTATCTCCCAGAAATAATGCACCCTGAAAAGTTGCAGCCACCTGCAGACGAGTCATACAGTCCCAATACAGACTACTCATTGACACATTGATAACAAGTCCCACTCAAATGAGCATGTCTCTGAATTCAGCAATTTCTAATCCCAAAGCGGCGGGACAGTCAAACGACCAGCAACCAATGGCATACTCCCAACTCTCTCGACGAAATCTTGCCCAGCAAAGACAACACACAGAGTCTAATTTATCTAGACTTGAAGCAGAATCTGTGTCTGAAGCACTACCTGAAGGGTTTCCACATAAGGAAAGAGCGAATTTTCTTCATGCTCTACATCTTGACAGACCCATTGTGAAGTCTTCGTTGGCGGCTACATTGTTGAACATTGCATGCGGCTCGATTTGGGGTGTGTTAGCTAGAAAGGGTCTAATTGCACTTACATCCTATCCAGGTGCATATCTCGGGGGTTTGGTGTGGGCGAATTTTGCGGCCTGTTATGTGATGGGCATGGCGATGGAATCGGAGCTTTTGTGGCTGCAGTTGTTGTTGGCGGCCGACGGAAAGCTGCCTCTTTTTCCGACCAAGGGAGCTATACCTTTTTACGTAGGCATCACGACCGGGTTCTGTGGTCTGTGTAGTAGTTTTTCCAGCATGATCCTTGAGATGTTCAATAAAGCTGCGAATCTTCCGCCGGTAGTTGCAAAGTATCCAAACGCTGGCTATGGAGTCATGGGCGCAATTGAGGTTGTCCTTACACATTTGGGCCTCTCCCTTGCGGGATATCGCGCGGGAAAGCATGCGTCTAGATACCTTGAGCGTCTCAATTACTCGCTCCTGCCTAGGGGCTACTATTTCTTGGAGCTCCTTAGCTCTGCCTTTGGTGTGGCTGCCTACATAGTCGTGATCGTTCTCATTGCCTTGAAGAAAGGAAACACATGGCGTGAGTGGACGCTATCCTGCCTCTTTGCTCCATGGGGAGCCATTCTTCGTTTTGCATTGTCAAAGAAATTGAACCCGATTAAGAAGGACTTTCCTTTGGGCACATACACCGCCAATTTCTGCGGGTCTATACTTCTTACAATTTTCAATCTCCTAATACGAGGAAGAAAATCAAAACTATCATCAATTCCAATTGTTGATCATTCCCAGGCTTGTGATGTTCTTGTGGGGCTCGATGATGGCTTCTGTGGCTGTCTCACTACCGTGTCTACTTTCATTGTCGAGCTTTGTGCCTTGACAATGTCACCTTCTTACACATATGGAGCTGTTTCTGTCATGTCCAGTTTCGTGGCCATGCTTTTGATTTTAGGCCTGTACAATTGGACCATTGGACTCACGTTGCCAGTTTGTTAGGTTCTTCTCATGCTCTACATTACTGGCAGCCATCTCGGCAAAAAACACAATCCTACAATGGCAAACTCAGAGTTTGAAATATATTGGTATGCTGGGGACCAGCCACAGATGTATATAAGATAGAGACCAGCTACGAGGAGTCAGTGCTTGGAACAGCGTACTTCTCTGTCCACTCTTTAGCAGTTGCAATAGCCTTAGCCTCGTCGCTTTTCCAGTCTACAGCAACGTCATTGGCCAACGGATCGTCTGGGTTCGGAGCACCTAGCAATGCCTGGATACTCAACAATATGGTTCTAATCTGTAAAGCAGGCGACCAATTATCCTTGAGCACATCGAGACAGATTCTACCCAACTTGTCGATGTTGGGATGGTATATTTTCGTCAAAAACCGCACTTTAGGCGCACACATAGGATAGTCATCAGGCAAAAACAATTCCAAGTCGAATCGACCTTTGGCGTATGGTGACGACGAAGGTCCGTCAATGGTCACCTGGAAATACCGCAAGTTCTCTTCGGACGGTGTGGCAGTGATGCCAGGGACGGGGTCCGAGACTAGTCTCTGGGTCTCCTTGATGATTCTTTTGGGTAATGCTGCCATTGGGTGGTTTGTGGAGAGTGTCTGGTTGCAGAGTCAGGTTTAGGTCCGCTGGTCGTGTGCTGCATAAATCATAGGGAGCATAATGAGAGAGGGTGGTCTGAGAAAAAAAGGGTTTTGGGTTGAAGTTGAGTAGGATCATTTTTCTTTATGAATTGAAGGATCAAATTAATTTTTATGCACGCCGTTTTGACATTGCCTGTCTTTCGGTAGGTCATGCAGAGCCTTCTTTCGACAAACTGACACAAATTGAAAAGCATCAAATAGTGATTAGAACAAAGAACATAAGGAATATACGAATGGGAAGTATTGGAAATGGAATCCTGGCGGTCTTATGTATTCGCTCGACTCTCCGGCTCACAATGTACTACGCAGCTAAGTATAACCGAAGAGAGAAAAGTTGCCCCTGAAGAATTTGGCGATGGAAAACTTGGAATACTTCCCAACATTCTTGACGATCTGGCACCTGCCTTCTAGAAAATTTGTTGAGCCGCTTTGGGTTATGTGGCCAGAGATTTGCACGAAACCCATGGCCATTAACGGGAATCTTTCACCGAATCGATGTAATGCAGCGTGGCAAGAATGTTCTTGTTGCTCGATCGTATCATCTGATTTGCCTCAAATCGGTAAATTGTCCGATTCATTCGGGATTAGCGATACCTTGTTGGGCTCACCAATTGCCTAAATAGGAAATGACCTTCAATTACTTGACGAATTCGGAGTTACGCCCACCCATCAGCATCCAAGAGGTAATATCCAATCTTCCTAAATTGGCTGTCGATGGTATACTTATCAGTGTCGCTTTATATTTGAAGACCTCAAGATCCTTCATTGTATGTGTAGTGTTGAACGGCTCAACTTGCTAGCCACCAACGACTCCTCGCAGAGTTGGATTACGATTCTAACAACAAAACCAGAAAGAGATCATATTCCATATTTGCTAGATCTTTGCTTCGATGTCTTCCTCGAATAATATATTAATTCATTGAACTTAACAAAAACTAGGCAAAGCTGACACCACTGAACCGAACGAATCAGATATCAAACATCCAAATATATCAACTTACAAGAACAAATTATCGCATGAATTCTCGATCCCGCACTAATAAAGAAAACCTTCTTTTAATTCACTCCCCTAACTCCTCCGACACACCATACATTTTCGCACCCATTCCAGATCTCTTCATTTAACAAAGTACTCCAACAGAATGAACAAGCTTCCGCCCTCGGCACCATTCTCACACAAGCTCATAGTGGCCACCATAGCCATGGCTGTTGGAATGTATGCTTTCAATTCTGTTGGGAAGGATTTTGAGTTCATCAAGTACACACCCCATCTGCCAGAAGAGGTGGAAAGACGAAAACAGGAAAGAATCGGATTCCAATTTCGCCATACGGACTCGAGGACATTGGAATACACGCCAGAGGCGAAGGAAAGGATTCGGAAGGGTTTGGAGGAGAAGAAATTGGAGGAAGAAAAGAAGAACAGTTCTGGCAACTAGTTTATGGAGGCAGCGCCATTTTTCTTCGGGTATCGGACTTCATGCTTAGTTCTTGTAAATATTTAATTTCATGAGTGGAGGATTTTCAGCAATTTACCGTCTAATCCTAGCTGAACTGTGGTAGGCTTGGGGATATATCATTGATCTGAGTTCGAGAGTGATTAACGGCCATACATTTTAAGAGATCGTCAAAATCAAGACAACAGGTTTCTATGACAGTATTACCTTTTTTTTACTGAGCATAATTATCTCAATTTCATGTTTCGTGGGATTCTGTCTTCATTGAAGCGGAGCGAGCACTAACATGATTATTTAGAGACACAAAAAGTCAAGGTCAATTCCTACGTTACACCACAAGAGCTCCAGAAATTGGCTACTAGAATTTGTAACCCGCCGGAGTCCGAGAAGTCGAGTTTCACTCTCAATTGTCACATCGAATCTTCCGAGCTAGACCTCCTGGGCATTTTTCCCCCCACACTTTATTCCGCTTTAGTGGATTACCGATACAAGATGCGTACAGGCATCCATTGCGCGTGGTGCCTCGTCTGGCATCGGCATAATTTAAAGTTGGCCGCAGAAAAATGACTGTGAGCCGCAAGTTCCAGACTTCACCTCGTCGGCTTGGCCAAAGAACCAAAAAATGAACACGAAAAATCGGAGCAAAAACTTGTATTCTTCAGAATTTTCAAATCTTCCAATCTACTTGCTCCGCATAAAAATGACGTTTGCCTTGGTACGCCCGGACCATCCGGATAATCAAATCTATGAGACCTCGGTTCTTCAGAATGCGTCTCCACAAAGTTAGCCGCGCAAGCGGCCTCAAAGGACATAACCTGCATTTGTGTAGCACAGGAGATCGGAATGATTATACCCCTTACGGCGAGGTGGATTGAATCGGCATCCCAAATTGCGCCGATGGACGTCAACAACTTGCAAGCATCATTGCTGAAGAATGGAAAAAGTCAGCCTTGCTTTTCGCTGTCTCACAATTTTTAGGTTGGAAGATGAAAAGAAACGTCATCGAAGGTTTACGTCATATACCCCAGGACCTTCCAAGCGTTTGATTGACAACAACGTTTGCTTCTAAAGATTTAGGCTGCAATCGTCATGCATACTCGGCCCGATTAGGTTTATAAGGTGCATATAGGTGCAGGCGCCGTCGACCTACCTGCAATGCCTCGACCGTTTAAGCTCCGTCTATCAGGGCTACAGTTGGAGACGAAAAGTGGAGAAGCCTAAACATGAGATTGCTTCGCTTATGTCGACGATGTAAGGATCGGCTTCGAGTATATGCCGTGGGCCCGATTAGGCACAAGCCTGGGGTGTCTGCAGGATAAGTCCGCCCGTTTAAGCACATCACGGCTCTGGAGTTCTCCGCTTCCATAAAGCTTATCGCTGCGCCACAGTCGAGCCTAGTTAGGCCAAATGACAAATTGTGTCGGCGATTTTTTTCCGCAGCCAATCTGTTGTACCTTTTCCCACATGTACAGGTGTATCAGATCTGCTGCGAATGGAACAATCTAAATTGGTGAATGCGGGTAAGTGCCACAATGGGTAGGCTTGAAAATAAGCTGGACCAAAATTTGTTGTGGGATTGTGGAACCCTTGGCGGAAAATTAAACGCGCCTGTCCCTCCTAACGGTGGTTTGCTGATGACGCGTTGTTCTTCCTCTCTGGTGACCATTACCTTGGCCAAGTGATCAAACCCAAGTCCAATCCTCGTCCGCATTACGTAATGGGTAAGGTTGTAACATCGGGCAAGTCGTATTTCTGCAAGAACGCTTAAACTAGGCCTAATCGAGTATCAGATACCCGATTAGGTTGGCTGCATAAACGTCATTGCTACCGATTTCTTGTTTAGTCACTGACAAACAGTATAGTCGCAGTGTTTAGCCGTGCAGTCTGTATGAGAGAATCTTATTGAATCAGACTTCTATTCTAGGACTGAAGGGATGAAATGTCCAACTACCCGGGCGCGAGATTTTGAAATACGGCCTCGGTCCGTATTTTGAGTTTAGTCTGTTTGAGTCGGTCCTGCGGAAAGAATAATGAGTCTTAGGCGGGGATAGCCACTCCAAGTCTCATCTCTAACCGTTTCAAAGCGGAGAGGTGCTGTATAAACCGGACTTGCCTAATCAAGTAAATGAGGTTGTGCCTTTTGGCCGGCATACCCCAGACGGTTCGTGCATCCTGTGTGCAGATATACTTGCCTAAAGAGGCAAAGTACCTAACGTCAAGGAGGTTTTGAGAAATAAGGGTCGGGGCTGTGGTATAGAGATCCTTTAAAGGCCTTAGCTTGAGAATTGCAAATAGTACAATAAATCTATATTCTAGAGACTAAATACGTGATCTGGACCGACTTCTTTGTTCCAAAGTTTTCGTTGATCTCAATTAAGCTTAAATTAAGAACGATAGCATGCAATCCCCAGTGCCTTACGGTAGCGGCTCTCCCGGTAGATGCATGACCTGCACATACGCCAGACTAGATGCCAAACTAAATCTGGGGTACATCAATTACCTACCCTCTTTTAGCCTTAATAGGCCAAGTTTCGGAGCTCAAAACCGAACGATGTAAGTGCTGCATGACGCAGGTAAGGCCGTATCATGCCTCTTGTATCCGATGTATGCGATCTCAAGCTGTGAGACAACGCAATGGTAACTTACCCCATTTTTCAATTTCTCCTCAGTTGCAATTTGAATAAATGTATATATATATGTGGTTCCCGTTCCACAATAATTCTTGTTCAGTGTGAACTATAAATTAGTTAACTTTACTCATCTATTATATCAAAGTATGTGGCTGCAAAACCTTTAGTACATAAGCACCAGTCTCTAACATTTCAGCATGCAAGTTGCACCTCCACCAAACGGTAAAAAATTGTGGCGCGTCAAAAGAGCCTCGTGCTCCGGTCCATCTGGAAAAGAGAACAATTCTTCTCTTGAATGTTTGAACAATTCTTTGAGAATTTCCGCCGCTGGCAAGTCTTTCTTGCAAAAGCGTCCACCTTCAAAGAGACCTCGCTCCAAACCAGGAATGCCAAAAGACTTTGTTTTCGTGGATTTGAGCCCGGTCAAGTCTAGCGATGATGAACTGGCTTCACTTTCGTCTAACAGCGATTTCTCGTCTATGTCGGCGGCTCTGTCGGCAAACACTTCCGTCATCTCCTCCCCCACATATGTCGGAAGAAGTGACTCCGTCTCGCTGAACAATTCATACGGCGAGGAATTGGATTTGCCTTTCTACTACGGAAACAATATCCCCCAAGAAAACGATCTTTTCGGTTTAGGTTTGTTGAACTTGAACTGTGACTTCGATGCACCTCAAAATTTCCAAACTCAAAAGATTCTGGAGCCTTTCTACAATGAACAGGTTGCCGAGCCTCAGAACAACTACTTTGAACAAAAAACACAACTTCAAACACAAACAAACGTATACCCCACTCCAAATCTCACACATAAGAGAGCCCGTTCCGTTTCTGAGTCTAGAAGAAAATCCGCTGGCGGAATTCAGTTCAAGACTTACAGAGGCCCAAAGACTTCTCTGAAGGTACATAAAAGAAGTCTCTCTGAGCCATTCATCAAGCTTGACCAATTGCAAAACGCTCAACCTCAAAATTTCTCTCAAGAGCCTTCTCTCCCAAGCCCCCTTTCCACACCAGTCGCAGATGATCTCGACTTGAGTGCTTTTATCAAGGAGCTTGAGCAAGACGATCTTGTATTCTCAAAGGCAGATGTGACTCAAAACTGGAACGACCAACTTGATATGTTTTCTCTTACAAATGAGGCCATTCCTGAATGTCCTCAAGACATTGCTTTTAACTGCGAGTTCGACGCAGCCTCGTTCTCTGCATTCTAAGGGTCACTAGTAACTGGTTTTACTTTTTCCTTCGTTCAAAGAGGTGACAATTTTCATTCATTAGTATTGGTGCTCTAAAAAACAAAACTTTTGGCGCAATTATACCTCTATTTATTTAATCTTTTCGGAATAAACATATCATACCTAGACTTCACTGTACCTCGGCATGTGATCATATGTGATCATATGAAAAAGACCGAGTTGCTTTTCGAACTTATGATAAAGCTAGAAACAGACTTGTGACTCATTTTTTCATCCCAGAGAATTCACTATTTACTTCGTATGTTCAAGGTTTAACATTCTGCTTTATCCTGCCCCATGTCTTGCAAATTCAAAACACACAAATAAGCAGTGACTTAGCAAAGGATTAGAATCAATGAGAACAGCAAAATATGCAAAGTACAGGTGCCGTTCGGGTTGAGTGCTTACTATACGTGTTACAGATCGGGCAACTTTCCGAAGCAATTAGTTGGGTACGGCAAAAATAGGCAGTACGACGACGAAAAAGGCCGAAGGTCTCCAACGCATGCTTTGCGTATGGCCTCCTGGTCGTAGACAGTAATTTCAAATAGCTCGAGATCCTGGTTAGAGGTCAGAACTACAAGATCGAAACAAAACAGAACCGGTGATCAGGCCATGCCATATCGTTTCTTGACAAGATTCAAAGAAGCCCCAGAAAACCGAAGTGGTTCTTGTCTAGACAATCACGCTACCTTTTTATAAATTACGTTGCGTTTATCATTTTTTTTTTTGGTGACGTTGACTTTTTGAAAGTTTTTAAATCGACGGAACGAGACATGCAATCAAACATACCTAAACAGAACTCGTTTGAAAAACTTTTCTAAGTTTCAAAAAATGAGCGGCGTCCAATCTATCTAATAATAAACAGTATTCAACATCACTATAGAGTTGTGCTTCATTTCACCTCTCAAACATCGAGAGAAAGCCATTCAAATGTAACTTTATTGAGTTTCGAGGCTCGGAATTAGAATATTGGGATGAGGACTTTGTGTGTATATGGTTAACATTGAAGCTGCCATACTTGAGGGTGAGTTTATTTATGTTCAATTCTACTCATATTAAGGTCGAATCGCATCGAATGTATAATAGCCGCGGGAATGCTTCAAAACAAAACAAAAAGAGACAATTGTAAAGAGTTGTATTTAGAGAAGGAAGTTATAATATTTTTCGACATTGATTTTGAGCTTTCACAGGATTGCCAATTCGACATGCTAATGGCTCATCCGTCCACCCGAATGGAGAGCCAGCTTATGCCACGGTATGAATTTAACTACGAAAAATTCCTTTACAATGACGAAAGAGCCATAGCTTATATATTTAAAGCACTACTGAAGACATTAGCAAATTCTTTCAATGGTTGGTGAAGGTCCTCACCTAGCCTGTCATGGTTAACATTATGAGTTGCAACAGCGTCACCGTCGAGTCTTGAAGCTTGATTCGAAGTAAGTTTTGGCCATAAACGGTCATCATAAGTCTCTGCCATAGGCTCTTGAGGCATAGAATGCTCAAACTCTGGAACATATGAAACCATACTTTGCACATCGTCCGGAATGTACAAGTCATTGTCAAAGTTCGGGCCACTCATATGTTCGGAATCTTCCTTGAGAGGAACGACCGAAAGCTGCAAATTCTCTAGAGGTCCCTCAACGAGACAACCTCTTTCTCTGTAGTGAATCAATAAGCTTCTCCAAAGCTTATTTCTACTCAATGAGCGAGGATTACCAAGGATCATGAGACCATACCGAGCACGGGTGATAGCGACATTAAGACGACGTGTGTCTCTTAAGAAACCGATATTTCCATCATCATTGGCACGCACACAGGATAGAATAATAAAGTCTTTTTCACGGCCTTGGAAAGCATCCACAGAAGAAATCTCAACTTCTTCATATAATGATCTCTTGTCGGACATCAGTGAGTTGAGTTGCAAGAAGTTAGTCAAATATGCTCTCTGACCTTCATAAGGAGTGATAACACCAATTTGAGAGGGTTCCACACCATCACGAAATAGTCTGCTAATAATTTTTTCCACATTCATTGCTTCCACACGATTTAAATAAGACAATCCAAGAGAGCTCACCTCTTCTTTACCGTAGTTTGCCCAAAACATCATAGGAAATGAAGGAACCGGCCAAGGGAATGTAGATCCGGGCCACTCACGGTCAAAAGAAATAACACCATTCTGTAAGGCACCCTCGTAAAACATATTGGAGGGGAACTCAGATAATGCAGGATGCATTCTGTACTGGACTTCAAGTCTGTATGGGATTTGCCCCAAAGCGATCATACGTTCGAACAAAGACTGCGAAAGACCGGCTTTACGAGCCCCCTTGTCCAATATCACAGGACCCAACTGCTGATGATCACCGATTAAAATTACTTGCTTGGCACCTTTTGTGATTGGTATCATGATTTCTGGCTCACAGGCTTGTGTACTCTCGTCAATCAAAACACATCTGAAGACTTCTTTCTGCAATCTCACATCCATTGCACCCGCACATGTGCAGCAAACTATTTGAGCTTGTTTGATTAGTTTACGCTCAATTTCGGCGATTTTCCACTTGAGTTCGGCAGCATCTTTAGTGGCTAAAGTTGAACCTTCTTCTTGTTTAGACAACAAATTTTTCATTTTGCGCAGAAGCAATTTTTTAGCCTGCGAATGCAATGAAGAGTTCTCCGTACTACCTTCGAAGCCCTCTAGCTTTTTCGAATACACTCTTACCACAGACAAGCCAAGATCTTCTAACTTTCCTGTAATGTGGTCCACAGCAACATTCAGCGGCGCACAAACAAGAATTTTTCCTTGGCGCATTTTCGATAGATGATAGACGATAGCTGAAGCAGTGACAGATTTTCCGGTACCCGGTGGACCCTGAATGAGAACAAAAGGCTTTCTTATAGCGGCCGAAACAGCAGCCTCCTGAGATGCATTCAAAGGCCTGAGTCCAGTCAGAGCTGGAAATGACAAGCTCTTTGGCAATGGAGTCGAAAACTCGACCGGCTCAACCTCGTGGCCTAGAATTGTGTGGTATATGAATGCACTTGTAGAAGTTTTGTTTGTTGCAAATGATCGTACCGCTCTCATCATACGGAAGTGGGACACTCCCAGCCACAAAAACTCAATCGAGTAACCAGCGCCGGAGCTAGTTTGTGGCGGGCTCTCGCCACCCTTCAAGCGGAAAGTGTATCGGTCTTTGTGTGGCCGTGGTATCAGAATCAAGGTGCCCTGGCCGGTCCATGTTTCACCATCGTGACTTCTGATGTCACGGAAGTGAAGCTTCACTTCCTCACCTTCGTATATATGTACATTTTTAGACTCGTATGGCGAGAGGACGAACTCTGCGATATGGGCCCCAGCCGAGTTTTCCGACCACTCTATAGACGACAAATCCCAGACCTGCGACTCTGTAGATGCTTTTTCGGCTGCTGTTTCAGCCTCGATTAAAGGAATGTAAGAGTTGTGGTAAATGGCACCGTCCTGAGATCTCAAAAGCACCGGGAGAAGCTTGCGTGGCTCCGAGTTCTTGACCACCTCCTCCAAAGAAACGTCTTTGTTCAGTTTCCAAAGTGCCTCCACCTGACGCACCTCATCGATCAGCACGTCCCGCGCATTCGCAGACTCCTCCGGAGAAGGAAACGGCGCTACCCACGGAAGCAATGCCCTATCATCCACCAACGGCTGCCAATCATCAGTGGCCCAGTTGATATCGCGCTGATGAGCACACGGCATACGGCACAAAAGAACAACCATCAGGTCCTGTTTGGCGGCCACAAACCCAAGTGTAAATACATTCTTCACTTCACAGTTATAGCACTCTAAAGTCTCAGCACCCAACGGCGACGACTCCTGAAGCATCACACTATTATGCTTCGACTGGATCATATGGATGACAATATGAGAAGTGCCGAGCTTGCCTTTTCCATTGCAAAACCATTTGTGGCAGTTTCCACACTTGACTACAGATTGAGATGACTCGAGACCACAGTAGGCACAGCTTTCGGTGTGTGCTGGCGCAAGGGAGTCCGAGGGAATTTCTACATAGTGGTCTGCATGAACGGAGTGTTCAAGTGCCAATTCCTGGTCTAGGGACATGGGTTGGTGGTATGTACAAGTTGGTAATTGATGTGGAGAATTTTGGAGACTGGATAGTGTAGTGCGTACGGAGGGAGGAATCGAAGGTTGCAAATCTGAAGGTGAGGGTTTGGCTCATTTCGGCGGGAGTTGGTTATTTTGGGGAAATTGGCATTTTGAAGGTTTTTGTTTTTTTCTGGTTGTTTTTCTTCTCATTTCTTAGGTAGAAGCTCACCTCTGGGTGATACCATTGGCGATGGAGACGATGGACCTTGTATTCTAGATTACTGTATTTTCAAGCTAATTTATGTTTCATGTCCAGTTTCTCTACAAAAGAATCTTTTGAAATACTGCAGCTTGAATCCCTCTTTCATTTCTATTAACCTACTCCGATTTCGTCTTGGGCTTCGGACCCATCTTGGTATAGGCCTCATAGCCAATACCCCCAAAGACCATTGCTACGCCGATCCATTGCGGTTGGGTCAAATGGTGGCCAAACAATACCACACTCAAGATCATACTGATCATCTTACGCGTCACGGTGGACGTCACAAGTACTAAGGACCCGAACTTTTCAAGGATGATGAAAACAAACACCTGCCCGATTGCGCCAAGTAACGCAAAAGAGACCAGGTCGATGACAATCCGTGGATATGTTTTGACGAAAGCCATAGTGTACACAGCTTCCTGCTCGAACTTGAATAGCAAAATGTAGCTAACAGTAAGTAAACACACGAAAGCATTGAGGATGCACATAAGCGACGCTCCCGTAAGTTTGCGAGAATCGCTTTTCGCGCGAAACATCTGATCTTGGGTTGAGTTGGTGAACCCATCTAGAAGCATTGAACCCAAAAGCTGTGCCATCCCCAAGACTACATTTCCATCATTATTGCTAGTACGCGTCTTCCCGCTGCCTTTGCCAAGAGTAAATAAAACCACACCGCCGGTCACAAGCCCGGCCACCACATACTTGTAGAACGGAAATCTGGTCCGGTAGAGAATGAAATGAACCAACATCACAGGCAACAATTTACATGACTTGGCCAAAAGATAGGCCACGTAGTCGACATGTTTCAACGACTCATAACCCAATGGCGACGAAAGACTGGAGGTGATGGCTATGATCACAAAATTCCTAACGTAGAGGGTATTGATTCCTCCTTTTGGAGTTTTGAACACCAAAAACGGGTTCAGGCCATATGCAATCAAGGAATACGCGATTCCAACTAGCGAAGCAAATAGGGCTTGTATGCTATTCACAATTAGGGGTGCTTCAAAGAAGATGGGTGCGTTTCCGTCAAAACCGTAGGGCTTTGTATTGATTCGTTCTTGAAGCAAAGACCACGACAAAAACAGAGAATATAGGCCGAGGACGCATAGTATGAGTGTTGTTGCGCCAGACATGCCAGACATTGCAGACAAGGAGCGAAAGTACTCGTAGTTCTTAGTTGTAGATCTACAAGAGTGTAATTATGAAGAATCGAGTATGTAGAGTTTGGACAGAAGAAATAAATATGGGACATGATGAAAAAAAAAAGAGATCCACGATCATATACAAGGAAGTTGTCATTTATATCTTGCTGATTCGTGTGTTCTTTAAATGAAGATCAACACAATCCTCGAATCCAAGTTCATCTTTTGCATTCCGAATTAATACATTCAATTTTATATAATTAATATACAGCATCAATACCCCCTCTTAGCGGCCAAAAAGACCAAAGAGACCGCTCTTTTTCTTTTCTTCTTCGGGCTTGGCAGGTATAGCCTTTTCGACCTTAGGTTGAATCGTTTCCTCGTTAGCATACCCGATGTAGTTGAAAGCAATATCAAATAAGACCGGCTTACTCAAAACAGGGTTGATTCCTCCGATTTTGTCTGCATTGATCACATGGTTTATGCTGTCTAGGGAGAAGTCAAACTTGTTGACGTTATCTGAGATGTACTCGTATTCGTGACGCTGTTGCGACTTCAACACTTGGGACAAAGCCGAGACCTCAATGGATCTCTTATTAATGACTTGCTCCAAGTCTTTTGCTTGCGAGTAGCTTGTGACATCGTATGGAAATTCACTCACCTTGTAGAAATCCTCGCTGACGGAAAAAGTGCGCTTGAGATGAAGAAGGATGGTCAAGGCTTTATCAGCTTGGTAAACGGCAGAATAACATAACGCAACAACCAAAGACCGCTTGGCAGTGAAGAAAAGACTCAAGTTTTCTAAAGATTGGAAGAGCTCGTCGTCGTTGTAAACACCTGGAAGGTCTTTAATTTCAGAGACAGTCAGGTCAATGGAAGAGTACAAACGCAACACATCCTTACTGGAGCGAAGAGTTTTGGTAGAACTGACGGTTTTCTGTGCTGACAACTTGTCCACGAGAAGAAGGTCTCTCCGAACCCTGACAAAGAACATATTGTAACGAAGATAAGTCAAGAGAATGGCACCGTCTTGGACGCGCATTTCGTCGTCCTCATCCTTGTTACTGGACAAGTCAGCGGTGTGAAGATCGACCAAGGCGGACCACTGTGAGTAGAGCCCGTCAAACTGCTCAGGCTCACTGAATGCGCGCCAGTCCAAGCGATTGACACGGGCAAGCTTTACAGCAAGCTCGTCATTGTGCAAAGTAGCTTCGTGTTGTCTCCAGGTGATGGTCTTGGAGACTTGCTCCTCCTCAATTTCTTCAACGAAAGAGCTGTCAAGGTCCACAATGAGGTCAAAACATGGCTTTAAGTAACCCACAGTGCCGTCGCGGCAATGCTTTCTGGCGATGGTGCGAACATCAGCAGCATTATCATCGATGGCAGCGTGCTGAGAAATCGTCAAGTTCAACGAGGGATCCACCAAGGTATCGAGAAGCTCAGAGATGGCCAGCTTGGACATCAGGGCTGGCTCCGCCAATCCAGACTCGTTGCTACGGGAGCTCAAAAGCTCAAGCCCACATCTCGCAATAGAAAAATTGTAGAGCGCCTCGCTCCACCGCTGCTTGTTGAGACTGTAAGTTCCATGAACTAGGGCAGCATACAAGTAAAGCTCGAGTCTTCTGACGGCCGAAGACTCATTTTGGGTCACGTCCAAGAGCTTTCTACACGTTGAAACCGCCTTTTTCAATTTCGTCGACATGAGTTTCCGGTGCGACGAGGATCTTTCGGGACTCACCTCGAGTTGACTTTTCACCTCCAATGCATGGACGACGTCACGTTCTGCGAGCAAAAGAAGAAGAAGACCGTTGCGTACATCGGCCTCGTACAGCGACGCAGAAATGGAGGACGTTTGTTCCTTCTCTTGGTAGTTGCGAGTATCCTTGGTGACGATTCCGAGTTCGTGACGTAATTTCAAGAGCCTTTTGTTGATGCTCTTTCTGTATTTGCGGAAGTCCTCAGGGGCCGCGAAAAAGGCGGCGGTACGTTCACCATAGGTGATGCCCAAGGGCGAGGTTAGGGACATTTTGGTGTTGGAGGTTCTGCTGACGGTGGGGAAAATTTCAGTTGGAGTCTGGTGGTGCGGTGTACGGGTGCGGCTACACAAGCACACGATCGTAGCGATGCTAGGTCCAGAGCGGGTTTACCTGACGATTTGGGAAAAATCGCTGATTTTGATTTTAAGGCAAAGTGTGTTTTTTGCTTTCTTTGTGCATTTTCTGTAGAGTGCATTGCGTAGCTGTATGCTCGATGAAAAAACATAACGAACAATGATCGGAGGGTCTGAACGAAAAGTTGTCCAGATTCCGAGGGATTTATTTTACACAGCTTTTATTCAATGCAAATTCTCTATTCTGGATTGAATGCAGATGGGAAAGACACTCTCGTGAAGGCTCATGTGTACTGACCTAACATATTAACTGAAGAACCGAATTACATTACGTAACTGATTACTTGTGTGAGATCTAAACAAAAATTTCTTCAATTTTTTGCCTAAGATTTCTTCCAGACCGCCATACTCAAACCCCATCTCATCTTATCTCATCGTTACCCCAGATTCCAACTCCAGCTTGTTTCAAAATACAAATGGACCGGATTTTGGACGGAGATATCGACATCTACCATGAATTGGGGGTCGAGCCAGACGCCTCCACCGAAGACATCACTAAAAAGTATCGGCGCATGGCCTTGAAGTACCATCCAGATAAGAACAGTTCACCCGAAGCGCCAGATAAGTTCCACTTTTTCAGTCTTGTGCATTCTGTTCTCAGCAGCCCTTCCTTGAGGAAACAATACGACGATTTGAGAGCTTCTCGAAACAAAAAGAGCGCCGATGTTCGAGACGATCTACTTGCGTTTCGCCAAAAGCTACAACAACAGGAAGTAGAGGTGCAGCAGCGGAAACGGCGCCAATATGATGGAGCACCGCCTCTGAATCTTGCCCAGCTTCAAACAGCAGGTCTCAAAATTCGTCGACAGTACCAGCAAAAATTGCAGAAACGGCTGCAATACTCTACGATCCTAGATCTTCCTCCACCCAAATACACAGATGGGCTTCTACGGCCGCGGGTTGTGCGTGTGAGGTGGAAGTTCCGCGCAGAAAAGGAAGCGGCGATTGACGAAAAGCGGATTTGTAGTTTGATGTCCCAATTCGGGCCCGTTTCCTCGTCCAAGCTCTGTAGTAGTGACGACAGCTACGTTGTGGCTACTGTCACCTTTGAGACCCCAGAGGCTGCGAGAGCAGCAGCGCAGCATAACTACAAGAAGAGCGCCAAGCTATGGGATGGAACGCCCGACAGAAAAGTGGCCAGTCTTCTACGCGGTGCTGAGCTCTGGGGCTTTTCAGAGCACTCGCAATTGGAACAAGTCCTCGCGAAGAGATATGGCTAGTTGGCCACCGAAAAAACAATCAAGTTCATTGAAAAGCCTTCGATTTGAAGAGTATCTAAAGTATCTACGCGTGGATTTCCATCTAGTCTTCCCCTCCCTAATCCTGAATTGGATCACAAGCAAAGACCTCAGAGAACCCAAAGGTCCAAAAAGAAACCAACACACGAAAGAAAAAAACTCAACGGACGTAAAAACACTCGCCCGCGTCGCACACTACACGCACCCAAGGTTTAACCAATTAAATAACCCAGCTATTGAGATCTATACATCCACCAGCAGCACATCCTCTCCGCCAGCTCGCTCCAGTGTCCCTCTATTGCATGTAAAAGTACACACCAGCAGCAACGGCCAAAACACCAATGGCAATCAATGGGGTTGGCAACCCAGACACGTCAGAAGAGCCACTGCCGGTGGTAACACCCTTCTGCTGAACAGTAACACCACCCTCAAGCTTTCCAAGCAACAAACCCTTCAAGATGTCGTGGGCGTCGTCAGAGTGACCAATATCGTTGAAGGCCTCGGTGGCATCCGTTCCAGCACAGTCCAAGATGACCTCCTCACCACCGGGGTGCTCATCCAAGTATTTGGTGACGTCGTATACCTGGCCGTTGTATACGATCCACAAGTCATCGGCGGTGTTGTGCTTGCTCACCTCGTCCATGGTGTAGGTCTTGACGTCAGACATGATAGATCAGTATGGGATAGAAGAAGATTCGGGGAAAGGTGGCGATAAAGAAGAACCAGTTGGTGGGTAAAAATATCGGTGTACGATTTCGCTTGAGCGTGCACCAGAGGCTTGTGCTTGTGTGCACACCCACAACATGTGAAGTCTAGGAACCCAAAGGGAAAACCCGTCTGCGTGCAGGACGCGGCCCAATCATATGCTCTTCGAACGTCAACCGGGTCTGGTTTTCTGTATTGGGGCAAAAAACGCATGGAGGCCATTTCGGAGACATCGGTGTAGGATTTTTCAGATGTGCGGAATTTTAGGTCTTTTGATGTGAAACGTTTGGCACATTTTTTTTTGTCGATGGCGGCGACGACACAATTGAGAATCTGCTACTTTTTCAGGCAATATTCTCGTCTTTTTTTTTGCGTCACTAGTTTCGTTGGCTACATCACTACAAGTACTCTTGTTGTTGCATTAGAAAAATCATTCATTAAAAACAAATCATAACATAATCATTTGGCTCTCACCACAAGTGTATCAAACTCCTTGCTTTGGCCGTGTCTCACCATGTCTTCGAGGTGATCTTCCATGAACTCGTTGGAGACCACAAAAAGTGACCCACCAAACTCTTCTTCCTTCTTCTCCATGATATCACTGAGGGTCTTGAAGTAGCTGATGTGTAGAAATACATCTTCTCGACTGCTTTCGAGATACTCTTCGAACTGGTGCTCAAACTCCTTGTTTCTACTAGCTGTAGACCGCACGTAGACATGGATATCTGGATGCACCAGCGCGAATCTATGCACCAAGTGTAATGCAAGTAGGTCCGAAGAACTCAAACGGTCGTCTTGGTTGAAGATCAAACGAATGGTCTTGGTACCCTCGCTGAACTTAGTGGTGTTTGGAATAAGAACTCCAACGTGACATTTACATTCCTCGAGAACTTGCTTGTACATCTCAAAATCTCCCTCAGTGGAAGCTTGGAAGAGACCAGAGGGAGAAGCAGAAGTGAGAAGAAAGTTTCCTGGACCTGTAACTTGGTCATTCACAGAAACCATAAAGCTGTTGATTGGCGACAAGAGTGACTTTGCCAGAAAGTTGATATCGAGCATGGTGCTGAAGGCTTTCACGATAGATAAGATAGAAATCGAGTCTGCGTATTCCTGCTCGTTCTTGGACGAGTCTCCAGCGGAAGAGGCCTCTAACAAATGCGAGGTACGTGATGTGAACTCACGAAGATGAATTGCGAATATGTTTGCACCGGGTCTATCCTTCTCCAAATCTTTCAAAAGAAGCATGAGGTTTGAGATGGCGTCGATCTTTTTCAAGAGAAGCAAAACGCCCGAGAAGCCGAAACGGTCTAAGGAGGCAATTGATAGCTTTGTCGTTGTTTCGGAAAGCATCTCTTCATTTTCGCCCTCCTTGCCTTTCTTATCATCGCTCCAATTGCTGGTGCCCTTTCTGTACTTTGGGGGATAGACCCACATGGTCAAGGGAGTGGTCAAAAAAGTGGTGACAACAGCCATCACAACGAACATGGAGTAGACTCTTTCGGAGATGATCTTGGCGTTCAACCCGACGTTCAAAACAATAATCTCGACAATTCCCTTACAAGACATCAAAACACCCACCGTGAGGGAGTCTCTCCAGCAGAAACCATTGAGCTTGGCGCCAATGAAACCGCCCATAATCTTACCAGACATAGCCAAGGCAATGACGGCAATACAGAACGCCCAATCGATACCCTTGTTGAGTTTCGTCAAATCGACACTCAAGCCGACCACAGCAAAGTAGATTGGAATCATCAAAATGTAAATCAAGTCCTCGAGCTTCTCGGTGATGCGAATGACGTATCCGTTGTCACGCGGTATGATCACACCGACCATGAACGCACCGAAAATCGGATGGACACCGATGATGTCTGTGTAGAATGCAGAAGTGAACACCATGGAAATGATGAGAATCATCAGGAGTGGCGACGGTTGCCCGGAAGTGAGGTCATTTGTCCATCTTCTCAAGTAGAGCGTAAACAAGTACTTGACCGGGTACAACAACACAAAGAACCACGCCACGGCCAAAAGCAAAATGTAGAGCGTCTGGATGCCGTTGTCGGCGTTGGCCAAGGTGACCACCAACGCCAAAAGAATCCAGCCGGTCAAGTCATTGATGATGCCCGAGGACAACACAATGGTACCGACCAGATCGCCAATCAAGTTGAGCTCGATCAAAATACGCACCAACACGGGGAACGCCGTGATACACATGGCCACGGCGATGAACACCATCTGCGTGGTGAACGAGACGTCCTGGTCCTCTTCTTTATAGTGATTATACAAAGCCTTGGCAATTCCGCACCCAATGGCGAACGGGATGGCCATGTTGATGATCCCCACCGAAACGGCCGCGGTCAAGTTCTTCTTTATATACTTTAAGTCTACTTCCAACCCCACTATGAACAAAAATAGAATGATGCCTATGTTGGCCACAAGCGACAACCCCTGCTTGGACGCCTGCGGGAAACACATCGCCGAGAAGCCCGGAATGCGGCCCATCACAGTGGGCCCTAAAATGATGCCTGCGATGACCTCTGCGATGACCCGTGGCTGTCTGATCTTCTTCAATGGCCAGTGTAGGATTTGGCAGAACGCAAGGATGAGAACCGCCTGAAAAAGAAATATGGTGTAGGGCGACGAGGCGCTGTACACGAGCGGGTTTTTTCCGGCCACGACTCCGGCCACGGAGCTGGTGGTGACGTTGGCCATTGTGGATTAGGGTAGATGGTAGTACGTAGTATGTGAGGTCACACAGTGTGTAGGAGATAACGGGGTTGCATAGAGGAGACGAGGCTGTATGTGTGGTTATAGTGCGGGATGGGTTGAGGTGGTTACGAATAATAGAGGAATTGAATTTCGTTGTTTTTTCTTTTTCTTTTTGTATTTCGTGTATTTTGGTAACGTATTCATACAATGCTTCTTTTTTATTAATTAGCTTTGACTGGCGTTGTTGGCTGGGACTAGTCCTTCCCCTTGGTTGCCTAATAACGGCTGTGGGTCGTGCTATTATGTACGGTGTTACTGATTATGCACTCAATTATTCTAAATACTACAACCGGCCATGCCAAACCTCCATATTTTTATTTGAAACATCTAGATCTTTCCTTCTTTTCAAGACTATTGGAGCTGTGACTCCAAGTTCACCAAGAGACTATACGTCTCCCTGGGCATTCTGTATTGTAGCATACCAGCGTAAACCATACAGTTCTTTGCGACCAACTTCAATCTTTCGTCCTCCTGTCTTTCACGCCCGCCCAACCCAAACTTCTTGGTCACGAGAGCGTAATGAAGTTGCAGCACACAGGTCATGACGATGAAGAGAAGAGAGGGTACAACCTTGACAAGATTCACGTCATAGTTGCTGAGAGCCTCAGCTGCGTTCCTGATCAGCACCACATCGTCAGTCTCCACCACTGGAACCAAGCCCAAGTTTTTAACGGAGTCAAGTGTAGCCTGCCATTCTTTGCGCACGAATTGCTCGCGAATGTCAACGATAGGCAGAAGATATCCATTGATTTCCTTCTCCTTTGGCAGAATCTTCTGCAAGATGCTGCTGTTGTTTCCGAATACCTTCATAATATGTCTGTTGAGAAGGATGAAGTTATTCTCGATTGTCTCAGAGGGACGAATCTCTCCGGAGGTGGTTTTGTAGGTATCATGAACAAGGAGTGGTTTGTCTAACTCGGTCATCGCCAAAATCTCACTCAAAAACTTGTTGATCAATGCAACCACCGTATTATACTCTTGACAGAGTTGGAAAAGACGCACAGCGTCGAAAATGCGGCCCTCTTCCTCACAGCGAGAGGCACTGATTTGCGTGATTTGGCGGTAGAAGTTGTGCACATCGGGCAAGTTCATGAGAGCTCTTTGCTTCTCTAAAATACCAGCCTCAATTTCTCCCGTGTCGGCATTCAACTCACCCAACAAAAGACCAAATTCTCGGGAAATCAAGATGAGCTCTCGAAGGGCTTCATGACATTTTGCTGCCTCTTCATTCGACTTGCCGCCTTTGCTCATACAGATAAGAATGAGGTATTGAGCTGCAACTTTGGGGTCACTGATTTTGAACGAGCGACTGAAGGACCCAAGAAGTCTGCTGAAGTTAATCTCTAATTGATCTTTGTGGTTTACTGAAATCAAGTCATCTCTGTGAGTGCTAGTAGTTCTTAGCAAACCGTAGTAGCATAAGGCAATAGCAAGATGGACCGCTTCGCTTTCGTTCACAGCTTCAAAAACATACTGAACAATGTTTTCGTACAATCCAATCAATGTAAGCGTCTTCGCGTACAGCGGGTTGTTGGATGAGGCATTGAATTTGCTGGGGCCTAAGGAGATCACCTTGCGTTGCAAATTCTCTAACGTGTAGTTCTCGAAGAGCAAGCTGGAAGAGCTATCTGGGTTGAACTCATTAATTAACAGCAAGTGGAACCAGAGCCAGTCCTCGACACTCAAGTTCAATGCAGAGGGAAGTGATTTTCTTGCCAAATCACACTTTCCGATCACTTTGTAGACAGCGTATTTGAAAGGGTCAAAGCCTGGTGTATCTTCAGTGAGAAATTGGAAAGTTTGGCCATAGTCGCTTGATATGCGCTCTTGAAGCTCCGATGATAAACCAATCGAGCCGCCTTTAACAAATTGACTCAAGTATATAGGGAAATTGCGATCGAATTTATCAAATGCATCTTTGTTAGTGTTCATGAGTGCAATGGCATCTTCGTAAAGACCACTTCTGAGGAGATAATACAAAAGGGCCCATATAGGTACACCATTGAAGTTCAAAGTGGTGCTCATAAGCTCGGGGCCGTTGTTCTTTGTGATAACTTGATCGATGAAGTAAGAGACCTTGTTGACATTTGTTGCGGGGAGATATGCTGGAGACTTCTTCTCGTCCTTCGTGTAGATCTCATCCATGTAGTTGAAGAATTGTTGCTCCAAGTAGGTTCTGGAGTTTTGTACGATTTTTTTCTTCGTGTTGATGCTGTTTTCTTTCACCTGGTAGTCCTCAAAAAAGAGCTGTTCCTGGGACGTCTTGGCGAACTTCTCATTAGTCAATTCAGCAAGAATTCTCCAAATCTCGCCTAGTTGTTTCGACTTGAGGTCGACCGAAGATTTGCTGAGTTCCTCGAAGCTGAGACAGACAGGAAACAGTTTGTTTTGCATTCTAGACTCGTTTAAGTGATAAACTACACGGGCATTGCTCTCGAAGCGCTCGCGACTGAATTGGCGCACGGAAGATGGCGCAGTTCCACTCAATGGCGCGAGAATCTTGTAATTACCTGGCAAGGACTTGTTCCATGTGAAAGACTTGGAAAGCTCCTCACTAGTGATCTTTCCGTTAGTTGGTATGCCCAACGATCTTTTCAAATCATCTTTACGCACTTTCCAATCGATCGATATGTTTTGGTTAATGAACTGATCAAAGTCTCTCGATGCAGTCTGCAATGACTGCTCAATGGCAGCCAATATGCTTTCGTCCTTCTTAGCCACCAAATAGTTCTCGATGGTGTCGAGATCATTCCCCTGGTGACTCAAAGCGGCCGCCACTTCCTGCTCGCTGCCGTATCTTCCAAGCGACTTGTTGTTGGAGAGATTCTTCAACTGGTTCTCGATGTCAGTGGCATTGACGCCGCTGGCAGACAACAAGTAGTGAGCGTTTGTGAAGTTGGAATGGGTGGTGTCGTCCTTCTTGCGCAACTGCTGTGTTTCCCTTTGCAACTCGTTCAATGGAAGATGGATCAGACCCAAGTTCCCGTGGTTCAAGCGCGGCAAGTTGTTGGCCGAATCCAACAAGTCCTTCAAGATCTTGTTGGAGGATGAGTTTGGTGCTATCTCCGACGGAAGGCCAGGCTTCGTTGCAGGGGGCGGTGCAGACGCAAAAGAAGAGGCTGTGTTTGCAGACGCAACATTATTCTGTGTGGAAAACAAGGTGTTTGATGCAGTGGTATTGGCGGAGGTGGGTTGGGTGTTGTTTTGATTTGGAAACGAAAACCCCGTGGTTTGGGGCTGAGTGGCCGCAGGCGCGGCGGGTTTTGCACCAAAGAGCGACATTTCTTAGTATTCTAGCCGAAATGAACCTCAGTTACTACAATGAGGGTCAATCCAGTATAGTTTATGTGCTTCTAGCTTGTGTTGGTGAGTTGAATAGTACATACGCACTCAGTGCTCTGGGGTTACCCGGCCACATGCCTTGGGTGTATAAATACGCGAAGGTATGGCCTACTGAAATTTTCTTCATTAACTTTGTCCAAAAGTGATCCATCACAATAGACAGTGCACCGTTATTGTGGATAGAGGTCTGTGGTTCTGGGGCAGTTCTTGCTTTGGCACCACGCCGACACTTTATCTACACCCCTTTAGTAATAGGTGCGATAGCTGATGGAGAGAATAACATGGACTCAATAAGAACCTGTCTGGATTTAGAGATGAAAGAGAGGTGTCAGTGGGTCCTGATATTTATGACGCTGTAGTTTTGTAGCTTTTGAAGTAGAAGATCGTTGGTATCTGTTGAGATGAGTTGACTTTGATTTCAGAGATCCAATGAAGTTTTCGGACATCTGGAAAATTGAATAACCTCAAAACGCCAGTATGAGCACGTTTGTTTTTGTGCTTTGGAACTTGCCTTCATCAGTGCTGGTTCAATTTCTGGACATCAGATTCATGTCTTTGGGAAACTTTGTTTTCCTTGAAACATGAGTTTGAGTGTATTTTTTATTTTATGCACTAGAACTTAACTTTACCAGTGTTACTAGTCCTTGAACACAAGATTCACGTCTCTGTAGTGTAATGCTTTATCGACTTCTACAAAACGTCTAAGAAATTATGGTATTAAAACAAACAAATTTTTGAATAGTTTAAAGGTTGTCTCCATGTCGAGACATATTATCTACAATGCTTTTTCTAAATTTCGGTCAAACAAACGTTTGGGAACTCCTCCTCCTCATTGTGACTGACTCCACCGGCAAAGTACTCTCTACAAGAGTATTTCTTGATTGGGAAGAACCAGTATCCCAAGGCCCAAACCAAGTACACGGCGTACACAGCACTGACGTAGTTCATGGTTCCGGCGGTAACTGGCATGTAGGATGGGAGAGAGAAGAAGCCCATGGCGAAAATGGTCCATGCAATAGTCATGATGTTGGCGAACAAACCCAACTTTCCGAGCCAGAAACATCCATGCTTGATGTTGTTTCTGCCTCTGTAAAGAAGACAGCAGGTTGGCACCATGTAACTCAACAAAAGGAAGGTGATACAGCCAACCACCATCGAGTAGAAGGCGGTGGAGGAAGCCAAGTACAAGCAGCCCAAAACGGCAACAACCAAGGACGAGAACAAGTGGGCGTTCAATGGAACTCCCAAGTTAGGGTCAACAATGGAGAGGTACTTGGAGAATGGCAAACCGTTGTCTCTGCTGAAAGACCAGCACAATCTAGCTTGCCATGTGTGGGAGGAGATGGTACAACCAGTACCGGTAAGCAACATCAAGGTACCCAAACAAAGCGCACCGGCTTTGCTTTGAAGAGCTTGGTAGAAGATGTCGAGAATAGGCATTCCAGTACCGTTGTTGATGATAGCGTCCAAGTTTCTGACACTGAAAAACATGGCGATGGAGTAGGTCAATGCAGTGGTCAAACCGATGGTCACGGTTCCCAAAATGGCGATTGGGATGACTCTATCAGCCTGATGGACCTCCTCAGCCAAGTGGGAGGCAGAGTCGAGACAGGAGAAACTCCAGTTGGGGTTGATCAAACCAACAATGAATGCAATACCGGCGCTCTTCCAGCCAGTGTTGTTCTGGAAGTCCACGAACACGAAGTTGGCCGAGTTGTAGTTGCCTCTGGCGCAGACCAACACAGTGATCAAAATGACGGTGTATGAGAACAACGAAGTGTACAAGGCACCGTTGGCAATGTATGGCAAGATCTTACCGTAACAGTTGAACAACATGACGAACGCGTTGATGAGCTGGTACAACACGAAGTTGTGCCATGGCTTGGAGACGTAGTCTGCGTGGGTCAACTTCCAGAACGCCAAGATGGTCTGGGCAAGAGACAAAGCCATCGACGCACTGGTGAACACGGAACCAACCCAGGCCAAGGAGCCACACAAGTAGGCCAAGAACGACGAGTACTTCTTGGGCGCCAACACTCTGGTCCACACATACTGTCCACCCGCAGAAGGAATGGCCGACGAGAGCTCAGAAAGAGTGATGCCAATACAGTACGAAATGAAGGCAATGATGATGATACCGTACACAATCAAAAGGGGCCCGCCCGATTGGATTCCGGTGACGAGCGATGCAGAAATACCATACCAGGAGTTGGTCAAGCCAAAACCGATACCAAGCACCGACCAGACCGAAAACGTTCTTTTCAACTGGCCGGCAGCGATGCTGGCGTTGGAGCTCAGCTCGTAGTTTTTCTCGGTGTCGACGTGCGAATCGAGAAACGTCTCGTTGCGTACCTTTTCTGTATCCATGGCTTGCACTGGGAATGGTAGAAGATGCGGAAATTTTCCACTTATATATGGTCTGGGGAAGGAACGCCTCGTGTCCTGCAGGAGGCGTGCTGCGCTGCTATCGTGTGACTGTGTGGGACATAATTGGTGCAGAGAGATCGGCGTTGCAAATGGAAACCGTTGAGATTTGCGGCTGGATCTTTTTTGGAAGTTGGTGTTTTCGTTCTAGATGTAGGGCGGGCGGCAGAACTGTTTGTAGTGTCCCATGCTGTGTTCATCGATGCTACTGTTTAGTTTCTGAGGTGCTTCACGTCCTGCAGGCCTGTTTCCGATAAGGTCGGTGCATGATGGTTGGTGCATGGTGGGTGATGAACAGATTCGTCGATGGATGGCAGTGTTTCATTTATGTGATCTTTGTTGTCCAATTGTGTAGTCGTGTGTTCGGGAATGACGGCGCCGTTTCACGTAAAGGGGCTTATTTGTTGCTCATTTGTTGGGATCGTATTCTATCGTTTATTAACCTGCACATAAGTTTGGCCTACTTTAATTTTCGAGGTATCAGAGTCGGAACAGTGCTTTTCTGCAGGACGTTAGATTGGGAGAAGGTCTGATTCTGGCAGGTGTAAAGGGTGTTTTTTCTTTAAATTTTGGTCCATCAATCATGTTCTCTGAAAAGTAAGATACTTGGGTTTTTCTGAAGAATGCCGAGGTTTTTATACAGCAAAAGGACGTACTTGCATCGAACCTGTCAAACGGCGGCACTGTACATACTACAACTGCACCTGCATCAGCAGTGTGTATCGTCTTTTGCATGTGATAATGACCCTCATCGCCCATCTCATCGCGGCTCATCCGATTCGGAAGTGGCTGCAAATTAGTTGATATTCGAAATTTCAAATTTTTGACTTAACTATTTATACATAAATACACACTTTGTGCTCAAGTGAACATGTCGCGGAACCGTTGTGGGACATCGAACTTCGCGAGTCGAAGTTCGAAAAATTCCACTTTCGAGGTCTTTGGACGGTCACATAATTCCTTCAAATCGCTAGTAGTATTGATTTTCTTGCTTTCATGCTTTTCACATTTAACGTCACCAAACACCTTAAATAATTCGGTCCAGTTCCAATCATCCTTGATATCGTTGTAGGATCTAGTTGGGCCCTTGATGATTCTCTCAACAGTGTAACCTTCGTTGTTCAAAAGGAAAATTTCAGGTGCCTTGATATCATATCTGATGTATGAAGACAATTCTTGTACCGTCATCTGTGCGGATCCATCTCCCTGAACCAAGATCACTCTTCTCTCGGTTCCCAAATCCTTCTCGGCACGAGAAGCACCCAATGTGGCTGGAAGAGCATAACCGATAGACCCATAGAACTGTTGAGAATAGTACTCAACTCCTTTTGGGAACACAAGGTCTGGAGTGGCAAACAAAAAGCTGCAAGTTTCAACCACCAAAATGTCGTTAGGACGAAGGTATTGATTGAAGAAGTCTACCAATTTGTTCTGTGTGATCACTTCGGATGGAACTGGATCATTCAAAGAGAGTTGAACAATAGGCTTTTTGGCTGGGATGTTACTCAGAGTGTGGTCGTTATAAAGGAACTTGTTAGCATCGACGGTCTTGTCAAGTCTCTTGATCAAATCTCCAATCGAGAAAGCCCTTTCGCCGGTTTTAAAATTCTTGATCATGATGTACTCTTCGTCGATGTAAACATAGTCGGGATGAATCTTGATCACGTCCTTGATTTGAGAGTAGTCTTGAGAATAGTTTCCACTGTTCTGTTCATTATCAAGGAATCCCATGACTAGCAAAGTGTCAGTGTCTTTTTCAATGCTAGCAACTACACTCTTGTCACCAGTCATGTTTCCAGCATAGACTCCAACGAAGTTAGGCAAGGTCTCATCAATGTTACGAGCCATGGAAGCATTGAACAACTTGACAAAGTCATTGGGCAATTTGTCCACAAAACTTCTGAAAGGAGCCTCAACTCTGGAACGTGTCATGAAAGCGTCGCCAACAACAGAGGGTTTTTGACTGTGGTACAATTTATTTAAGATTCTCGAGGAGACCTGCTCCAACAAGACAGGGTCTCTCAATTCACCCAAATCGAGAGGAACAGTCAATCTGCTCTTGGGGACTCTAATGTCGGGAATGTCACTAGGAACGAAGAGGTACCCGGGTCTGCTTTCTTGCAAAATAGTGCAAATAACTTTGTCAATCTTCTCCAAGTTGGCAGTGACATTGGTGTCCAAGGACTCAGAAGCTACTGAAATGTCCTCAATGCACTTCTTATAAACGTGATGGTTTGGAGAAAGCAAGGGGTGTTTATTTTGAACCAAATGGTGGATGTTGTGAATGTTGCCTGGAGTTGCAACATCTGCCTTGGCCATCGCCTTAACACCGGAGGTTCCAACAATGTGCAACACGGGAGCGAACTCAGCAAAAGCGCCGGCAATTCCGTTGATAGCAGAGAGTTCTCCAACACCGAAAGTGGTGATGAGCACACTCAAGCCCTTGATGACCTTGGCGTAACCATCAGCGGCATAGGCGGCATTGAGTTCATTGCAAATACCGATGAACTCGACCTCGTTGACGAGTGAGTCGCTGTACAAGTGCTCCAACAAGTTCAAGTTGAAATCGCCCGGGATTCCAAAAACACTGCGAAGCTTGGGGTTTGCTTGGAGAATTCTGATGAAGAGAAACTCTCCAAGAGGCAACAGGTCGTTGCTTGAAATGTTCAGGAGGTTTTCCTCCGAGCCGGGTCTTGTGATAACAGGAGCCATGGTATGATTATTTGACGGTGATGATTTCTGATGAAAAATAGTCAAATTCGGAGATTCACTGATCATTTTATATTTTACGGATTGCTGGGTTTTGTCGTTTGCCGGCTATTTGTGGTCGCGGCTAGGCTCGGATAGCGGCGGCAACTGGCGGCCTTTCGCGGCAAACACAGGATAGTCGCGGTATTGGTACGGGGCCGCATACACTATGGACCCTAGCCGTGAACTAAGCACGGAACCTAGAAAATGCCGGCTACTGATAACATTTCAGAGGCAACGACGGGCAAAAAAAATTTTTCATACTCAATTGGTTCCACGGGCTGCCCCTTGACAATCTCTTTTGGTTCTGGATTGGCTTTCCGCAGTGTGACACATATTTACGACTGAGACAACCGTTAGACTTGCATCCAGCGTTTGGGGTGCGGCAACCATCAGGACTTATTCTGTCATTTAGACGGTCAGGTATAGGTTGTATGCCCGGCTCGAAGTTCTGCTAAAATTGCCGTGTTTTTGTTAACGCTGAATCTTCATGCAAGATTGTTGCTCTATTTTTATCGTTGATATTGTGATGGGTATTGCGGCAAGAGACGGCAATTAGTAGAGCGAAGTGGAAGCATGAAACGGTTCGAGAATACCAATTGAGACTTTTATTAACTTCATTGAGATTAAGCAATTTGGAGTAGTTTTTTTGGAGCCAACTACAAAAATATGAGTAGTCTATTTCAGTTTTTAATTTTTGATTGGTCTTGGCAATACCCTCTTAATGTGCCAATGTCAGTAGTGACCTCCTAAATTACACGAAAAAACACACCAAAACCCATTTTTTTTTGTCAAGAATTCTTCAGTTGCCCAAAATTGATTTCCAAAACACTTTTTCATTCCCGCCAATGGTTGCATTCGATATTACTTCCCTACCACCGATACCCACTCAAACCGTACACACCAAACGAAAAAAAAAAGAAATCAATTAAAATATAATTTCACAATTCAAACACCCACCTCTCCCCATCTTCCGACCCCATCCATCCCCATCTTTTCTTATCGCACATCCTCGCTTCCCTCCCCTACCCACTACTAGTCGCATCATGTGAAGCAGTCCTAGTGTAGTAGCAAAGTCCCCCACCAAAATGCAATACGTGGGTCAATTTGGAGGCTACGTATACAACCAGTGGAACTCGCTCAACCCGGCAACGCTCTCGGGCGCAATTGACATTCTCGTCATCGAGCAGCCCGACGGCACGCTTCAATGTTCGCCCTGGCACGTTCGGTTCGGTGTGTTCCAAATTCTAAAGCCGCTGGACAAGAAAATCGACGTGTATGTTAATGACACCAAGACGGACTTGCCCATGAAACTCGGCGAGGGCGGCGAGGCCTTTTTCGTGTTCGAAACGGACTCCAACGACCTCTCTCTGTCCGTAGTCACCTCTCCAGTGATCAGTGCCGCCAGTTCTCCACAGATGAGTCCCTCTTCGGGGACGCTGGACATGCGCAGCGAGCCGGAAGATCTTGACTTGAATCTGAATTCTCCAAAGGGCAAAGACGACATCGAGAGCAAGATCCGCTTGTCAAACTCTCCTCCACCTTCGCAACGGCCAGGCTCGCCAGGGTCGCCCAGAAGCGAGGCGCTGCGCTTGACATTCGAGAAGGTCAAGAAGTTGACCAAGAAGCTCAACATTCCATCCAAGATCGACGTCAATGGCGATGTCATCCTAGATATGGATGGATACAAGCCCAGTGCCGAAAAGAACATCGCTCTGTCCGATAAAATGGTCCACGACATCTTTTTGAAGGAAATGTATAGCTCATTGGAGGGCTCCGACTTGGGCGCGTCCGATGAGGGCAAGCCTGGCTTCACAGAGTATGATTTGCTTCAAAGCGTCATTAAGAAGGACTCCGATGGTAGAATTCGGATCATCAACAAGGAACCCGAACTTGAGATGATGGACGAGGCTCTCGATTCCCAAGACCTCACTTTTGCTCCTGAAGCCGAGGATAATGGTGATGCTCTTCCCAACAGCGATCCCTCCAAGGATAAGGTTTACATCAAAACTTTGAGACTCACGTCTTTGCAATTGGCAAATATGAAACTACAGTATGGCCGCAATCGTTTGAGATTCCAACTTTCTCATGGAACATCCCAGATTGAATCGGATCTTTATCTCTGGAAGTCAACCACACCCATTGTCATTTCGGACATTGACGGAACCATCACCAAGTCCGACGCTCTTGGACATGTGCTTAATATGTTTGGTAAAGATTGGACTCATCCTGGTGTGGCAAATTTGTTCCAGGATATCAATAAGAATGGATACAATGTGCTTTACTTGACTGCCAGATCTGCTGGCCAGGCTGACACCACAAGGCAATACTTGGATAGTATCAATCAAGATGGCATGAGGTTACCGAAAGGTCCTGTGATTTTGAGTCCAGATCGAACTATGGCAGCTCTAAAACGAGAAATCATTTTGAAGAAACCTGAGGTGTTCAAAATGGCATGCCTTCGTGATATCAAGAGCCTTTTTTTCCAAAACCAAGGAAAGGATGATGATGAAGATGAAGAAGACGATAGAACCCCGTTCTATGCTGGGTTTGGAAACAGAATCACAGATGCCATCAGTTACAGAAGTGTGAAGATTCCATCGCACAGAATCTTTACCATCAATCCCAATGGCGAAGTGCATATGGAGTTGCTAGAGTTAGCAGGATATCGATCGACATATTTACGTATTGGAGAATTGGTTGACCAATTCTTTCCTCCACTCAAGTACATCACAGACTTCAACGGATATTGGGACCAGAATCAATTAGATGACTATATGAGCAAAAAAGGATCCCAAGATGATGGGGATGAAAGTGTTTCGAGGCCATTGGTTTGCCCAGGCTCCCCCAGAAGCATCAACTCTACAGAGCATGTGTTCCGTGCTGACGAGAAGTACACTGATTTGAACTACTGGCGCGAGAACATGGACTACCTCAGCGATTTGAGTGACATTGAGGACGACGATAGTACTGAGCCAAAGTCGACACCTGGCTCACCCAAACTGCCAGGGCGTTCTGTCGCAAGCTCTCCCAAATTTCCAGCTTCAAGAGCACGCGAGTCAAGTCCTCCAGGAATGTCACTCAAATCGGATCGCCTAAGTTCATCCACATTTTCATCTCCTCTCAAGTCATTCATGGCTCGCAGCAATTACACAAACCCTGCTCCTAAGCCCATGAAGTCTAATATTCAAATTGGCCAAGAGGCAGACTCCGCAAATGCAACATTCGATGATGACGACGAGTATTTCACGGATGACTATGATGACGACGAGCCCGAAAACTATGATCAAGTATTAGATGATGATGAAGAGGATGAAGACGACGACGATGATGAAGACGGAGATGAAGAGGAAGATTACGACTACACAAGTGATGATGACCTGGAAGACCCTGAAATTGATGATGAGGATGCAGAAGAAGATTTAGACGAAGAAGAGGATATCGACTTCGAAGAGCAAATACCAACTGAGGCGTTGCCCGAGAGTGCTAAGCATCAAAATGACGAGGGCAAACCGACAATCACGACAGCCAACGAGATGCTTAAGAATATGAAAATTGAGTAGTCAAGGAATAGAGATCGATGCATTTTACGAAAAGATCAAGCAATAAATCGGAAGCCTAGGAGTTACAATTAATAAACAAAAGGAAATATAATTGACAATGTAGCACATTATGTACATTGAAACTTGGTGTAATATTCTGATCTCAGATGAAGAATTGAAAAGCTACTCTAAGTTCAGCTTTGATATTTGAAAAGGTTGCTTAGAACCGAGTGTACAATGAGACTTAGGGGATTCCGGATCCTAATGGATGTCTTGGTTTTGAGAGGAGCCACTTTCTGAAACTCCAAATTCAGAAAAAGTGGCTTCAGAATAATAGTCATGAGGGAATTTTGAAGGCACTTCTACAGAGCGGGCCACAAATATGCAAGGAGTGTATTGTTAAATGCTATGAGAGACTAGTTGCTAATGGATTTTCCAGTCAGTGTTCCAAGAAAGATGAGAATCTATTCGTCATCGTCATCATCACTAGATAATCCATCTTCGCTATCTTCCGCAGCACTATCGAGTTCACCATCTTCCATGTCTTCATCATTATCGTCATCATCTTCCTCATCGCTGTGACTTCCGCTTTCATCTTCATCATCGTCATCTTCACTGGTCGGATTGACCTCTCTCCATTCGATGTAGTTTTCCTTGATGATCTTCTTACAGTTGGGCAAAACCATTGGGTCAAAAGGAAAGTAGGCTTCGAGATCCAAGAATTCTTGTTTATGTCTGAAATTACCATAAGATGTTGGCAAGTTCAAATTGCCTTGAGTCATTCTTTCTCTCTTGTTGTGCTCAATGATAGAGTAGCAGTAACAGACATTCAATTTCGTGGCAAGTTTGGCGAAGATGAACACAACGGTCTCATCACAATACTTCAAAGGATTGAATTTTGCAATGATTGCCCTTTGGAAAAACTTGTCCAAGGTGCATTCCCATTGGCTGTCACCGGCCCTAAGATCCTCCACCGAGCGAGTAAGGTCTTGATGCCTGAAACAGAAAATGTATAACAAGGCTTGGAATGCAGCATAAAACAACTTGAATCTCTCCATACCACCAGCAGATGAAGAGGTCGAGTGTGTTATGTCATGAACTTCCAGCTCACGTTCGTCGATGTACTTGGTGATCCAGCCGATCAAGTAACTAACAATGAACACAACCTGGTGCTTTGTGAGGTTTTTTGCTCTTGCAATGTATGACGATAAGTATTGCATGGCCTTGAGTCTTTTTTCGACAATTTCCAATGGGTTGAAGGCAATGTCGATGAGAAGAACCAAGAAAGAGTCAGCCAACTCAGGCTGGTATTGAGACACACGAAACAACAAGAACTGAATGGACTTGGTGAAATGTGTAGGTAAGATGTGTGATTTGAATAATGAAGTGAGGGTGTTGAAAAGATCGACACCATTTCCGGAGCTCAACTCCTCGGAAGTGAAAGAGTAGGAGGTTGCCTTGATGAGCAACTCCATGATCGAGTCGAGCTTGTAAACCAATTTACGGATATTCTTGGTGGATGAAACAGTATAGACCTCCTCGACCATTTGGTCATCTTCGTCGTCATCTCCCTCAGCAAGGTCATCATCTATCTCGTCGTCGGAGCCATCGATAAGACTCTCTATGCAATCGTCATCCAAGTCATCCAACTCGTTCTGGAGCTCGACGTCAAGCTTGATGCAACATTCGACCACCATCTGCCATATGTTGAACTGCAAGTCAGGACAGTATCTGATTATGCTAAGGGTGTTGCGCACGAAGTTGGTCAACTCCTTTGCGGAACTGGACAAATGATGAGGAAAGTTTTTGACGAGAAGCTGTGGAATAGAATTGACACTGGTGGGGAAGTATGCTACAAAGGACTGGAGCACTTTGTGATGAGGGAACGACTCATCGTGGACATTACAGAAGCCACGAATGAGCTTTTTTAACACATCGTGCAAATACTTGGGTAGAGAGGAAACAAGCACGCTCAAGAAGTTGGAGTATGTCTGCAAAAACTCGGCATATCCAGCCTGGTCTGCGAGCGATGAGTGGATCCAGTCGTAGCCCAAGATAGCAGAGATGAGCGCCGCCAGTGGGGCATTATCGAGTTTAGAAATGTTTACGGTTAAATTTTTTAAAACAATCACGAAGTTGGCCAACGAGATACTATCCTTGTGCGAGCGCGGCAAGTTGATCTTCGTTGTGAGCGAGTTGATCTGAAGAGAGTCGTTCTGCAATGTTAGTAAGCCGAATCAAGAGCACCAAAAGCTTCGCGCGAAGAGACTAAGTCGTGACAAACCGGACAGGTGACAAAGCAGAGAATGGCTAGGAAAGTTTCATAGGCAAACGGATCTGACATACCTTTTCCATGGACTCCATGGCGGACTTGACAAAAAGACTATACATTTTCTCGGAAAAAGCGTCGGACTCGGGGTTGGACCGGAGCCTCTTTTCATCGGGGACGTTTTCGGTCAGAATGGCTCGTTTCCGACTCAACGGGTCATGCACTGACATTATCATTTCAAAAGAAGAGTAGGTGATGAGATAGATTTTTGGCTGACTGCAGGAGAGATGTGAAATGCGGATGGCTGCAAAAAGAGGGGGAGAGCGATGAGGATTGTGCTGATGGGGAATTTTTTAGATCGGAATGTGGACGGGAAGAATTGGCGGTTTTTGGAACTGGTTTTTGTGCGAGGTATTATTTGGCAACGATTTTGGTGGTGTTGTGGCTTGCCCTGTTTTCGAGCAGATACGCCACAGTATGGGGCTTGTTTCAGAGAGATGTGCTAAACGAGGTTAGGTAATTATTCAAAAATTAATAAAAGTTCTTGTCCTTTTCTGACAAAGATTCAAATGTAGTTTGCATATTTTTTTATTTTTTTATTATGGGAGTTTGATTCCCGATTTGCGCGCAAAAGGCGGTGTTATTGTTTCATCTTTCGGTAAGTGATAAGCTTTCCTAGTAGGGCACCTCGTCACACGAGCACTAAATAACCAACCATCATATTGAAATACAATTTGGGGATCTTTCGTGGCAATTATTTTTAAGAGCGTTTTGTGAGTGAGTGTTTTCTAGAAAATTTAAAACATTTAGATGTATTTGATACTACCTTGTTACTTCATGACCAAAGCTTGTGGATCACATGGGACTGGGTTGAACTATCTGGTTCTAGAAGTAGATGAATTTGGCGCTTAATAACTGAAAGTTGTTTGCTGGTTCAAAAAGATCAATATGTGAGATAGCACCGTGTGATTCTAATGAATGTCGAAAGAGAAGCAATGTGTGGAATAGAGAGAGAAAAAAATTCTAACATTGAAATTTGAACATAATCTCAAATAATTTCTTTCGTCGCTCATCGAATCAATCCTTTTGCTGGTCAATTTTCGCCCTACTTTTACTTATCTTATCACACACTGATACCCCAATTTGGCCCATTTCACATACCCTAAACTCCCCAATGCCAATAATACTAAGGGCTACACCCTGCATTCATATCGTAGACCATCAAGCAAGGACAGCACTGCCGAAGTATGGGATTTTGCTCGGAAAGCGGCCAGCCTGTAACCTCATTTTGAGCGAGGCATTCGATCTCAAAGAAAGGAATGGCTCACCGGACTTTGAGTTCCTAAGAAAGAAGCTTGAGCTTTTACTGAAGGTGTCCGGCCAGCTCTCTATGGTTGGTGTTTATTCAACAGAGGCCGCTGACGTTCCAGATCGGTCCTTTTTTGAGCAGTTCTCCAACAATGGATTTCCGATTCCGGAACTCTTCTTGAAGGCGTCAGACATTGAGAACATACAGTGCTTCTCTGTTCAAACCGGCGAGCAATTGCAGCTTCTGTTTGCACCCGGCGATGCCGAGTCTGTGGCAGTATCTACCATACAAAACCACCCCAACTATACCCAAGAGGAACAAGAGCTTTCACAAAAAAATGAAGAGATCTTGGTACTGTCTTTAGCGCAATTGCAAAACAGAGTGCAGAAGATTCTTCAAGAAGGCTCGAAAGGACCGGAACATGATCGGGTTCTCGTGCACTTAGCCCAGTTATTAACAAACTACAAGAGCCTGACCTCAGAGGACAATCTCCAATTAACTACTTCCCATCTATGTTTACTTATTGCACAGCTAAGTGCCGTCAACTTTGCCTCCTCGCAAATTAACAGACGCATCACAGGCTTGAGCAAAACTCGGTAGGTGTTCTAATACAAGAATGTATCATTGCGACGCAATGGCTACGTTTCCCAACTCTAATTTATTTCCCTCAGTCTGGCTTTGGTACCACTTGATGATCTCATCTTTTTGCTCGTCGCTGGGCACCAATCTATCGAATATCTCGTTCTTTGCTTTTTTGGATCTCATGAAAGTGCCTGCCTTTTCGGATCCAAACTTCTTGGCAAGTTTCAGATAAAACAATCCGCATGCGTTGCACAAGGTCCGAGAGCCTTCTGGCCCTCTTCGCCATTCCGGTGTGCTTTCCAGCAGACAGTGGGTGCAGATTGTGTTGGCCTTTTTCTTGCGGCCTCTTTTCTTGGGAATCTTCATCAACACACTTGAGTCACGTTTAATGGATACAATAGGCTCTGGACTTCTCTGTTTGATTGGGTTATGTCTTGGAGAGCTTCCACACGATGACATTGATGGCGGTGTTACATGAGCTACATAATTGGGTGATTGGGAAGGTTGATTCGGCGGGAAAAAGGGTGGGCTGTGAGTGGCCGAATTAAGCAGCAGTGAGTATATCGGAGAAACATACCCTTGCGGTTGGAATCTATGTGGCTGCGGTGCACCTCCTTGTACTGGATGAGGTTGCGGTCTATTGCCAGGGTATTGGGAATACTGATATGGAACGGCAGAATCCACAGACCGCCTATGTGGATATCCATTATAGCATTCTTGAGAGCATTGAAGACTGCTAATTAATTCGCTGAAACCTGGAAGGACGACTGCGCCATTGGTTCTACTTGCCTGGACCACAGTGTTCGTGTGTGTACGCCATTGCCCAGAGTTTTGTTCATGCGCGGCGACAGCTGCAAGAAGTGGTAGCTGCAACTGCCAGGAATGTTGATTCATGCTTTGGAAACAATTTTGAAAATTATTAGGGTTGATTTCGAGTGACTTGCTGTGGGATATATGAACCAAAAGTGTTCTGTCCTCTGGCAGAACAATTGATTCTCGCAAACTAATGCTCGAGCCGAGTCGAGCAACAATACCGGCCCAACAAATTTTATGAAAGGGGGATTCGCAAATTTTACTTCATTCATCGTGTTTGCTCTGTCACTTGTGCGAATCTTATCTGGTTCAACCTTCCCGATCTACAGCATGAATGACAACACCTACTTGATACAGCAGCCTCAGGTTTAATGCTAAGCGATAACGATAGGGACACAGAACTTGGATTGCTGAATGTCTTGACTAATATAGGAGCAGGAGCTACCAAATGAGAACAGAACATTGACACGAGGATAAATATAGGAAACAATGGCTCAGACATCGTTAGACTATTGCTGAACTAGAATTCAATTTTTGGGATCAATTGAAATTATGTAATTCTCCCCTATATTTTACACGATACAAGCAAGTAAAGGCAATGGGCCCCGTTTTGGCAAATGAGAGATTTTATCAAGGCCCCAAAGCTACATTACAACATTTATCATTTTTTGAACATTTTTCAATGCAAGATGTGACCGCCTCCCGTTCGTAAATACCACAATTGAGATTCAATCGCCAGTGTTTCAGAATCACATACAGTAATACACTCCGAGCAGATTTGACGACAGAAGCCAGCAATGTATCCCATATCAATTCAATTAGAATGAAATAACAAAAAAGAATCAAGTCCTTTCTTCGCAAATCCTAATATTCCACCAATCGTGTCTTTATTCAAATCATAGGCCCGGAAATTAGTTCCTCTACCTGCAGAACATGGGCGCCCACTCAAACTGATCAGGAAAGATTCGGGCTGTATGCACACCCGGCTGTTTCATCTTGACATCTGAAACTCGAATGTGAGTACTTTACCATTCATCTTTCTTGTGACAGAACACACGCTCATTTATTCGGAGAAATTTGCGACCAGATTGAAAAATACAGCCTGTAAATCTTTCCGATCACTTTTCCGAGATTATTTGTTGCAACTGGATCTGCGAATCCTGGGTTTCTGTGTATTCGATCCAAACCCAAGTTCCACTGCGTATCTTTGGAAAATTGATTTCAAAAAGACGGCCTGCAATTCATTTGCACAGTAAGTAAATCTATTCAGGATCTGCTCTATATCGCTTGGGCCAATACCATCGCTTCACTCCGATTTCATATCTGAAACATCGCTGGTGATCTGAAACATTCTTAAATCAGCCAGCCCTGAAACGCACACCCCAGAGCAGATGACGAACGACAAGGAAGCCAAGACGGACGAGGTGGTCTCCACCACCGAAGCGGTGCGTTTGGTGGAGGATATGCGCTTCTTTTTGCTCACTGCGCCGGCCAATTGGCTTGGGAACCAGATCATCCGAAGATACTGCTTGAACAACGAAGAGGGCTACGTCAGCTGCGTGAGATGGAACGGGCTCTTTTTCATCACCGGCACGGATATCGTGAGATGTATCATGTACAAATTCCACCACTTCGGCCGGACCATCACCGATCGGAAGAAGTTCGAGGAGGGCGTCTTCCTGGACCTTAGAAACTTGCGCGTTGGGAATGACTCGGTGTTGGAGAACCCAAAGCTGGAGTTCTTGGACTTTTTGCACAAGAACAAGTGTATCCGGACTCAAAAGAAGCAGAAGGTCTTCTTTTGGTTCAACGTCGCCCATGACAAGTTGATGGCGGACGCGTTGGAGAGAGACATCAAGCGTGAACGTCAAAACCAACTAGCCGTTTCAGTCGCCCTGAGAGAACCTGCGCTTTCGTTCAACTACAAGGCGGGCAGTTCTCAGTCGCTTGAGGAGCAATTGACTGCCCACTTGGCGCAGGCGAAATTCAGAGCTCCTCCTTTGAGTGCACTGAGCCTTCCAAGCACCGCCTCTTCCGAAAGCACACACTACGACCAAGTCGGAAGCCGTCCTAACACTCCCTTGGAGTCGAAAGACCGCAAGCGCTCTCCAGAGACCTCGCCAGAAGTGCCTGTTGTCAAGAAACTTCGCCGCGATATCAACGAAGACGACTTTCCCTTGGATTACATTGACAGAGAGGTGCCGTACCCTTCTGCTGGCCAGGACATACTTTACCCTCCTTTCTTTGGCCCCTCTCCTGGCTACTTCCACCACGGTGCGTTCCCACCTCTACAAAGCAGTCCTGTCAATATCATTAGAAATGATGATTATATTCTTGAGCAGTCACCCTTGCCGAAGTATCCCGCCGTGCCAATACACATGTTGGTACCTAGACTGGCTTCCGACAACAACCAATCCTTCCCGATATTGCCTCCCTTGAGTGCCATTCCTGGGATCTGGTCCAGCTATGGGTCTCATTTGCCCTTGCTGGCAACAGACGGCAGGATGATGTTTGGAGCCACTCCGATACCTTTGTCAGCTTCGTCCCAGATGCCTTGCACGTTCGACAATTACTACCAGGATTCAAACGGGAAAACGATCAGTCTTCCTCAAATCAAAGATCCGGAGCACGATGCGCGCGGTTTGTCGTTACCTAAAATCGACTCTGGCGACAAATCAGTCAAAACAGAGGTTCCTGGAAAGAAATCAATTCCCACGCCTGAATCTACTCAACAAGCAAGCGAGACCTGAAAAGACGAATCTGTCCGCTAATCTTTTGACTCTGCCAGCAGCTGGTTCTGCTTGAGCAGAGGAAAGCGTTTCAGGAGCCAAAATAGCAACTTCCTCTACATACCTTAGTCTCTCTTTCACAAATCGTGGGTCTAGTCAAAAAAAATTCATTTCTGCTCTGCCCCATCTCCGAATTACAAGTCTGATGTGCTTATGATTCCGGAATCTCTTGATCTCATGTACATGTCAAGTATGCCTCTTTACAAAGAGGAAAAATCCTTGAGGGAAAATTAATACAATAATAAATATACATCATTCTATACTCGTGGAGACACATCATCTTTTCCATAAAATTCAACGAGGCTCCGCTCAGAGCTTGACAAGCCCTGTATTACGCTGGTCATACTATGGTATGTGTCACTATGATCAACAGAACTCGTCTCGGTCGATTTTGCAAGCATAGCAGATGCCTTTACAAAAGCACCATAGGTTTTATAGACCATCTTTCTGATGCGAGATGATTCATGCGCCAAGTATTGATGAAGTGCACTATCCATGGCCAGAATTAGTTCGTGATTGATGATTAAAAGGAATGGTTTGGCCTTCAGGAGCCGGTGCAATGAGTCAACAAGGAAATATAGGAGCTCTTCTTGAATCTGGGAACGGCTTTCAAGTGTCCCAAAAATTACCGCGAACAAGTCCAAACTTGGATACATTCCACACATCATTTCTTCGAAGACCTCCGAGAGAGCCAGCTCAATGAGATTCATCTTCTCTAAATGTTTTGGCAGAATGATCTCCAATAATGCAGACCATACACGGGGCAAATTCATTGAATGACGACAAACCAATAATTGCTTTAAAATCATCAATGCAGTGAGTTTTTCGGAGGTTTCAAAACTGAGATAAAGCCACAATGAATCTTCAACTTCCAACAATTGCGAAGAATGTGCTGCATCGTCATATTGTGCATCTTGTAGGTTTTTGAGGATCTGCGCAAGCTGGCCAGAGGTAATGCAGCCCTTAGATAGGTCTTGACAAATCGAATCAAGACCGCTTTCATCTGTACTGTCATTTGTCATAGATAAACGTGCGATCAGAAAGTTAAACCAATTGAGGTCTGTGTACTTGTAATCTTTCGCTTTCTGAGGTGACCCGCCTTTGGGGTCCTCGTAAATCTGAATCGGACGGCTCTTTGTGGACATGCAATTCAAAGGGTCTACTTTTTCGATAAACGATTCAATAGAATTCGAGAAGTTTGATAGTTTCACTTGAGCAAAGTCATCCACCAAATCCTTCGCAGGATCAGAATTGAGTTTAGCCACGAAGTCGGATTTAAGACCTTGAGAATCAGATTTCGCAAAAATATTCTGGAATGAACGCTGATGTGTTGTTGGATGAGGTAAGCTCGGAACGCTAGTCGTTCTGTCAAAATGCTCTGGTTCTACCTCTTCCTCATTTTGCACATTAACGAAATCGTTCCGAAATTGATTTTTTGACTTCCCATTGGAAGGCTCTATATCATCAATTTCGTGATTGTTTCCTTGATGTTCATTGAGTGACCCCGTCAGTATACTATGAGAGCTAGGAGCCAGTGAAGAAGATGTTGGTGCCTTTGCCGGAAATAGCATTGTGAAGTCAGATGGGTGCTTTAATGGAGATAAGGAATTTGACATCCCCGGAGCAATAAGGGTAAACTCGGACGGATTGAGTGCTGATGCATCTTCAAAAGCTGATTTGTATTCCGTTTCAAGGCCAAGTAGACTCTTTATAGCACTTCGATTCTGCTGCGTAGTTTTATTCAACTGCGCCATGAAATCGGCTTCATTTGACTCATACACGTTCTTTAAAAGTTCTTTGTATGAGTCGATGATATCTGTTTGGTAGACGATAGGAACTAAGTTCAATAAAGTACTCACAATTGCTGTAAGACTGTGTGGTTCTGTGAGTCGAGAATCCATAATTCGAAGCAAACAATGCATCAGAGTGGCTAGAATTAAGCTTTTTGACTTGATGAGCTGCATGACCAAGGTTTTGTTGCTGCGAATTGCATCCATGTCACAGATGTTAATCAAAAGAGAGTTTATTGATCCTAAGATCTCATCACTCTTCAAAATACCCGAGATGAGCAGCCAGCACTCATCACGATTTGTCGTAGTAACGAAGCACGTTCGAACAAATTCCTCAGGCCCAAGAATGTCCGCAAGTCCTGCTGCTTCAAGTTTGGTTGATAAAAGCGTTTCGAAGCATTGGGGATGAGATACAGAAACGCTTAGTATTTGGGCCTTGAGGTCATTTGGCAACAACATTTGGGTCAACAAGACAGACTTCAATTGATCGACACCACTCTGAATCTGCTTGAATCCCTTTGAGGAAAGTAGTGTTTTGATGGTATCAAGGTTGACATGTTCTGGCTCTTTCTGAGCAAGATGGCCATTTGCTGTCTCTGGTACAGATGCTCTTAAATCCAGATTTGGCTGCGAAACAGCTAAAGCCATCATTTGCAGCGAGAACAGCTGCCTAAGATTGCCGTTTTGAGAGGTCAATGATGAACTATCCCGAGATGCTTGTATAGACAGTTTCAAATCGTGTTCGTGACCATTTTGGCGATTGTGAATTCCTTGAAACCTAAGGAAATCGGATGTAGCTCTGCTGCTTGACCTTTCGTCTTGCAGCTGAGAGACATGTTGTGATATGTCGTCGGTGGATTGGTTCGGGGTGTTGAATAATGGTGTATGTCCATTTCGGGAACTGCTTCTAGAAATAGATTGTCGCCCTCTCAATTCTTTGTTTTTTGCCATAATGGCCTCCTTGATAGATGGTCTTGATTTGCGAGGTGGTACCATCGAAGGTGTTTGGCCACAATGTTTCGGGCGAGACCTTTCCAAAGCTTTGATTGTGTTGGAGTCCAAACGACTCAATAGATTAGAAGCAGCGTCAACAGCAAAAACGTAGTACCTCCAGAAAGCATCCTTTGCAGCCAGACGAACTTGCACATTCGGATCTGGCAATAACTTGAAAAGCACGCTTTCGATAATTTCACAGCTCGGAGGAACTGGCCAAGTTTTGTGGCTCCTAATCATGTAGATTTGCAGCCAGAACGCGGAGTAGGCTCTCACGTTTGCGCTTTTCTCCCGCGCAGATAATTGTATTTTCTGCGCCAATTTGTTTGAGAGAAACGTGTTGGCATAAATTGCGGATATGACGATGTGTGCGTTGGAGCTTGTGAGATGCTTGGTGTTTGAGCAAAGCTTGAGAAGGGTCGGCCAAAATAAGTCCAACAATGCTCCGAAGTCCTGCTTCAAGAACATAACCAACTCCTTCACAAACTGGCATGCATTCAAACACAAACTGGTGCGGAGAGACATGAGTCCTTTGCAAATTGCGTCTGCGGATTGCTTTAGATTGAGCTGCAAAGCATCCGGAAACAGAGTTCGAGAGTTACCGCGGAATACTGCCCGCAATGTGGATATTGATTTCTCTCGCGCAATCCAGTTCTTCTCAGTCTCCTTACCTTCAAAACAGGGCATACAGCTGGCGAAGGCGCCGTTGAGCTCCTCTTCATTCTCCATATTCAAGGGCTCAACATTGTCCTCCAAAGAGTACCCGACAAGAGACGATAGTAAGACATCTAGATCTGTATTTGCCTCAGGAGCAGGTTTTATAGGCTCATTCGGAGTTTGACTGACGAACTTTTTCTCTGGTAAAACCTGTATTTTCTTACCTTCAGTGCGTTCAGGAAGGGTTGAAGACGTCAGAACGGGCTTCACGGGCACGCGAGGCAGTTCCCTCTTACTCTCATACTCACGCAGAAGAAGCGAATCGGTGCCTATGATGGAGGTTCGCAATGCAGCATCTACGTTTAAAGCCTCGAGCACCTTCTGTAGCTCAAACCTATGGAGGCGATTGTGTTTAAGATCGAAATAGTTGGCAAAGAGAATTTTTACGTTGGAGATGAGCATGGCGTCTTCCGGAGAGCGCGCCAACACGCGAGCGAGCGGCTCGAAAAACGCATGGAGATCCAAGTTGGCGTTGATCAGCAAAAGCGTGTTCAACCACACCACCGACTCGTTGGCCAAAAGCAGGCTGCCGTTCTTCAACCCGATCTCCGCAACGGCGCGTTCCGTTTTCCGCGGCGAACTGAGCCAGTACGCCTCCAACGCCCGCCGCGCAGACATCTTCACGGAGCTTCGGGCATCGGCTATCTTGGGCACCACTAGCGGTAGCACCACCGCACTCACATCCGAGAGAATGGTGCCGATTTTATCCTGGATGCTGACGCGCTTGACCAAGTGACACACCAGACTGAACGCGAGCAATTGGAGCTCGGGATCCAGAAGATTCATGGATACGGCTAGTGCCTCGAAGTATCGGGGCACCGACGCTAGTTCTACGTTATCTTTTTTCACGTGCGTTTTGAACAGGAGGAGGACGTCACGGCGAGACTCTTTTTTTCCGGAAAGAATGGCTCGGTGGAACGCATCGCCGGAGAGAGCCATCGTTTTGATTAGTTTACGGTTTGTGATTTAAGCGGTAAAGGGCGGGAAAAGGCGGGGAAAAAGGGGGAAAGGGTGAGAATAGGGATGTGGAGATGTGGTTTATGGGGAAGAGACGCTAATTAGTGGGCTGCGTCGTTTTGTGCCGCCGGCTGAAGATGTAGTATTCTCTTGATCTGAAGTGTAAACAGTAGGATGTTATGTGTAGGTTTAGACAGGGTCCTGGTAAAGTTGCAGCTAATAGTAAGAAAAAGGTTTTAATTACTTAGAATGAATGGAAACGACATTTTGTTTTTATCGTAGAAGTAGAGCATATGCAATGTTTCGGCCTTGTATCGTATGTATTGTATCATTATAGTTTGTAAAGCGAAGAAAGATGAGTGACTGTAGATGAGTGACTGTAGATGAGTGACTGTAGATGAGTGACTGTAGATGAGTGACTGTAGAAAACGGGACATAAGCTACTCCTTGGAAACGGCCCAAATAAGCCCCAAAAATGCAACCAGCACAGCCATGATGATCTGCGACTCCTTCTTCGAGACCTGGTGCAAGGCAGTAGACTCGTAGCCCTTGTTCGAGATGGGAATCCGCAAGATCTCATGGTCGTCCACCGGCAATTGTCCCTCTTGCATGCGTGTGCTTTTGACCGTGGAGAGAAGCAGCTCGTTTTTGTCGCGCACGGTGACCTCTTGCACATTTCCAAAGAAGTCGGTAAGTCTGACGGTAGCAGGGTCTCTGCCGTAGAGATCGGTGCGGATGCCCGGATGCGAGTGCACGTTCTCGAACGTGTACTCCTCAAAGAGCTTGTCGATGGTAGTCTGCGAGTTCTTGTCGATCTTCTCGAGGAACTCTAGCGTGTAGTACGTAAAACGATCAATGACAGCCACACCAACATCCATGTCGGAATGGTGCGAGTACGAGCTCTCGTCGAGTCTGGAAGAGCCCACGCAGAGAATGTTGGGCGAATATATCCGCAGGTACATGGTGTTGGCCTGGCAAGTATCGATCATGAAGAAGATCTCCTTGTACCGCTTCTTCTCGTGCATCTGCTGGAACGTGTCGGCCAAGTCGTACGCGCCAATCTCCTCCGCATCCTGGAACTTCAAGAACTCGTTGCCGCCGTGCCCGGTCAAGTAGATGAACACATTGGAGTTCTCGTCTGTGAGTAGCCGCTTGCTCCGGGGCTGATTCTCGTCCCAGCGGTCCGTAAGCAACCGCACAAAGTTCTCGACGGTCACCTCGTAGCCGCGGTAGTCGACCTCGATGTCGTCTCCGTAGAGATCGATCGCCTGGTCCATGTTGTTGAAGATTGTTCCTGGGAAGGCGTTTCTGGGGTTGCAGGCGATGTCGTCCGCCATCATAAGGATGATCTGCGAGTCGGGAACACCGAGCCGTTTCACCGTACGGTACAAGCTGAGCGTGTTGGCCATGTGTCTGTAGTTAAACCAGAACCTTGACGTCGACACAAGAACGGCCCAATTGTTGGTGTGGCCGGAGGTGCTGAGCTGTTTTTCCGGCGATATGGCCTCGGCGGCTTCTAGAGCGTAGACCGAGGATATTATGGCCCATAATAGCCATGGGATGTTGAGTTTCATGGCGTTGTGGGTAGAGTGTGTAAGCAAGTAGGTGGTCTGGGGTATAGGTACACAAACGCGAATTTTTCGATCCGGGTCGGGAAAAGAAGGAAGAATTAGAATTGAATTTTATTCTTTAAGAACATGGTTTGGGTTGGGATTTTATTGGGTACGAACCGAGTTACTTCTTGTGTGTGTTCAGAGGGGCTCTCAACATGGTAGATACATAAAGGAAGAAAACGGGGATGGCGACTTGGAATTTTGGTGCGGGACATCAATTATGGATCACTAATCCCAACGGATTTGGGTTTCTCCAAGTTCCGATTTCTCGCTTAATGCTCTCTCATTGAACTCTTGCGTTCCCGCCTCTTTCTCTCCTTCCTTGATTTTATTTTTTTCGGCATCGATCAATTTCTTAAGGGTTTTGTAAACGAACCAGCAATCCATGGAGTAGTCAGATGCCACGATCAACTCGTCTACCTGCCGTTGAGTCAAGGTCTCTAACAGCTTTTCGAAGTGGGATACCGCGCCGGCCCCAAAGACACCCTTGACTTTTCCCTTGTATTTTTTAAAGAGGAGGTCTTGCTGCTTGATTGTGGCCGGTGAACTCAATCTTTTGAACTTTTGCGAGCGCCCATTGCTTTGCGACACAATACCTAGTAAGTAGGGCAATTTGCCGGTATTGATAAGCAGTTTTGTTTGACGCTGGCATTTAAAGTTGCTCGCAAGAAGCTGTTGCCTGCTGGCATTCTCGACCAAATACAATGAGCATGTATCAGATTCGTTTTCGTCCGTGTTTTCCACGACCCAGATTCTCCTAACGGTGCTTGCTTGGGCGCCCCAAACATCCCGTTCCAATCTGACCCAGTTGTTGTTGTAGTCCTCATAAAAGAGCTTGCTCAAGATCTTCAGAGCATTAGTTGGAGTCTCCTGAAGTTTGAGGAAGTCTGCGAACCCTCCTCTTTTTTCTAACTTGATCTGCCAGTTAGCTTCACGATTAGATCTCTGTAGAATATTTTGGATAGCCTTCTCACGCTCGATTGCAGCCTCAAGCTCAGCTTCCTGATCATACTCTTTTTTCTCTTCTTCCAAGTCCTTGAAAGTTTTCTTGTTCACGTTGTGCGTAGCTGGTAGTCCGAATAGAATAGGCACAGACAGGATCCCAAGACTGGTAGCATCTGCCATGTCAATGATATGGCAATGTTCTTTTCCATGATGAAGTCTGAGACCACGGCCAATCATTTGGGTGAGCAACGGTCTGGACTTGGTGGGCCGCGCCAAGATAAGAGAATCAATGTTCGGGATGTCGGTGCCCTCAGTGAACACCAAAACATTACACAAAACGTCGATTTTGCCCGACTTGAAATCTTCTAAAATCTCTCGCCTTTCATGTTTCACGGTCTCGCCACTGACATACTGGGCATTGACGCCTTGAGCTTGGAGCACTCCACAGAGCGTCTTACAGTGCTCCACAGACACACAGAAAATGAGCGTGGACTTGAGCTGGAGCTTTTTTCTGATTCTTTTATATGCAAAGGCTAGCTGGAGATTGACGTCTTCGGTATTGACACAAGTATCGAGTTCTGTCTGTTTGTAGTCGCCCGCGACTACCGACACAGCATTGAGGTTCATTGCAAGCTTGATTGACAGGAAACGCGCGTCACACAATTCATTTTGCTCGATCATAGTTAGCAAGTTACGCTCATAGACTATCTCTTCAAATACATTCCCCAAAGACTGTCCATCTGCCCTCTCCAAAGTAGCTGTGAAGCCCACCACTTTCGTGTCCAGCGACGGTTCCAAGGCGCCAAAATGGCCCAAGATCTTCGTCCACGAGGAGGCAGTCGCATGGTGGCACTCGTCCAATACAATAGCCTTAAACTGGGCGGGATCGTACCAATTAAGCCTGGTTAGTCTCACCAATGTGGGCACGGATCCGACAATGATATCGGCCTCGGGCGACGGTTTTTGTCGTTGCATATCTATATCTACACAGAGAGTTGGATTTACGCGCCGAAGCGTCTGTGCTATCTGTCTCACAAGCTCCTCTTTATGTGCCAAAACTAAAGTCTTTGATCTCTGTTGAGAGGGAGACTGTATCTTCGGGATAAGGTGTGACATGACGACTGTCTTACCGCCTCCTGTAGCCAAAACAACGGCTGGTCGATTTACCCCGTTTTTAAACGCATCGAGAACTTTGTTCACCGCATCTAGTTGGTAATCTCGTAGCAGAATGGGTTTCTGCACAGCAATTGAGTACCAGCGACGAAACATTAAGGATATTTTGAGTGTGAACTAGATGAATTTCTTATTTTGGAGTATTTTTGATTCGATCCCATGGAGCGAACGTGAATTTAAGATATTCTATGTTTAAAAACCGGTGCTTTATATGAAGGATAGATTGAATAATGAAGTAGCTTGGATAAAAGCTGGAGCATCACACATAAGGCATTTTTTACTTATTTAATTGAAAAGTTTTGGGACTTTTTCATTATAGATTGTTCTATTTGCTAAGAGTTGTCTGTAATCTAGTAGCACATTTAGTGTTGACAACTATATTTGATTCGCTCGAACAACTCAACTTCTATAAATATCCACTCTCGTTCTCTTGTACACATTGTGGTAGTACAAATCCGAGTTCTCCACTTTTTCGACATTGTCGGGTGCATTGGCATCAGGACCTTGAATGTTAAGCACAACATAACTGCCCTCTGTGCGGTCTGCATCTCTATGCGGCCTAATAAACTGTCCCGGGTTGACGACAATAACTCCCTTGATCACCTTGGCAAAATATTTGAGCTCGGAAGGAATAATCATGACGTCGGGGAGTGAGTCTCCAAGCTCAGAGAGCCCCATGTATGGTACTTCAAGACACGAGCCTCCAACCTCGATTTCACTTAGTTCCTCGCTCATCATACCGTCGTATAATGCGGAATTTGATTGATCATTGCTTGTCTTAATGGATCCGGGAAATATTGGATAGTATCGTCTCTGATCGAAAATATGGTTGGCAATTCGCTCGAACCTGTTGGAAGAAATCGAGCTGTCCTCGGCAGAAGACTTGTAGATATCTTTGAGATCTCTAAAAACGTCCAAATTTGAAGTTCCAAACATGACTTCATTGATCGAGAAAGCACTTGGGTTAGGAAAGCACTTGAAATTCTTAGGTAGACCAAGCTTCTTTCTGTCCAACGGAGATTGTGGATACGACGCATGCTTGCAAACAGCATCTCGGAGAGAGGGCATCAAAATGACCTGTATCAGTGAGTCAATCTGTTTCAATATGGGTGTCACCATGGCTCTGAATACGTCGTCGAGGTTCTTGGGTTGTTGGTTTGCAGTCAATCCCGAAACCTCGATGTCGCCCACCTGCACCGATTTGTTGGCCAAATCCACAAAAGGGCCAAAAAGAATCGCAACTTGGGGCTTGATGACGTCGTTCAATTTGGTAACGAGAGACTCGAGCTTGGTATAGTCGCAAGTAATCAGATTCGAGAAAGGACCGGCCGCCACGAAAACTTTGGAGCCAAGATCCGAATCAGCAGATTCGGTGAGCTCGGCGAGCGAGGAGACAGGAGCTCCGAGAGAAGGCAATGATAACACCTCGTGGACGACGAACGCACGGCCGGTTGGATTGCGGCCTTTCAAGCCCACAATCTGACCGGGAAAGAAACTAAACTCTTTCAAGTTTGACAAGTCCAAGGGAAGACGTTGACCAATGCCACCGAACCGCGAGGTCTCCAAGAACAACGACTTGTCATTCAACGACAGCGCGGGCATGGAGTCATAGAGCGGCGAGTCGGGCACAATACGGCCGCAGCAAATAATATCGAGCTGCGAGCTCATGCATGGGTTTCCAAGCAGAATGTCACTGTTTTTGTAGATCTCCAGGAGCTGCAGACTCACAGCATCGATCTGCTCATCGAGCACATCGGCACTCTCCAACAACTTCATCGCCATGGTACGGAAGCGGAACTTCTCCGGGTCGAAATTGGCAGCAATCTGCACCGACAGAGCCAATTCTCCCACCTCTACAGACGGATTCAAAGACTCAACTACAGTATCTGACTCGGCCAGAGCCATTGCACGGGGACTCAGAGGCACCTCTGCCTTCGAGGGGGATGACCACGGCTCACTACTGGGAACATCGTTTCTACGCTTCAACCGAGGACTGGGATCTACCGTCTGCGGACTGGACGAAAAGTCGAATCCTTGTGCCTTTCTTTTGTTGCCTGCAAGGTCCCGGACCTTCTTCAACGCCGGAGTTCGCTTGTTGTGAGCATACGTTAGGGAACTCTGTAGGTGATGCTGGAATCTGTCGAGATTTGGCGCGCTGAGGTCCATATCGCCGTCTCCTTGAGTTACAACGAAGGACTCCCATTGGACGTATACATCGTTGTTTGTGAGGTTGAAGAGGTCCTTGATGAGCAAAAGTTTGCCGAGGGTGATCTCGTCCAGCAGACCAAACTTTGTGCGGAACCAATCCTTCGTGGCGGTGTCTATTTCTGTGGGCATGGTGAGACGTGTTGGTTGGTACGCGTTAGGTAAATAGATGAGTAGGTGAAGAGTGCGCGTGTGGAGTGAGCGATGAGGGAGATGAGGGAGATGAGGGCGATGGGGGCGATGAGGGAGATGATCTGGAACCGCTGAAATGGTTGGAATTATTTCTGTGTTGTTTTGTGGTTTTGGAGATCCTTCTGTTTCTCTTGCTCGTGCTACTGTTGCCAAATTGGGTCTGTTTCGTTGCTCCTCTAAGCTGTGCTATTGCGAATATGGCAGCAAAACCAAAAGGAGCGCCTATTGGAAAGTTACATAAACTCGAAGTATTTTCCTTTCTGAAAAATTTGCCTCAATTGGGACAATTCTGGTCCATATGAAACGTTCTGGCTCTGGAACAACCAGTAAGCAATCCCTCTTTACACCACCATACCATCAATAAACATTCGCCATGCAATATAATATATACGAGCCTTCAAAGCATTCGAAACGGGGCGCCCTGCCGCCAATCCGAATCACACAACATTCTTTTATCAATACCGGTCCGGAGGTGTACACCTCTCTAAGCTTCGACAGCAGCGGATTCCTCGACTTTGTCGGTCTCGGAAGCAGCCTCGGCCTCAGGAGCCTTCTCGGCCTCAGCAGTAGCCTCCTCAGTCTTCTCAGTCTTGTCGGCCTTCTCCTCAGTCTCCTCGATGGCCTCCTCGGTCTTCTCGTCTCTGTCATCCTTTCTAGGCTTCTTTCTGTTGTTGTCCTTGAACGAGTTTCTTCTCTTGGTGACCTCGTTGACACCGAAACGCTTGCTGGACTCTCTCATCTCTCTGAAGGTCAAAAGAGACATCTTCTTCAAGATATGCTGCTTACCCTCAACCTCGTTCTCAGCAACAATGCCCTCAGGGTAGCTGACAGAAACACCCAAGAAGTGTTCAGCATCCTCCAAGGTCTTGAACTCGACATCAACCACACCGAAAAACTCCTTGGTAGCACGGTTCTTGATACGACGGATCGAGCACACACCCTGTTCCTTGGGCAAAGAAGGCACGATCTTCTCGGAAAACCACTCCTCGACCTCCTCTTGCGTGGTCTCGGATGGGAACCCTTCGATGTGAACGGAATTTCTCTTTTTGATGTTCTTGACCTCGTTGAAGTCCTTGATTGGATCCTTTCTGCGCACCATGTCCTCGTTGGCGGACAAAACAAGCTTGTCGGAAGCCTTCAAAGCGGCAATAACCTTCTCTTCCGGTCTGTATTGTCTCATGCGGCCAAAGGTCAAAAGGGTCTTCAACTCGACCCAGCCATCGTTGGCTTCGTAGATTCTCCACAAGAACTTGTCCTGTTGGAGGTTGGAGTCCGAGAAGTAAAACTCGACTTGCTTTTTGACTTTGTCTTCGAAGTCTTCACCGGTATAGATGGAATCAGTCATGTTGTGTGGTTGGGTTGGAGATGAGGGTATAGGTAACTTTTCACTTTGGGGGAGACACCCGGACCTCCCACGCTAGGGCAGATTGGGGGGTGGGGATTAGGGATGAGGTTAGAGATGAGGTTTTAGTGGTGGAGCGTGAGAGAGATTTGGGAGAGAGGGAAATTGATGAGATGTGATTGATTTTTACTCTTTTTTTTGATTGATTTTCTCATTTTGTGCCATGATTTGTTGTGTTCAATCGCTGAATCTATGTACAATGAGTGTGACTGCGAAATCTGAAACACCTATATGGCGGAGCGATGCCTATGAGAATTCAGAGACTGCTGGACACAAAATCAAGTACAAAGATGCTCCACAACAACGTTCAAGTACAATAATTTATGCTATAGGTCATGATAATCAGTAATATTTTAGTTTACATCGAATCCGAGATAGTTTAGTGGCTAGAATCTCCGCTTGTCGCGCGGAGGACCGGGGTTCAATTCCCCGTCTCGGAGCTTTCTTTTTGTCTTTTTGAACTCTTAGGAACAGAGAACCATCGGGCTTGCAAAACTTGACAGATGAAATTCCTGAATTTTCAATTTCGTTCAGTACGTCTGCCAACTTCTGAAGTCGATGCCCTCTGTGGTGTACGGGTCTATACCCACTACTTACAGTTGCGATATCAGGAATCACTAATTAATGCGCTACTTGGCTACAAATCATTCGCCAAAGCTCATATCGTCAATTTTTAAACGATCGGTCATGTCTTTTGTGCAGGCTGCTCCTGAGAGAAAACAGAAACTCATTGAAAACTACACTTCTATCGAAACACAGGTGAAAAATGCCGAAGTAGGAAAACCAGTCACACTAGTGGCAGTATCGAAGTTGAAACCATCCTCGGATATACAAGCATTGTATGACCATGGCGTGCGTCATTTTGGTGAAAATTACGTCCAAGAGCTCGTGTCCAAAGCCAAGGAATTGCCAAAAGACATCAAATGGCACTTTATTGGAGGCCTTCAGACCAACAAATGCAAGGATTTGGGTGGCCATATCGAGAATTTGTATGCGGTTGAGACCATTGACAGTTTGAAGAAATGTAGGAAGCTCGATTCGGCTCGCGAGGGCACGGGCTTTGCCAAAATCAATGTGTACTTGCAGATCAATACCTCGGGCGAGGACCAGAAGTCGGGCTACTCGCTTGAGAAGCTAGATGAATTATATGAGACTGTAGAGTTTCTTCTAAATAAGAGCAAAAACCTCAACTTGGGGGGTCTCATGACCATTGGGCTGTTTGCTGAATCTACTGGTGATCTCGATGAGAATAAGGACTTTGCTGCTTTGTCTACTTTGAAGAAGCAACTCGATGAGAAGTACTCGACCTCTTTGCTGCTCAGTATGGGTATGAGTAGCGATTTCTTGCTTGCAATCAAGCAGGGCGCCCTGTCTGTTCGTGTTGGAACTTCAATTTTCGGCGCCCGTCCACCTAGAAATTGATTGGGTCCGCAACGAAAATGAATCAGCATTTGAGAATGAAACTAAAACATGCATGGGCGGGCCAGGTAACACTAACGCTTCTGTTGTTAGAATAAGTGATAAGATTGGTCGAAATCACTTCCTAATTACACTACATAGAATAAGTCAATGAAACCACGAAATGATCACTAAATGAATAAGTCAATGAAACCATGAAATGATAACTAAAAGAATAAGTCAATAGAACTACGGTATGATCTACTCATATAATTCATTCAGATCACGGAAACAGTTCTGTATTTGAGAATGGTATCATTGGAAACTATAAACGATAAGCCATTTTGGCCTTCCTGGCACTTTAAGCCTTCTTGGACTTCTTGGCATTTTGTGCTAACTTAGCCTCTAGTTCTTTAACATCCTCCATTGGAATATGTTGGTTGTCATCAATAATGGCTTCAGTCGTGTGGCCTTCGGCGTCCTTGACGTTGATAATTTTGTCGCCTTTGCCCTTTCTAGCTCTCAAATTTGCCTGTTCTTCGCCCTTGCTGGAAATACCAGTCAGTGAAGCGGCTTGTGCAGTCTGCATTGCCTCTTGTTCGGTTTGTGACTTCCACTCTGACGAGTCACTGACGTCAGCCTTCAATTGCACCAAATTGCTGTAGTAGTCCTTTCTTACCCTCAAGTCATTATCGAGGAAATTCGTGAGCTCCTCCTCCTTGGTGAGAATAAGTCTTGATGCCTTTGAGCCGATAATGTAAAGACCAAAGAAAAGATGCTCAGAGAAGAAGAGAGTCAACATCAACAAAACTGAAGAGGATACGTTGATGCTAGCTTTGTCGAAAGCAAATTGACCCAAAGTTTTAGGAGGTTTGGTGCCGTTTCTGTAGAAAGAGGTGACAACTGGTGAGATCACAGACCCCAACCAAGCCAAGATGAGGAATGCTTGGTCCCATGGATGAATCAGGTCGCGTCTCGAAGGTACAGGTGGACGGTAATACTTTCCACTAGCCAATTTCCAGGTATCGAGCTTAAAAATAATAACATTGAAAATCAAGCATACGGCAGGGGCCAAAGTCCACACTGGGCCAAACATCGCGAGATAGCCAAACTGTAACGCCAATGAGCCAAAATCGTCATGCAAGTTGAACTCGGGCAAAGCGATTGACTTGCGCACGGTATCCAACCATTTGTCTTCCTCTGAAGAGTAATAAATAGGAGCCTCTGGCTCCTTTTTAAGAACCTTTGTCTTCACAAAGTTGATCACTCTAGGCAAGATGAGGGGCAACGCATACTTCAATACCAAAGCTATGACTTGATTGGTGACCATGAAAAAGAAAAATTGGCTGTTAAGTCTATCTTGGTTGATGATGAAGTCCTCCTGACGTTTCACCTTGGCCAAGTAATGAAGCATAAACTTGCTTTCGGGGATTTTAGTGGTGAGGGTGGCCTTAATTTCAGGCAAGTAGTCCTGGATGAGATGGGCGAAGGGCAAGTACACGAAAGATGTCACCAAGAGAGGCACGTAGCCCGTCAAAAAGTTCAAGATGAACGTCTTGGCAAGAAACGAGTCGTACTGCGAGTACTTGTTGTCGTGGCATTCCCATGCCACATACTTGTTGACGGTCATCTTGTACACGATGGTTAAAACGGGAACGAACACGGCAAGTGCGACCGTTGGAATTAACTTCAAGAGGGACTGAAGCGGACCATCGTAGATCTCTGCGGTGAAGATTTCAACGGTGAAGCAGAGCATCTGAACGGCAAACAACACCGTCACAAAGACAAGCGCCACCGGCACAAACGCCCACTGTTTCATGAAGCGCGCACCATCATGTCTCTTGCCATGTTTGTATGTGGACTTCAACTCGAAGTCCTTGTTCAAGCTGGAGACCTCGGCGTCGTGCTGCTCGAGCTTGTGGCTGTTCTGCACGCCCCACACGCTGGCCAAGTAGCGCTCGCGGCGTTTCCACGTCAAGATGAACACCACGCTGCCCACCAAGTTCACGAACGTGTATGTCATGGAGTAGTTCTTCGACTTGCTGTAGGCCACCGCGCCGAAAACGGAAAGAAGCACCAAATAACCTACGTAGTGCTTGAGAAATTCGAAATACATAGCGATCCCCGTGCCGTACACCTTCCTGAACGTCGACGTCTGCAACGAAGCAGAGGCCAAGCTCTTCTGCGTGCGCGCGCCGAGCGACGCATCGGACAAGTAGCCCGAAACGGGCATGATCGCATCTACAAAGGCCCACTCGCCCCTACCGGGCGTGATCCCCATCCCACTCACTTGCTTGCTTCCTGTCAAGTAGTGGTACACGAGCTGCGTTCTGTCTGCCGGCGCGTCGTCTTTCACGGTGACACCGAACTCAAAACATTTCACGAGGTCCTGCTGCACCAATTCTGTGTATGAGGCTGCGGAAAGCTGCACAAACAACAACGTGGAGTGGGCAGAACCGGGTCTGGCCTGGAAGTTGAAGCCTGCGGTCAGCAACGCAGACATAAGCGTCGAGAGAGATTTTTTGGGGGTGTTGGCTTTCACCAGAAACACAAAGTCCAGTTTGTGGAGCGACATTGCAATTGTGTTTTGGGAAAGAGATACTTAATAATTAGTAGTGGTGGTAGTAGTGGTAGTAGTGGTAGTAGTAGTAGTAGTGGTGGTAGTAGTAGTAGTAGCGCTAATATTAGTGAGTATATAAAGGGTGACGAAAGAGTGCGGCTGGGTAATTTGGGGAATGTAATGGTGAGATGGAAAAATTGGGGTGGAAATCGACTCAATTCCTGCAATTGGATCTGTTCAAGTATTTTTTTCGGCTGGTTCTGGTCCCGTTGATGGTGTGGTTGGGTTCTGTTGCTCTTCCTAGTCTTACTCTTCACTACTCAATGAAGCCATACATTTCCTTTTGGTATTTTTTCAATTGTTCAAATTCGTAAACTTTATCGTTCATTATATAGGTTTCCTTATATACTGAGATATTGCACCACAAACGTCGTCCATTGGCTGGATTATTGGTTGGTGTATCTGGTATTGGCTATGTACATGGCTCAGTCGGAGCCCTTTTGACTAAAATATATAGATTTTATGTTACTACTGTAAACTAATTACTTGCCTTATCGTTCGAATTGTCGCTCGGATTGTCTACGGTGCTCGTTCTCGCGTTATTCTTGTTCTGGTCCCAGCACTTCCGAAAAGCCGCCATTTCGCCGAGACACTTGCGCCAATCGCCCTTGTCGGCATGGCAGAGTTGCAAGGCGAGGTTCTCCTCGTAGCAGCCGGTGTTGAGGATGCGCTTGTCCCATTCGTCCGGTTCGTCGTCGGCTATTGAAGTCATGCTTAGATAAGAGTGACTGGTTAGTACAGGAGAGCTATATGGTTCTATGTAATGGTACAAATACAGATAATATACTTAAGCAGTAGTACTTTCTAAATGGAGCAAAAAAAACAGTGGTTGATTGAGAGTCGTATGCTACTTAATTTTGGATTTTGTCTCGGCGGTTAGTCCCATCCAACGTATTCCCGGTCCACCACCCGGAAAATACGAACCTGCCCGGACTTGAGCTCTCCAAGCTTGTAATTTCCCGTAGAAACACTTCCGTCTTTATCATCCTCAATGACCTGGATCAGATTGTTCTCCGGGTGGTATGCTACAACAACGCTGGAGTAGAGACTGGTCTCTCCTACAGTAAGGTCTTTGGGCGAAGCAAACTTGGCATTCTTCATGCAAACAATATCTCCCGGCATAATGCTTGCATATGTTGCCACCAGATGAGAACCTGCTTTGTAAATGACAACTCCAAACGATTTCTTTCCCACTGGCTGTAACACGCTTGGTTCACAGTCGAGCAAGTCGAAAATAATATTGACGATAGACTCGTTGTTTTGGCTTCCAATGAGCCCTTTCGCAGTTTTGATTACTAGGCTTCCAACAGCATGTCCTTGCTCTTTGAGAGCTTCTTCTTGTATTGGTGGGGCTCTTACTATGCGAGACCCGTTCAAGTGAACGCTTTCTCTTGGACGTTTCTGGTCAAACTGAAGTTCAAGAACAATCTGAGATAAATCACTGTAGAGAATGTAAAAATCCTTGTAAATGACGTTTCGATGATGTCTTTTCTGCACGTCATTGGTGTCGACTTCGAATTGGACCTCAATTCGCTTTGACGAATAAAGCTCGGGGAGTTTATCTTCAATCCACCAGCCACTGGAGTTTGCAGGATCACTCAACTCCCTTTTTATATCTTCCAAGTCTTTCTCAATCAGATCGCTATCACTTCTGATTGAGGAAGTCAGGGATTTTCTTCCAAGGGAAAAGCTTCTTCTGAGACCATCGTGTACTGAGCTTCTTCTACGTGGCGGAGCATCTGGCTCTGCGTATGAGACATGATTTGAGAAAGTTTTGGCTTTTGTGGTGTTGAACTGTCTGGGGGGTTCACTGTAACTTAGCCCCGTGTCGTAGCTCGCCTCAAAATCATTAACGACCCCATCTGCACTGAGAGTTTTCATGGACAGTCCAGCAGCTGAAGAAATGCTTTTCTCAGTTTGAGCCAGGGACACTAGAGGATTTGGTGGTGGAGCATACTTAGTTTGAGGTGGAGAAGCCGGCACAGGTGGAGCTTCTGAGGGAATTGGTGGGATACATGACGGCACGGGTGGAGCAGAGTTAGCAGGTGGGACTGAGCTGGTTGGTGGGACTGGGGGGACTGCTGGAGTTCTGGGGATCGGTGGCACAGAGGAGCGTGGTGGGGGAGGAGGAGGCATCGAGACACCAATTGGTGGCGGAGCTCTCAGAGAATCAGATGGTGGAGGGGGAGGAGGTAACTTATGTGTTGGAATTCTATTGGATGTGGGCGGAAGTTCTTCATCTTGTGTCACGAGTCCACCGCGATCAGACACATCTTCGTCCGCTTCATATCCAGTTGCCTCTCCCTCCAAAACAGACTCTTCGAGTCTCGTGGCATCAATACTACGTCTAGGAGACGAAACACTTTCCGGATATGAGCTCAATTTTGTGTCCTGCAGTTCGAGTTTCTCGTTGGCCTCGCCAGCTGCTTCCACGTGTACAAAGTCCAGATTGTCATCAGACTCGCCCTGATGACACAAATCATCATTTACTACTGTATGTGAAGTTTCAGGTTGAGCCTGGCGAAGAGGTTGTGCCATGCCAGGTAGCGGCATTGCCAGTGGAGGAACGATCGGTACTGAAGGGGCGGAGGTTGGGGACGTTGGATTCTCCTGAGTTGATGGAATTTTCTTCAGCAGATTGCTTCTCTTTGGCTTAGAAGATTCTTTCTGAGGTGCGCCGAAAGGTGTTGACATGCCCATCATACCAAACATGTTTCTCCCGCCTGAAATCTTGGCCATGCGCTCGACTAGTCTACGTCTCTTGGCTTCCTCTTCATCTTCCTCATCCCCGTCCTCTTCGCCTTCCGCATCCTCTTCTGCACCTTCTTGGCCTTCGTCATCTTTGTGATGTTCGGCTTCATCTACTGTGGCACTGGTAGCTTCCTCGGCTTCCTCGGTCTCTGACGGCTCGCTTTTGGCATCTCCGTCATCGATGTCCTTTGGTGCTGTAACGGGGACGAAGTGCATATTGGTATCTTCATTCACAGTACCTCCTGTGGACAATGTTCGTGGTTTTTCTGTTGCGTGAGATTGCTCGGCGGTGGTAATGTCCTTTTTCGACATATCAAGACCTGCTTCGGACTCTACGTCGCCAACACTGCCTGTGGAGGTAGCAGAAACTAAAGACGGAGGAACACTTTCGAGCAGAGAGGCGGTGTTTTGGTTTTTAAGCGAAGCAGCTTTGGCCGCCTTCTGTTCGTCCTTCTTTTTCTGGCGAGCAGCAGCCTTTTCGATTTCCTCCTGCTGTTTTTTACGAAGCAATGCGATTCTTTCCTTTACGCTCACCTGAGGGCCGGCATCTTCCTCTTCCTTGTGCTCGGTTTGTTCGCGGAATATTTCGGAATTTTCTGCCACATCATGGAACCCATGTACAACATTGGACTGGTCGCGCGGCTTCACCGGTGGAATATATGTAGATTTTCCGGCGCCGATGAACTGCTTGTTGATGGCGTACGGGTCCTCCTTTCTGTGTGTGTTTGGCATGGGAAGAGGCACAGAAGGCACTGGTGGCTTAACTACTGTATGATCCTTAGTTACTGGAGAAAGACTAGCCGCCGGAACAGCAGCGGGAGTAGGCAAAGGCGCAGATTGGGATTCGGGCATATCGGCACCGGCATCACTCTCCGCCTCCTTCACGGGAGCAGACTCAGATTGTATTTTTGAAGCAGGAGGCAGAATTACAGGTTCTACAGGTTTGGGCGACTCAATGGTCACAAATGTTTTGGGAAACATACCCAGGCGACCATCCAAGGTGCCGATGTACCAATCGTCCGTCTCGATCTCGGTCACGGTGATGATTTCGCCGGCAGCAAAGGACAAATCATCTTCGTGTTCGGAATTGTACGCCAGGATGGATCTGACTTGGAAGGGCGGATCCATGGTCGTTTATATAGTTTTTGAGAATGGAATATGAGGGATTTTATTTGTTGTTGGCGGTAATTGGTGGGAATGTAGTTTGGTTGTAGGTATAGGGGTTGCCAAATACTAAATACTGTGGGGGAGGGTTGCTCACGTGAGGTAGATAAGAATAATGGGTAGTGGGAGCGAAAAGTGGTGGGAATTTTTGAAAATAGTGGAAGAAAGAGGTTAAGAATTAGATTTAGATTATTTTGAATTTGAGGTTCTGGATGTTTTGTTGGAAACGCAGAATGTTGACAGACGGTAAGTATAACATTGGTGGTGATAATGAGGATAGAATACCGGCGGGATATTGTTGTTAACCTTAATATATATTTTTGTTAGAAAGAAAGGCACTGTTTGAAATTGAGGTTTTGGTTTCATGTGATTGTTCATATTCTGCACCATCTTGAATGATCTTGGAGGTGTTCAATATCACAAAGATAGTTACTGGGGAGCGTAGGATTGTGTGGTTGGATTTGGTTTATTGAAGAGCCATAAATCACTTTTAATTTTGGGTACATTGTGATTTCAAGAGTTCATTGTAAATTCGAGAGTTCATTAGAGGGTTTGTGATTTCGAACATTACTGTGACGAATTGGTTTCAATGAATTTGAATAGTTCCAGAAGAGCTATTCCAATGAAATCTAGCAATTTGTAGATTGTCAGGCGAGAAATCACAAAGTGACGCAGAGATGCTCACACTCCATCTGTATTACAGGAAGAGGCAATATGGACTCTCTGGTGAGTTGTGTGCCCAATTCTAAAACTAAATTGCAAAATTTCCATTCACCAGTTTCCGTTCTCAATGTTGTTCTGGTTGTTCTCAGGGAGATCATAAGTATAAGCTGAATACGATCTCATTACTAGATAGTTGTAGCTCTACAATAATCTCCTAGTCATTAATGGAAATGTTTGATGAGCCGTAAGATTTTCACTAACACCAACTTGTGAGCGTCGAATCCAGATTCCTGAAAAACAAAGTCCATGTTTTTTTGAGTTCTTCCTTTTCGTGTATCAATTCCAACTTCGTATTTCTTGAGTGAAGCCACAGCCAAGTCTCAAATGACAAACCAAATCAAAAATTAACAAAACAGTACGATAGTCGACAAACCTTTCAAAACAATTTCGACAAGAAACACTTTTCCGAACTCTTTTCATGCACTATACACCTCTATCCATTGTACATCTCTATCCCGTATACACCATACACTATCTACTAAAACATCCACAGCATTCACAATGCAACAGTGAAATTTACGATTCCCACAATCTTCACAATTAAAACTCACTCCTTAAATTCTTCTAAATTTCTTCTTCCCGACTCCTCCCAACCCCACCTCATTGCCAGATCATTACCCCATATTTTGCACCCACTACTACTCCATACTGATTCACACAACCTAATCCATTCATTGATCCACCACATTTCCTCTCCTTTAACTTACTCAATATAGTAAATCTCAGCACGCTCTTCCCAAAATTCCAGTCACATCCTAAAATTTCTCCATGTCTGTATCGAAAAAAGTGACCACGACGGTTCCCATCACAGACGCCATTGTAGCCACCTTCCAGCCCTCAAAAGCACTCGCGGGCCACGACGGCGCCTCCATCACATCCTTGGATTTCGACGATTCCGGCCAATACCTTGTTTCCGCCGGCGTAGACAAGTCTATCCAGGTATACGACTGCTACAAGGGAACGCGCCATATCGAGGTTCCCTCGCAGAAGTACGGCGCCCATCTTGCCAAATTCACACATTCGTACGAATGCCTATATGCGTCTACGCCTCTGGTGGGCACCGCCGATCCGGATCACTCGATTCGGTACTTGGCATTGTCCACCAAAAGCTATCTACGCTACTTTAAAGGCCACAAGGACCAGGTGCTCCAGTTGGAGGTCAATCCTGTTTCTGACCAGTTCATTACCTCTTCGGCAGACCACACGGTGAAGAATTGGGACCTCCGCTTGTCTGCTCCAACGGGAAGTATTGGTGTAAGTTCTGCCTGTATTGTCGCCAGTGATCCTAGAGGCATTGTATTTGCAACTGCAGCAACCGTAGATGGTAGTAAAGGCACAGTCTCCTTCTATGACGGCGCCGCGTACGAAAAAGGGCCTTTTTTGGTTTCTGAGATCCCTGCGGGCGGAGAGAAGTGGACCAAGTTGGAGTTTTCCAACAATGGCCGATACCTCCTCATCGGCACCGATTCCTACAAGCACTACGTGTTGGACGCCATTCTGGGGAAGCTTCTTACAAATCTCGTGGTGCAGGGTCTGAGATCATGGCCTGCTCTAGATTACTCGACCACCGGATGTGTGTGCTTCACTCCGGACGGAAAGCTCGTGATGGCAGGAATGTCCAACGGCAACATCTCTGTGTTTGATCTTCTGGTTCTCAAGGCTTCCACCGAAAAGGTTGACTTGCGACCCTATACGATTTTGCGGTCCGACGCTACGGCGGCCAAGATCTTAGCCTTCAATCCAAAGCTCCTAACGTTCGCGTCCGCTGACGATCAAGTGGTGCTCTGGTCTACGAATCATGAGTAATACTTGCCCTCTACAAATTGCAAAAAAACTGCTTACGTAATATGATTGTCGTTCCTTCGTGTCCTGCGGATCACTTCCGCGTTCTGACCCATCACCTCAGCAAGAGGTCTCTGATGGCATCCATGCATAAGCAGCTATGCGTTTTCTTGCGACCCTACCCTGCAAACCGGAGACATCGGCACCGTGCCAGCGGCGCCTTCTCGCTCGTATAAGGCTTTCAGGGCGGCCTTGGAAGCCGGTCGAGACACCCGATTAAGCTTTCAGGCCTCAGCCCTGCCAATTGTTCCCGTATCTGTCCTGTTTTTGAAGCTTCTGCCTGGTATATAGTTTGCCGTCGGCAGTATTGTAACCAGATGCCGAGTCGCGCGCGTGTTGGCTGCAGGCCCGTCTATGCTTCCAATATTCCGTTTAAATACGGACACTTTTTCCGACCCGATCCGTCCATTGCCTCCGTTTATTAGTTGCGCTATTGATCCACTGCAATCCATTCCCTGTTCTAGATATTCCGGTTGTTGTGTCCCCATTTCTTCCATTACAGCTTCCATTCCAAACTCACATCTGTCAAAGCAAAATACACAGATCTTCGCGTAGTGACAGGGTCCCAGTCACATTTCAAGCCATCTTTTAGACACCATACATGATGTTCTTCAAATCCGAGAAAACAGAACCGGTAGCTTCCGTCGAGGTCAACAAGGAGGTGACGTATGTCCCATTCCAGGCCCCAGCTCCCGAATCCAAGACTCCAACGCCCGCCGAACTCACTGCAGAGCAGAAAGAGAAATACGAGTTTGTCCTTAAACACTTCCAGAACCCCGACTTGGTAGTTGCCCAGCTGGAGGAGGACCAGAAAGCCCATAAAGATGCACCCGAGGGCCACGGATTTACGCCTCTTACCTCCGATGAGAAGGCATGGCTTACTAAAGAGTGCTTTTTGCGCTATCTCCGTGCAACCACTTGGGTGCAAGCAGACGCTATCGCCAGAATTTTGGGCACGCTTGCTTGGCGTAGAGAGTACGGCATCTCCAAAGCTGTCTTTGATGACAATGAGGTGAACAGCGAGCTTGTTGCTGTCGAAAACGAAACAGGCAAGGAGGTGATTTTGGGCTACGATAACAACACTAGACCTTGCCTCTACTTGAAGCCCGGCAGACAAAACACCAAGTCCGGTCCTCGTCAGATCCAGCTCAATGTCTTCTTGCTTGAAAGAGTCATTGACTTCATGCCCTCGGGCCAAGACACTTTGCTGTTGTTGATTGACTTCAAGCCTACCCCTGTCTGTACTGTGAAGGAGAAGCTTCCACCTGTCAGCACTGGTAGACAGGTGTTGCATATTCTTCAAACACACTATCCTGAGAGATTGGGACGTGCTCTCTTGACCAACATTCCGTTCCTCGCGCGTACATTTTTGAACATCATCCATCCGTTCATCGATCCATTAACGAGACAGAAATTGGTCTACGACGAGCCATTCGCCAACTACGTTCCTCTTGAGCAGTTAGATCAAGACTTCGGAGGAAAAGTCAACTTTGAGTACGACCACGAAAAGTACTGGCCAGAGATGCTCAAAATCGCCAAGGAGAAGAAAGCCCTCTACATGAAGCGTTTCGAGGAGTTTGGCGCCACAGTTGGTTTGGCTGAAGAAGATTTGCGCGGCACCCACGCTGAACAACGGATGCCTGTTGACTGGTACAAACTTTAGGTGACACAACATCTGTGTCCTTAGACTTAGACATTTGCGAGCACAACTTTCGTTGTGTTTACCTCGTCATTGAAGACGAATACATACATATACATATTTAATGGTATCGACTGAGCCAGAATTGTCCAAATAGTTCTAATTTTAATGCTAATATACACTTATATAATGAAAGAAATGCAGCTCTCTAAGCAGTGTTGGAGGACGATTCTTCGCCAGCGGCCTCGGCGCTGGAAAAGAGATTGGCACACTTTCTCTTCTCAACCACACCCGTCTTTTCGCAGACCATGGTCTCCCAATCAATGGCAACCATCAGGTCGCCCGCACCGCCCTCGCTTTTGGCGAACACAACCCCCAAGTCATTTCTAGCAGTGGTCAAGTAGTAGTTCGAGCCGTCACCCAACGAGAGCACAACGGCCTTGACCAAATCGCCCGGTCTGAAACAGTCGATGATCTTCACCTTGTCGCGCTCTGTAGATCTGATATCCTGTGTTCTTATGAGTGCTCTGTACGCCTCCCCGATGTCCATTGGCTGAGCGCCCGGCATCGCATTCTGGCTGGACGCAACGGCGGCGTATGAAGACAAGATCTGCGACCCGCCGCCCATAGGCAACGACATATGCGCATTTGTGCCGATGGACCCGACACCGCCATCCGAGGACACGTTTCCATGGCCATACACGCACAAGATCTCACAGTGAGCCTGCTTCAGCTGGAGCCTGGTCACGCGGGCCAACACAATGTCGCCTTCTCGAGGCAAGTTTGTGGCGGCCGCGCGCACGGAAGCAACGGCGCTGGCTTCGATTTGGTCTGCGTATTCGCTATACTGGCTCTGCTTTCCGGCGACAACAGACACCAAAAACTTGCGGAACTTTGGCTTTGCGGGGTTGTTCTTGTCGTCTGCATCCTCCTCTGCGTCGTCTTCGGCAGGATCTTTGAGTTCTTGCACCACTTTTCTGCCTAGTAGGGTTGCTACCACCACTGGAAGAGTGTGTGCGCCGACTTTGACGGACGAAATGGCGGCGCCTTTTCCTGGGAAATAGCGGCACAATTCCTCTGTGCCGCCATTGTCGTTTGGTTTGTATTCTGGCTCGAGATACTGGCCAGGCACAACGGTGGTCATGGTTGTAGGTGGTCTGTAGTGTCTAGATGAGATGAGATGGCGATGAGGCGATGGAGATGGCGATGGAGATGGCGATGGAGATGGCGAAAAGTGTGGGGTAGGATGGAATTTAGCGATGAGACATAATGGAATCGGAAAAAATTTCTCAAATTTGTTTCGATTATTTTGTTTTAATTATCCGTTCTCATCACATTGATCGATTTTTGTACTGATTCAGACGATTTAACGTAGCTCATTGTACTTCTTACAGAACGACCACACTTGAACCTGTGAAGTATGTCTTATCCAGAACACATCGACGGAAAACCGCCAATGATCACTCTCAAGGAGTATGACGCTGCTCCTTGGGCTGGAACCACGTGTGTGGATAGGAACGAGGATGGATACGTCGTAGTGGTGATGGAGAAGCCCGAACAGATCGTGGCCAGAATCGATCCTAGCGGTTACGAGGCGCTCGATGCCATTTTCAGAAGCGCCCACGATAACTACTATCAGCAGTTGAAGGAGGATAAGGTCGAGAGAAAGGAGGCTTAGGGTGGCCGTCTACACAGCAGATTGTGCAGAAATAAACCAGTTCGGTAAAACATAATATATGAATTCATTGTTTGATTCCTTGTTTTAGAGTTTTTTGTTTGGTTGGGACTGGTTGCGACAGTCACACACATTTGCATCAATACAGCAGTAAACTGATCCATTCAATCCAACCATCTAGAATTTATAAACAGAAATCTTCTCACTTGTAGTTAAGGACTCCAATTTAAATCATTTATATTCGTAACGATAAATACTGTTCTCATTAATTATAGCAAATGCATTGAGATCTCCATGGCTCTGAAACCTAGAAGAAATGGGTGTTTTCCCGGCTGCTGGCATGGATCGTCATCTCGGCCTTAAATTCGTTTAGCTCCAGCTTGATCTGTTGTGCTAGAAGGGGTGTCAACTGGTTACATGTAGCAACATCTGGATGTCTGTCGTACTCGTCTGGGTGGTAAGTGTCGTACAAGATGATTCGAGACGAGAAGCGGACAGTGGGTTGCGGAGCCGCTGGCGAAGGCGGCTTTCTGAGTCGCCCGATAAAAGATGTCAACAGTCTGGGACTCGACGCTGCGCTTTGATCGGATATTGACGGGATGCGGTCATGGCGGAACGGCATGCTCTGCGATGGGGGTTGAAGTTGGAGAACATTCTTGAGGTGTTGTTTTCTCCGCTCTGCAGACGTGCTGGATGCTTTCTGGCGTTGTTCCTGGTTGGCCTGTAGAGAGTCCCTGGACTCATTGGGGCTCAGGTTGTAGCTATTAGTGAAGTCGTCCGTGGTCTCTCGTTCGTCCTCGGAGAATTCCTCATCCGAAGAACCAAATCCTTGACCTACGACAGAGGATTCCTCCGAAGAAACGTTAGAAAATTGAAGCAGCTGATGCAGGCCGTGTTTCCTCATCACTTTACTTTTGCCCAAGGAACCGTTGAAGCCTTTGAAAGACATTGAGAATGGGCGAGCCGCCAAACTTGGGCTTTCGCGTTGCTGTGAATCTTGGATGCCAATACCATAAGAGTAGTCATAGCTTTGGTTGGAATCATCAGTAGCCAGCGTCTCAGGAGCTGTATTTCCAGCGAGATCAGGCAGAGGAGAGAGCTCGTCGTGATCCGTTCCTGAGCTGATGGCAATGATTTCTGGCTCGCTTTGTTTTTGGAATATCTTTCTTTGAAGCGGGTTTGGAGATGTTGTATGAGATTCTGCGTCGGCCTGATCCATCACCAGCTCATCCTCAACGTAAATTTCGATTTGATCCGCCGAGGCAGGATATGTAGGAACTTGCAAAGGCTCTGGGCTAGCTGCATTGTATTGATCTTCGTCGAGGAAATCGTGTGTTGCGCTGAAATCAAGATTGTCGAAATCAATGAAGTCAGAGAATTCGATAAGCTCGCTGTAATTGTCTTGAGAGCTTGTCGTGCTGGCTGCAGATGTAGCTACCTTTCCATTGTTGGTCTCATGCTCTATGGTAGTGCTGTTGTTGGTGGTACCGTCTTGTCCTTGCTCCGAGTACACTGCTTGTTCTTCGGTGGTGTTACCCTCTAAAGCGGCGTCAATCAGGCTGAGCACTTCGGCACGGAGACTCTTGGATGACAGTGAATTTTTGAGGATGGAGCCAGACCGTTTCATCAGACCCAGGCGCACGACTCCGACCTCCGAGCCCAACAAAATGTTCTCATCAGAACCATTGTAATTGAGATAGGAGCTCCGCTTCCCATTCGATCGAAGGGAGCGCATGGAGATGGACCGTTCAAGCGAAACGATGCTTTCGACTTCATGTGGATTCAAAGATTTAGGAAACAAAGCCTCTCCGACTAATTGCTCTTTCACTGGAAGAGATGCTCTATTAGAATTCAGCCTGGATCGAGAGTCCAGCTCTGACACAAGGTCGCTCAGAGGCTTTGGCAAGGAGAATCTCCTGGAGTCTTGGTTTGGGATTGGCACCAAGAAAGGTGAGCCGAAAATGTCCTCAGAGTCTTTCATCAAGGACAAGTTGTGTAGATCTTGTGAAACTTCGTCGGTGACATCAGCCACGGGCGTTTGAGGCTCCCAGGTCTCGCTTTTCAATTCAGGTTGAATCTCGTGAACTCCTAGCAGGTAGTCTGAATCGTCCACTTCTCTGATGGTATTACTCTCCCGGCTGAGAACTGCTGTTACCGGAGTGTCCATGTATGGAACATAGTCAGACAATTGCGGTGATTCTTTCGCGGTGGTTGTCGCTTTCCTTGGCTCGGGTAGCTTCGGCAAAGTTCTTGATTTGCTCTGATCATCTGCTTGCTCATTCTGGATGTTGGGAAGCGGCTTCGACCGCAGGGAAAGGGCCATGTCAGTAGCAGACTTTGTCATTGTCTTTGGCAAGTCTTCGGACAAAAAGTCCATGCTGCTCTGTGATTTCCGCCGGCGGAACATACCTTTGAAGTTCTCGGCGGGACCCGGTTCGGTATCTTTGGAGCTTTCGGGGCGGGCCAACTCTTTGAAGTTTGGAGTCGAGGGCGACTTGGCAGAGATCTTTTTGGGTTGTGAGGATTTCTCCTCTTTAATGTTATTGAGCGAGTGGTTTTTTGATTTCAGCTTGAAAAGGCCCCGGAAGCTGAACCTCTTGCTGTTGGATGTTGTGGACTGCGCCGAGCTAGAAGCATTTCTGGCAAGTTTGGGGATATCGCCCGATGTCGCGCTCCGCTTCGAGATAGGCGCAGGGCTGCTTGGCGGGATCTGTTCAGACGCATGCGCAGACGACTTTGGAGTTCCAAACACAGATGAAGATTTGGAGCTATATGCTCCAGCAGAGCTGCTAGAGATGCCTCTTGAAAGAGCATTAGGTTCCTTACGAGCAGGTTTCTGGGGGCTAGCCTCAGCAGCGTCGAGCATCGACTTTACAGGCCGAGACGCGGGCTTGGGCTCGAAAGGCGCCTCGAGCCTGTTCAAGTTCTGTTGGGCCACATTGACTTCTTTCCGAGGCACGGGCGGAGACTTTTCAGCCGCACCGCTCATTCTGTGCTGCAGCTGTGCCCCATTCTCCGTCTTGGGAAGCGGAAGAGGTTTTATCTGTGCCTTGTCCATGGTGGACTGTTCATCGGAGTTAGCCCGGATCGTCTCGTCGGACTCCGCAGTGAAGCCCGAGTGCACGCTGCCCTTGGCCAGACCAGCGTCCTGGCTCGCCGAATGCACACGCGTGCTGCCGTCGACGACCAGTGTGTCGGGACTCTCGTTCTCCTCCAAGATGACCTCGGGCGCGCTCCTCGCCGGAGCGTCCGAATTGAGCGCGGATTCCAACGCGCGCATGGACGGAGAAACCTTCATGAGCAGCGTCTTCTTCTTGGCAGCACTCGTGCCCGCATCGCCGGAGGGCGACTCGAGAAGGCCTGCTGCGATCAGTTGGGACAGCTCTGAGTTGGGAATGTTGACGGTTTTTTGCAAGTTGTAGATGTGGTTCGACGACGACAGCTGCGTGATGGCCGCGGCGGACGAATAGAACGAGTTGTCCCACAACGCCAGCTCGTAGTCGTCGGTGACGGTCGACATCTGGATTGGGAAGTCGCTTTTGTGGGGTCTAGAGGCCGTTTGAGAGGCTGGATTTGGACAGGCGGATTATGAGCCCTGAGATGGTTTTAAATTACGGTGCGGTGGCGGTTGAAGTGTCCGGAGAGCCGACTTGAAAGAGGTACAGCAGCTGGGTCAGGTTAAAAGGTGGAAATGTAAGGAAAGCAGATCGCGCGATACTGCAGGAAGGTGGAGGCTGCAGCAAGGGGTAAATTGGCGGTGGGGACTCTGGGAATTCGGGGGACGTTGTGATTTTGAATGGGGAGATTTTTTTGGATTGAGGTTTTATTTTTGGAATTATGCGATGGTGTGGCAGTCGCTGGGTATGGACGTTAGTTGTGGGACATTACTCGATTCGGCGGTAATTATACGCGTCGGTACTGCAGGCAGTGCTGGCTGCGAACTGTAATTCAAAGTAAAGTGAAAGACGAGGTGCGAAGGTGTTTCTCTGCGGTGCAGGAACGAACATCTCTATGTTTCATTGAATATTGACAAAATGAAGCCTAAACTCTACATGAAAAAAAAAAACAAGGTGAGAGGGATGAGTCTTGAGATATGATCCTGTGTATTTGAGATGTTCAAAGAATTGCGTGGGCGCGCAAACGGCGCGGAATTAGACAATGACTGTGTGTGACCAAATCTGGAACTGGCTGGAAAAGAACAGAACGTCTAGACAAGCCCAACGGAGCAGAGAAGCAAAAAGAGAATAAATATCGGAACAGAGCCGGAACCGCCGGATTTGTGTCTCTACATAACGACACACTCGCCCTTTTTGCGGCCCAACCGTGACTTTCTCTTCTCCGACTTGCTAGACCTCATGCCGAATATGGAGCTAGACTTGGTGATGTTGCTTCTGGCATCGTCTTCGATGTGTGACCGTGCGGCAACAGACAGCAACTCCGTGCCCATAGAGTTTCTTCTGGTGGAATTGGTCATGGAGAAGTGGTCCGAGTCGTTGGTGAACACCAGCTCTGTGTATACCTCCAGCGGAGCCAAGTCGTTGCTGGTGAGCTTAAGACGGGGATCCAAGCCGAACTGCAAAATGGAGTTGGAGAGGTAGAGATAGAACTTGATCCATAGAAGCTCCAACTCGTGGGTGAATCTCTTGCCGAACCGCTCCTGGAACGTCTGGATGAGCGCCTCTCCCATGAGCTCGAATTGCATGGGATCGACACCCAACACCCGCAGGTGGCGGTTGCCCAACTCGATCAAGTAATCGTCCAAGGACAGCAAGTTGTCGAGCGAGTTGATGGCCAAAGCCATGGTTCCGGCAAACGCAACGGCTTGGTGTCTCAACGACGGGAATGCAACCTCCAACTCCGGCGCCTTGGCGAGCAAGTTGGAGTAGAGCTGCGAGCAGAACGCAGACGACGCACTGATGCTCAGTCTGGGCGTCATCTGTGTGGGCTTGTCCTTGACGATGTTCCAGATGGAGCCCGGGGTGGTGAACCGAGCAGCGGTGCTTTTTGCGGGCGTGTCGAGCAGCTCTTCCACCAACATCTTGTTCCAGGTGTATCTCAAGAGCGAGATGTCTTTCTGCGACAAGTTGAGGGTGATTTTGTACTGCGACTGGGTCGAGAGGATCGAGTTCAACGACGACGAACTGTCCACGCGTGTGATGCCGTAGTTGTCCTCATTTTTCAGATGCAACGAGGGTGCCGACAGCTGCGATGCCACGGAGAAAATCGACGTGGCCTCCAGCCGGTTGCATGTATCTTTCTGTTGAAATGGCACGTTCCGACGGGCTTTGGACGATAACGACAACTTGGCGGGTCTGCGGCTGTTCAACGGGTTGACGGGCATCATCTTGAAGGGAAGATATATTTTTCAACTGAAAGATCGGATCGAATGCTACGATGATTTATCCTGGAGATGAGGATCGAGAGGGGTGCGATTAAGGGTTCAGTCTAGGTTCAACCACAGAAAGAATGGCAAAAAAGCGACGATCGGATACGAAAAAAACGGAGATTGATGGAATGTGTTTCTGACAAAAACCTGCACTTTTCCAAATTTTCGTCTCGTCTCTGGCGTGCGAGAAATCAGTACCTTTGGTGTAGGAGATAAGTGGGACAATACTGCAAAAGCAACGGATAGCCGAGCTTGTCTGAGTTCTAGATCGAAATCGGTTGTAGTTCGCGGGTAAAGGCACAGAAAATATACGGAGGATGTCCGGAAATTCGGGTGTAGGCGCGGCTGAAAGTGCTGGAGAAGAAATTTAAAGTTTTAAGGTATCGGACAAGACCTAATTCAAAAGTGGAAGAGGTACTGCAGGCAGGCCTGTCTTATTAGGGATTGTTGACACTTTGGGGTAAATTACCTTGAAGGTGCCTTCCCAAAAGGGGAGCTGGTAAGGGGGGAGCGAAAAATTTTGGCGATGAGTTTTCTGGCGTTTTAGGAGTGCGGTTTCAATAGTCGTATTTTTTTTTGCTTTTTTTCTGGTTGCTTTTTCTTCGTTGTGGCCCTTTGTTCTGGAATAGGAAATGTAAGCGAAAAGTGAGGTCAGGTACTTCGGATAGTAAATAAAGGGCGGGCGGTTGATGTTGTATTTTTTTTTGGGAGGTCTTTTCTGGCGTGATTGAATAGATTCGGAAAATACGGAAATTGGCCAGGTCTAGTGTTCCTGTTTGACTGGTGACGATCAAGTGAACGAACATGAAAAGTTGACATTGATAGCGTACTTTAAAGGCGCTTGACTGACGGCTTTGACTCATTTCTGAAATAAATCAAAAGAATAATGGGAACTGTCAGATTTGGCATATTTCTCGAGTGTTTCTGTTTAAACGGTGACGAAAAGGTATCAGACGGTATGGGTCAGTCAAACCCGATACAGTACTTGACGGGCGCCTAGTCGATTTTTTTTTCTTTTTTTGAGTGACTTAGTATGGAACGGAAACTGGCTTTTCTATTGTGTCTGCTGTGTCTACTGTGTATTGTGTTCCTGGTGTTCCTGGTGTTCCCGGTTGTTTTCATTATGATCTGAGTCAAGATCTAGTCGGGTTTCCTCAGACATTGACATCGATGCGCAGAATTACTGTTTTCGAGTGGTGATTATCGAAAATTTCCAATTTGAAATACGTTTCGTGCAATAGAAGTACCCGCACGTGGGGTGTAGACTTCTAGAGTATATGTGTTCGGCTATCATAAATTTCAATTGTGATTGACATCATAGAATGAAGGCTCACAGCCGGTGATTTAAGCTCCTCAAATTGCTCTGTTTTTTATTCTACTTTGGATGTTTCTCGTTCTCCGAGATGCAAGAGTTTCGTCGCTCCCAAACCTCTTTCCTACTGTATTGAAGAAACAAACCCCTGGCGAAACCTATCGCATAGGCATCCATTTCATTTTGCTTGAAACTCTTGTCAGTGTTTGTGCCTGGAAACGTGTATCCATAATTTTAATCAAAGCGCCAACGTTTCGAATTGTTCAAGAACATCGATCGGACTTCTGAAGGGTTTGGGTCGTAACTAAATCACACAAGTTGACACGGGTAAATACATAAACATATAATAAACGAAGAAACAGCCAGCGCGGTCAATCATTGTCAGCCATACGATTCCGCCAAACTCAAGCTCAACTGTAGTCCAGCAGCAAAATTGGAGAGAAAGTGATCATCTTCACTCCATTAATACCACGGAAATAAAGCTTAACTCCGCCCAACGGCCCTAGAAGAAACAGGAACAAGAACGAAACTATTTTGGCCATTATTTGAGACACTTTTACCGAGATCACTTTTTCATTCAGAAAGTTCAAGCACATTTCCGAGACTTTTCTGTTTCGCCTAAAACACGACCCAACTTCCCCCACGCCGCAGCATATGCCGTTGGAAATTTCTCCCCATTCGGCGTTGGAATAGCCAGCGTTTATGACACTACTTGTGCATTAAACCGCTGTTTCGTGTATAGTGAAATTTTGAAGATTGGATATGCCCTGATACAACGACACCACTCTCATTCCAGAACTATTTAAGAGTAACTGCCTTAAATTTCTGCTGATTTGTATATATCATGGCGCCTAAGCTCACCCCACAGTCTCATTTGGTTGATATCCTAGTTTGCCAATCAAGGACTTTAGTAATGCTCGTTTTTGTGCAGAACCGCTGGACTGCGCATCTGCAAGGAACCTGAGCCATGGCAAATGATATCTACACACACAACAAAGCACAGACGAGACAATGCGCATGGTCGTCACAGCAACCAGCTGTCAGTACGAGCTCAGATTGACGGATTCACCCGTATCAAACGAGTCCCACTGAACCGGAGCAGGCCACACGTTCTCTATAGCCTTCGTTTCTGTCAAGATTTAAAAAGAGGGACATAGTCTTCTAACCCACGCGCTACAGCCGCTGAGGGGCAGTATTGCAGAGGTTACGAGCGATTCTCCAATAGCGTCTAAAGTTAACCCTAACTCCAAGTCGAATTCCCCATTTGGAGCTTTTGCAGGTTACAATTCCGCTCTCTGCAGTTCCGATTCACCGGAGAGTTCATAGCCACCATGCAGCGGGCCTATGTGCCGGGTTTAAACCTGAGAAAGATTGTGTGCACTCCCCGATCCTGTAGGCATTTAGACGTATCTTGGAAAACCTTCAGTTACGAGCGCGAGCACGGCGATGGCTTTATCTTCTTGAATCTCCTTCCCAGAACGGCTAGCCGAGAACCGATCTTCTTAGACATACGCTACGTAAAATCACCATATCTGCCAACCCCTATGTAGTACAGCCACTCCATATGCCATTGCGCCGATATGTCCCATGAAAGATCGCGCATGACTGTTTTTTCCTAATCTTCACTTTAAAGTTCCGCCGCGCATACACTGACCCATATCTGGTAGGTACCGGGCAAGGCAAACCTCAAAGGCAGATTATCACCTCTAAAAGATCAACGAAGAACTTGGTGCCAATTGTGCTGTTGACGTAGGTTCCAGGTTTGTTTTGGCGCATTGAAGCACGTCTGAATGGTCTTGTTGTTAGCGGGTGCATGAGCCTTTGTTTTCAATGCAAATGCAAAAGACGCACATGAACGAAAATTGCCGCCAACTGCTGTTCCGTATCTTGTGCTGCCATTGTAACCCCCCGATAGCCATTTCTGCAAGATTCGGACCAGAGAGTAAAACAGACGCTTTGCGTGATGACATGGAAAATGCCGCCGTGTGTGTATATGCAACCGAGAGGGCGTTGGTTTACAAATGTGTATTATGGTACATACTGGCACTCTCTCACAAGAATGCACTAGCGCTGTCGAAATTGCTGTAGAAAAGTGGCTTTTCTGGTATTGGTCAATGGCTTTCTGACTGCCGGGTCGCCTCAAGAAACATCAACAGACACCTGCAGGTGCAGGCGGAGTGTGCATGGCCTCCGATCGACGTTGACGCATATCCTGCATGGTCACTACTAGTTTCCTTCAATAAATGCTATTACCGTGCATGGATGCAGAAATGTAGCCATGGCTCATCATCAGCTAGTTATTGGAAGGTATGCCTTCTTTGTGGCCATCGACGAGCGGCACCTCGGCAAAATAGTACTCCAACGCTCGCAACATTGCAGGAGCCAATTTATCCCATGGCATGATGCGTACCTCCTTATTGAATCCCGGCGGCTTACTTACTGAGTATTTGCGTATTTTCAGGGCAAGTTCCACCACCGCTGAGTCGTGTTCGCCGATGGCAATGCTTTTTTTGGACGGGAGAGGCGTCTTGAGCCAAAACCGCATGAGATTCAGCCGGATCCTGCCTCTCTCTCTGCGTCTCTCGGAATTATCCTGCGATCTTTTGCCAATGAGACATTCTATAATTTCAATGAAATCCACCGACGTCATAAAATGCTCTGTTCGTGTGTTGGTTTTACTCTTTTGTGTTTCAATTGACCGTATCACCGAGACTTCGACCTCATCCACGTCTTCCATGTTATCGAAAGGTGGGTCAAGTTTCACATCGGCATTCACAACATGAAAATAAACTTCGATAGTAGTACCTTTTTGTTGCCGGTACATTCTGATGATTCGGCGGCCTTGCTCAATCTCGACGTCAGACCAGGGAAACTTTTTCACCCTTTGATGGGAGGAGTAGAGAATGTTCAATTGGAGTGGCTCATACTGAACAATTTTGTTGAGCGAATTGGGCATTTGGCTGGGTCCACCAAGTCCTCCACGGACGATCTTATACTGTTTCTTACTTTTTTGTGCTTGTTCTTCCCGGGCTTGAATGCTATCCCTAGGTGTCTTGATAATAGGGATAGATTCCACGGAGCCCATGACATCGAAGGGTGTGTTTTCGACAGAACGTATGGTTGCTTCGAAACCTGTGATCGGCGCAAACTTCTCAATGTGCCTTTGCTTTATGGCAGCCTTTGCATTGTGCTCCGTCATAGGTTGAGCGTTTTCAAGCTCCTGTAGTCTATCTTGTTGCAGTGTAGTAGGAATCTGCTTTGTAAAGTTCTGTTGCTGTAGTCTCTGTGGTGTTTGATTCCCTGATCCAATTGATGGTGCATTTTGATAGTTCATGTTGAGACTTATAGCTGAGCTGCTTCCCATTCCTCTTCTTGAAGTCGCACCGAAATCATCGCGTTTGTTTTTAGTTGGAAGTCCATCGAAACTAGCGTTTTTCTGTGTGTTCATCCAATGCAATTGTACTTCAGGGCTGTATCCCGAATCCAGCGTGCTCGTCTGTTCTCTTCCAGGCTGGCTCCAACCACGAGTCTGGTTAGGGCGATATGGAAGGGCAGCGCGATCAAACTCAGAGTGATGAGGAACCTGGATGTGGTTATTGGCATGGCCGAAGTTGATGTTGTTCTGTGCGACGGGCATTGGGGAACTATTGTTTGCAACATCCATTTGCATGGGAATGGCGCCCGAGCTCGAGTTGTGAAACTGTGCGAATTGAAAGTTGTCATTGTTGTCGTGACTGTATAAGGACTGAACAGTGCTTGTGGTGTCATTGCTGGCCAACGACGAACCATTGTTTAAGTAGGAGGAGTTGAGGCCGGTGACTCCCAGAAACAGGGCCGTGGTCAGCGACGGCTCCAAAAGCAGCGTGTCCTGGTTGTACACAAAGTTGGGAAGGCTCTGGCCATACACATTATTACTCCTTGCCTCCATACGTTCGGGTTGAGGAACGTACATATTTGGGTTGTACGAGGTGGACACAGCCCCTACATCTTGAGTATACTCTACAGACGGCTGGAGAGACAGTAGATCGCCCATTGCCGAGTACGTGAAGCGCTGGGGCGTTTCCATGAAGTTCGAGTCCGACGACACCGGCGGATAGTAAGGAAGGTCCTGGTCATGGGGCACGATGGGAAGAGGCGCCGAGCCCGAACCAATACAATTATAAAATGACGGATCACAGTCACCGGCCTGCGGCACTGATTGGTTGTGGAAGGACATCTGCGGCGGGAACTGGCCGTAGCCCTCGTCTATGCCATGTTGGTCTCCATAGGACGAACCCTTGCCCTTCGGTAGAGAATGAAGTCCAATCTCTCTATCCGGCATTTGTAGGTATGTGTCTAGTATTTTGCTTGGAGTTGACTACGATCGAGCGTGGTGGCCAGAAGCCGGGAACAGTGTCTTTTGGTCGTCTGTGCGTGTGTGATGAACGACGCCGACAAAAGGCAGACGAGCGGTCTTGGTCTGCTAAGACTCGTCAATTGGAAGCTCCTCCGTGGTATGTGCCTTGCGGGAGTCTACAGATGGGAGTTGCAGGGCTGGATTGTGGCCGAGATAACCCCTTGATTTGGTGCCAACACTGAACAGAACCAGAACAGCGACGGAACGGCGGAAAGTGGATCAGACGACGAGAGGACCGTGGCGCGGAAGCAGTCAGAGGCGTGGACGACGATATATCCGGTCGGAAGAATTCCCAAAGACGGTACCTGGAATTCGTTCGTCTTCCAAGACTAAGTAAGTAGACTAAGTAGCAGCCCAGGGTAAATAAGGATAAGCAGGCGGTGCTATCTGGCGAGGGAGTTGAGAAAATAAAAGGCCGCGGCAAAAACAGTTACGGAGACGAATATGTGGAAACGATGTATGGAGCAGATAGCAGAGAACGGAGGCCAAGATGTTGTCACGCCTGGTGGAGGAAATCAAGAGTATTTATGTCGCGGCCAAAAGAACTATATTGACGTCCGGTTCGTGGCCCGTTGGGTGCGTTAGTGTAGGGTCGGTGGCAGATGGTTTCGCGGGTGTGCGTCATGCATGAGAGGCTCTTGTGCACAAACAGGCAGCTGCATAGGCGCCGCACGGCCCGCATTGTGCTTCAACTCTTGCATGAGTGGTTTTCTTGTTCTCCCCGCCGGGAAGGAGTGGTATGATGGTCTGGAAAAAGCGGCTTTGGCGGCGCAGCGGCTAAACAGGGACATTCCAGTGGGTGGGTGGTTTTTGCATAGATCTGGCGGTGCAAGCCGGCCTGATCATTCCAGCCGCTAGCGGCGAACTAACCCTCTTTCATTCTTCGGCTGGCCGGATCTGGGGCCGCATCGGAATGCGTCTGGAACAAACAGCCACTGATAGTTAATGGTCAAATAGTGTTGCCCCTGTATCGGAAAACAATGTGGGAAGTGCCGCAATACAGACAAAGGCGACGGTGCACATGCAGTGACGCCTACTTCTGCTGCACACGCACCTAAGTCTGTGGGACAACACACACTCTGTGCGAGAGTACCCATTGATAGCCTCTGGTTTGGAACGGTCCATTGTACGGATATCTTGCATCGCTGTAGGAGCACTGGCTACGAAGCGTCTGCTGGAAACACAACTGGGCCAATTCAGTGCCATGCCTCGCCTCTGGGGATACAGGGGCACTCGCGTGTTGGTCCACATTCAACGAATTGGGCCAGGCGGATAGAGCCAGTGGAGCCCAGGTTGCGGGCCCGGAACTGGTAAAACTATCGTGGGAAACTATAGCCTATGTTGTGGTGAAGTTTGCTAGGCAGATTAATTAGGTTTTGGATATGCTCGGCGCTCATGCTGGGGCTTCTGATGGAGCGGTGTCCTATTCGTCTAGAAAGCATCTGTCGAATGAAGCCACAAAAGGTGGAACGAAAAAAGAAAGAAAAAGAGAAAGAGAAGGGGACCGACTTGAACAGCCGCCGACAATTTCAAGACACACCTTAATTTTGCCGACGCTCCATCCGTTCGGTGACCTCTGGCCTCTCCTATCCTTCACCCCTCGCTACCGTCAGCTTCGTTACAGGCTTTTCCGAAAACGACATACGCGCTGCACAGCTAGAAGCACGATTCGGGCTCCAAACATCAAACCCCACGACAGCCGTTGATGATCAGTGCCACTACGGTCCACAGGCCAAAAGCAATAACACAGAGAAGAAAAAGAAAAACCCAGAAAATAGATTGTAAAAGGATGAATGAGAACGTAAAAGGAACAAAAGAATCATGCCCGTCATGCCTCCATCCCCACTCCCCATTCCTAATACATCCGTGTAAATGACCCTCCCTCAATCTGCCAAACCCACTCGGAGCCAGGCTCCGTCTCAGTGCCCCTCCAATTAATAGTTCCGAAAACGAAAAGAAACAAGCCCTTGATATGCCATGCGTGTTACTCAGGCACTGGCATAGTGCAGCTCCAATGACGCAGAACCTGTCGCCATTGGGATCCATGCAGAATTGAAAAGTTTAACTGGCCCTGAGAATAGACGACATGCGCCTACAGAGAGATACCAAGCACCAATGTGGAAATATGCTATCTCAGAGACCGAACTTGGATCTGAGGCGGCATGGACGACGGCGTTGCAAATTTCACCGTTGTGTTTATTTGCATGTTCCCTTTCGTTTCGAGCGATTTCGCCAAGGGCACTGGATCTTCCATGCCAACGGTGGCCATGGGTGCGGCTAAAAATCAGCTCACTTTGGTGGTCGTGGCTGTGGGAATGATTCTTCGAGATAATGCTGCAGACTGAGTTTAGTGAATACGAGGCTAAGTAGGCGGCGACGTCCGAAGATTTTGCCAGATGTGGATCATTTGGTGACGTGTGTGGTGCCTGCAATGTATGCGTTCACTGGGGGTATGTATTTAGTATTGGTTTATGTTTTAAAGATGGATTTAGTATTTGATTTTGATCTTTGTATTTGATCCTGGTCTTGATTTGATTTTGATTTGTATGGAATTTTGGTACTTGACTATGTATTGGATACTTAGCGCTTGATGCTCGGCACTTGTTTTTGACCACTTGTTAATTAGCGCTTGTTCTTAAGCAATTAATATTTAGCGTCGTTATTTACTGGCGGAAACGAGTTCAGTGGAAACTGCCTCAACATCAGGGTTTATTGGTTTTTCTGGTTTCGAGACGTTTGGTAAATCTGGCCTGGTGGTCTGGTTCCCAATGTCCTCGTACCGCCGGAATCATAAACTCGGTAAACTCTGAAGCAATAGTCTCCGTTTCCGAGAAATTAACTTACCTTACCCGATTCCAAAACCAATCGCCGCTTTCTCCCATGCATCAGTGCTCTCTGTCTGGGTGGGTTATGATCTCGCCTAAAGCTGCCTAATTGGCCCCTTCCGAAACCAAGAGAGTCATTTACTCAAAACCAATGCTGAATTAATTAAACGAGAGCGTAGCCATGCCCTTTCGGGATCGAGGAAATCATATCCTCGAAACCTGTGCAAGAGTGTCTAAACGAGAACGCAGCCATGCCACTAGAACCGACAACACGGTTCTTCTCGCAGTCAATGCGCTTTCACATCTCAAACCAGACCCTACCGCCTTTCCAATGGATGACTGTATTGACTATATATTTGCGACCGCCGTCTCCCCTTACTTCTTGTACTTAGGGTACAAGGCTTGGAAGACGTACATGTCGGCCAAAACGGCGGCGGTGATCACTCCCGCGTGGATGGCCACAACGTACTTGTTGTCGGAACGAATGCGGTGGCTCTCACTGTTGATGTACCAACCAGCGGCGGCACCGGCACCGAGCACCGCAAGCTGACCCAACACTACAGGGTTCTGCAACTCAGTCGACACAGCTGCGACGTTCTCGCTGCTGAAAGTCTGGCTCACATAGGCGCTCACATTGGCAAGCTGCTGCTTGACGTGGTCCACAACCTGCTCCACAGACGAGCTCTCCTTGAAGTCCTTCCACTCCTTCTTGGCTTCCTTCTTGAGGTCCTCGGCCTCGTCGCGAACAACGCCGGCAGCCTTCTTGACCTTTCCGGTCTTCTCGGCTACGTCCTTGACCTCCTTGCTGGTCTTCTCAACAGCAGCCTTGGCCTCCTTCTCGGCCTCTTTTCTCTCCTTCTCGAATGTCTCTGCATCAACGGTCTCAATTGAGCCGGATGGGTCGGTGGTCACCTCGAGCTCGGCTGGCTTGGGGAGCTTGGTTGGGGCAGCAGGGCCTGGGGCAGAGGCGGCGGCTTCGGCGTAAGACATGGTTTGATTTACGAATAGATAAGATTGGGGCTATGGGTGCAGTGCAATTGCAGGGGAATATATTTATGTGCGGGTGTGGTTTAGAGACGAACGACAATGGGAATTGGTCCGGTTGTTCTAAAGAAATGGGGGTGTTTGGTGGAAAATAGTGTGGTAGTTACTGAAAAGTTGCTTGGTACAGTGTTTGCTATCAAATCCCGGGGGGGAGGTTTGCTGTACTGCAGGAAAGACGTCTTTCTGGCTGATCGGGCCCTTACACCAAGGTGGTGTGATAGATAGGATCAGATAAGTGGTAGATTGAACCGTAGCTTTATTGATTTTTTTTTTACTTTTCTGCGGTGGAACTTCTCTTCTGCTAGATGTCTTTGGATTGTGTGATGCCGTCGTTTTCTGGCAGCTCAGGTGTCCATCGACTGTTTGGCGGGCTCCGTTGAACCGATCTTTGTGAGAGACACTCAAGTCCCTGGTCTGATCTGACTTGGATGATGTAGTGTGGCCCTTGTATGAATCCATGGAATGTTTTTTGGTGGATTTGTGTCTCAGGCTTCTTCGAGTGATTGTGGGTGGAAGGCCACTATGTCAGACATACCCTTCTGCACTGAGGACAAATACTTCATTTTCTTCGGAAATTATAGTTCCTATTGGTTTAGGTATGGTTTTGAAGGCGCCCTGTCTCAAAATCTTTTGGATATATTCATGGCGCTATCCGTTTCAAAGACTCAAAGCTTCACGAAACCTAAAATCAGGAATGAACACAACCAAACGTTCAGATACACTTTCTGGATGTTAGAATCAATACTTCTGTATCACATCCAAAGGGATTAGGTGTGCTTTTCTGTCTTGTTTGTGCTCTCATACGCTTTTTGAAGTCATTGTTGAAGAGCACATTCCACACAAACGGCTTGACCAGGCGAGTCGGGGATTGGTGGTTCTATCTTTTTCGTTTCATGGATTCAATGCTTTTATATCGAATCAAACAAATTCTGATCTTCATGGGTCAACATGTCTGGGGTGCGGAATCATATTCGAAAGTATTTGAAATCAAAGAAGCCTGCATGTCTGGTTGCCATTGCAACAGCGATTCACTTGGCTTTTTCAGATATTGCCTATTACTGATCATTTTCGGCGTCTTTCATTCTTTTTGGAACTTGCAGAGGTCTGACGGGAACTCTTTTTGAGTTGCACATGGGGACGCTGGCAAATCAAACGGCGGAATCCGCCAACTCCCGCAACCAATCGTCGAACCGAAACAGAAACGCGGATTTTCTTCCAAAACGTAAATAGCTTGACATGCAGTGGAGAAAATTGTTCCACATTTTGGAATTATTGAACGCGCGGCGGCTAATGAAGCAATTTCGGGCAAATGCCATGCATCGGCCAGGGCTCGTACTGTTGACATGAACAAGAGAATATACCAAGCCATTTGAGGAAATGACACAAAACCTAAAATATTTTTAACCTGCAAATAGCTTGAATTATTAATGGTGCATACCATCGACGCAAGATCATGCACAATTGTTCTCGACTCAGGAGACAATTCACCAAATGATCTAGACTGGGGCACCATCGGACCAATTGGGAAAATGCACCATAACCGTTACACGGAATACTGAATCAACATCCAATACAGTTGCCCTGATGAGGAACAGAAACTCCGCCGAAATATGCACCTTAAGGAGCTACCTACATCTAATTGTCGCTGACCACAGGCACCAAAGGTCGTGAGACACCAGCGACTGTGGATTCGAAGCACGGATGAATTCTGGTGGTGGCTTTTGTGGTGAATGCAACAATCCTTAAATCATTGCCTTTGCATAATCGTCGCTGGGGCGTTGCCATGGCCAATACCTTAAATCGGCCCGAGATTTGACAGGTGGACGGGGAACTTGGGGATAAAGGGGTACAATTGCTACCGTGTGTCGGCCGACGATAATTGGCTACATTGACCGTTTAGGTTAGGGTGGAAGCACCTCAGGTACTATAGTTAGAGGGGATTAACCACCTCCACCATGAACCGAAAAGCAGAAAATTAAAAAATGAAAGAACAATAATGCCACGCTATTGATAAATCAACGATATTGAAATTTACATTTTTCACAATTTATTGTGTCTCATTGCCTATCTCACAATATAGGCCTCATAGGATATTACCCCCTGCACATTGACACTAGGGCTTCAGCCCTCGCACCACCGATGCGCGCACCCCATCGAAAAATTCTCCATCCTCTCCCTACCACCTCCATCCTTTATCGATCGAAAACCACCACCCCGGCTTTCCACGTAACATTCCGATAAATCATCATGTCCGCTGCACCAACTGAAGCACCAAAGAGAGCCTTCGGCAAGAAGGGCGGTAGAGGCCCAAGAAGAGGTAGAAGAGACGAGGAGAAGGGTTGGACCCCAGTCACCAAGCTCGGTAGATTGGTGCAAGCCGGTAAGATCACCACCATCGAGGAGATCTACTTGCACGCTTTGCCAGTCAAGGAGTACCAAATCATCGACCAATTGCTCCCAGAGTTGAAGGACGAGGTCATGAAGATCAGATCTGTCCAGAAGCAAACCAGAGCCGGTCAAAGAACCAGAATGAAGGCTGTTGTCATCATTGGTGACTCCAACGGTCACGTTGGTTTGGGTATCAAGACCGCCAAGGAGGTTGCTTCCGCTATCAAGGCTGCTATCATCATCGCCAAGTTGTCCATCATCCCAATCAGAAGAGGTTACTGGGGTTCCAACTTGGGTGCTCCTCACTCCTTGCCAACCAAGGTCACTGGTAAGTGTGGTTCCGTCTCCGTCAGATTGATCCCAGCCCCAAGAGGTAAGGGTATCATTGCTTCCCCAGTCGTCAAGAAGTTGATGCAATTGGCTGGTGTTGAGGATGTTTACACTTCTTCTTCCGGTTCTACCAGAACCACCGAGAACACCTTGAAGGCTGCTTTCATTGCCATCGGTAACACTTACGGTTTCTTGACCCCTAACTTGTGGGCCGTTCAAGCTTTGGCTGCTTCTCCTTTGGACACCTACGCTGACATTGCTAAGGGTGGTAAGAGAAGATACTAAGTTTTATGTTAATTAATTTTCTGTAATACATAACTTCTCACTCAAATTAATTGTAGGCTGTTTGTCGGAGTTTCTCAGCTTCAAGCTCATATCGAAATCTGAACTGTTGAGTGAATTGAGACTTGTCTTCGCTTTTTTGAGAAAGTCTTACATGCTGCTTTTGTTTGGTATTTTGTATTTCATTTGATTTTTCTTATGCTTATTTTTTTGTCTCTATCGTGGCTGTGGGCTCGATTCTTTATCCAGCCAGATGGCTCGAAGCGATGATTATGCAATATGTAGAAAAAGAAATTTGAGGACAAAAATTATTTTTGCTTCTTTTCAATGGCTCTTTGTTGCCTAGATCCAATTTATATCAATAACCAATCCACCCATGTAGTCGAGTCCAAGTGATATGATTTATGGCGGGATTTCCTAATTACAACTTCGAAATTGAGACATTCACCATATTTCATTTCGAGCTTCACTTGATTCTCCCGTTTTTGTCTCAATCATTTATCCGTTTTCTTTTCTGTAGTTATATTGTTCAATGTGACTTCTGTTTTGTAATTTTTCAATTTTAGGAGCAAATGTTCAGACAATGCGAAAAGACACAAGCCAAACAATATTCGAGATTCAAACAAAACTACCGATGAAACGTTAATTATCTATATATTTTATGGGTGTATCTAAATTATCTAAAGGTTCTCTCCATCAGAGATCACCACACTTCTTACTCCTGACTATTCTCATTCAAGTGTGACATATCTTAAACATAACGGGCATCTTAGCTAATGGCCTATTCCCTCTTTCTTGACAAAACAGATTCTTATAGTATGATGCAATATTTTCTTAGACTACTGTGTACCGAAACTTTTTCAAAACTATTTAGAGATGGCAACACGATGCCGCCTACAAGCAGAGAGTTTTGTAACCGTTCGTAAATCGTAAAATTGTCGTCTATGATCTAAAAGTCTTAGAAAATGGGCCAGCCATTAACTATAATGCAATGTTCAAGGGAGAAGGGCCTGATGAATAAACATCAACACCCAATCTCTGCAGCTCGAGAGTATGTTTGTAATTTTAAGTTTTTTTTTATTATTCTTGTATTTTTTTTTTTATTTTTTTTTTTTGTTTCAAATTAAAATCATTGTTGAACTGCCTGCTCCATTACCTGGTCCTCAGGAACGGCAAACGTTCTATTGGAAGTGTTTTCCAGACCGTCACCTCTAAAGAAGAGACGATGTTCACGAGCATCAGGATGGATGTAGAAACAGGTTTTGCTCTTGCATTCGTCTCCAAACCGGCAAGGCTCCAAGATCGGATGAGCGAAAGTACAATCCATACGTGTGCAGGTATAACCACCATGGCATGCAACCATCGAGGTAGCGTGTCTCTTTGGGCAGGATGAATTGGTGCATCCTTTGCCGAATTTACATTGCTCCAAGGTGGTTGCAACTCTAGCCAGACGACCACCTTTGGCACCTGGACGAGGTGCTGGAGTCGAACGAACAGGCTCTGCCTGGTAGTTGGGAGAAGAGTGAGCGAATTGACATTCGGGATCACTGCAGTCTCTTGGTTGGGAACACCATTTTGGAACCATGACCTTGGCATGCTTGTTGGCTGGAGTTGGGTGACCGAAAGGACACAATTCTTTGGAGCAAAGAACACCAAACTTACACAGGTCGACTGTGACAGCAGCTTGGGCTCTACGGTCTCTGAAAGCGGTCTTAGTCTTTGCCAATTCCTGGATCAACTTCTGATCCTCAGATGGGTGCAAATAGTCACAGGTTCCTGGTGGGTTGGGACATTCTGGATACTTGAAGCAGTTTCTAGTAGGATGTGAGAATTCACAAGCAATGTTTGAGCAGTGTGGGAATTCCTGACAACGGCCCTTTGGCGGACGTTGGGTAAACGTTTGCATGTTGACGGTGGCATCAGAGCCGGCGTTCAAGGTACGTTGCAAGTTGGCAGCGTTGATACCCTTTCTCTGAGTGGCTCTTTGGTTTGTTTTGGAGTCATAGTCCTTACCCACGCCGCCACGGGTTGGCTTTCCTTTCTGGATGCCAGTCTTTCTGGGCTCAGAGCCGACTTTGTGGAAGTCCACATGGCCCTTTTTCTGGGTGTTGCCCTTCATTGCAGGGCCAGAAGGGAACACCTTTGGTTTCTGGTTTTGCTGAGACCCTCCGCCAACTGGAGTGCTGAATGTGGGAGCAGGGGCGCCATTGGGGAAGAATGGATTAATGGCAGGGGCAGGTGCAGCGGATGTAGCAGGAGCAACGGGGGCAGCAGCAGGGAACAGACTCTGAGTCATTTGAGGTTGTGCAACTTCTTGAGGAGCCTGCTCTTGGTGCTGTGGCTGCTGCTGCTGTTGTTGTTGTTGTTGCTGAGGAGTGAGTGGCTGTCCCGAAGCCTCGAGCTGCTGCAAACGGGTGATTTCAGCGAACACACGGCCCATGAAAGCCTCGTCGATCGGGATGTTGATCACGTCCTTGACGTCCAGACAGATCTCTGCGGCAGACTTACCTTGGCCGATTCTGTCGTTGATGTACTCGGCGGTGTCCTGGGCATCGTCGGAGATTCCGTAAGTGGACGCGAGCTCGTTTGCAAGAAGGGGCTCGAAAACTTTGGCGACGGTGCCTTTAGGGTCGTACGACATTGTGTTTTGGATGAATGTGTGTTGGTGGAAAGTGGAGAATGTAATCCTTGAATTACTTGAGTTTGCCGATTTGGAGGAAGAAAAAGGCAGAATTGGAATAAGAGGCGCTTCTATATAAGATCTACGAGAGTGATTGCGGCAAAGAAGATCGCTAGACTCTGATGATGGAGGTGTGTAGAGTTGGGATTTGTAATGGTGGAAACAGGTCATTGAAGTAGCGCGTTGTCTGCAGGAAAGTAATAAAAGAGTAGAATCTGATCGAAATGGAAAGAAGGTGGTTGGCGGAAAGCCAAATTTGATTTTATCGATTTATTGGAAAAATCGGTCTCATTTTATTTATTTCGTTTGGTGTTTATATTGTAGAATTGCGTAGTTTGATGGGGTATACGCGTGAGATGGAAGTAGACCAGCGCTGAACATCATTTAAGGTGAGAGGCGTACAATGCAAACGGGACTCAGGAATGAAAAAATGAGATATTCTTTTTATTTATTTTTTTACTTTTTAAAAAGTTGCAATGGCCTATGTTGGTGAGAACAGTGGAAGAATTTGGACCCGTTATTAGAGAGACATAGAGCCATGTACTGTAGAAACATACATCATTTCAAGAGAAGAGTCCCAAAATTCAATAAACGAAAAATTTCCTATTTAAATAATATAGTTTTGAGAAATTCTGTTTCATCTCCCTTAGAAACCTATGCTTCTACCACTACTTCAGCCCATCCTGAGTATCACCTTCAGACACCGAACAAACAAGCAAACAGGCAGACTAATAAACACACTAATAAAGAGACAAATATCCAGAGCTGATATCAAAACCTTTCAATGTCAAAAACCCCAAAGACAAAAATTCGTAAATCCTAAAATCTAGCTCATCTTCATCCACCTCCCACTCGTCTCCGAAATTAATCCGTACCTCCCACCACAGATACCTCTATACTCCAACCGATCCACACTATCCCCCACCACCTCCCACAACCCGTGCTACCATGTCTGTCAACATCTTCTCAGACCAGGCACGTGAAGAGCGTGCCGAAAATGCCCGGTTGTCTGCTTTCGTGGGCGCCATTGCCGTCGGAGACTTGGTCAAGTCCACCCTAGGTCCAAAAGGTATGGACAAGTTGTTGCAGTCTGCCAGCGATCCCAACCGGTCGCTTGTGACCAACGACGGTGCCACAATTCTCAAATCGATCCCTCTCGACAATCCCGCCGCCAAGGTTTTGGTCAACATTGCCAAGGTTCAGGATGATGAGGTTGGAGATGGAACCACCTCCGTGACCGTTTTGGCCGCTGAGCTTTTGCGGGAGGCCGAAAAGTTGGTGGAGAAGAAAATCCATCCGCAGACCATCATCGAGGGTTTCCGCATCGCTCGCACGGCTGCCGTCAAGGCGTTGGAGAACGTAGCTGTAGACAATGCTAGTAACAAGGAGAAGTTCCGTGCAGACTTGATCGACATCGCGCAGACCACCCTTTCGTCCAAGATCTTGTCTCAGGACAAGGTCCAGTTTTCGGAGTTGGCTGTCTCTGCCGTTTTGCGTTTAAAGGGCAGCACCAACTTGGACCACATCCAGATCATTAAAAAGGTGGGAGGGAGAATGTCCGACTCCTACTTGGAGGAGGGTTTCCTTTTAGAGAAGCGTTTTGGAATAAACCAGCCAAAGAAAATTACCGATGCCCGTATCTTGGTGGCTAACACCTCGTTGGATACCGACAAGGTGAAGATCTTCGGCGCCAAGTTCAAGGTCGACCTGACCTCGAAGCTTGCTGATTTGGAACGTGCCGAGAAGGAGAAGATGAAGGCCAAAATCGAGAAAATCAAGAAATTCGGCATCAATGTTTTCATCAATAGACAACTCATCTACGACTACCCAGAACAATTGTTCACCGATGCCAAAATCAACTCCATCGAACATGCTGACTTTGACGGTGTGGAAAGATTGGCTCTTGTGACCGGTGCTGAGGTCGTGTCTACCTTCGACAACCCAGAACATGTCCGTATCGGAACTTGTGCTCTGATCGAAGAGATTCTCATTGGAGAGGATGTTTTCCTTAAATTCTCTGGTGTTTCTGCTGGTGAAGCCTGTACCATTGTCTTGCGTGGTGCCACAGAACAAGGTTTGGACGAGGCTGAACGTTCGTTGCATGATGCTTTGTCTGTTTTGTCCCAAACTACCAGAGAGACTAGAACTGTCTTGGGTGGTGGATGCTCGGAGATGGTGATGTCCAAGGCTGTGGATCAAGCTGCTGCAAATGAAACCGGTAAGAAGTCCTTGGCTATCGAGGCTTTCGGCCGTGCTTTGCGTGCTTTGCCAACCATTTTGGCCGACAACGCTGGTTTTGACTCTTCCGACTTGGTCGCCAAGTTGCGTTCTGCTATCTACAACGGTATGACCACTTCTGGTTTGGACCTCACAAACGGCAAAGTTGCCGACATGAGAGACCTCGGAATCGTGGAGTCTTTCAAATTGAAAAGAGCTGTCGTTTCCTCCGCCGCCGAGGCTGCAGAAGTCTTGTTGAGAGTTGACAATATTCTCAGGGCTAAGCCTAGAACTGCGGACAGAAACCATTAAGGAGGGCAATTACAGAGCATAATGAGTCTGATGTTTTAGATCTTGTACATGGAAGACGGAGATGTAAATTACATATATACCACCAATATATTTCAAAGGAATTCTAATAAACAATACATTCTTCCCACTCACTCATACAATGGCCAGTGGGGGGATACGCGAAGATACAACTCAATTAATTTCTATATACGCTCTGGTCATCTAAGGTCTCAATCTTCTTGGGTCTCTTGGGAAGAGGGAAGCACGACGAATGTTCTTCAAGTCCAAGAAGAACATCAACACACGCTCCAAACCAATACCACCACCAGCATGTGGAGCACATCCGTAGGTGAAAGCATCGATGTAGTCACAGACACCCTCCGTGGATGGGTCAACGCCATGGACGGCCATACGTTCCTTCAACAACTCTGGGTCATGGATACGTTGGGCACCAGACAAGATCTCCTCACCTCTCATGAAGAAATCGTAGGAGTTACTGTAACGTGGGTCCTCTGGACAAGGCATGGTGTAGAATGGTCTGACGGCCAATGGGAACTTGTCCAAGATGTAGAAGTCGGTGTCGTATTTCTCGCGGACCAACTTACCCAAGAGCTTTTCGTTCTCAGTAGACAAGTCCTCGAAGTCATCGACGTCTTTACCGGCCTCTCTCAACATGGCAATACCCTCCTTGAAGTGCAACTTGACCATCTTGCCATCAGCAGGCAACTTGAACTCCTCCACTGGGAATTGCTTACGAACAGTGGCAATATCCGCACCATATCTAGCTTTAAGCTCTGTGAAAATGAAAATGAACAAGTCTTGCAAGTAGGCAAGGACCTCGTCGTAGTGCTCCTCGAAAGCCATCTCCAAGTCCAAACCGACGAACTCGGTCATGTGACGGTGGGTGTTGGAGTTCTCAGCACGGAACACAGGGGCAATTTCGTAGACCTTCTCGAAGTCGGCAGCAATCAATTGTTGCTTGTAGAATTGAGGAGACTGAGCCAAGAAAGCCAGGCGCTTGAAGTAGCTGATCTCGAACACGTTGGAACCACCCTCGGAGGCAGCACCAAGAATCTTAGGGGTGTGGATCTCAGTGAAGCCTCTCTCGGACAAGAACTCACGGAACAAGGCCTGGATACCGTGCTGGATACGGAAGATGGCCTGGTTGGTAGGGGTACGCAAGTCGATCACACGGGCATCCAAACGAGTGTCCAAGTTGACCACAGGCAAGCCAGCGGCCTCTGCGTCAGCATCGGAACGAGCGGCGTCCTCAATCAACATTGGCAATTGCTCTGGAGTCTCCACAATGGTGTAGATCTTACTGATGTGCACCTCAACGTCCTGGACAGTAGCGGACTTGATAGGCTCCTCGACGCTACGAACAACACCGTGAACTACAACTATAGACTCCAAGTTGATGGAACCGGCCCACTTGACCATCTGCTTCGACACAGACTCGCCGTTGGCCTTGATGAGACCCTGAATCAAGCTCAGACGCTGTCTCAAAGTGACGAAAGCCATGGTGGCTCCCTGCTGTCTGGAGTTGTGCAAACGGGCTCTGAAAATGACCTCCTGGCCGTCGTTGGCAGCAGACAAGGTGTTGATCTGGACACGAGTCTGACCAGTCTTCGAACCGGAGTTGATCAAGGGCAATTTGCCGTAGTTTTCCTTGGCGGGATCATTGGCGGCCTGGGCCTCCTTGTCGGCCTTTTCCTTGGCCAACTGGGCCTCTCTCTCGGCCTTTTTGCGGGCCTTTTCTTTCTCTTTCTCCAATTTCTTCAATGCCTTCTTGGACAATGGTTGGCCGTCCTCACCCAAGATGACTTCGGCGGGGGCGGCGTTTTCCTGGAGGGAAAGCTCGTCGATTTTCTGGGCCTCTTCTGCAGACATGGTTGTGTTTTTAGGGAGAAGTGGATGTCGAAAAGTTGTGTGATGAAATATGGTATATGTAGGTCTGGGAGATTCCGCTACAGCAGTGATTCATAGTCTCTGGGGTATGAGGGCAGATTCATTTAGAGGGAGGGAGAGGTTTTTTTTGAATCAGGGACGAAATTGAAAAGAAAAAAAAAAAAAAGGTTTTGAGCATGCGATTTTATTTGTGCGTGCGTTGTTTTTCGTTCTATATTTTGTTGTACATCATCAGAGTGAAGTGGATCTGTAGAAAGAGACGCTTGCCATGAACTGACATGCAGAGACCAGGACTGGGATACAGAAAATGAATCGAAAAGTATAAGGGATACAACCAAAAAATCAACTCCGATACGGGGAATCGAACCCCGATCTGCTCGGTGAGAGCGAACTGTGCTAGCCATTACACCATATCGGATTTTCTTGACTTTAAAATTGCAATGAAGTCTATAACCTTATTTTATTATTTTTGATCTTCGTAGCTCCAGAGTCTGAAGAAGAGCGGGCGATATTATTGTTGAAACTATATCATTCAAAGGCTAGCCAGGAGACTGTTAGAGCGGTCACATGATCCCATCATCGACTAGTCAAACTACAAGCCAGAAGAAAAATCAAATGCAAGGTGCTCAACATCAAGCCAGACAAAGTTACTGGAGTTGCAAGCTATTAAGCTGCGAATAGGATTGTAATCAGAACTATGCTTCGTGCTTCTATGATGGCCCAAACGTAGTATTAAAAGATCGAAGTATTCGACCACATTGTAAGATAAGATTGAGTTTAAAAATTAATTTGAGTATAAAACCTAAGACAGAACACCACTAAAATGATTTCCATTTCCACAATGATTGGCCTGGGTTGATGAACTCATTGTCGTCTGTCTCCAAATAAACATACCCATTTCCGATGAGAACCTGTGAGTAGTGGAAAAACTTTTCAAACTGGAAGCCATTCTCGGCCCAATCTTTCTTGGCGTCCTCTAATGCAACTTCTGCGGGAATTGGAGTCTTCACGGCAAGCTTAGTATCATGTCTGGTCTCCCACAGTTTGGCTACCTCAGCAGGAGTAACTACTCCAGACTGGACCAATAATTTATCTGGAAGCTCAGATGGATCTCTTACCGCCACAGCAGCGATAACGCGGCCGACATCATCCAAGTGAGTGAAGGAAACCTTCGCATCGGGCGACCCAATATAAGTGACGGACTTGGACTCGGTATCGATGCCAAAATGAGCATTGATTTCGTAGATCCAAGGTCCGCCGGCAAATACGTTGGTGAGGATGTCGACGACCTTAATACCCTTTGATCTTAAGCCTTCACTGTGGAGATCCTTCTCGACCAAGAACCCCGGAAAGACATCTTGCAATTTCGAAATATCGCCACCAAATTGTGAGGGAATATACACCTTCGGTTTCACTAAGAAAACAACCTTTTCTGCGGCAATTGCAACCTCTGGACTGAAGGTCAACAAAGAGACAATTACATCGACGCCTTTTACGATCTCTGCGACTTTTTCGGGATCGGCAACAAGGTCGCCGGATACATACCGAATGAATTCGGTATCTTGTTTACCAGAAGCGTCTCTGGTGATAAGAATAGCCGGCTTTTCGAACTTGTCCTTGAAGAGAGGACTTTCCAAAGCTGCCAAGAGAGGAGCTCCTAAAGCGCCGTTGGCACCGAAAATAGCAATTGAGTTTTTAGTCATTGTTTTGGTTTTGGTTTTGATTTGAATTCTTTGTTCAATGTGTATTTAGTTTGTTTCGTTCAAGGTGAAAGAAGAGGTGATTGGGATGATGATAATTAATTTCTTCAGCGATTTTACAGCCCTTTTTATATTCTTCTGTCTGACTAATTTTGGTATGTGCTATCGCTGAATTCTCCATTTGAAATTGCCATTTGATTGATTAGAAATCCCAGACAAATGTCCTGCAGACAGAACAAAATACGAGCCTAATGGTATCCCTGAGTATATGAGGGCGTTTTGACTAAGCAACGGCAGAAGAAAGAGTGGATTCGTCATTGTGTGTATGATCAACGTAAAACTAAGCTGAGCTAATTGGATGTGAGATCAATTACTAATCAATGTCGAATTACCAGCAATAGAAAGAGAAGTAGTGGAGAAGTGAATCAAAACTGAAAGAGGTTGTGGAAGTGGACCATTAAAGTTTCTGTCTTTTTTTTTTACCTTGTGGCTTTGGCATGGCAAGTATACCTGAACCTATATCTGGGCATAAATGGTAGATATAGATCATCGATTGTGGTAGATGCCAATAAGTGTGTCAGATTTAATCATACTTTTTTGTGAGATTCCGAAAAGATGTTTTTTCCGGTACATTTAAAAGAATACCAGTCCACTACCGCTGGTCCCCAGCCGTCTGCGCCGAGGAATTAAAGCTGTGATTTGAAGAGCACCTTCTTGTTGTGGACGAGCATATCTATTCTTGATCAATCACGAATTTATTTTTCATTAAGAACAAAGAGTAGAGGTGCATAATATTTATCAAGATCGGCAAAACCAAAAATGAGTCAACAGTCAGACAACAACTCAATTTCACTTCAACAAGAAAGGTCCCTTGGCCCAGTTGGTTAAGGCGTGGTGCTAATAACGCCAAGATCAGCAGTTCGATCCTGCTAGGGACCATTCCTCACACGGGCGTGTGGCGTAGTTGGTAGCGCGTTCGCTTAGCATGCGAAAGGTCTCCGGTTCGACTCCGGACTCGTCCATTCTTTTTTCATCTTTTGATGGTTGTAGATAGACTCTGACATTTTTTTCTTGTTTTTTTGGGTCCTAGAGTCTTCGTTTTATATTTCACTATGGCCAACCTAGAAGTAGACAAATCGCATCTCATGCGTGGCTGCAAATACACTCCCAGGCTCTATAAGCTATTCTTAAAAGAAATCAATGGTTTCATCTATATTTGGGAACTCGGCATATAATTATCCTCTTAAAGTATGTAAAACAGTTGATTTTGGTGATTTTTCAGGCCGATACTCTTCGATTGAGTAATTCGTATCATGGCGGCGTTTCGAATTAAAATCCTCTCAAATATTAACACCTAGGGAATAGAATACTTACTCTTTACTCCCCTGCTACTACTGGTGTTTGCACTTCTATTTGTGCCTTTGGCCGTGCTACTGTTGTCTGTTGTCTGGGGAATGTTTCTCTTTGTGTTTCCAACGTATGCTATTGTGCTGACTCTCTTTCTAGGCCCGCTTGGGCTCATTGCATCTTTTCTCTCGACGCTCCATCTTTCTCGGAAAATTGTGTCGCTTGTCCTGAAATTGATATTGTTTCCAAGGTTTCAGAGCGTTATGTTTGATGCTATTTTGAGCAGAGAGGGTCTCTACGATGTGGTGCATTGCCACAACATCATGAAGGAGCAATCGAAAAGAAATTTTGATTTGCCGAGCCTACTTTTGACTAAATTTCTTCCAACCTTTGCTGCTGAATTGACTCTTCTTGTAGTTCAGTTCATACCCATCCTCGGTCCTCTCATTATATTGGTAGCGAGAGCGCCAGCAAAAGCGTATGGGATCCATGAAAGATATTTTACGCTCATGAGATGGGACGACCAACAAAAAAACAAATGTTATTGGCATTTCCGTCTCGAGTACATTCAGTTCGGATTGATGGCACTGGTGTTGGAATTGATTCCAGGTCTAACATTTTTCTTTATGTTTACTAGCAACGTAGGGATGGCGCTTTGGAGCGTGGATAATCATGAGAAACTTGGCGAAATTGGCAGACCGACAAGCTCGCATGGTCCAATAATGAAAGAGCCTACGGCCCAGGACCTACCCGATCTTTCTGAAACTGAGAACCCAAATGTCGAGATAATAGCCAACGAGGTAAAGAAAAGAGAGTATCTCAGATTGCCAATCAATTCGGTGAAGTCTAGAATCTGGAATGCAAAAACTACCCTTGCAGACTAAAGCCAGCACATGATATGAAGACTGATGATTAGTATGTTTGTAAATCGAGTGATAAACAAAAATGCTCTAAAACTTCTATTTTTTATTTATCTACCTATTTGGTCTATTGAAGGTACACATTATCCAAGCAGCCGAACCCAGCAGCAACTCCTCCCTCATTCGACGAGCTGACTTTAGATCTGAGTAAATGTCCGGCATTTTCGTTAGACAACACCTCACCGGTGTCCTCGTTAAATAAAATCGTTCCAAAGATTCCGAGCTCCAGAATGATGTGCTCTTGATGTACTTGGCCCAGGCGCAAAATCTTGTTCTCATAGGTTGGGGGATTTATTATTTCCATGAGGATGTAGGCACCCCATTCAGACTCGTCAATGCTATTCAAAAATGCTGGGATGTTTTCCTTGTAGATGTTATTGCCACCACCTTCTCTTTGTGGTTTCAAGACAAACTTTTCAGGGGACTCAAATGCCAATTTCTTGGCGATTTTTCCCTCCTCAGAGTCGTCAAAAGGATAGATTTTGACAAACGTGTCTAGAAGCTCCTGCGTTGCTTGTGAGCTGAGCTCAGGCATGAATGACTGCACAAGCTCAGCACTCGTCAAGGCCTGCTGAACCTTTTTGGTGCCTGACAATTGAGTGAGTAGCGAAGGACACTTGATAGCATATGTGGTTTCTAAGTATAAGCGATTGCTCCAGGTCAACTCTGGGTCTGTTTCGTAGTCCAGAGGACTATAACCCGAACGATAGTAGATCACACCCACTTCTTCCGAAGTGGTCTTGATGTACAATTTGTCGTCTTTAATGAAAGTGAACTCTTTGGCGGCCTCCAATGTGCACCGATATGACAAGGTCAGGTGGTTGTCTAGTAAGGCATACTCCACGTGTCTCTGATCAAAGCAATTACGTTCATTGTCCTGAACAATAAAGAGAACAACGGGCGGCTTCTGTGATTTGTTAACTTTATCATTGTATGCTGCGTTGGCGGCGGCTAGACCCAGAGCCAACTCGTTTATAGAGTTAGACACTGGAATACCCTCGCCATAGAACTTTTCGGTAGGATTGTAGCTGCCGTTACTGTTCAAATACTGATGCAATTTTCCAACCTTGGTGGAAAGCCCTCCAAAAGATACAGAGACGGTATTGAACTCGATCTGTTTAATCGAATGCTCAATCTCATCGTACATATAATCTGAGCGGAAAAGCCCGAGCGAGAGCGGCTGCAAAGGCTTTCCGCCACTCAATTCTACAGATTCAATATAGGTTTTATACAATTGACCAGTGAAGTCACGGTCGAACTTGGCCAATTCCTTGGAGATCTCCAAAAGCCACTCTCTCTGGCCAGAAACGACTTGTGCGTAGAGACTGTTAAACAGTTTCTGTACTTTCACAGCATGTTCGAATAAATCTTTAGGAAACGGGGTCGGGAAAAGCGTCACTGGTGCTATATCAGCATTAGAGATTGTGAATCCCGGTGGATACATTACTAGGCCATTGGCGAGCGAGTATTGGCAGACTCTTTCCAAAAGAAGACTTTCCTGTTCATTGGTGAGTTGCGGAATCGATTTGGGGGTCCAGGATCGGCTCATTTGGTTGAATTGGGTGGTTAGATAGAGGTTACAGTGGGTATATATTCGATTATCGGTAAGTAGTTGACGTGCTCGGTGTCTGCAGGAAGATAACTGCGAGATCAATGGTATTAGTAATAGAACAGCCTGCGGCAGATCAAAATAATGTTGAAGGTGTATGAAATATAGGCCTAGTTCTTTAGAATTTTTGGTGGGATCTCCGATTTTTTGTTTGATTTTGATAGAGGATACTGGCTGGTTTAGTAGAGGTGTTTTTAGGTGGCTCTAGATCTTATGTAAGCAGATAACCGATGATAATTTGAAAAAGGGATCGATCAGTGAAAAGAAACTAAAAGACGAAGCTACGGGGTTGAGAATTTCTTTACTGTGAGTAGTGGTCTATGGGTACAATTGAAAATGGAAAACATACCTATGCATAAAATGTTCTTCAGAAAATAAAAGGAGCAAAATAGTATGAGACCGGAGGGGGAAGGGGCGTTGAAGAACAATAGAAGCTGGTGTTAAAAGAAGCTAATCTTTAAATCAATGATATTATAGTCTTGTCAAAGTTCATCAGACAAGGTTTTGGGCGTTTAGATAAGCAGCTCAATTGGGTAAACAGCCACGACACTTGATTGGAATTCTAATTAATAACGATTAAAAAAAAATCGAAAATGAAATAAAATGAAAAAGATGAACATCAAAATGTGCCTAATTGCTCTGAGCATCACCCTTTTGAGGTATGGTTCAGCAGCAAGTGAAGAATCAATTTGAAGAGTTCATTCATCATGGCGCTAGTATTCCAGAAGAGTTTAATTCAACTCATCTATTTCCTTGTGCATTGAAATTCAAATAGACACAACATCGTTTCGATTCATGAATCTACGAAAAACTCAAATAGAGTTAACAGGATGCTAGTCCTCTTCGGCCATCTAGCAAATCCGAAAAGATCCAATACGAGAACATTAAAGTGTTTCGTAATGTAGAGATCTCCAAACTTCCACCGACATAGCTATTAGTAGGTTTATTTGACAAGAGCATTTGCAGCATCTCTCTTCTAGGTTTAACTTCAAGATCTACGAGCAGTTTGAGTCAACATTAACCAAACGATTGACTAGATAACAATACAGAATTACGCCATAAAGTAGACCTGAGATTATTTAGGTAGATATTAGTTTTCCTAGACCATGAATTGGCATCCACTAGATGGTTCTCATCTGACTGACAGAACGAGCGTTGATCTACTGAAAGTGAGAGGTTCCCTCTACATGAAATTCCGTTTTAGAATATTCCTTTATTTTCTTTTTCATATCAGTAATTTATCTATGAGCGTTTGTTGCTGTGTATATCCATTGGCCTTCCTTCAATCAGTACAGCCGCTACAAGACAAAAGGAGAGACACAGCAACACAACGGAGGACCAAATATAATAAAAATCAAAACATTCACCAATAATATCCATTACATAATTAATTACTATCATTTATACTAGACGATATTCCCAGATCAATCGGGTCACGTGACATCTGTGACTGTGAATTTTCCACCCTGGTCGCATTTTTTAGTTTCCACCACGAAGACTCTTCAACAACTACACCAAAGAGTATGTTCAAATGACCCCGTACCTAGAGACTGGAGAAGCGAATTCTGCCCAATAATGGGACTATACAAGTTGTGTGAAAACCGCTATGTTGATTGACTGCCAAATTGACTAGTATTTCGTCCATAGCCCTTTTTCCATATTTCACCTATCCAAGCACATATCCAGAACAACCTGGATGATCTAGTTGAAGCAAGAAAATTTCCGGTCTCCACGAAACTCCCATTCCAATGGTCCCTTTTTTCCCAAAAACTTTATACTAACAAACAGTGAAATACATTGCTGCTTACTTATTGTTGGTCACCGGCGGTAACACCACCCCATCCGCTGCAGACATCAAGTCTGTCTTGGAGTCCGTCTCCATCGAGGTCGAGGACGAGAAGATCGAGAAGTTGTTGGCTGAGGTCGAGGGCAAGTCCGTTGAGGAGTTGATCGCCGAGGGTAACGAGAAGTTGTCTTCTGTCCCAGCTGGTGCTCCAGCTGCTGGTGGTGCCGCTTCTGGTGCTGCTGCTGAGGAGGCCGCTGAGGAGGCTGTTGAGGAGGAGAAGGAGGAGTCCGACGACGACATGGGTTTCGGTTTGTTCGACTAAGCGTCTCTGTAGCATACATGTAATAAAGAACCTTGAGATATTGGGTCTGTAGAAGCGTAAACTAAGTTTTCGTGACATTTACGATTTCTAATTGAGTGCGTTTGAGAACTAAATAATTGTTTGCGAGTTTGAATTTTGGCGCGGTGATTGTATCGTTGGCTGCAAATTAGATGTGCCGGAGTTATCTGTCCCTAGGTCCATGCTCAATCTACAGTCTGTAATTTTAAGTAAATATTTGATCGTGCTATTTGAATTGTCTATCGTTAAAGTTCATCCTTTCTGGCGTACGGATTGCCAAATATTCCATGTCTGGCCCTCAAGAGTAATCCGTCAAAGCTCAGCTCCAGCAGATCCGAGTCCCTCTCCCGAAGAGAACTTTTACGGTTTTCAGATTCTTTACTGAGCCATTGCAAGAACTCTTTTGAGACCGGGTGATCGCCCTTGGAGTGGAGGTCCAGCAAGGATCTGAAGTATACTTGCATTTGCTCCTCTGGCACGGCTGTGCGTCCTGACAAGAAGCTCTGGATGTACTTGGAGACTTCCCTTGCCACATTGGACTCGTCGAATTCTTCGCGTTTCTCGGCTCTAGGAAGCAAATTCAAATCATTTAGTATGTTTGCTGCGCGAACTTGTGAAGAAGCTCCCAAGGATGGGAATACGGTGATTAAATTGTGCAAACCCTGAGCGTTTGAGATATTCTGGTCGTTGAAATAACGATAGGCAAAATTTCTGTTGGCAGCAAGAGCCTGGACAATCCCTAGAGCACGTTTCTTTATGACGTCTGGTATTTTCAGATTAGACAAGAGACTGAATAATCCATCAACAAACGAGACAGGCTGTTTGTCCAACGCAGCTTCCACTGCCTCGGGATTATTCCTTAGAGAAGAACCAATTACTCTGTAAATGAGTTCCGCTAAGCGAACATTGGTTGGGTTGGAAATTTTCTCTGTGGAACTAAGCAATTCCTCAGCCAAGCCGGTCATACTGTGTATGATGACAGCATTATCGGCCAACTTGGCGCCAAACTCTATGTCATGGCCTAACTCCGACAATGTGGAAAGCGCCTGTTCGAGTCTATAGGTGCTGTCTCCTGGCTGGTAGCCCACGATCTCATTGACAGACAGATCGAAATCGGTGAGGTCAGCATGCGAGATCTTATTTTTTGAGAATGCCTTTTTACGCTCACGATACTCGTTGATGGTCTCCTGTAGTTTTTGCTTCACCTCGTCGCTGTTGAGATCCAATTCTGGTGTCTTGTCTGTGTCTGTATCTACAAGGACTACTTCAGCATTCGACAGATCGTCCTGCTGTAAAAGACGGGCTTCCTCTAACCCTGTCTCGAGATTTACACGCACATGTAGTCCCGGTGGGATCTGCTGGCCCTCCCTGACTACTTGCCATTGGTTAGTTGGCTCAAACAACTGGGGGTAGCAGTCCAGTGGACTCTCGGACGGACAAATCAATTCCGCAGAGGAGTCTATGATTCGAGCACTGATCACAGATGCTAGAAGGAGAAGAGTGACGTAAGGCAACCGCATTCTGCGATGAGTGGTAGATATCAAGTAGGTTCAATCTTAGAACCAGATGTATTGCTAGTAAAGAATCTGTAGCCGCACCCAAAATCAAAACGATTTGAGCTTTTACGTCCAATTGATATTGGTAAATTTAAGCAAGATTTTCCGGATGTGTTTCCAGTTTGTCTTATTAAGTAAGCTGTGTAATGGATACTTGTACCGAAACGGTCAGTGCATCCAGGATCAGTCACGTTTGGTTTCTCGAATTGAGAATGCGAGCAATATAACCTTTTTATACTATTTGCCCCTGGCCTAAAAGAAGACGTAGGTGTCACTTAAAGGTGATACGTGTTGGTTGCAAAATGTCATCTATGTACATGACAGAGGTGATAACAGACATAGAGAAGAGTCTAGAATAAATGGGAGGGATGAAATTCACACATAAAAGAATTATCAGGAGATATGTTTTTTTGCCTTCGACTTTCGATTTTTGATTCTTGTTTTTTGATAAGAAGTGACCTTTATTGGATTGTATCTTATCATATAAATCTATGGTACCTTTTATTAGAACAGTTACATCTAGACCTGTTATGAAGGGCTCACATATTCTTCAGCGCCAACTTTAATTTTAGGTCAATTTATACTCAGCCGGACAAATGTTTCTTCGATTCTAGTCACTAAGAGCACTCAAACATGGCATGGTACCTCTGCCCTGAAAAGCATGCTACATCTAATCAATTAGTATTCGTGATATTATAACTTAATTAATGCGTAGTCTTTCATCTCGTCTCGAATGCAATTCTCTGCTCGCGTTCGCAAACATCTCACCACTTCTCCTCCGGGTTCTCTTGGAACTCAAGGTATGCTTTGTAATTGAATACACTCAACTCAGTCTCATTTTCGACACCCAAGTCCCAAAGCGACTGTTCCTGGTCTACAGCCTTATCGCCGTCTCTGCAAACAAGAATATCCTTTTCATCGTTGCCAAAGTTGATCACCAAGTTCATCGATTTGGTTCCATGTGCATGGGTGTACACTTTCACGGTATCGTAATCCACATTACGATAAGGCCGGAGAGAGCCGGTCGACATAATGATGGTTTTGACTTGGTCCAAGAGCTGCGAGGGCGTAGTTTCCTTGAGGTTGACTGAAGAAAGAATATGATTTTTGACGTTCCTGTAGGGGAAAGATTTTATAATTCTGATGGTCAAAAGTGCATCTGTTGCAGGTCTCACATTTGAAGTGAGCGGCTCATCGACGGTAAATTCGGACATTTGTGCCTGGAGATACTCTACTCCAAACGATGGATAAGACTGAAATTTCAAAACACCAGTCGATGCTCCTGCATAGTTGATGCGAATATATGTGGTGCACGGGTGTATCAACTATTGATACAAAACCCATTCTCCAATTGACTGATAAAGAGTGAGATATCGTAGAGCCGATTGTGTGTGCCGGAAAGCTTGTACTCGAGAGTCTTCAGCACACGATCGAATATATTTGTGGAATGGTCGCTGTCATCCAGATTGAGAAGACATGAGAAGTCGTCACTTTCTGACAGGGTCAAAAGCTTCCTGGTGGGAACAAGCTTTGTAAACTCTTTCACTTCGGTGCTGTTGTAAGAATCCTGGGTGAGGCAATTCTTTAGAAATTGTTTGAGGTCGTAAAATGTCATGTTCTTTTGGTTTTTGAGCCCGCTCACCAAGTCTTTGAATACCATATACTCGGAATCCTGTGGTGTGTCTGGTGTGTCTGGGACTTCTATTGTGTCGATAGATGCTAAGAGTGCTTGAAGCTCGGAGATAGAGAATCTTTGCGCGATGGTTTCCTCGTAATGACACAATTTTACTTTACAATCCCGAAGTTGCTGCAATGCCTCGGCATATCTCTTGGTGTCGTCGCATACTTGCTTACCCCTTGCTCGTAAATTTTTGAGAAGAAATTCAATGTTCGAGTCGATGTTGCTTAATGCGGAAAGACCCAATTGGCTCAACTGCGTTTGAATTGCTGAGCATAGTTCATGATCAATGGTGTCCAATGACTCGATTTTGGATAATAGATGCGCTAGCGATAGTTGCTTGAATGGTTCATATCCGGTGGTAATGCCGCACTTTTTGAGTTCAAACAGAGCTTGTCGGAATAGATTATTAAGTTCAGGTAGTTCGGTTGTACAGAACATGGGTTTGATTTCGATTTTGTACTGGCATACCTGATCGAGGCGACCAAACAATTCGGAGAATTGATCAATTATGAATGAGCAGTCCTGCTTATTTTTTAGAGTTTCTTCAAGCAGTTCACTGGCCAGAAGAAGACTGCAGAAACTGTCTAGGGACTGCTCAAGGGCGCATAGACTTTGAGGATTCTCAAAGAATAGAGCCTGCGACCTGAGTTTCTGGGTCTGCGTACTCATTTGATTCAGTAGACGTAATGCTTTCGTCTCATACTTGTTTCTGTATCTCACCGCGGAGACAATATGTGAGATGAAGGAGGCGACTTGATCCTCGCTGGATCGGAGAGCCGGCATTTCTGCTGGCACAGATTCTTCTTCCTCCCGCTCGAAGCAAAGATACCACTGGAGCAAGTACAAAATGACACACTTCTCGTCAGGCACCAAAACGTTGAAGTCCAGCGACTCTGCGAGATCTGGGATATCCAATTGGCTCTTTGCTAGCGCGATGAGAATCTCCAAGTTAGCGTACTTCTTTCCAGACACATACGCGTCGTACACGATGAGATCTTGAGTGTAGAAGTCTAAAATCGCAGCAAAGATGAGGTCCGGCCTGTTGTTCTGCTGAAGAGACCAATCCTTGTTGAAATTGGTCACCTCGGGAAGCGCGCGGCTGCGCACAATCGTGTTGATCCATTTGATCAAGATCGTCTTGATGTCTGCGATAGACCGGCTATCGTTCGACACAGACGCCAGGCGAGATATCAGGAACACAAAGAGGGTCCAGATGAGGCCGAGAATAAGCTTGAGGTTTCCGCCCACAACGTCCTCGGCGCTGATGTTGCATGTGTTAATTTTCAACACAAGCCGGCAGAACTTCAAGAAGTCGTCCACGTTTTCCACCTTTTGAAGCGTGAAGTTGGGCCGTTTATAGACGGGCTGGAGGGTATATCCGCCGCCCGATTCGTCAATTAAAATATTTACGAGCGCAATTAATATCGTGCCATCGCCCAAGTCTTGGGTGAGATCGGTCACTTGCACATTGACCTTAGAACTGACCCATCTGGCCATGGTTCTGTGTTGGGTCGAGACCCATTCGTCCGCCATAATTGTGACCTTGGAAAAGAGTGTGGGTTAGAGAGGGTAGAGGTGCTTTTTCTCTGCGGTTTTGGCGCTCAATGCGGCCTCGATTGTGTAGTTTGCAACTGCTGGCTGACCTTACAACAGCAAAAAAAAGCCAAGAACGAGGGAACTGAACGGCGGAAACAGACGTATTTATATCTGGCGATAATCTTTGGTTACGAGCCCAGATGCTAGCAGACGATTTACCAGAGAGTGTAGTAACTGATGGCCAGTATACTTATCTCCCATCCGCTACAGTACGGTGGTTTCTAGGGTAACGCGTTTAATGCAGAGGTTGCACGGGTGTCAGGCGTGCAGACAAGCTGAAACATCTAAATAGTCCTGCACCATGCATGAGGCACCAGGGTCTTAGGAACCAACAGATATGCGGGCTATTCTGGGCAATTGTGGCACAAATTGAGTAAGGAAATGCAGAGATCGAATCCAAGTATTTTTCTCGGTTTCCGTCTCTTTTTTCTTCCAATTTTCACCCCAAATCAGCGGTTTTAGCGGGACCTACTGCTCAGATCCTCAATCTGTCTTCCTGCAGAAGGACGCGCTGTTGCACCCACCATCTACAGTAGCACCGTCCCTTTTAACCCAAAGTGATTTGATATTTGCTTGGTGACAGGACTTGACTGACAGGAGTTACCGGATCTAGTGTTTATGTAGACGTTTCGGGGTAATCGAGGGTTTCGGACTAAAACACCTTCGGAATGTGGTCAGGATCAAAACACAACTTGGCGTAGGAAGGTGGTGCTAAATGATAAATCGGGGGAGTGGGGTTTGAGATGGTTTGGGAAGGTTTAGCGGAATGAATGTGGTCCGTTTTGCTGGGTAATTGCAGTGTTTTTGGTGTATGTAGACGGAAGTGTGAGACTTCAAAAAGGAAGGGAGACATTTTGAACTAGAAGTTAATGTGTGTATGTTATGAAAATTGAGAGTATTGGATACTAGACCATTGGACACTAGGCTATTGGATACGAGACTATTGGATACGAGACCCTTGAAGACTATCCCATTAAAGACCGTACCTGGAAGGTCTCTACTCGATACTACAAATCTCCGATGGGCTGCCTCAATCATCAAATCTGCTTCCCAAGAAGGAGTACGTCTGTCAAATAATTTATATTAGATTAGGAAGGATATGGAGGATGTGACCATCCCAGCTCGCTGCTACATAACACGAGATCCGACAGTTCTTTCGAAAGAAATGAAGATGGATTGGCTGAGAGTCTGCCGCCAACTACAGCTGGCGTGCGGACTCAGTACTTGTCTGGAAAAAAGAATGCTCTAGCGTCTCCTTCGCCGTCGGACGGAGCTGGTGATCATACTGTAACAACTTGTCGATCAAGTCCACGACCTCTTCCAGCACCAAGTGCTTGTTCTCCTTGTTGACAAACGAAGACCAGGGCTTTCTGGGGTAGTTCCCGAGAATCGAGTCATACTCACTGCTCAACTTGATGCCGTACTTATCCACATACGCCATCAAGTCCTTGGTGCCCAACACCTTGGCGATTTGGACGAGCTGGTCGTTATTGGAGTCACCGCGGAAAAAATACTCTTTCTTGAAGATGATGGCAGCCAACATGCATCCCACAGACCACAAGTCAAGCGAGTAGTCGTACTGTTGTAGGTTGATCAACAACTCTGGACCCTTGTGGTACCGCGAGGCCACACGCACATTATAGTCCATTCCAGCATGGTAGAACTCGGCCAAGCCCCAGTCAATGAGACGCAATTTCTTGTTCTGCGGATCGATCATGATGTTCTGCGGCTTGACGTCTCGATGCATGATCCCCATCAGATGGGAGAAGTCCAATGCAATGAGAAGCTGGGTGAAGTAGTACTGGATGTCTGCGATGGTAAACTTCGGATAAAGAATGCGGAAGTCGACGTTGCGGATCTGCTCGAAAATCAACGCCGGGATCTTGGACTTGTGGTCCCGAACAATGTCGAGAAGAGCAATGACGTTGGGGCCGCCCGTGAGGTTTTTGAGGATCTTGACCTCACGATAGATCTTCTTCATTTTGACGGGCTTCAACACCTTGATCACACATGCCTCTTCGTTCAACACATTGACACCTTCGAACACTTCCGAGTACTTTCCCCTGCCTATTTTGCTGACGATCTCGTAGTTACGGATGTCGCCCCACTCGATTTTGTGTGCTTCGTAGTCCCAGTATTCCTGCGGCTTGTACTTGTTGACGTCTGCGTATACTCTCGCGACGGAATAGACGTTGGAGCTCATCATTGGTGGTGGTTGTAGATGGGTGGAGGCGAGATGCGCACTAGGGTGTTTCGAAAGGTGGGGGGATATGGGAAAATGATTAGGGTCTGGGAATGGGAATTTATTTGGGGAGGGTTTTTGGTTTCACGGGTTTGGCGCTTTGGTTTTAGATGTGTGTTTTTGTCCTATTTTTGGCCTATCGGTGTCGATTTGGCTTTGGTTATTCGGTGCTGTTAGGGTGATGGGACCATGTGGTTGCAAATATCATTGGGAGAGTCTAGTGATACCAGAATCTGCGACTAAACATGAAAATAAAGTTATTTTCTTGTAGTTTTCTATTTCTTTGTTATTGTATCTCGAAACTCTATGATTTTAGGCATGTATCTGCTTGTTTCTCTGGTCTTCAGACGATTCTGAAGATAAAGGTACAGCATATCAGACCAGTGAACAGAACCAGTTCGTCTACACCTAGCATACGAATTTTCGTCCACTCAACAAAATCATTTCAATTTTATTATCTCGTACGATCCTAGATAATCATCATCTACTACGTACTCATTGGATCCAGTCCCTATGTGACGGATCCACTCTATCCTTTTGCAACTACTGGCACCTACAACCATCTATATCCAGTTACACACACAATGTGCCTAATATAACTATTCAAATTGATCATAACCATTGCTCAACCCCCAATTTACTCGAATACAGTCTCGATTCTCTACATTTAATTCATCAAAGGCCCGTTGGAGTATGCCTACAGTAGCGCTCACACTCAAAACAGCACAATCGGACTTCCGGGACATCCAGATCTGTAGTCCCGAAGATGCTCCATATCTCCGAGCGCCTGCTCATCTTGTTTTTGTCGCGTTGGTGAACTACAAGCTCATCCCGCTCTACTTGGTCTCAAATGGGCCATACCCAGTCTACTCTGACGATAATGACACAGAGGCGTTTTTCATACGGTCGTTAGTATGCCAGAATATGAATGTCGGTCTACTCGCGAAATGTCCGGAGCTGGACGGAGACCTGTTTGTGGTGTTCTATGTGGATGAACTGTCCAGCGGAATTAAATGTTTCTGCTTGGACTTCTCCATTATCGCCCAGGCACTAGAATTTCGGGAAATGACCCAGGATTCAGAAAATACATATTACGTAAGCAGGACGAAATGGGGCTCGCTACGATCCGATACCAGTGTCTTTGACAGAGTCCTTGAGAACAAAAGCTCCAGGAAGTCTTTCACGCAATCGCCCTCTGAGGCTACTACACACACAAGCCTGCTGCTCACGACCCCCGCACAAATCTCGCTGGCAATCAATAAGATCATACTACTGGGTCTCAGGCTTCGCGGTCTTACAGCCAGTGGTCTGTCCTCGGCCAAAGATAAAATCGCCATTCGAGAGATCCATCAAATGACGCGAAAAGCTACTCTTTTCGCAGTGAGGAAATTTAAATATGACTTTAATGCTGGTGAGACCCACCATGAACTACTGTTGTCTGTGCTACAAGACATAGTGGAGTCGCTTCTCCAAGCGTTTGTCGATATACCGAAGAAGTAGTGCCATTCTTTAACTATATCTGCATCAATATCTGCTGCATGGGTGTCTTTCTTATTCATAGTATCCTACATCGACATAATACAAGGTACCTTTATATATACAAGTTCTAAGCAAAGCTCGAGACGTCGACAATGGCCGACTGGGAAAAGTCACCGTGGACCTTTTTGCTTGCACCCTCCAACATTCTCTCCAAGGAAGACTTCTTGACCTCCTTTGTGATTCTGGATTGTTTTCCAACACTGATCTTCTCCAAGAACATGTCTGGGTCCTTCAACAAGTATCCGTACTTGTCTGGGTTGGAGTAGTAAGCAACATCCTTCTTGTGCGTTGGGCGTGCCTGCAATGGAACGTAGCCCTTTTTTAAGAGGTAGTAGTCTGGGTTCAAGTGTGCCTTCAAGCCCAACTTGGTGTGGTAAACACTGGTGTAGGCATGGCCCGTGTTTTGGACGCTCTCAATAGCAAACTCGGTCGCCTTGGAAGCTTCGATATTAAGCGGCACAGTGTACTCTTCTCCACCATAGCCCATCAACTTAACACCATCCTTCATGGTTCCCGAGATCAAGCCGCACTCACGCATGACACGGATCGTCAAGGTCTGGCCAGCCTCCAAGGGGATTCTCTTGTTGTCCCAGAAATCCTGGATTCTCTTCATGGAGAGGAAGTTGTATTCTTTGGCATGAGGTCTCTTGAAACCCACAATAGGAAACCGCTTGAAGAACGGAGTTTGACCACCCTCGAATAAGAACGGAACAGAGCCACGGGCCTTCTGACCCTTCTGACCTCTACCGGAGGTCTTACCCTTTCCGGAGGCTGGACCTCTTCCGAGTCTTTTGTAGCCTTTGACGGCGCCTTCTTGGTGCTGGAGCTGGCCCAAGTAGGACGAGTTTCTGATGCTCTGTAGGAATTGGCCCACGTTGATTCTGGGCTTCGAAAGAGCGGAAAGTCCCCACATTCTGTTTGGTGACGTTGGAGTTGGTGGTTCACAGTGTAGGTGAATTTTTCAAGTACAGGTCGTGCGCACATCGATACTGATAAAAGAGATCGGGGTGAACTTTTGGAGCTTGAGAGATTTTCTCTAATTTTAATTTAAAGAAAAAACTGGTGATATTTCTGCCAGTACTTCTTCTTTTATTTCATAGATATGTTGATCTTGTTCCGGGAGACGTAGATGAACACGATGGACGCTTTGCTGAATGAAAACGTTTCTGATACAAAACAGGTGCCTTCGAGAGAATACTTGAATAGAGACTAAAAAATACAGACGAAGTAGTTTGGAAAGCTCAAGAATAGCGTTTTGTACGTTGTAGTAAACCACCATTTTTCAGTCAACAAGGAAGCCTTTATGGCCAAGTTGGTAAGGCACCTCACTAGTAATGAGGAGATCGTCAGTTCGAATCTGGCTGAAGGCATTTCTTTTTTGGCCCCATTCAATGTAATAGTTTTACTCAAACTATCCTCTTTTTTTTCTTGTAATGTCTCTACAATACATTATATGTTTTTGTCATCTTACATTCATTAGGTAGATTTCGTTAATGTTCCTCGTACCACTTGAAGAATACCTTCCCTCAGTGCTTGGTGAGTAAAGCTCAACTCTACTCCGCACCCCGAACGATTTTCATTCAATTCTTCAATTGTTCATCATGTGGCATGGACGTTTCTCGGCCACGGGCGTCTTCTTCGCTACAAAGATCGAGCTTTTCATATCTTGGTAAAGACAAACACCAAAGAACGTCAATGTGACAACAACAAGAACCATGTGCAAAGAAAGAACAAACTTGCGTCTGGTGGTATTTTGCTGTCCTTTGACGTCGTCTTTGTTGGCCTCCAAGTCTCTGGCTTGAGGAGTGATTGGTTCTTTTTCCGAAATCAAGGTATAGTCGCTCATAGTTTCAATTTTCTCGCTCGAACAGTCTTTTTCGTCTTTGGCTACTTTTGGAATCATCTGACACATGCTCTGCTTCAATTGCGGGCTGTAGGTGCAAATTGGTGAAAAGAAGTTCTGGTAGATAGTCGTTTAAATGAGCAGTGGGGTGATAAGCGAATCTCGGATTAAGCGAGAATAGAAAGATAGGAAAATGTTTCGGCAAGTATCAAAAAAAAAATTGTTCCACAATCTGAATCCAATAAAAAAATCATCGTAAAATTCCATAATTATTCTTTGGTAGTATCTTTATCGACACTAAGTTTGCACCCTACTCCAGAAAGATCTTTCCACCAGGAACGGCATTGCCTCCAAATCTGCGCGCATAGAGCCCCAATGCTTTAATTGGGAACAAGAATCGGTATGTTGGATACTCGATTGCACAACTATGGTTGAACACACCCTCAATGTATTCGAAGTTCCATTCACCATGCAATGATTGGCGCTCCATTATCAATTGAATGGCTTTATCAATTGGGCGGCGGTCTGGATACTCACCAAGAATCAAAGCAATTGTAGCCCATGCAGTTTGAACAACTTGCGTCTGTCCGGTGGGAATGTAAGTATGTGTCTCGCAGGATTTCATCGACTCACTCCAGCCACCATCTTCTTCTTGTTTTGAGATAAGAAAATCAAGGCCCTTTTTCACGTGCTCAGATGTGCTGTAGACTTTTCCAACAGTTTCCAAAGCCTCAACGGCAAACATGGCCGCGTAGGTGTAACAAATTCCCCACGAGCCGTACCACGAGCCATCGAACTTGTCCTGGGCATCCTCAATATATGCAATTGCAGTGTCTATCGATTTCAGAATGATTTCTGGTTTGTAGTCTGGATGGTATGTAGAAAAGCTAACCAACCCGAACACTGATGAGTCGGTACATTCAACGTAAGGGTATTCAACCATAATGTTGTTGAACACCTCTGCTGGACTAAGGCACTCCAATGCGGGAGTGGCTCTAATTTGTTCGTATGAAGAAAATGAACCGAATTCAAACGAACCAGTGTTTTGAATGAAGAGAATACGCTCCACTGCATCTTCGAGATCTTTGCGTGCGATCCTGTCTTCCATAGGAATATATTTACCCAAGCTATCATTGTTTTCAATCATAAGAATAGCCTTCATTGCTTCTGCTGTGCAGTCGCTCACGGTGTAACCCTGGGTTTTTGTACTAAACGGCCATGCGCCCTTTCTCTTGTCTCTGAAAGATCCATCCACGCATTCATCTGTGAACTGGGAGCGACGCAAAAAGTGGTATCCTCTCATGATCATGTCGTGGAACTTGGGATCAGTCTCTAGTCCTGCCATAATCAAGTACTGACACATGAAGGCAGTGTCCCACACCTGACCACCATTGGTACCCATGACGGCCATTCCCAGAGGTCCGTGGAAAATCACGTCTTCTCTTCTTTCCATGAACCGTGAAAATGCGTAGGAGTCTGGGCCCTCTTCTAAGTACGTCACGATCATGTTGAAGGCGAAGCTGACTGGCGCAATACACAAATAATCGGAGTTTGCGCACTCCTTCTTGATAAGTTCGTACACGGCCTTGCTAGACTTTTTGAGGAGCCAATCTGGTCTCAAGTACTTCTCGTACTTGCAGACGACCCAGTTCAATGTGTCCAAAGTTCTTGAGTGGGGGTAGTAGAGGTCTACACCACACACGGTGTTTCTGTGCTTGGAGAAATCAATGGACTCGTATGGCAACTGGCGCGGAAGGTAGATCTCCGACCGGATTTCCTCCAAAAGAGGGTCCAATTTACAGGTGCTTCTGTTTGCACTCAAATACGCCAAGGGCAAATAAATACAACGAGTGTGTACCCACCAACGGCCCGGATGGATGAACATGGAGTATGGAAGCATCCACAATTCAGGCGGGGCCGGATTCACACCTTCCCATCCAAACAAGTTCAAGAGCGCGAGCCATGCCTTACCCCAGTGTGGAAGGCCAATGGCACCGCCTAGTTTGTGAAGCGTTGCTCGTGCCTTGACACACACTGGGTGATCTTTCTCGAGTCCCAAAAGTCTCAAGAGGACATAGTTGATTGTGGTTCCAAAACAGGTCGACTTATCTACAGTATGTAAACCCCAACCACCGTCCACTGGATGCGCATTGTTGACGATGTAGCGGATGAATTCATGTTTAACAACGGGATTTATGGGCGAGTTTGTGAAATACGAGGAAAACACCCAGCCCGTGGTCATAAACATCGGGCCGATGTACTGATGAAGCACCACGCCCGATTCCTCCTGAAGAAGGCTGAAAAACTCGGCTCCTTTTTTGGCAGCATCAATTGGAAACACAATGCTCTCTTCTGCGGCTGGCGGCTCGAACGTGTCCATCTTCAAGTGGTATTTGGTGCTATTCTTCTGCGGATCATTCCTGGCCTGTTCCTCAGTCAAAAACTCCCATTTTGAAGCACCAAGTTCGGACACTCTGAGTCTCCAGAGCGACCGGTCGGAGGGAGGTAGCCCGATTTCGTCCGAGTAGTAGCGTTGGGTCATTTGTCGGCGGGAAGCGTGGTGGACAGTGGTAATGTGGGGTATAGATGAGGTGATCTGATAGTGATGGATAGTTTAAAGTGATCGATAATTCATTTTTTTTTCTTTTTGTATCATAATATGGAGTTTTGGATTGAATGTTTTTTGATTTGGTTGCATGTTAAATTGGATTTTTTCTTGATTCGCTTTGAGAAGAATTGTTGTACGATTGATCAGGTTCTACAATTTCAGTCAGAAAGATGCATTAAGTACGGAATCTCAAATGTGTTCTAGAAATCCTGGGCGACCGAAAACCAAAAAAATCACAATACGAAATAATTAACTCGGCGCCCATGATTATATTTTGCTCGCCGTTGAGAAATTTGTTCCGTCTCTACTGACCCTTCTTCTGTAGGCCATCTATTATCTTCATTACCTTCAACACAAATACACAAACTGCGAAAAAAAGGAACATTTTCTCTCCACCACAATGTATAAAACAGAAATTCTTCCCCCGAATCAATCCCGATTTTTTCCTTCTGTGGCTGGCGCGTTCCGATAATTCCGTCTACCTCTTCTCGCGCTTCCATTTAGCAGCCAATGTACTGGATTGAGAAGGCTTCCCCCATCGCACACAGATTTCACAAACCAAACCAAACCAGACCAAAACAAATTGATGAAAAATCGCCATACGCCAAAAACCAACATCCTACTCCACTAAAAAAATTCCTTCTCCCACATTCCCACCCCAAAACAGCCCCCGGCCGAAGAAACCTGTCAGCGCAGTCACGTGAGCCATCTCCAGGCTTTCGCATTTCTTCAAAAATGCAGCTTCACCACTGAAAAATTCCATCTCTGTCTTCTCCGTTCCACGAATATGGGCAAGAGATCTCAAAACGAAGCAGCCACGCCCGAGACGTCCCATGTCGAGGAGTCTGTGCTGCTGAACGGCGCTCCCAACCACTCCAGCGACGAAGACATCGACGAAGACTCAGAACTGAACGATGAGGCAGAAAACGGCGCCGCTGTAGCCGCCGAGCAGACCGCCACCAAAACCACACACAACGGGCCTCCCACAAAGAAACAGCGGAAACAAATCACCGCTCAGGAGGTGCAGTTGGCGCGCGAAACCGCGGAGTTGTTCAAGTCCAACATCTTCAAGCTCCAGATCGATGAGCTTGTCAGCGAGGTGAAAATCAAGGACTCCTACATTGTGCGTGCCGAGAAGGTGCTCCACAGACTCTACGACTGCATTCTGCTGGTGCCGCCCGTGGAAAACTTGACGCTTAGGGAGGCGGAACAGATCATCAAGGCCAAGAGAGTCGCCATTCCATTCCCAGACCCTAAGCCCTCGAACCCAAACTACCGGTTCTCGTTCTTGCAGCCCGAGGATGTGTCGCTAGTTGGCTCTTTCGGCTTGAAAACTGGCATTGCACAGGCAAACGGCATGGCCATCGACATTGCCCTTACGATGCCCAAGGAATTGTTCCAGCCCAAGGACTACTTAAACTACAGAGCTTTGTACAAAAGAAGCTTTTATCTTGCATACTTGGCTGATCAGTTGATTCCGATCACCAAGAAGAGTAATCTCCCCGTGAAGATCTCGTATTTATATCTCAATGACGATGTGTTGTGTCCTGTGCTTCGACTCGAGAGTATCAAAACCGACAACGAAGAGGACTTGTCGTTCCACAAAACCAAGTTTACCATTAATATTCTTGTGGCTCTTCCATTCGGTGTCTTTGAGGCCAAGAAGCTTCTCCCAGATAAGAACTGTGTTCGTGTTCAGAGTGATGCCGAAGAACTACCCCCTACACCATACTACAACTCGTCGCTCATGTCTCTTACGACGTACGACTACTACCTCAAATTCTTGTATGCAAACAAGAAATCAACTGAGGCATTCAAAGATGCTTGCACTTTGGGAAGATTGTGGTTACAACAAAGAGGATTTGGCTCTTCCATCTCCAAGGGAGGTTTCGGCCACTTCGAATTCGCCATTTTACTTAGTGCTCTTTTATCGGGAGGCGGTAACAACGGAAACAAAATCCTTTTGCATGGTTTCTCCTCATATCAATTGTTCAAGGGTGTCATCAAATACTTGGCAACAATGGACCTCACACAGGGATACCTTTCTTTCACTAGTCAGTTTGGTGAAACCTCTGCTTGCGTGTACAACGCGCAAGGCTTCAACACTCCTACAATCTTTGACAAGAGCGTCAAATTGAACCTACTATGGAAAATGACAAAGGCCACTTACCAGGAGTTGCGCCTCAATGCCATCAATACCCTCACACTACTAAACGATGTTGTGTTTGACAGATTTGATTCAATTCTTCTCCAAAATGTAGGCTCAGTGGAGGCCATGAAGTACGATGTCTCGTACACTATCGAAACACCAGATGAATTGAGCGACAGTTACGGAGCTCTCGAGAAAATCACTTTTATCACATATGATAACTACATCAAGAACAAATTGTTCTCCATTTTGAAGAACGCATTGGGTGAGAGAACTACATGTATCATGATCAAGAATAAGAAGGTTGCCAGTTCTTTCCCACTCAACAAAAGAAACAACACACACCAGCACAGCAAGAGCTATGTGATCGGCATCCAATTGAATCCTGATGAGTGTGACAAGCTTGTCACCAAGGGACCCAACGATACTGAAGACGAACAAGCCGCAAAATTCAGGGCTTTCTGGGGCTCTAAAACATCCTTGAGAAAATTCAAGGACGGTACTATCCAGCATTGTGTGGTCTGGACCACCGAACCTCTTCAGCCAGTGATCACGCAAATCGTTAACTACGCATTGAGCGTTCACTTCCATCCGTTGATCTCGAAGTACTTGACCAGCCATTCATCGGTGTTCAATGCATTACTCCCTACCCCCCTGTTCAACTCATCGCTCCCTACCACTTCTACGACTAATTTCACTCTTTTAAAGAACTCCTTTGACACTTTGTCGAAGATTATGTACACTCTTCAATTGCCTTTGGGTATCAAATCACTTTTGCCCGCTTCTTCCGGAGTCCGCAAAACATCTATTTTGCAACCTGTTGCCTTTGCTGTCAGTAACCCTGACTTTTGGAACGACGTAATTGTCCAGTTTGAGAGCTCTTCCAGATGGCCCGACGAAATCAAGGCCTTGGAAAAGACCAAAACTGCCTTTTTGCTTAGAATCAGTGAGGTTATGAGCAACGAGACCAACTACACCTCATTTTTGACAAAGGATGACACTATTCCCTTCAACGAGGACGTGTCACTTTTGAACATTTTAACCCCAGACGGTTTTGGATTCCGCTTGCGGGTTCTTACCGAAAGAGACGAAATCATCTACTTGAGAGCAGTCGCCAATGCTGGAACTGACAAACAATTTGTCCAAGAGGCATACTTCAAGTTCAACCAGAGATACATTGGATCAGTCAAGCATACTCGTACAATTGGTATCCTCTCCACAAGCTTCCCATACTATTCTCCTACAGTGAGACTATTCAAGAAGTGGCTAGACGCTCATGGCCTCTTGTGTCATTTCACAGACGAGTTGGTGGAGCTCATCGCTTTGAAGCCATTCCTTGATCCTGCCGCATACACTGTTCCAAACTCCGTGGAGAAGGGATTCTTGCAAGTTCTCAACTTCATTGCTTCTTGGAATTGGAAGGATGATGCTTTGATTTTGGATATGGTTAAAAGAATCGACGGAGAGGTGGATGAGCTCGACAACAAGTTGAGTGACAAGTTGAGTGTTCAAGCCTATCAGCTCATCCAAGAAAACTTCGACAAAATCAGAAAGAGTGATCCTGTTGGAGTCAAAACTCAATTCTTCGTTGGAAGCAGGGATGATCCATCTGGTATTTTGTGGTCTAACAAGCTCACCCTCCCAATCGCCAGTAGATTGACAGGATTGGCCCGTGTTGTGATCCACCATGTCAAGGAAAACGAGATCAGCAAATCTGGCCTTGACTTGTTCTTCACACCAGCATTGAACGACTTTGACCTTGTTATCAAGATGAAAAAGAACGATTTGTTGAAATCATCCGGTGTTCAGAAGGCTGACCAGCTCAAGAACCTCAATCCGCACCAGACCTCGTTCCCATCTGACCTCACTACCAAGTATGATTTGACCAAGCCATTCGTGGACCTCATTTCCAAGTGGTTCGGTAACGAGATCATTTTTTCCACGCGCTTGTGCCCCGCTGCATTTGGTGAGAAGACCAACTATGTCAGTGGAGTGTTTGTTCCAACTGCCATTTCCAAGAAGAAATTCCGGGTGACACTTGGTTTAGACGTCAAGCCAACGGGCGAAAATGATGAGGTTGTGGTCGACAAACAGGACATTCTTGATCAGATTAAGAATTTGGGAGGGGACTTGATAGAGTCGATCAGCTTTGGGAAATAGGTAAATTAGCTAATAGAACTTTGTAATACACTACAATACTAAATCGAAGAATACAGAATCGAAAATTCGCAACTTGATTCAAACAGTAGTATTGCAAATTGACCGAAACGAACTTCAATATTTCTAATTAAAAGTCCAGAGGCCGGTATTTCGGTTACTCTAGATATAGATGGATCGAATCTTTGCTGGATATTTGAATTTAACAAAGTCAGGCGATGCCAATTCTCCGATACACATCGACAGAAACAAAAAGCGCATGCTAGTTGTAAGTGATTTTGAGTAAATGTGTCAAATGAATCGGATTAACTACCGGTTGCGGCCATATCAAGTGGAAAATACTGTTTCCCGTCCGATCAACGTTAGTCAAGCCACTTAGAGCCACACTGAGTAATGCAGTGGGAGACCATGTGTGAAATTGTGGTGCTGCAATCTTTTTGCACTCAGATATGTGTATTGAAACCGCCTTAATGCATTCAATGAAGCAGAATCATGCATTGCAAGATTGCACGATTGCACAATATTGAGCAATAGAAAATGCAAACATTTGAAAGTTATCAATTCTTATCTTCACCTATTCGTGGTTTAAACATTTATGTACTATAGTGCATTCGTATGCATACTCTACTCTAACCTAGTAGTATTCCTAATCAAAACGCATCTGTAAGCGATAACACCATTTCCCATAACCATCCAGCACTCGCTCCCGCCAATCATACACATCCATCCAATCACGAGACAGAAAATCACCCACCCGCCCAGTCTAGACTCCAAATGGTCCAAGACTTCCTAACTCAACAATACCCCACAGTCGAACAGACCATCGTCAACAATGCTACGTGTCTAGAAAAACAGAAAAGGGGTCTGTTGGCGGAATTGAGGAGCCTCATTGGTTCTGTTTGCTGCGTGCTCATCGGCGTTGCCTACCTACGAGATGTTTCGTTCTTTCCGTTGGTTCTTCGCTTAATTACACAGATGTCTCTCTCGGTGCCATCCAAACAGATTCCTCATTTGATGCTCAATGAGACGGATCGGCAGGAGCAGCGGATGTTTCTGCTTACAGGGGTGGTCGTCAGTGGACTATTCAGTATCATCAGTCACTTACTCTATGCACCATACACAAGCAGTAAGATGGGTGACCATATGCTCCATGGGGGAGTCACGGTGCAGTTTATAGGCGAGAGAGTTCCAGCTGGGCGCTGGGAGCTCTTGGTGTTCGATGTTCTAATCTTCTGCATTCAGTACATATACTTTTGTGTGATGTGGGCGACAGATGATCTGGCAGTGGTGCAAAGCAGGGCCGTTAGTGTGTTGTCCGATGAGGTTTCGGCGAACAACGATGCACTCTCGGACGGGTTTGACGGGAATGTGTTCTTGCTCACCATTGACCTTTGGGGGAGCTTGCAGTACACATTGAGGCGGGCGCTGCCTGACTATGTACGAGGAGATTCTCTGAGCAGTTCCGGAGCGTCTCAAGAAAGTCTGAGCCGTACGTCTCACTTTCTACTGCGGAATTTAGTGTGAGGTCTCTTGATGGGTTGTAATGTGGTCTGAGGGTAGATACAGCATATACCTGGCTTTGATAAGAAATTGGTGGACAAAGTATTGCAAATGGAGAGTCGCACGGCTAAGAAAGGAGACATTATGTCTTTTGGCGCTATTCAATTCTACCCAACATTGAATGACAAGTAATGAGTTGAGTGATGTATTACGGAAAATCAATTAATATGCATGAAGGTAAAGCAAACCGAGAAAAGCAAATAAAACGAAAGTAGAAGCAGTTAGACAATTTCGATATTTCTGGGAACTGACTAATTGTATTGCAAGCACTCATCAAGGCACAAGCACAAGTGGACCTAAATTGTCAAGAAAACTAGCACGAAAATCCAAACAAAAATCCCATCCAATTCATCTGACCAAAAAAAACAAAACAAAACACAAAACAAAAAAACAGAACACATATCCTCGTAATCAGCTCTGCACCAGATAATGCAGAAGAGCACCACATCGCACCCGTGCACCAGGAGATGGAGATGAGAAATGAGCCAAAAAAATATCGCTATCATCCAAAACCCCAAATACCCCCCAACATGTCCGATATTGTCGGTATCGAGTACAACCGTGTGACCAACACCACGTCCACCGACTTCCCAGGCCATTCCAGCGAAGAAAATGCCTGGGACTTGGAGGAGTTCAAGAAGAACTTGCAGATCAACATTTCTCATCTCGCCGGCAGATCCACCAACTTCGACCTCATCAACATCGACACCTCGATCGCCAATGCCTTCAGAAGAATCATGATTGCCGAGGTGCCTTCGGTGGCCGCTGAGACCGTCTACATCTACAACAACACCTCTGTGATCCAAGATGAGGTGTTGGCCCACAGAATCGGACTTATCCCATTGAACGTGGATCCAGACACGTTGCAGTGGATCGACCCTGCAGCCGACGAGAACGAGCGTTTCAACGATGCCAATACATATGTCATGACTCTTGATGTGAGCTGCTCGAAGAGAGACAACGTTCCTGAGGGAACCACCGACCCTAAGATATTGTACCGTAACTCCAGCGTGTATGCCAAAGACCTCAAGTTTGTTCCTCAGGGCCGTCAGGAACAGCTCTTCAAGAACTCTCCTGTTGCTCCCTGCGACCCCAACATCTTGCTCGCTAAGTTGAGACCAGGCCAGGAGATTTCGCTAAGAGTCCACTGTATTTTGGGAATTGGTTCTGACCATGCCAAGTTTTCTCCTGTAGCAACTGCTTCTTACAGATTGATGCCCGTCATTGACATCAAGGAGCCTATTGTGGGAGAGCTGGCCAAGAGATTCCAGAAGTGTTTCCCCTCCGGTGTGATTGAGATTGACGAGAATGGCGCCGCCTACGTTGCCGACGCCAGAAAAGACACAGTTTCGAGAGAGGTGTTGAGGCACGAGGAGTTCGAGGGCAAGGTCAAGCTTGGCAGAAAGAGAAGCCATTTCATCTTCAACGTGGAGTCTACTGGCGCCATGTCTCCACTGGAGATTTTCCTCAAGTCCGTGAGAATCCTTAAGAACAAGGCCGACTACTTGAGAAACTGCCCTATTGGACAGTAAACGGCCTGTTTTGGCTGCATAAAATAATAGAGAAGGAGTATCGTTAGATTCTGTCCAGACCCCAACTCAGCTAATGAGACCTCGTTCGTGTACATTAGTGATCGCATCATATAGTAAATTCATAAAAAGAATCAGGAAGTCCGTTTGGCTTATGTATTTATTTTGTTAACGGAAATTTGTTTGATTTCTCCGAAGCAGATACTTTCAGGCAGTTACCTAGAATGAAACGCAATGAGACTAGCTGTGAAACTACGAAAGAGTGATAATAATCAAAACAAATACATCAATAACGCAATAATAAAAGAGAGTCTGTCTTATCAATGATACCGACTCTTGAAAACAAAATCGATCCATATCTCACAGAATCTCATTGACACTGAACACATACCAAAAACACTCAATACAACAGAACACACACACGACTCAAAACTACACCAGCCCGAACACATTTCGTTGTTTGATACATTTTATACACGCCTAGACCAACTGTTTTCTGGAGCCCTTGAAGAACAACTGCACAATTGTGATCTGCAACACCGCCATTCCCACCATCAACAACACCTCCAACACAGAAAGATAGTAGATTCTGGACTCCGTGGAACGCACGGTGGCCTGGTTTCTGTTGTTCCGGGTCTTGTAGTACTGCAACGACCGCTTGAGCTCCTCCAACTGCTGGTCAATGTGGTCGGCCGTTCTCTTCATGGCATCCACATGCTCGATGGGCTTCGAGTTGGGCTGCTCCGGCATCGACGCGCGGAACTGCTGGTGCGCGTCGCCATCGAACTTGATCTCGAAATCAATCACCTTGTCGGCAAACGTGGACATCTCGTTGGAGAAGCAGAACTCGTACTCGCCCGGATGCTGCGCCGTGATCACCAAGTCACCCTGTCTCTCCTTGTTTTTCGAGAGAAGCACGTGGCCGGATGGATCCTTGATGAAGTAGTCCACGTCAAACGAACCGCCCTGTTGCACCGCATAGTAGTACGACACTTGGGTGTCTGGAACCTCGGTGAATATGTAGAAACAGGCGGCCTCTTTTGCGGGCAAGTTGAAGGTCAAGGCATTGGCGGCCACGAGCTGGAGAAGCGCCAAGATCTCGAGGATGCGGAAGAGCATGGTGTGGTTGTTAGGAATGATGGAGTTTCTGGAGTTGGAGTGAGGTGTAGGACGTGGAAGCGAAAAAGTGCCTATGGGTGTGTGCAGGGGAGTTGGTTATGGGGGAGCTGAAATGGGGGGATAGTGTGGTGGGGGCGTTTAATTTGTGTGGTTTGTTTATTTTTGGTGTTATGGTTTTGGAAAAGGAATTGAATTTATGGTTTTTCTGGTTTTAATTGACTTGGGTTCCGGCAATTGTCTGGCTCTTTTGGTGATACTAGTAAGGCGGTGAGGCTAAAATAGCAGACCGCGTATTATTGTATGGGAGGGTATCAGAACACAGGGAAAAGTACAGAATGGAGAGAACAGAATTGACAAACGGTTTTTTTTATAGATTTAATTTTACTCGTTGATTTGGACAAAATCAGAGCTCGATTTAACTTGGTTAGGTTAGCTTAGTTTCCGTGCTCTTTGTCCATAGACCTGGACCCACTGCTGCCTACATCTCAGTTCCTTTCATGCATCCCATTAGCGTATTCTATGTACATATTATCTCTACAAACCCACAGTGTAGATCATCTTACCTGCGGTGTCGAATCCAACAGCTCTGTTCTTCTTGGTATCACGTCTGGAGGCACCGTAACGGTACCCGACTTGTCCGGAAGTGGCCAGCGTGAACCGGAACTGGCTGTCGTCGCCCTGCTTCTGCACACCGACAATCACCTTGTTCTTCTTGGTCTCCTTGATCTCCTCGTTTGTGAGCTCTGTCAACTTCTCTAGCGTCTCCAGAGCTGGCTCCAAGTCGAACACGCGCGCAGCGTCAACAGGGCCGAACGGCTCAGACTCGGAAATCGTCAAGAACCGCTGGTTCAACGTCTTGTGCGGCGTAGGAATCTCCGTGAGGTTGTCACCATCCTTGGCCGAGTTGAAGACAGGGAACATCTTCTTGACGATGGACGAGAATCTAGAAAGCTCCTCCAGGGTTTTGTTCTGTAGTTAGTATAATTGTTTTTTAAACAAAAAAGAAAGCGAGATTTGAACCGCATTGCGTGCTTTGGCACTTCAGATCTAGAGCTAAAAAGTGTTAACCATGTAGGAGTCTTCAAGACTAATCAAATGTTCATCATTGTACCGTAGCAAGCAAGCAAGCAACAAAACGAAAAAAAAAAAAACATACCTCTTCTTTCCAAACCTGCTCGATTTTCTGTAGACGCACAATGGCCTCCACCCTGGCAATCTTCATCCGGTGTTTGTGAGCAAGTTCCTGTGCCAGCACGCCCTTCTCGTGATCGCTGTAGATCTCCTTCTTCAAGTCGTCAGAGACCATCGAAGCAGTCTTGCAGCTAGGGTTTTGTGGGAACGGGTTCACACTGGGATTCCGCTTGGCGTAGCCCCGCACGTTGGAGGTTTCCGTCGAAGACACAAGTGGGTTTCCGTCCGGAACAACGTAGTTGGGAACGTTGTTTTGCGGAACGTAGTAGTACTTGTTTTCGTGGTACTCACCCACCACGTTCTTGGGGCCCAACCATGCCTTCAAATGTCTTCTGAAGACACCGTTGTGGTCCTTTGATTTGTGGCCCAAGGGCGCCAATTGCATGGTGTAGGAGGGGTATTCGGGAGCCCTTTTGCGGGCGAATCTAACACTTTGGATAGAACCCGCTAGGCGGGGGAAGCCGGCCTGGTTCGTCCTCGTGAACATCGTAGGTGAAATAGTTGGGAGGAGTGAAATTTTTTCAAGGTCGCTAAAAGGTAGTGCGGTGTGCAAGTGGGAGAATATACACGATTTCGATATCTGAAAACCCTAAGAAATGAAAATTTTATTTTGCGGAAAAAGAGAAGAATTAAAATTCGGATACATTCAGGGGAACTTTTATTAGAATGACGGTGTTCGTTTTTTCTCTATGCATAGGCCGTGAATGACATCTAGTATTGTCTCACTGAAGCAATATGTGATAATCGAATGATGTCACATCAATGCAATAAATGCTCTATTAAAATGAACAATGCTCTTTTTGGATAGACATTGTTCTACTGGAATAAACACTGTTCTCCTTGTTCTACTTAAAGAATCATTGTTCTTCTTGTTCTACTGTGGACTTGATCTATAATTCTACCGCCGCAACTAGATGTCGTGTCTCAGAAGCAAACACTTCCACTCATCTCTCTTGAATAAATAAATTCATGACTTTACTATTAAATTGGCATTTGCCGAATGTGTTTGGAGGTGCTTTGACTAGGCCCTTTTGATTCATTAGCACGCCGCGAGCCACTGTTCCTTGAGCCCGACTGTGAGTTCCGATTCTTTGCACGGCCGTGACTCCTATTGGATTGAGTTGCTTTCTGCAGCTTGAAATATGGCGAAGAGTTTTGTGATGTTGTCCGAGGGTCTTGCGACCCGCCTTTACGTGCCCGCGCCAATGAGCCAAGTGTTTTTTTGAAGTCCGCAAATACCGTAGTGACTTGATCCTTTGACGCATTCTCTAGCTTTGCAAAATCTCGAGCATTTGTAGGTAGCTTGATAGCCATTTCCTTGAGAAGCGCGTCGCTGACATAGTAGCTGGACCGAGCAAACCCTTTCTCAGACAGCTTCTGCTGCCGGAAATTGCGAAGCTCTGTGAAAGCAGATTCAATTATAGCACTATTCGAATCATTAACCGCGTTGTTGAAAGTTTCTTGAGGTAGCACGATCTTTGACGACGAGCTCAGCCAGCTGTAGTTCTCCTTTTCCAGCTCTCCTTGGTTCTTAAATTCAAGTGCGCTCACAAAAGAGTCCGTGTACCTGTAATTGTCTAGCCCTTGCCCATTTCCTGTTGCTTTGAGCCGTGGGCCAGTTGACGGTGCAGTAGGAGCTTTGGAGACTTCTGTGAAACTCAAGGTTATCTTTTGCTTCCCCTTCAAAATCTCATTTGCTTTCGAGCCAAGCCGGATGTACGAAGTAGCAAACCCGCCTCTCATCACTTGGTATTCAACTAATCCGTTGAGACTTTGCAATTCGAATATGATTCTTTCTATATCTCCTCTATCCAAATCTCTCCCCATACCATGAAACTCATTCTCATGGTGGCCCTGTGTCACGATCTTCTTATTTTTGGAGCCTTTGTAGACGTCCTGACAATGGAGAACTGTGACTTTGTCGTTCTGAATTGCTTGAACCATTTTCATTATATTCACACAATGCTGAGTGACATCTTTGATAATTGATTTTGTATTAGTGCAACAATTGTCACACTTTTTCTGGCATTTTTTCGCATCAAATGCCTCATTAAAAAAATGGAGAACTTGCCGCCTGCGGCAATCTGTTTTGTTCTCGGAATATTGGACCATTTGACGAAGCTTGATTAGGTGCCACTCACGAGCTCTTTCCTCTAAATTCTTATCGCGCTGGATGAGGCCATTTAGCGCGCGAGCATCTTTGTAGGAATAGAACATAATGCAATCACTTTCTTTACCATCTCTGCCTGCACGGCCTGTCTCTTGATAGTATCCTTCTAGCGTTCGGGGGATATACATATGAATGACAAATCTGACATCTGGCTTGTCAATTCCCATACCAAATGCGATTGTTGCACAGATGAGTTGAATTTTGTTGTTCTGCCATTGGAGCTGAACATCGAGTCTTTCTTCGAAATCCATTCCCGCATGGTAGTACAAGCAGCTAATCCCGCATTCATTAAGCTTCTGAGAAGTCGTTTCGCACGACTGCTTCGAATGACAGTATATGATTCCCGTTTGGCCCTTGTGTTTGGAGAGTATATAATTGCTGATCCATTCATAGATAGCAGGGGGCTTATTTCTCACTGTGTAGAACAAATTGGTTCTGTTGAAACTTGACTTCAACATAACTGGATTGTCCATTTGCAAATTATGAATTATGTCGAGAATGACCTTTTCACTTGCTGTCGCAGTAAGAGCCATGATAGGTACTCGAGGATAGTTTTGCTTGAAGAAATTCATACCCTGATAGTCTGGTCTAAAATCGTGGCCCCAAGAACTAACGCAATGAGCCTCGTCAACTACGACCCTTGCGAGCATATCATTTTCATGCAATTTCGAAATGATTTTTTGAACTCGCCCTGAATTATTAATCATTTCGGGTGAAAGGTATACCAAATCCAATTGACCGCTAGTCAAAGCTTTGAAGGTAGTGTTTCTTTCAGTTGCTGTTCCTCTCGAACTGATCATTCCAGCTCTGATGTTCTTCTCGAGCAAATGTTGAACCTGATCTTGCATCAAAGAGATAAGAGGAGATACAACAATTGTCACTCCACGAGTGATGCCGCCTTTAACTAAGGCCGGCAATTGAAAGCACAAAGACTTTCCACCACCAGTTGGAAGGAGTACGAATACATCCTTTCCTTGAAGAGAGGCGACAACTGCTTCGAGTTGGTTTGGTCGAAACTTTGCAAGACCAAAATTCTTATTGAGTACAGTGTAAATTTCATCAATGAATTTCTCAGATCCCGGGATCACACGTCTCTCGTCGCTCGCCATCAAGTTGAGATCTGATGGTGAAGGATTTACATTCTTCGTGAGCTGAAGCAATTCGTCATCGTCATCACTGAAATCACTCTCGCTAATAAGTTTTGGCAGAGAATTTTGCGAGGGCTCCAATTTGATATGCAGCAACTCGCGAAGGCCATCAATATCCTCATCATCTAGTTCATCCTCTGAGGGGATATGTACGATCTCGTCACGATTCTCATTAAGCTGAGACGTGAAATCGATCGGGCCATTGTCATCGTCAATAATCTCGATAGCATCAGGCGTCTGATTAGAATTTTGTTCGTCATCACCTGAAAGTAAGTCTTGCAACTCGTGTTGTATTGGTACCAGAGCCTCGATTTCAGAGATATCGCCTTGATCGTCATCGGTTCCAATTGCAGAATCATCCTGAGTGTTTTGCGTTCCAAGATATGTGTTGTCTACAGAATTAGGGCTGTTGATATTTCCATTTTCATTGTCACGGACGACAAAGCCACTCAAATCGGTGTTATCTGATTCATCTTGCGAGGAGACAAGACCATCCAAATAATTAGCGCCGAAGTCATCTTCCGAGTCATCATCTTTTGCGCCATAAGTCTTTGTGTGCAAAGCCCTCTCTTTTTCTTCTTGCACCATCCGACGAGCCTCTTCAATATTGGACGTGTAGTCATTTGGTCGATATTCTTGTATAAGGCTCTCGGAGTCTTCGATAGATTCGGCAATATGATCAACACTAATTGAGTTTTTTATCTCAACCCTTCGGCTGTGCTCTAGAGAGTCATCAACAGCGGGTTTGAGAGGAGAAGAATCGAATAAAGATTTTCTGACAGGCGGCAATTGACTTGTCTCTATATCAGAGTTGACGTTAGACAAGTTCTTTTCATCCAAAGGAGGATCTAGGAACGTGAATGCCGGGCGTATTGATTGGATATCTGATGAGATGGTTTTCATTCTAGGTTCGTATTTTTCCTTGATCCACTGTGTTTTTGCATCGAGCGAAAGAGACGTGGAATCATTAACTGCATTGCGTTTTGTAAGAAGTTGTATCTTGGCTTCGCAAAGGCGGATGTATTTATGTAGCTGAGAGATATCTGTGTTCGCGGATCTCTCAGATGCGGAAATGACTTGTGATGTGGAGGGAATAAGCCGGCTAAAAGCTTGAGAAATGCTCTGTTGTGACAGCTTAGAGACGCCCTCGAGTTGTGAAATAACCCCACTGGACTTCTTCTTTATCGTCTCAGATGAAGCAGCCGAATATTCCGCGCTTGTCAATTCGACTCTCTGTTTTTTTTGTCGTGGCTCCTTAAATGACGCTGAATCTAGTAAATCTGTTAGGCCTAGTTTTACAGGGTCTATAATGGAGAACGAGCCAGAAAAGTTCATGGGCTTCTCAAATTGGGTGGAAGAAGGGGCAGAACTCATCGAGGAATGATCTAGAGGCCGTTTTGGGTTCACTTTTGGCAAAGGGGTATTAGAGGGAAGAGGGAAGTCTAGATCATCTAGAAGCTCGAGATCATCGTCATCTGGCTTATCCTCATCATCACTGATGACGTTTATATTGTGGTTTATATTTCGAGAAGAGTCCTTGTGGTTTCTTAAATGAGTTGTTGTGTTTAAATTGTTATTCAGCCCAAATTGCACACTATTCAGTGAGTTCTGATTTGACAGAAGCGAGAGCATAGAAGCGCCAGAAACGCCATTCTTATGCATCGAAGCCGATGATCCCATAGTACTATGTGATACGTTGCTATCCGATATTCGCGACGCGTCAAGCGGGACAGATGGACGGCCTGGTTGTGTTTTTGTACTTGAAGAATGGTCCAAACCGCCAGGAATGACTGAACCAGGCGATTTTTTCGGCGCACATCGTAGGAGAGTATCTGTCTCCCATTGCGGGACCGCTGAGGGAGAGGCAGACGAGATCCAGTCCTTGATCTCCCGTAGATTATTGAGTATAGCCATTCTAGGACTAGATTGTGAAGGCGTAGTAGTACATATTGCAGCGATGAAGTAAACAAGAGCGATAACACAAGCTAAACAATTATGTGATATGAAAGAGAGAACAAAGAAAAAAAAAATAAAAAGAAAAAAGAGAGATGAAGGAGGTAGCAGAAGACAAAGAAAAAAAATCTGGCGATTACCTTCGATTTCTAGATAGACTTGTTAAAATGGCACGGGTGCCAGAATCGAAAGATACATGGTCAGAGTATTGAGGAGAAGCAAAAAGAAAGGCAAAAAGAAGATAAAACGGAGATCAGAAAAACCCGGCAAAATTGAATCTTCCAATCTCACACTCATCTGCCTACTCAATCTAACTATAGGAAAACAAAAGCTACTTGAGAACCACTGGTTCCCCAAAAAAGCGTCTATGGAAAATTTTGCTGCAAAAGTTACGCAGAAATATTGAATGGAAAAAGTATCCGCAGAACTCGTGAGACAAATCCGTTCAATGCAAGGTTTGAGGCCCCAGGCAGCTTGGCCCCAAAAGTAGCCCAGCGAATATTCAAGCTCCACTACTGGAGCGACAACAAAGTGCTTCTCACTTGACAGAAGAAATTTTGCAGTCGTAAATCGCTTCGTCAATACTTTCGCATACCGTATTACTAACTATGCCTGCTTGCAAGCTTTCCGCTTCACCTTGTTTGTACCAATAATTTATCACAAAGTAAAGATCAGCAATAGCTCGAACGGCTAAAGAAACTCTTTGTTAACTAACTTACGTGTTTTTATAGCGGTTGCGGCCATATCAAGTGGAAAGTACTGTTTCCCGTCCGATCAACGTTAGTCAAGCCACTTAGAGCCACACTGAGTAATGCAGTGGGAGACCATGTGTGAAAATGTGGTGCTGCAATCTTTTTGGTTTTGAATTTTTTGCGCTACAAATAGATCGTTTGATAGGCTTGTTTAACTGTAGATCCAATACTGCGGATACACCAACACGCAAGTCAACATAAGCAACCGTAAATCCTAAGGCCCATTGAGTCTATGAGATTTTTGGAGAGATTTTCAATTCTGTCATCTTTCATATCCATACTGTCTTCACAAATTGTTTAGCAGATTACTTACTGCACTCGTTAGCCTAATAGGATTAAGGCCAATACGAAAGTGTTTACCTTAACTCAAGTAATTTGTTCTGAATATCAAGCAAGTTTGCTTGATCTTCAAATTCGAGCAATCAGCCTAGGTTTTGATTGTTGAGGAATGAAAACTGAACCTTGACTGCTTTCATACCCAGAGAATGAGATACCCCAAAAATGCACAATATTTGTGAAAGATTTGCCTTGTCACTCAAGTTTTTTCTTGCCAAAGTCTCAGTCTTTGATCAAGAAAATGGCATCGTCGCCATGGAGTGTTTCAGGCTGAAACACACCTGAAACACACGGAGTGAGTCGTGAAAATATATAAAGAGACAGTATCTCGATACATCTTGATATTTATTCCTCACTTTTCTTTTCTGTCTGGTTCGTTCAGCGCTTCTTCGAGATAGAGTGATCTAGGATTGAGTACCTTCCCGGTTCTATCCTAGCACCTTCCAATCTGAAGCACCTATTTCTGAAGCAATGGATCCTGATATCAAAATTGATAATGATTTTCTTCCTGATAACATCATGGAAGATTGTGAAATTTTGAAATATATCAGCACAACCCTTTCTGGCGGAAAGAAAATATACACCACAAAGGAGTTCTTTTCATGTCATCTTGAATATCCGCGTCTTTTGAAACATATGGAGTCAGAAATCTCTTTTCTGGAATCGGCAATTCATCTGATGAACTACGACGATGAAGTGAAGACGGCAGCACTATTCATATTGAACAAGAAAAGAGATCAACTCGAACAGGTCATCAAAAACCATAAGAATCTCTCGATTAGAAGAAGAAACTGTGCTGCAGAACAGCTTACGGAAGTTTCTGCTGCCTTTAAATCCTCTGATCATCACCGGATTCAATTGATGGAGATAGACTCGGGCCGCACGACTCTAATTGACATGAAACAACACGATTTGCTCAATACTCTCCTTCCACCCGCAATCTCCGATTTAGATGAACTGATTAAGCAGAATTGGCTGATCTTGTGGAATGAAAGCAAAGATGACCATAATGCGTTGAATAAGGAACTAAGAACTCTCGATTACTTATGTTCAAAAACCTTAGAAGAAATTAAGGAGAAACATTGTAACACCTACGATGTCATATTGGAGAAGTTAAGGAAGGCTAGAACTAAAAGATTGGGTCAGACAAGAGCTTTTGTCTTCAAAACTGAAAACTATTGGACTGCCACTACCTTATTTTGTTTATTCAGGTTGTGGATGTTCGAGTCTTTTGAACCCTACAGAGCGATTACTATTCTATACTACATTAGTGTTGGAATCATCTGTCTTCGGTTATTTGTTCCAAGTTTTATTATATGGGCCAATTTCTGCAGGAGAATGAACGAATGCTCTGAAGCAATTTTGTATATTGCAGAAGCTCTCGTTGAAGCTCGGCTACACTACGAAGGCACAGCTTGTTCTGAATTCAATGTTAAGTACTATTTATCCATGGAATCGTGCAAAGAAACCGAATTGCACAAACTACCCACCGAGGTTTTGGATCAACTACGGGATTCGGACAAGAGAAAATATAAAACCTCTTTGAGCGCTTATCTTTCTCTACAAGATGCCACGTTCGCCGGTATTCAAGCAGAATCTGTGAAGCTCACAGGTCGTGTCGCTGATATCAAGGAGAAAATCATCAAAGCAAAGGGTCTGAACGGCGAATCATGGCACATGCAAATCAGGGAACTCAATCTTAGCATCGAGTCTTATGAAGAAGCCATTCAGTGGGAAATTGATAGGTTGAGCTCGATGAAAATGGAATACTTTAGTAGCACCGGGTTCTCAAGAGAAAGTTTGCTAATGACTGAATTTCAGAGTCACCTCGAATTAATGCGTCAGCAAAACAGCGAGGTGGTACGGCAACTACTGGAGTTTAAACAGAGTTTGATCGATCGGCACGAGCCGATCATACCAAAACTTCGTCGTTGGTATTATTTAGAGTCTTTTAGGGGCCGGATTTCGACCAGTATGCTCTTTTGTTCGGGAGCAGTTTTGTTGTTGTTTGCAGTCTTCAGAACGGGCTTACGTGATTCCAACGATATCAGAGAGAAGCTGATACATACCGAGAAGATGTCTCTCAATTTGGAGGTTTCCTTTATGACTGCATCCGTTTCTACTTGGATCATTATAGTCTTTCAGGGAGTGTTCCATATTTTACATCTCATTGATTGTGTTTTGGTCTGCTATGATTGGTATTTGGATTGGCAGGAAAAAAAAAAATTAGCTAGGTCAGCGAATTTACAGAGCACATCTGAATCAGACGAGAGTACATCCGATTCAGACAAGAGCACATCCGAATCAGTAATGAGCGAGGGGGTAGATCAGCAAAGAGAGGATATGATGACTAATAGTCGGGTGTCACTGTAAATTTATATTCGTATAGCACTCCTTAATAAACTTAAAAAACTAACATTGCTGCGTCTCTAGCTTCTTGAAAACTCTCTTTGGATTTCCTAGTCTGTTAGGTAAATCATTCATGTCCAATGATAGTTTTTCTCAGCTGTCACTTTATTTAGAAAACCTTTATTAGTTGCTTTATATACTCGACCGTAGCTAGCACTACTTATATCCCGAGATCTCACCTACTAGTCAGATCTCGGGTGGGCCGCGAGCTATCCGATGATAAGCCTCAGATCAGCCGACTATAATTTGAATTTCATCTTCGGTTTATCTTAGCCTATCGACGACCCGTCGATGGCGGCCCAAAGGTTCGGTGATGTCCTATCGTCGTTATCTAGAGCTTGTCATTCGATGTCTCTTATCCTGGTATCAACAGCTATCCCGATATTCTCAATTCGAAAATTTAGTTGCAATACCCTACGAGTTTCCTAAAATGACGTATGAGATACAACTGGCGACCGTTGCTATGGTTTTGTTGTTCTCAAGTATGTATCCCAATCCTCGCTTTGCACCGACTGTGGGGGATGGCACTTTTGAGGATCATTTTCTACGAGCTTGCATATTCCAGGAAAATGTAAGTTCAAACTAGAAAAAACTGTCTGATTTCTACAATTGCGGGAATATCGTCCAAGAGCCTCCTTTTTCATATATAGGCGCACCAGATAAAGACTAAATCTTTTTGAGACTTCTCCTCTAAGCCTGAAAGCCTTGCAGTTTGAAAGCTACACGAAAAAGCTACTCACGAATTTTTGAACTTATCTTTCAAAGTTTTATCACATCTGGACTTCATAGGACAGACTCAAGCATAGAATACAGGTATGAAACAATTGCAGGCAGGAACCACTTGTATGCAAGAAACGCCTATCATTTCCTCTTTATATATATTGAGGCGATACCTCTTTAATACATCATAAACACAATAAGTTCTTTCTGAGATGCTTTTTTTGGTGACTTCGGTTTTGGTTTGCTGTGTGATATGGTATGGTACCATCATTCTCGTCCGCAGTTTAAACGAACGTTTCATGTTTTTATCACGAGAGCCTAAGAAACTTAAGAGTGAATACAAATTGGATGAAACCCGGTATTATGTGATGAACGGAAGCTCAACAGTTGGAAGATCAGTCTTGTTCGACTTGGTTCGCAGAGGCGTACATTTACATTTATTTCATTTTTCAAGGGAGGAGAAGATCTATGAACAATTGGCAGTCGAGTTGAAGAAAAAAGCCAAAAAATGCACTGTAGTACTCGAAAATTGTGATATGCTGCTGACCAGAACTATTCTGGAGTTTTCACGCAGACGTTTAAGAAAGTTTTCAGGCAAAATTTCTGGCTGCTTGTACTTCAAAATGGAAAGTAGTCCTTTAAAACTAGATTCAAGGGCTTTGAACCTGATCTTACACGTAATGGCACCATTTATGTCCTCTCCTCCTGACAGACCAAAGGCTCGATTTGTTTTTGTTTCAGAATTTGGTGGTAGCCCCTACCACCGAGATGAAAGATATGACAGGATTCTCACTATGTTGGAAGAATGGCAAGATAGAGAGTCTTACTCCTTTTGTCCTCGTCCTGCGCCCGAAGTGGCTTTTGCAAATACAGGGTGTATTTGGAATGGCTCAGAGTTCTCTTACGCGTATGTCCTTCATTGGCTCGGTCACAAGATGGGCATCTATATGCCATGTCACCAAGGACATAACTCTGTTTTGCATGCATTACTATCCAAAGAGGAATCAAGAGGCGATGGCGTCTATTTCGTGAATGATAGCGAGTGGCAAAAAGCACCCCATTTTGAGAGAGTGGACTTCTATGGAAAGAAGATTCTTGACTACAAACTCAGAAATACACCTGAGCATGAAGCTTTACGCGGAAAGTCATACGAAGAATTTCACGAATACTACACGAAGAAACGTGAACGGGAAGCCAAAGCCAAGGGGTTAAAATTGAAACAAACTCCAAGATCCAATTTACACCATGACGTCATGCCTTCTGACTTAGCTAGGATTCCGGCTGCGAATGCTTCTGCACCATCTGGTACTGATGGTCACGTCTTTCAGGAAGGTGACACTCTTGGAGAGAAACAAACGAGCGACAATGCGCCAACTCAATTACTGGATGTTTTACATCAACTAACCATCCTTTCTTCCTCAATTTCGAGAATGGAAAGAAGACTTATTGTGATAGAATCCATGTCAGTAAAAGAGAAAAAATCTGAAGGGCATGTACAAAACGTTGCTTCTTCTCAGGGGTTCGCTGATCGCTCTGAAACGCCTGAAGATAACTCCACTCAAGAAATTGACAAACAAATTAATTCAGAGTCAACACCAACCCTCAGAATTCCTGAAACTCAGATGTTGCTGACACCTCTGACTCAATTCATGCCAAGGATCACAGCAGCTTAGATAAGATCCCTTAACAGTAGAAGGCTCTTGGCTGTAAGTTTCTCTAGTCAACTTAGATGAATTAATCAGAGCAAAGAGTAAATATTTCAATACAAGCGATACTAAGAAGCCTTCCAGAGATCGAGGATAAAAAACAGTCTCATGAAGACCTAGTCACGTTTCACAGCATATGGGAGAGGTTGAGCAAAGCTAAACAAACCGCGCTCACGCTCGCAAGATCCCATGGGTGCGAAACTCACGTTTCTGTTCCATTTCATGCCGCAAAGTGGTCAGTATTGTCTCCTCCTCGATTGACATTCGTCCAGAATCACATTAAGTATTTCAGTGAGAGAGCAATGTCAAACTATGTGTGAAATTGTGCTAATGCGATCTCTTCGTGTTTTTCTTGCAAAATCGAGTAATGCTTTACTGTTGACACTGCCCAAAACTCAATGCTAGTACGTAGTGGATTCTACAATAAATGAATACTCAGATTTAATGACGGTTGCAAGATTGATGCAATTGTAATTGTTAAAATGAGGCGAACAACCTTCGTGTCAATCTAATTCGAAAATGTTCGTTGTCAACTCTGATCTGTATTTCACTATCGGAGATAACTACCAGAGATAAGAGATAGCGACTCGAAGTAACTCTAGTGGCAGCGAAGCGATAACCAGGAGTGCCCCAGAAAACATAAAAAAAACAAAATAAAAACAACTCTAATTGGACAGAACAAAAAACAAAATTCTCTCAGATTTTTTCGCAACCAAACTTCGAAAGGTCTAGAAGTTAGTTTTCTTGCGGGGACCGCGAACAGTGAATAGTCCCCCAGTCGCACTGTGGCCCTAGAATTCTAGTGCCAGTGCCATACCAGTGCGGTACCGTGCGGGTGCGAGTGCAAAAATCAGTACAAGGAACAAACACCGCTGCCCTAGAATTGTAGATTTCCCCATCGCATCAATCAACCATTTCTCCACACTCAGTAGTCAAATCGTGAGGGTTAACTTCCATAAAGTTGATTCTCCCCACATATTAGTATCACAAGTAGTCTAATTACCCCCACAAGCCCTTTGGTACCCCTCTGTAGGACCTTATCTGGTGGAAGCCATCGGGGCCTCTGTGCCACGCAGTGGTCGCCTTGACAGCAGTAGCAGATGCATGGATGTGTCAGGGCTTAAGCTGCCACTGTACATGTGTGGGGAGCTATTTGGCGGAGAATTAGTGACAGATGGGGCGTAGACATAGAGATAGGGATAAGGCACAGAATTAGGCGAGGGGAGGCGAGGGGTAGGGCCAGTAGTGAGAGTATGTGGAGAAAGTGTGGTGAACGGAGGTCATTCACCGGGAGCAATTAATGAAACTTCTAGAATTTGGAGCCGGAGTTTAACGTTGGCAGGTTCTTCTAGCGAATAATCCTTGAAGTTGTGTTCAGCCGTAGGAGCACAAATGGAAATATGTGCGATATGAAAGGTAACTTCAATAGTGAACGTTGCTAAATCACCAAGTTCCTGACAAAACCAAGAAAAAATTCATCTACCAAATTGTCGAAGTTCCGTTTTCTTTGAGATATTGTCACTATTCATAGGTTACAGTCTACAACCAATGGTCCAGTTGCCCACCGACAGAAGGGAAACTGGACCAAAACGGCGTCAGCAATCCGTCAATCAAAAAAGAAACGCTAATGCGGCTACTCACCGTTTGGAGCCAAGCACACGAGCGTGGTTATACAGGCCTGGGCGGAGAAATTATTGGAGAACATTGGAGGGGAACAATGGATCGAAAATGGCTACGGAATATCCGCATTGGTGGTAAATGGGAATTTCCCGATGCGGCGAGTATTGAAAGTAGTACGATCGAGGTGAAGAGAAAAGATTTTGAAAAACAAAAACCTAAAAAAAAAGCAGGAACAACTTCGATTAGTTCGCGGAACCCTGGTTTCTTTTTTTCGGATGTAGATGTACTTCATTGACTATGACCACTAATCTTTGGAAGAAGGATAGGGGCCATATTGGCAAAAAAAAAAAACACAAACGAACAACATAATCATTGAATTACATATCGGAGAGCTTTCTCATTTTGTATTCTTCATTTTATTTTCTATCAGAAGTATTTCCCCCTTTTTTTCTAAACTTATTCCTCATTAATGTGCCTACTAATAGTGTTACACACATGGTCCCGGAACAACACAAAACTGAAACACTAAACAAAAATATATACGCCGTTTCACCAAATAAGAACCAACCACCCCAAACACTGTGACAATCCAACAAATTCCTTCGGTCTACTTATCCATAACCATACGAGGCCTCACCCCAAAATTCCATTAAGTGGCCTAACCCCATTGACGATTTGCAGCCAATTACCACAAATATGCCATGCAACAACAGACCCAGCGGTTGGGAAGAACATATCCTACATACGGCCGCCTTTGGCCCCAAAGAAAACCTGGGGGACGAACGGAGCATGCGAAATTCCCTCGTATGCGGACCCCATAGTCTTATCTGCTTGCTTGTCTTTTAAGTGCATTGTTGGTTGTTGCGCCGGGGTGCAGTTTTGGGATGGTGGGTAGGTCAGAGAAGGTGTGCGGCATGACGGAAAAGGATACTCGGAAAAATAGAAGCCACTTCCGGGGGTCGCACTGGATAAGCGAGATAACCAACCACAGCTCCCCCATAGAGAAATTGGCCAGGGGATTTCAGGCAGCCACTAAAGAACAAAGAGAAAATTTTGATGGTGTGAAAATTTCTTCTGCCAACAACAAATTTTTCCAGCATTTCAACCAGTTTCGTTCCGCATCCAAAAGGTTTGGGCACTGGCTGCGCACCCTCGGGATCGCACCCTCGGTGGTGCCGTTGGCCAGTGGTGCCATGGCCGGGTTGTCGGCTCACCTGATTTTTCAACCCTACAATCGAAAACCAGAATAGGATATAAAGGGCGAGTGTTTCGGATGATTTGACAGAACCCTTTCTCTCCACGTTTTTTTGCTTCTGCAAGTACGCTTAATTCTGTTAATTTTCTTGTTCACCACCCTCCAGCCTTTGATCAACTGCTCCGATCAAAGCCTCACTTTACCTGTGTCTAAACTGTTCCGAAGACGGCTTTGTGCTGTAACGTCTCTGGGCAATACTGAAGCAACATAAATAGGACTGCGTCTGCCTGAGCTAGCGCACTGTTATTTGCAAAAAGAAATCCATACAATTTTTTAGACGTTTTTGATTCCGCTGTTCTTGAACTCCGCATTCTGTCGAGTGACATACATATTGGAATTTTGCATCTGGAGCCGTTATTTGCTCACTGTACTACGGACGGCTACAATACTGGCCACCATCAATTACCGCCTACAACCTACTATCTCTTCAAATAGTACCAGAAACCACTGAAATTTGTGCCAACCTGAAATTTTGTATCGCCAAGTTTTCCGTTTCTGTCAACCACAATTCTGTCAAAGTTGTCAATCATAGTTGCTGCCTACAAAAGTTTAATTCACCTAACTTTACTGGCAATCACCAAATTTACCGACCACTGAAAATCACCACTGATCACCTTCACCATACACAGTGAATCCTAAACCCGTTCCCCCTATTTTCCAAAAGGTATTTCAACGTCTTCCCCAGATTAGTGAAATACACAAAAAGAAACCCTTTCCTCTCCTCACCTGCAAAGGCTAAATCTCGTTTCGTCTCCAGTCACTTTAACCTTTCGTGCACTGGGCCTACGTACACTGAGTTCCACTCCCGTCCTGCACGCTCCTGCAGACACGCCGCTCAATAATCCGGTACTCCTCCCATCTGTGGCTGCCTCCAAATCGCATTTCCCCTCCGCTGCCGGACTGCAGAAAAGCCGCCGTTCTCCTCTTTTTTTGGTACCCCCCATTTGGTTCCTATATAATCGGCTGCAAAAAACCTCAGATACTCTTTTTTTTTTTTTCCTTTCCCATTTTTGCCTTTGACTGGACTCGCTCGTGATCTCGTTGCCGTCTAGTTTATCAACTCTTCTCTCTGTTTCGTGTCTGCGTTGTTCATATTAGAAGCGCATCTCCGATTCCTTATCTACAAGTGGCATTTCATCTTTTTTCTTTTTGTTCTTTGTACTTCCACCAAAAGTATTCTGAAAAGAGCGCCGTATCTCTAATTGCTTCTCACACACCATTGCTACAAACCTAATCATGATGGATACACTCTCCTACTTCCATCCTTCCGTCGAAGCTTCCCACACCCATTGGAACGACCAGGGCTACAACTCCAACTCCAAGTGGACGGCTCCTTCTCCTACACACTCGTCCGAGGCGCTGGAATCGTACTCGCACAACTCGCCCTCGCTGTCTTTTTCCGAGACTCTGGTGTTCTCTAACATGGTCGCCCAACAGGACTTGTTGCCTGAATTGTGGCTCGAGCTGCCTCCCGCCGCCACCAGACACAACTCCGAGTCCATGGGCAGCGGCCAGGCTCATCACTACAACCATCATCCAAGTCCCGGTGCAGACTTCCATCAGCACGAGCACCCCTTCATGCATCAACCATCGAACAGCAACACCAACAACGTGGCCTTCGCTGGCTGGAACTCCAAACCAAGAAGCAATCCGCCTCCCGGGTTGGCTGCCACCGCGGTTCTTCGTGATTCATCTTTAGAGTACGCACAGTCCCTTCTTCCTCACAGTCTTCTCATGCCCTTGACCCAGGAAAACTTGGACTTCCACAAGGCCACCAAGCCTCAGTACAATGAGTTCTACACATTTGACAACAGTCAGAACATGGACTTCACCACCGAGAAACTTCCGCACCCCCACAAGGCCAGAAATAACTCCGTCTCTTCCACATCCTCGTCGGCTCATTCCTCCCACTCGGGCAGCTCGAGCTACTCCAAGACATCCAAAGCTACCAACAAGTCTCTTAATACCCAATTGTACAAGACTGAGCTCTGCATGTCTTTTATGAAGACAAACGTGTGCCCTTATGGCAACAAGTGTCAGTTTGCGCATGGTGAGGCTGAGTTGAAGAGAGTCGAAAGACCATCCAACTGGAGATCCAAGCCCTGTGCCAACTGGACCCGTTATGGCTCTTGTCGCTACGGCAAGCGTTGCTGTTTTAAGCACGGCGAGTAAGAGTCGAATATTTATTGCTAGCATGAAATGACGTTAATGAGGTACGATTTACATATTTAGATAAATAACTTAAACACTATGACAGGTTCTAGAACATCTTCTTCTTATTATTCATAATCGATACCATTTTTTTTCTCTGTGAAGCACAGCTAGAGCGTAGTTTCTATTTCCTATCCTTACTTATATTATTACCACTACACACATCTCAGCTCGAAGTGAAGCCGGCGGCACCGAACACTACATGAGTAGAGCCCGCAAGCGCCGCATCTAGAGTACGGGCTCCGCGAACCACACATGGAACAGAGCCGCACCTTGGGCTTCAACACGGGCTCGCTGTAATTCTTCCGTTTCTTGGAGGCCAGCTCCCAGTTCTGTTCCGCAAACGAAAAATGCACGCCCTGGATGGTGTTTGTCCAGATCCAATTTTTCTCTTCATCGAGATACGAGTTGAAGTTTCTCCGTGCGGCGAGGATCTTCTTGGCAGCCAGCGAGTTTCCGTGGCGGATCTTCTTCTTATCGGCCGCACTCAACGTCTTGTGGATGCTCGTGTACGCAAACATCTTCGGAAGCTCAAATGTGGGGTTGGGCGACTCCTTATTGAGCTCTGTGAGTCTCTTGGTGATGAGTTTCTCCAACTGCATCTGGTGGGAAGACTTGAAGGTGCCACCATTCACGGTACCGCTGTTGTAATTTAGCTGCGTCTGCGCATTCAGCAAGTCTGTGATGTTGTAGTTGACTTTCGGTCTGTTTTTCTCGCTTCTGGCGGAGTCCTCGGACTGGTTTTCGGCGGATTTCTGGGTTGGTCTGGCCTGGAGATTGATCAGCGACAGGAAGTAGATTGTGGCCGAGTTTGGGTTGATTGTTTTGGGGATCTCCTCTACCAACATTTTGTGATCGAGACTGAGTGGAATTAGGGGGTGGAGAGCAGTGTAAATGAAAGGTGTAGGAGGATTAAGTGATGTATGTGATGTACTTTATATGTAGTGTATGGGTAGAAATATGGGGTACTCAATGAGACAGATACAGCTAGAGGGAATTTAAAGGACAAATAGTGGGAGATGAAAAATTCGAGAGTTTTCGAATTGTAAGATTGAAAAAAGAAAAAAGAAAAATTTGAAATTTAAAATTCTGGATTTCCTATAGTGGTAAACGTTGATACTTCTTCTTAGGTCATGAGTGTACTTCAACCTGTCATACCGAACTATACATAAATTTCTGGAGGAAAATGAATGAATTGACCAACGAACTTAATTAAAGAAAATCGACATTGTTCTGGATGTCTTCACTTCTAATCCATTTACAACCGTCTGTGACCTATAGCATTCACAGGGAGCCATTCTCCAAAGCTCAACCAACACTTCTCCAAAAATAGAAACCACAAAAACTGGAAGACCAATAAAAACTCAAAAAAAAAGCTTTGTTACTCCGATAAATACCTCCCATCACATACTTTCTCATTACCTTCACTACCACTGAATCAAAAGTGAAAAGTTTCACGTGACCCGGATCACCCATCCACTGTCCTAAAAAATTTCCATCTACTGCAACCCAAAATCTACCCTATACCCCAATTCAATCCCCCAAATGGACGTCAAATCCTGGGTCTCCATAAGAGAACACGCCGCCAATGCCCTTGCCTCGTCCCACAGGCTTGTGCGTGTGGCTGCCTTGAGCCAGATCCGCCTTCACTTGGCCGAATACTCAGAATCGCTTTCTGACGAAGATAAAAAGGCCCAGCGCCAGGTGGCCCGCTTGGTTTTGAGCACCTACAATTACTACCAGGACTCGCAATCGCGCGCCGAGGTCATTTCCACATTGCTGGCCTACGTAGCCCACGACATCCAGTACTTGCAGTTGTTCGCTCAGTATATCCATACCATAGCTAGCAAGTGCTTCAACTCGGCCATTACAGATGCTCTCTCGTTGCTTGCATGGGTGAACAGTTTAATTTTGTTGGTTCCGGCTTCGGGGCTTGAGACGGCGTTGAAGCAGCTCTTGGAGTCGCAGATGTACTTGCTCTGCTCGGTGTTGGATGGCTGCACGGGCGAGCTGCTGGTGCACAAGCCCTCGCACCGGAAACGGATCCAGAAGTCTTGCGTGGTGCAGACCAAGCGGGCCATCACGAAAAAGTTGCTTCAAAACGCCGACCAAGAGGCCTCGGCTGCGTTCATAAGGACAATGCTTGCCGTCTCTACTGATACTAAGGATACCCATGCCTCCGCGGCCATTGCCTACATCGCCGTCGTTGTGGACGCGTTGCACGACTTGCAGCCTTCTCACCCGCACATGTTCCACAGCGTCGAGGCGGACGAACCATTGCGGGCTTCAATTGTAGATTACTTCGTAAAAAACGCCCTTTTGGCCAAATCAGCGCCGGCACCGTTTGCCATTGCTGCATTCACCCAACATTACATCGCACACTTTGTGGACAGCGCCACGTTCACCTCGACAATCCTCCCCAACTTGGAGAAGGCAATCGTCAGGTCGTCGGAGGTGGGGCTCTGCGGTCTTGCTCCTTCTCTCTTCGAGACAAGTGGCTGCATCGATATCAGTAAAGATTTCGCCAAGTCTAAACTTTTGACCCACATTCTCAATGCTTCCAAATCCCCCAAGGAATGGGTATCTCAGCTGTCGTTCAGAACCCTTGCTAACATCTTCCACACTTCTTTGCCTTGCATCACCCCAGAAGACGTCAACTCCATTGTCAACGAGATTCTTAAAACGTTCAAGTCTTCAACCAATAATGATATCAAGATTCAATTAATCAAGGCTATTGGAGAAATAGAGATAGTCCTGGAACCTGTGACAGAACATGTCTTGAAGGCTCTTCAACCCTTGGCTGCCAAAGAAGCCAATGAGACTCTTCTTGCAGAAATAGTGACAGTATACTCCAAACATTTCCTCCTCGTCTTGGACAACGAATGGACTATTGCTGACCAAGAGAAGCACCTCTCTCAATTCGTTACAGGCTTCAGCAGCCCCAAAGCTTCAACCAAAAGCATTTGGGCTGGTGTCACGGGCGAAGGCATTTTACGTACAAGTAAGGAGCCGAAGTCTTCTGTTCTCACGTTTGTGGAGAAACTACAACCTTCTCTTATTAAATCTCTTGAAGAAGCGGTAAAGTCTCCGCTTCCAACCGTTACTGCCAAGGGCATTACACCCGCTTATGTCTGCATCGCGCTCACTTCTGTTCTCCCAGAGCTGACAACAGATTTGAAGTCAACTATCCTCGAATCTCTCAAAAGCTCCGGTGACCAAGTTTCGATTTTAACAAGCAGTAAAGTACTTACGAAATTGCTGCATTCGGAACAATTCTGGTGCTTGCAATCTTTGATTGCTTCTATAACATTAGTAGAAGACTTCTCGTCATTTGGTGCAGCACTACTCTTCCTTTCTTGTTCAAATGCTGTCGACAATAAGACTAAAACAGCTGCAATTGATGCTCTACCAACGCTTCTCTCGTCAAATGAGAATCAGTTGAGCTCTGCAATCGCTAAATCCATCAGATCTGTTGGCTTCGGCGACGAATCCTCTGGTTTTCCTTTATCATATGGAACGTTTTCCCCCACTTTACATTGTGTCCTCCAAAGCAGTGATGCTCTGGTCAAACAAGAGAACTTATGCGAATTGCTTGTGGTTGCACATTTGGCAAAATTTTCTATCAAAGATCAGTGGATTGGTCTCCTTTTGCGTGCCGGCGTTGTCCCAGAGAATCTCGTCAAAGCCAAAGCCCAGAGTCTCTTTGACCAGGCATACGCGGCAATGAAGGATTATGAGGCTGACAGTGACATCCACAAAGCCGCTTGCGCTTCGATCAAGACTTTGAGTTTCATTGAAGCTGCTATTGTTGAGCCTATCATCACGGCTGCCCTCGAGAAGGATCTCTCTGTCGAGCACTTGGAGGAGATCACCGCTGAAATGCTCCAAATTTGGCAGGCTCCAGAAGGCGAGTTAGTGGTTGATATCTTGAACACAGCTGGATCGAAGCCAAAGGTCGAGGACAAAAACTCAAAGGACTACGAGACCAGAAAATGGGAGGAGAGTTTGAAGAAAGAAATTTCTTCTAAAGGCAAAAGCAACAAAAAATTGACAAGGGAGGAGCAAGCTCTTGTCAACGAACAACTTGCCACAGAACTGAAAGTGCGCCTGCAATTGAATGAATTGATCAAGCACTACCATAGGGCATTTAGTTTGATCAAATTCTTCACAGGTCCTTATTCGGCTCTCGGTTGTGATTGGTTCGCTGTTGCTATTTCTAGAATGATTGATCTTATGCAGACTCAGTATGCTTACGAGCTTCTTGGGGAGAGTGCTACAAGAACTTTCATTAAAGCGTCTCAAGTCTGTCACCGACTTGAGCCTTTATCTGAGCTTGCAGGAGCAGTCACATTGAGAGCACTCGATATCAAAGGTGTACCTCAAAACTTCTGTGAATTACCATTGGTCGATTTGATTGGAAAAGTATTGTTCAGAACAAAGATTATGGTCGATGATTGGTTTCACACTGATGGCTTCATTTACATTGCGCCTTTGGTCACCAAGGTCCTTGACATTGGTAGAGAAGTTGCATTGAAAAATTCAAAGAAGCTGGCAGTGATATCCGAATTCTCGAACGAAGACCCCGAGGAGGAACATTTGTCTTTAGCCTTGAGTATCATGTCGGCTTTGGATATGTTTTCCGATGGATTAATTCCTCGTCGTCCTATTCTTGAATCATTACTCGGTCTTATGAAAATCTCATCGAAAGCGAAAATGGCCAAGGAATGTTTCCTTACCTTGTGCCAATACATTTCAATGAATTTCAGTGCCGAAGACTTGCAAATCCTCCTCAAAAATGTGGTCAGCACTGACACTTATGTTAAAACCACCATTCTTCAGGGATTAGATGCTGAGTTTGACTTGAGAGATTATTTGACTTACTCAGATCAAATCTGGATTGCTATGCACGACAATGATCATGTTGTCGCTGAAACAGCGCAGACGATCTGGCAAGATAACGAGTTTGTGTTAACTCCGGACTCAATCACCTCTCTTTTGACCTTCATTGACGAACCTCACTCTGGTATGAGACTCACCATAGCGCGCGCCATTGCCAACGCCGTTATTGCATTACAAGAGTCTCATCAAGACGTTTTTGATAGCGCTTTAGATACGATTTTATCGCTTTTCATCGAAAAGCAGACTCCACCACCCGCTCCTAGAGACAAGTTTGGCCTTGTTATCAACAACCATGCTTCCCAACGTGATCATTGGGAGTCAAGATCCACCTTAGCCATTTCGCTTCGTCTCCTCAGCTCGCTCTGTCAGTCAGAGTCAAGCATCGAAAAGATCTTCGATTTCTTGGTTAAAAAGGAGACTTTGGGAGACAAAGAGCCATTGGTCTGTCAGGAACTTCTAGAAGCTGGAACTGAGATCATCAAGATCAGTGGAGCCAACTTTGTTGAAACACTTATTCCAACTTTCGAGGCAGCCTTATCTGCCCCTGACATTAACTCAAAGACTCAAGATAGAATCAAGGAGTCGGTGATTATTCTTTATGGATCTTTGGGTCGTCACTTGAAAGCTGATGACTCCCGTTTGGCTCTCATTTTCGACCGTTTGCTCTCAACTCTTGACACTCCATCTGAGGATGTTCAGCATGCGATTTCGGAATGTATCGCGCCTCTTGTCCCAGCTTTCGAGGATGTCTTGCAAGACAAATTCGATGATCTTTTTGAGAAACTCTGGAATAGCAAGAACTTGGCTGTGAGAAAGGGTGCTGCGTACGGTATTGCTGGTTTGGTCAAAGGTGCTCATATTAAGGCTCTTTTTGCCAACGATGTCATGAAAAACCTTATCGCGGCTTCTGATGAGAAGAAGGTTGAGTATCGTGAGGGTGTTGCTTTCTTGGTGGATTGCTTGTCGCAATCTCTCAACTCAACGTTTGAGCCTTATGTTATCGAGCTTCTTCCTGTCATTTTGAAGTCATTGGGAGATTCAAACAACTCCGTCCGTGATGCAACTGATTTGGCAGCTAGACAAATCATGAAGTGTACAACAAGTTATGGTGTTAAGCAGTTGATTCCTCTTGCTATCAGGAATTTGGATGATATTGCTTGGAGAACGAAGAAAGGATCTGTTGAGTTGCTTGGTTCTATGGCCTACCTTGATCCAACTCAATTGTCCGCTTCATTGTCGACTATTGTGCCACAGATTGTTGGTGTGTTGAACGACTCTCACAAGGAAGTCCGTAAGGCTTCAGAGCAAGCCCTTAAGAGGTTCGGTGAGGTTATCAGAAATCCTGAAATCCAGGAGATTGTTCCTGATTTGATCAACGCCATCGGAGACCCTACCAAGTACACTGATGAGGCATTGGATAAGTTGATCAAAACTCAATTCGTTCACTACATCGATGGTCCTTCTTTGGCTCTTATCATCCATGTCATTCATAGAGGTATGAAAGATAGATCTGCTTCCACCAAGAAGAAGTCTTGTCAAATTGTCGGAAATATGGCCATTTTGGTTGATGGTAACGATCTCCAGCCATATTTGCCAGCCTTGGTTGCCGAGCTTGAAATTGCCATGGTTGATCCTGTTCCTGAAACTAGATCCACTGGTGCCAGAGCATTGGGTTCTTTGGTCGAGAAATTAGGTGAGGAACAGTTCCCAGACATGATTCCAAAACTTATTCGTACCCTTAACGATCCATCCAAGGCTGGAGACCGTCTTGGTTCTGCTCAAGCCCTCTCAGAGGTCATTTGCGGCCTTGGATTGTCTAAGTTGGACGAAATGCTTCCTTCAATTTTGGCAAATGCTCAATCGCCATACTCCCACGTTCGTGCTGGCTTCATTCCGTTGTTGTTGTATTTGCCTGTGTGTTTTGGCTCTCAATTTGCTCCATACTTGTCTCGTATCATTCCACCAATTTTGCAAGGTCTTGCTGATACCGATGAAGAAATCAGAGAGACTGCTTTGAAGGCAGGACGTTTGATCGTCAAGAACTACGCCTCGAAGGCGGTTGATTTGTTGCTTCCAGAGTTGGAGCAAGGTCTTGCCGATTCATCCTACCGTATTCGTCTTTCGTCGGTTGAGCTTACAGGTGACTTGTTGTTCCAAGTCACCGGAATCTCCGGAAAGAACGAGCTCACTGAGGAGCAAGCTGAGGTCAACAGAAACCTCGTCAGTGTTTTGGGCCAGGATCGTCGTGATAGAATCTTGGCTGCTCTCTTCGTTTGCCGCTCTGATGTTACCAGTGTGGTTAGAGCAGCAGCAATCGATATTTGGAAGGCATTGGTGGCCAACACTCCTAAGACAATCAAGGAGATTATTCCAAGTTTGACGCATACTCTTGTTCGCAGATTGGCTTCCAGTGACGATGTCAACAGAACCATTGCCGCTGCAACTCTTGGAGATGTCGTTCGTCGTGTCGGTGCAAATGCATTGGCGAAATTGCTTCCATCTTTGGAAGAATTGCTTGTATCAAGTGATACCGACGCCAAGTTGGGTATTTGTATCGCGCTTACAGAGTTGATTACTTCAGCCTCCCTGGATGCTTTGGAGTCCTACAAAGATACATTCATTAATATCATTAAGGATGCTTTGGTGGATGCCTCTCCTAGCGTCCGTGAAGCTGCCGCTAAAGCCTTTGAGGCTCTCCAGGATAGAATGGGTAAGGTTGTCATTGACGAAGTCTTGCCAAGTTTGTTGAACCAGTTGGATTCTGATGACTCCGAGAATGCCTTGTTTGCACTTCAAGAGATTATGGCAACAAAGGCTGACGTTATTTTCCCAATTTTGATTCCAACATTGATGTCCCCACCAATTGATGTGTTCAAGACGAAGGCCCTTTCCTCTTTGGCTGCTGTTGCCGGATCCGCCTTGTATTCCAGACTTGCCTCGATCATTAACACATTGCTTCAAGCCATTATCGACACGGAGAAGAATGGTTCTGAAGCTGAGGTTGCTGAAGTCAAGTCTGCTTTCGACAAGACCTTGTTGTCCGTCGAAGATGATGCCGGTGTTCACCCTGTTATGCAGCAATTGATGTCTCTTGTCAAACATCAAGACGCCGAGAAGAGAGCAGCCATTGCCGAGAGATTGAGTGTCTTCTTTGAGAACACAAACCTAGACTACTCAATCTATGTTCTGGACATGATGTCTCAACTCATTTTCTACTTGGGTGACAAGAACCCTGAAGTTGTTGTTGGCGTTCAAGCTGCCTTAGCCGCTTTGGTCAAGGCCCAAGACAAGTCGATGTTGGAGAAGTTGGTCAAACCAGCCCATCAAGCTTTGATGATTGCTGGTGTTAAAGGTACGACCTTGCCTGGTTTCGAGTTGCCTAAGGGACCTAACTGTGTCTTGCCCATTTTCTCTCATGGTTTGATGTATGGAAACAGCGAGCAGAAGACATTGTCGGCGTTGTCGATTGCGGAGGTTATTGATAGAACTCCAGCAGCCAACCTTAAACCATTTGCTACTCCAATCACGGGTCCATTGATCCGTGTTATTGGTGAGCGTGTCTCCTCCGACATCAAATCTGCCATTTTGAGTGCTTTGATCAATTTGTTGAAGAAGATCCCACAATTCTTGAGACCATTCATTCCACAGCTTCAAAGAACCTTTGTCAGATCCTTGTCAGACTCGTCAAATGAATCATTGAGATCTGGTGCTGTGACTGCTTTGGGAATTTTGGTAGAATTTCAGCCTCGTGTTGACTCCCTAGTCACTGAATTAGTCAGTGGTGCCCGTGGAAGCGAAGAGCAAGATGTTAAGAACTCTTTCCTTATGGCCATGTTGCAGGTTGTTCTCAAGGGAGGCTCGAACATGAGCGATGCCTCCAAGATCTCTATCATGACTCTTGTTGAAGAAGAGATCTCTCATGTCAATGAGAAATCGGCAGTGGCCTATGCAAGATTGTTGGGATCCCTTTCCCAGGTGTTGTCCACTGAGGAGGCTGCAAACATCTTGAAGACCAAGATTCTCAACAAACGTAGCTCTGACGACGAATTGAAGTTCGGTGTTTTGTCCATCAATTCGTTCTTGAGAGACGCACCTGTGCACATTTTCAGTACCGGCCTCTTGCATGAAATCGTTGATTTTGTTCTCTTCTGCGCCAACAGTCCAAGTCCATACGTGAGTGACAACGCTACTGTGGCTATGGGCAAGCTTTTGCTCTTACACGAGGAGAAAAAGTCTCCAAAGCAAAACGCAAAGGACGAAAATGCTACAGAATTCGAAGTGCCTGCTGAGTCACAACAAGAATTGATCAAACAAATCTGTGTCAATGGTGTTCAGCCCGCTTCGAATTCGAGTGACACCAGAAGATTGGCATTGGTTGATATCAGAACTATTGCAAGAAAGAAGCACTCTAGCATTGCACAGTCATACCTTGATCTTCTAGTTCCAACTGTGTTCTCTTGTTTGAGAGATTCCATTATTCCTATTCGTTTGGCAGCTGAGAAAGCGTACTTGGCGCTTTTTAACTTGGTCGAAGATTCTGAACTGAAGATGTTCTCCAGTTGGTTTGAGAAGGCTTCTCAAAGTCCAATCGTTCCTCCATGTGGTGGCGAAATTCAGCCTAGATCAATCGGTGACTACACTAAGAGGGTTGCCTCTCGTTTAGCTTCTGTTGAAAGAGAGAGGCTTAGTGCTGGTGGAGACGATGAAACCTTATACAGCGACCGTATTGAAGACGAAGATGAAATTTGGGCCGTTGGTGGACATTAATCTTACTAGGAACAAAATAGCTATTACTAGAAACAAAAAAGATAATACTAGAAACAGAGAAGAAAATACTAGAAACAAAATAGATAATATTAGATACATAAAAGTATATAATATAGTTGATAATACAGATTCGCAAAACAAAGAATTCAACCTGCTTCTAATCCCCAACGTCAAAATAGTCGAATAAGTTTAGACCCTCAGATTTTAGGCCCATGGCCAATTCTACTCCAAGAAAAAAATATAAAACATGATACCCAAAATAATTAGCTGTCCATAGTAAGCAGAGCAACAGAGCTAGAAGAAATAGTTCGCTTATTGGCTCTTAACAGACCACCCAAAGCATTGGGCATCTTGAGATTCTTGGGCAAATCTAGCTTTAAACTTCTCAATGGAGGAAGATTATTTGCGATTTGAGTAGGCAGGCTATCGACTTCCATTCCCTCTTCGGAAGTGTCAGACTTTGTTGCGGGAGGGGGTGGAGTTTTTGAAGGCTCTAATGCCTTATCACGACCACCTTGACTAGTAGTCAGATTTGATGTGGGGTGTATCGAAGTCATGAAAAACGAGGACAAATTAGTCATCGAATTATTGGCAGAAATGATTGGAGTGTTTGCTGAAGATAGCCCCAACACCGGTGAAGCAGGCAATGTGAAGGCATTGGTTGGTGAATTGGGTCTGCTTTTCTTCAACCTTTGTTTAACGTAATCCATATCACTTGACTCTAAGACATGCGACTTACTCGGAGTAGGTTGCTGTACTTGTGGCTTCAATGGAGTCATTTTTTGTAAGGACAGAAGTGTTGAGAAAGCCGGTTTTGCAGTGCCTGCGTGAGGCGAAAGTGGGCTTTTCAGATTAGGGTTTGTGCCACTGCTGGATCCCGACTCCAGAAGGGTTGTATAACTTCCGGTACGAGATGTTAACGCAATGTTTGACAAGTATTGGAGGTTGTTCAGGGAGTTGACGAACCCCAATTGTGCCTGGTTCCCAGAGTTGAAGTATTTGGTAAGCGAGGGGAGTGAACGAGAATTCGCTGTCAATTCTTCATGGGTAGGCGAAGTGAACCGCTCTAATGTCTTAAGCTCCTGAGTCGCGGCCGAGGCCAACAAGTCAATGTTCATTGTCGAGTTGGCAGATATCGGGAGCTTATGCTGCGGGGGAGACTTTGTGTCAGCGTCTGTTGAGTCTAAATCCGAATTTTTCGTATTACTCGCATTTTGAAGTTGATCGTCCGCCTCCTCCTTTTTTAACCGCGCATCGACCTCGAACAAGGCAGGGTCGGTGTGGATAGGAATGGCAGCCAACTTCAACGCCTCGGCAGCAGTCTTTTGTAGACTCTGCGCTGACATAGCACTCACCGGCGTGTTAACAGGTAGATCTGAGACCTGGATCTCGCCCAAGTGTGCAGCTGCGAGGGCAGCTGCCGCGGGGTCATATCTACCTTGACGCAGAAGCGACACCGACGAATTCGACGAAGACGACAGGCCGGAAGAGCTGTGCAAGGCGGGATCGGGATGATCGTATGCGCTGGCAGACTGCGAATGGCTCATGGCGGAGTACATGGCGGCCAGGGACCTAGGCGCCGAAGAAGCGCCGGACGACATGGTGGTGTCGATGGAGCGAGACAAGTTTTTGTTTCTGCGGCTGTTTGGATTCGTGTGGATGCGCAGATGTCTGGTCAACTCGTCGGAACGCGAGAAGCGCTTGTGGCAGCCGGCGTAGGAGCAGACATGGGGCTTTTCTCCGGTGTGAGTACGGATATGACGGGTCTGGTGCTCCAACCGATGGAAGGCCTTCTCGCACATGGTGCATTTGTACGGCCGCGAGACCGGATCTTTCCGTTTCGCCTCGGTTTTGGACGATATCATTCTGGAGGGCCCGACGTGTGGGGAGCTGGAACAAGAACGAAGCCCGAGGGACAGAGGACGGCGCGGGTGCGGACTCTAAAGACAGAACGAACGATACGAGGAAAATAAAGCGCCCAGGGGATTTGGTGGAGGAACTTTTCAGACGTGCGCAGGGTGTTTTTCACCGACTGGGGTAGCGATGTGCCGACTCGATGGTGACCCCGCAAAAGGTAAAAGCGGGCCACAACAACAGAATATCAGCGACCGGCAAACAAGCACCGAGCGGAAAAAAAAAAAAGGGAACCGGGCAGAGGCTCGGAATATATCACTACCGCGCGAACGAGTTCCCACAGCAGAGGCAACACTGGTCTAGTGGAAGGAAGGGATGACTGCCAGAAAAAAAACGAACAAAAAATAACACCCACCCACACAGGAAACGACAGGGGGCGAGCGACTTGCGTGTGGAATTTCAGGCAGAGGTGCTACAGAAAAGGTCGAGTGTGGACACGAGCAACGCCGAGCAGTCTGGAACAGCAAACTTCAGCAGAAACTCCGGCGGTGGGACGGATGTTGTGTTGGTGTGAAAAGACCTAGGAGGACCCCGGAAGTGGTGAGTGCGGCAGTGGTGCGCGGAAAGTTGGAGATGCGAGTACACACCACTGGCGCCAGGGAGAGCGCAGCGAGGGCGAGTAGTGCGAATAGTGCAGTGCGAGTGCGAATAGTGCGAATAGGCTACAGAAATGTGAGGCCAGCGTGGAATTTTGGAATTTTAGGCGTGGGCCCGATTACGTTTGCGCCTACGGAGAGATCTGAGTTTACTAGAAGATGAAGAATACCTAAAGAAAATAGAGATGAGCCTAGAATAGGGAAAGAACAGGGAAAGGGAAAGTAAAGAAAGGGAAAAGTAAAGAAAGGGAAAAGAAAAAATAAAGAAAGAAAGAAAAAGGGAGATTAAAGAGTGAGTGAGAATAGGGGGTTTTAAATAACTACAGTCGGGCTCTGTTACCAGATGTCAACGTTTAGACTCCAACGTAGAGCCCCCAAAGGTAGGCGCTGGAATATGGCAGGAACTGGCGCTGAGAAAGTCTATTCAGAACAGTGGCAGAAAGTATGGGGTAATACCACGCACAAAAGCGGAGAAGGTCACGGGGGCGGCCAATGTGGGGCCAGATGGGCCAGTGAGAATGTGCGAATGTGCGAGCGAGAGGTTATGGGAAATAGACTATTTGAAGGAAAAGGTTTTTTTCATTTTTTTTTTATTTCTTTCGAGAAGGTTTGAGTTTGTTTGATGGAGATGGATTTTTTAGGTGATTGGTTTTTTGTTGGTGGTTTGGTATGGTGATTGGCTGATGTGTTGGCTCGTATAGATATCGTAGTACGTTTTGCGTGGGAACTTGGATAACGAAGCTCTGGTTTGATGAGTTTTGAATTTTGTTTGGTGTTTTGTGTTTTGGCCTTTTCAATTTTTGTTCTGCATTCTCAATTTTTCGACACATCTGGCTTGTTCCCAGCTCATGTTTGTCGATTCTCACTTGACGACAGGAATTACCTGAACCACACAAAAATACGATTTCCAATGCATTTCGACGACCACCTAAATGTTTTCACTATCTAAGATTTCACTCTACCTCTCCAATTTTTCACAAATCAAGATTTAATTAAATATATTCTCAGCAATGCCAAAACTCTTCCCACAATGACTCAGTGTTGACCACCCATCCAGAAACACCGGATCAACAAACAAAGCAGCCCACACAAAACAGACCCCTTACCCAATTCGAACAAACAATTATTCCGCACTAAAGACACACCCAACCCCATACTCCATCACTCCACTACAACGTCCACCGCTTATCACTCGAAACGTCTCTGTGCACTCCGCCCACCACCCCCATAGCCTTATCACCTGTCAAATCCACCGATCCATCCATCTACCAAAATCGAACACATACCAAATACAAACCGCCCGTCTCGTATATCGACCGCAAATCCCCCCGCTTCCACTTCCTCCCTCCTTCCACACATCCACCCCAAATTTCCACCTCACCGTTGATGAAAGTGGGATCCAATACCAGCCTGTTCTCAGAAAAAGAAAACCCGATTCTTCTCCAATTTCACCACTTTCACCACTTGCGGCCTTCTGGGCGCCAGATAGGGGCTCCAACCAACTTGGGTGCTCATGACCGCCCAAATTCCGATTGGCTTAGGCAGTGCTCCCCATCCGGACGGCCTGTACCCAGAAAAGGTGGAGAGACATTTCTGTTTCATGGATTCGCTGACGGGCCTAATTGGGGGGAGCAAAAGGTGGAGAGACCTGTAGGACCAGCTGTGGAGTGATCACCAGACCTTTGCTCGGATAAGGGGGCAGCGGTACTGCAGAGAGACGTTTCATCAATGATATAAAAGACCCAGATTTGCAGCCACCACTACTCCAATCTCCACCACCATACAATTATTGGAGTCACACATCAACCTTTCGGAACAGAAACCACCACTTGAGTTTTGTTTCCCCGTCGAGGTTTTTTGTCATTCCATAATTAACCCAAGCTAGCCCTCAAAGTGCTTTTACGAACGAACTTCTCCAGCAGAAAGAAAAACCACCGCAACCATGACCAAATCTAAGAAAACCCAAGTTGTCGAGTTGAACTTCGACAACATGGAGAAACTCGAACACCTCAAGCCCATCCCCAAATCCCGCTCGTCTTCGATCACCTCCATCGAGAGCGAGGATGGAACCATGCAGACAGTCTTGAAGCCTCCTCCAAGAAAGGACTTCGACGATATCGTCGCCTTTGAGTCGTACATCAGAGACGAGACCTGGGACAACGACTTCGACTACTGCCACGCTCATTTGAACTACTACCCACCCTTCATTTTAAAGGAGGTCCACGGCAATTTAGATAAGATCAAGCCCACCATGAACAAGAACTCCAGAAAGTTCAGAAGAAACCTTCAACACCACATCAAGCGCCACTTAATGCCCGACATGGCCAAGTGTTCTGGTTTCCAGATGGACTTTGGAAAGGCTGTGATGGAGGAAACTCCTAAGGCCATCACCTGGAAGTTCCAGGACGCAGGCGACCACGGCTTCGACAAGGAGGAAGAGGACATGTACGACAGACATTGGAAGTTAGAATTGCAGGTCAAGTGTAACAACGAGAATCCAATGGTCGAGGTCGACTACAAGTCTGTTCCTGTTTGAAGCCCGAGCTCCTGGGAGTTCTGTCATCGAATGAGGTGACATCTGTGCCATGTAACATAGTGCACATATTAGTTTACGTTTTAACGAGTTATGAAAATATACGAATTGATGATTATCATTGCTTTGTTGTAGATCTGTATGTTTCTTTAACTGTATTGCAACGCAAGACAGCCGTCCTCTGTACTTAGAATTCTATCCCGATGTTCCTTTATTTTGTACATTTTTCCTCTTAAGCTATTATTGTGTTCGTGATAGACGGTCGTACTGAGGAGTGACGTTGCAGTATACACTGGAGAACGACTCTATGTTGTCATCCAAGAAGTCCAGTAGATCCTCCATATGCTTGAATAGAACGTTGAGACTGATGGAGTTCATTGCCGTTTGGGCTGTCAAACCAGGAAGACTCACTAAAAGCCGTAGTAGATGCTCTACACCATATATGTCCGAGGCGTTGAACGCTCCTCGGCGGTTGAGTTCCTCGACGTATTGTAGCCGCTCAAAACGATACAAGAGGCGCAAACTGAACGACTCATCGAAGTACGTTCGAAGCCCAAACGCAACCTCTTTCGCGATCTCGTAGTCCTCTTCGCTCACGGTCTGCAGCTTGTGCTTGAGATACGCCTGAAGGATCTTGCTGACCGCCGTTGTCGACTCGAAATCAACAAGTCTTCTGTCGCGAGTGATGATCTCCCAATCGTCTACCAATATACACTTCAATCTGGGCCGAATGGGCAACAACACCTCGTACGTAGCCTTCGTTTCTGGCTTCTTCCGTCTGCTCAGCCCGTTCGTCTTTCCGGCCGGCTGTGGAGTCGACGCCTTCGCAGGCTTTTTCCGCTTCTTGCTTGCGTTTGCCGCCTCCTCGTTGTCGTTCTCTCGGCCCGAGTCCAATCTTTCAATGGTCTTTTTCCGGGCATTCCGGAGCTCTCTGGAAAGGCCCAAGTTGTCGTCGTTGAACTCCATGATCCGCTCGCTCGACACCCACTCGTCCCATTTGGAGCTCCAACCCTTGTAGTGCAAGAAATAGGCGTCTTTCTCGCGGAGAAAGGCCGGGATCTTGTTGGCCAGTAGAGGCTCCGTTTTGCCGTCGCCGATATCCACTACCGAACTGCCCTCCTCGTGGATTTTGAGCACCTTGGCCTCGTACACCAAAGGGCCATGGTACGCGAGTGCTTTGGACCCGGGCCGGAACTTTTCTAGTGGTTCAGCCATGAGGAATGGGTAGAGTCCAGTGGGCGCGTTTGTATTTGGGATTGAGTGTGAGTACGAGGAAGAAAAAGGCGGAAAATAAAAAAGCGGGTGAATTAAATAGCGAGAATTCCAAAGGTGAATGTTTACTTGTTTGGTTTTGATTTGTTGCGAAGTTGCCTCTTTGGATTAATGTATTGTTTGTTGTAGTTCGAGAGTCACAAATGATACTGGTACCAGCTTCGCTTGGGCAACTTATTGTGACTCGGTTCTATAAATTCGTTTATAAACATACTACTTGAACACATGGATCGTCTTGAGGTTGCGCTTGTGCTGTAGTGGTGTGATGTCTAGCTGTTTCAAAAGTGCGTAGAAGTTATCGATTGTCATAGATTTGCCAATTAGCTCATTGCCTGTCAAATCCAAAGAAGTCAAATGAGACAGATACTGAGCATCAGAAGGCACAATTGAGAGCTTTTCGATTTGATTGAGGGTCAAGTCTAACCTATCAAGATTCGGATGGTCACCGATTGCCTTGGTGAAATTGAACTGTGACAATGCATTGCCCCATAGAGTAAAACACTTGACGCTGTTGGGAAGACAGAGATTCTGGTCCAACGTATGGATTTGGTTCTCGTCGAAGTTTAATACCTGAATGTTGAACTTGTCCCTGAACTTTGAATCGAATAAAGGAGTGTCAATAGAGGAGAGAATCTTGAACTCGTTTTTCCTTAAGCTGAGATCCTTTAAGTTAATTGGAGGATGCCAGTTTTTGAGATCTGATATGAGATTGTAGAACAAATCAAGCTCCCTTAGGTTTTTCAAATGAGACCAATGCACAATTTCAACTCCGTCAAGAGTCAAGTTGTAAGAGTTGATATCCCTAATGCGATTTCCAGCTAGCGAGAGAGACTTGAGTGTTTTGGGAAATATGAAGTTGCCGAGGTCTTCACAATTCGCCTCCGTCATGTTTAGAGTCCGAAGATTTTCGGGAAATTTGATCCTTGATTGTACAGATGACGAAGCAGAAGATCTAGCCTCATACCTCAAATCTCTACAGCATTGTATATTAAGCACATCCAACGAACCGGGAAAGTTGAAGTATGGATACTCATCATGGTTGTGCTTCACCTCCAATGTGCGAAGGGCGGTATCCGACAAATCCAAATACGTCAAGCCCTCTGGCAACGTATCAAGATACTCGAGAGTAGTGAAGGAGTTCATATCCAAGCGCAAGTTGCGCAAATTTCGCGGCCACTCTATTTGCTGGAGCTGTTTGAGCGTGTCGTCGCCGATGATGTTGTTGTTCAATAGGATCGATTCCAACATCGGCGGCCATCTGGGATTACTTGCATCATAGACAAACCTCTGTAGACTGTTTGCCGAAAGGTCTAAGGTTTCAAGGGTCTGTGGAAGCCGAGATACATTGAGCTCGTGAAGACTATTGTAAGTTAACATGAGGGTTTTGAGATTACAAGGGAATGCAACCGAATCGAAGGTGGAATCATAGAAGCCCACTTGGTTCCAATACAAATGTTCTAAAGATTCAGGAAGCCTGACTGAGGCATGGTCTAAGGCCGAATACCATGAGAGATCTAGATGCAACAAATTAGAAGGGAAGGTGACCTCGGACCAATTCGAAACTTCATGGCCCAACAAGACGAGATCTTTCAAATTCACCAGCGACAGCATCAACGCCGATAACGCTTTCTTTGTTCGCCTGAGTTTCACTCTTGACGTCTGGAACTTCAGGAGATTCCTGAATGAGAAGAGGAACGCCAAGTCGGTCTCGGTGAACTCGTAGTCATCCACATAGACCTGTAGATTCTTGCAGCGGGCAAACCGCTCGCGATGTTTCGTCAACAATTCCTCCAACGAGCGGAAGTCCTGGTTGGCTATCACCTTCACTATGTCCGGATTGATGTCTGGATTGAGCGATAGAAAATCGTCGATCTCGCCAAACGTGGTGATATCGATGAGTTCCTGTTTCTGACCATCCGAAACACACAAATGCGGTCTTCTGGCCGGAGAGAGGATGAGATGGATCTCGTTGGTGTAGAATAGTTCAATGATGAACTTGCGAAGAAACGGAACATGCAAAAGCGTCTCGCTGATGAGTTCGGCCGGGAGTCTGCGGAGAATATCTTCGACAATGGTCCAGGGGAGTTTGGGAAACCATTGACTTAGAAAGATGTGTGAATAGTCCGTTGGATCAGTCATTGTAGTGTGGATCTGGGGGAATTTGCAACCATTTGATAGGAGCTGTTAGTAAGCGGAATGGGCGATAAGGAATTGGTGTCAAGTTGAGAATATTTTTTGAAAAGTGTCAAATAAGATAAATTTTGTTTTTTTCAAAATCGATGGTACGACTGAATATAAGTTATTGGTGCTGAAAATTGGATTGTTCTTGCTGTGTGAATGGAGATATGGTCTTTTTGGGGCGAATACACAGATACAGCGACCTCAATTTAAGGTATATGTATGCTGAAATGACTTGAAATTTTTGAAGTTGAATAATACTGAAGAAGCGAAATGTCTTTATGGAGTGACATAAGTATATCTTTGACCCATCTGGTCTGATTATCTCCTTCTTAGATCTATGATACATGTTTGGTGTCCAATTCTCTCTTTTATTACTTAACTTTAAAGACCCAAAGTCGTTCCCCGATAAACTCAATTTTCGCTAGGACTATTTATGTCTCGATCTACCGATCTAGTTAGATTAGGGTACATCTGTGGGCCCTCTTAGAACCAGTAACCGGACCAATGACGGCCCGACAAATTCTAAGTTGTCTTTACATCGTCAATCAATTATTTAATTTGATATGTTTTATTCTAGTATCCTAACCCGGTCCCACTCCTGACTCAGTATTCTAGTGGTGATTCTCTATGAGTTACTAACAATAGGGTCTCACAAAGGAGACGGAACTTCATTTATCTTGCGCGTCTTCCATAAGATTAAACAATTTTGCACTAAAACAATTCATAGAAAAAAAAACTACAAAATTACAAAAATAGATTTCCTCACCCATTGATCCAAGTACTTCTGAACACTCTCAACCACCTCAATACAACACCACACCCTCGGAGAGAAAATAAAAAAAATTGAACAAAAATCCCCAAAACAAAAACCCCACCAAAAAACAAAAACAAAAAATTCCAAAATTCAACTCTCCATCTCTCCCTATCCTCTCTTCCCCACAGTAACCACCGAAAGATGGAGCCACCCGCTTCCCACACCACACCCGTACACCGGGCCCTGGGAAAATTCCTTTTCCAGTTCGCTTAACCAGACACTCAATTGCCAGTCCCTCCAAAGCAACCATACCCGACCCACAACCCGAAAATTTCCCAGGAACACCTTGTCCTTGCGAATCCCAGTGGCTGTGACATCTCGCGACTTTTTTCCCCGCTCAATTTCGGCCCGAATCCGAGGTTTGTTCGATCCAAGCAGTATATTCGAACCAAGCGAATCCCCGTGAAAAGCTCCCCGTTTTCACGGTCAATACCCCGGCGCTCACCTACACATCCCGCGCGCATCTTGCTTTCTCCCGAAAACTGACCGCAATGGCCCAATCTGGTGGAGGAAACAGAGTAGGCGTGCACTACAAAGTCGGCAAGAAGATTGGCGAGGGCTCCTTCGGGATCATCTTCGAGGGCATCAACCTCCTCAACAGCCAGCAGATCGCCATCAAGTTTGAGCCTCGGAAGTGTGAGGCTCCGCAGTTGCGCGATGAGTACCGGTCTTATCGCATCTTGGGCGACGTCAGTGGTGTGCCCAAGGCGTATTTTTTTGGCCAGGAGGGTGTACATAATATTCTAGTAATCGATCTTTTGGGGCCCTCGTTGGAGGACTTGTTTGATTGGTGCGGGCGCAAGTTCTCGACCAAGACGGTGGTCCAGGTGGCCAAGCAGATGCTTCAGCGAATGCTGGACATTCACGAACATAATCTTGTCTACCGTGACGTGAAGCCGGATAACTTTTTGATAGGAAAGCCCAACACCCCTCATGCCAACATGGTTTATATTGTTGACTTCGGCATGGCTAAGCAATATAGAGACCCTAAGACTAAAGCCCACATCCCCTTCAGAGAGAAGAAGGCTTTGAGCGGCACGGCAAGATACATGTCTATCAACACCCACTTGGGCCGCGAGCAGCTGAGAAGAGATGATTTGGAGAGTCTTGGCCATGTGTTCATGTACTTCTTAAGGGGCTCCCTTCCATGGCAGGGACTAAAAGCACCCACCAACAAACAGAAGTATGAGAAAATTGGTTTGACCAAGCAAACAACTTCCATTTCGGAGCTCTGCTACGGATTTCCTATTCAGTTTGCGCAGTACCTCACATATGTGCGTAACCTCGAGTTTGACGAAGACCCGGACTACGCTTACTTGCTCAACTTAATGGACGGAGCCCTTGAATCAATTGGAGAGAAGGAAGATGGACATTACGACTGGATGGATTTGAACGGCGGCCGCGGCTGGGATGCTGCTCTCAACAAAAAGGCTAACTTGCATGGGTACGGAAACCCACACCCTCCACAAAAGCCTCGCAAGCCAACGGACACGAGTCGTGGAGCTATCAATTCTGGAAGCAAGAGGTCCCCCTTCAACCTGGCCCAAAACCAGCCTCTCTTGTCATCACTGCAACGGAACGATAGACCACATTCGTTGACATATGGCGCGTACAGTGGAACCAATGAAGCTGCCAACACAACCAGCGCCTCTCCATTCAGAAATGGTGTCCATCCGGGCTATGGTGACAGCGATTTGCATTCGGATGCCTCCAGCTTCAACGCACAACGGAACAAACGGTCGTTCCTACGCCGGCTCTTCTGCTGTTTCTAATGAAAAATTTCGACGCCATATTCCCGGCTACACATCCTAGCACTTACGTTCTTTCCTTATTCATTTCTCATCAGCGTTGCCTTCGGGGATACCTCGTCGCTACGGTAATTGTTCCGTTACCTGAGCAATATATTCAAATTAATAGAGCATTTGCATCCATGCCACGCGCCTCTATAAGGGCCACATCTGCAAATACGGAATTCATGTTGCTTCTACAAATATGTACAGTGGTTACGACTATATTCAAGCACATCAATATATACTATAACCAACTTCAGGAAGACTTGAAAGTGAAACTGACGTCAACATGACCCAGCAGCAGGAAGAAGTGAACTTTATTGTTTAATCATGAGTTTCGTTAGCGACGCCAACCTAGCTGGCTCTACTCCGAAATACTGGAGTTTCTGGACTTGCTGTTCTCCTCCAGCAACATACTGGACACAGAGCCCTTCCGGATCAGGTTCATGTCCATAGGAGGTTTCTCCTCACTATGGTCGACCATGTTCTTCTCGGTGGGCATCCAATACTTATTGTTGGTGGCATTCTGGTGGTAGCTATAGTACTTACCGGAATTGACCTGAGAAGAGCCTCCGTAGTGTGGTGTAGTCTTTCCACCGTTCCAGCGAGAAGACAATTTGCCGAAGAAATTATCGAACAAGTCAGGCATATTGAATTGGAAGCGAAAAAAGCCGACGCAGGGAAAAATACTGGATAAAGTGTTGCTGTGAATTAATGCAGTAAGCTATAGATGTATCAGTCAGAGCGCTACTAATATATCTAAAGAAGAAGGATACAAAAATTCTAGCAACGGCAATTCGTCAGCTTATATATACTATTTTCTACTGGCCACCTCCCCTCCCTCTGCGGAGAAGTTACGAGCGTCGAGCGATCCCCTCGAATGGTATCATTCTACATGGAGTTGCTTTTATGCATTTGTCATAATGCAATCCTGGTCCATTTGCACCTAGAAGGGAAGATGGCGGTTGGCTGCAGTACACCATGACTAGGAGGGGAGGCAGAAGCAAAGGGTGCACGATTACATCAAAACGAGGGCGGGTGCAGTTTGTGCCGGACTTGGCACTGACACAATTTGGAATGGTTAAATGTCGTAATTGGATTTCGTAGTTAGATTGCGATTGGTGGATGCCATTGGTTGTAATGGCGCCTTCCAATTGCGACGTTGTTATCAGATATGCATTGAAATGTACTTAATTAAATGTATCCGTAGGAACCTGGTGTAGATGGCTGCTGGGGCAGAGAAATGAAGAGGAAGAGGATTTTTTTTTTATTCAAAGTGGCTCCGGAGCTGGCTTGCACAAACTACTCTTGCCCGAAACCGACGGTTTCCTCGACGGCCAATGTGAGCTTCTGTTTCATGCTCTCGTAGGAAGTGTAGGGAGGCAAGTCGACTCTGTTGAAACAGGTGTGCGACTTGGGCAACTGTTGTGGCTCGCCTGCCTTTTCAATGGTGAATCTTCTGGGACCATCGGATCCTTGCAAATCCTTGAAACCGTTGACGGGGATTCTGGATGTACCGGTGGTGAATTGCAACAATCTGGCCTTCTGCTCGGAATCCCACTCCTTGATACATTGCCAGAACCATTGAATAACCTGGTCACTCTCTTGGTAGCCTCTGTAGTCGGTGTGTTTCTTCCAGTCCTCAACATCAATCTCGGACAATCCTCCAATCAACAACTCCAATTCTCTTTCATCGAAAACGTTAACCAACTCTTGAGGAATCAATTCATTGAATCCGTCAATAAATGCCTTGAATTGCTCCTCGATACGTCTGTGAATCTTCCACTCACAGATCAATTCGACGTACTCATGCTTGTTGTCTTGGGTCACCTCAATGTCCCTTCCACCTGGCTTCAAGTCGACCTCGACAATTTGTCCGAACTGGTCATCCTCAGCGCTGAATGTAAGATCCAAAACGTCCGTGATGTCATTGTCAATAATCCATTGTAAAGAACGGTAGAACTCGGCGTCAACACCCTCCATATCTTGTAAAACAACCTTTTTGTGCAACATCATCTTGTACAAGGCACCGACGAAGAAAGCATCCAAAAATCTTCTGTGGAACACACCCAATCCAACAACTCTTCCGATAAACTTGAAGTAGTTCAAATGTTCGGGATTGATTCCCGAGTTAGGGTTGATCTGCAACGTGTAGTTGTCATGACTCGAGTATTCGAATAGACAGTAGAATGGGTTGAACATATCGTGAGATAATAAGAAGAAGAACTCTCTGGAGACTCCACCGTAATCTAAACCTTCCTCACCGTCGAACTTGATCATCAATCTCTTCTTCAAGTCATCTGGAGTCTGTCTCATAATCTCCTGGTAGGAGTCTTCGAATATATGGTCTCTTCTCACCTTGATGTGACATTGACCGGGCAAGATTCTCAAGGCAGGCTGAGAACGGAAGTAAATAACCTTACGTCTAAAGTCACGTTTGTACTGAGGAACGTTTTGGTCCAATGAGGATGGCAAACGAGGGTCGTCCCATGTAGTCGTTTTGGTGTTATGGTCAACAAAGTAAACTCTGGCTGTGTTGGTGAGACGCATCTCCCATCCCGATGGCAATGGACCCAACTGACTGACTGGTTGTTGTTGAATAGTAGTGTTTGGTCCAAAGGTACGGATGTATTGCTGTCTGCGAGGATCCACCCATGTGGTCGTTCTTGTGTTGTGGTCCACAAAGTATGGTCTTCCCTCCGGAGTGAAACGTTGTTCCCAACCGGACGGCAATTCTCCCAAACCACGGGTAGTACCGCCAGAAGCGGCCATGGAAACAGCTGCAGCAGCACTCACTGGGGTGTTAGCGCCACTAGAGTTGACGGTCACGCTTCCACTGTTACTGTTGTTGGTGGAGTTTGTCGCGCTCAACACAGGAGACTGAGGGGTTTGGCCGGGCAAAGTACGGCCACGGTGTTGTCGTCTCTCGGCCTCGGTGTAGTTCTCACGTTGTTGGCCACGCTCAGTCTCAGACTGGTCAGCCATTGGCCGTTGCCAAGTGGTGCTGCGAGAGTTGTGGTCCACGTAGTAGGTTCTGCCGAAGTTGTCTGTTCTACGTTCCCATCCAGGGGGCAATCTACCATATTGGTCCTCGAACGACGAATACTGTCTGTTTGCCAGAGAGTCGCCGTTGGATGGAGCATCTACGCCTGGTGCAGGTGGAGCGTCCAAGGGTTGAGCAGTACCGTTGGCTGCGGGAGGCATTGAGGCCGGAGCGGCCGCAATGGAAGCACCAGCAGCAGTGGCGCCAGCCACGGGAGCAGAAGCCGAGGCGGCAGTTCCGGTTCCAGAGGCCAGGTTGTAGCTCAACACAATAATCACACGACCACTCACGGCCAAGTGCTCGTTCAGCTTCTTCAAATCGCGCGTGATGGTCTCCTCGGAGTTCTGCAAGGACATGTGGATCACGTCGCCGATGCGGACGTTGACCACGCCCAAAAAGCCCTGGTCCTTCTTTTTGAACTTCTTCTGGTCGAACACCTGGATGACGAGAATGGAGTCCTCGTTGGCATTGAGCGAAAACAGCTCGTTCCAGTACGGATTCAAGGTCTTCTTGGCGGTCTTGGTGGTCTTGGTTTGCGATCCATCCACGGTTATCACCGCAAACGGATCTGGCTGCCGAAAGACGTCGCGCTTGTATAGCGACTCGGCAGCCACCAATTTGACGTTGATGGTAGGCATGTGCGGCCGGATGAGCGGATGTGGGCGGGTCTAGTTTTCGTTGGCGTCGTGGCAGTCACTGACTATGCTGTTGTTGGAAGTCCGAGTAAAAGTCGACGAACTCGGAAGCCAGACGCTCGGAAGGAGTAGCAAGAAAGGGCCAGACACGGGGAAGGCGCACGATGATTGGCTAGCAGCAGCAGATACCGGCAGGGATGTTCCGATGGGGCGGGATGCGGGCTGACGAGGAAAGGTGGTTGATTAGTGGAAGCAGTGGGTTGGAATAGAAAATAGCGTGGGAGGCACAGGTGCGGGCATGAAATTTCCTATGGGGGGGCTATATGGGGGGTGACGTGAGCATGAGAGATAGGAAAATTGGGCAGAAAAGATTGGAGCGAATGAGTGCGGGATGGAGGGTTTATATATTCTCTTTTTTTTCTGTTTCGGCTACGGTGGCCCTGTTTGTGTTGGGAATGTTTGTTCCCTGGCCGGTGACGGTTAGGAACCGCAAATGCATACTTGGTGGGTGCATGAGCGAAAAATCCGAGCAGGGGCATTGCGCTCGTTTGATGTGATAGGCGAGGATGATCGGGATACGTCAATTGGAATGAGCGAAAATTGAAAATAATTTGAGGTTAAGTTTGGATTCTTTTTTCGGATAGGCTGTGTACTGTGGGTATATATGAGATATAGGATCAGAGTGAATAGTTCAAGATACTTCTAGATTTAAAGACTTGAAGACGAGGGGAGTTGACATTTTTTGAAATTTTAAAATCGCCGGATTTCTCTGAATCAAAAGATTTCTACACCGATATAGCTATGTTTCTATTGATACCCATATGTGGGCTAATGCAAATTAAAAAGGCTTAGGCCCGTAGACCTAATTTTAGACATATATGTTATGGAAGCCGTTATCGATCGCATACTCCCCGCGGATCTCCTCCAACGTCTTGTCGAGCGCATTGAGCAGAAAATCTTTCGTGGGCGCAACTTCTTCCTCGAAGAACGTTGTGGCTGTAGAGAGCGTGAAGATAGAGTCGTTGTTGGAAATGTTCGAAAGTGTAGGCGAATCCTGTAGGTCTGTGCTGGAATCCACAGAGTGAAGAGATCTGACCGGCAGACTAGGCAGCCAGTTGTAGAATGGATCAAGGCTCTTGGCGCTGAACTCGTTCTTCAAGTCTCCGGCGGGTGGAACACTAATGCCCAAGAGTTCCACTTCATGGCGCTCCACGTCCTCATCGACGTCGAGATTCTTTTTGAGACTGAGTGGGCCAAACAACTTGTCCTCTGTACCAACAAGGGTTTCGTCAGAGACTCCTTGCGACATGAGCGCAAGATCTTCCTGGGAGTAGTATTGTTTATCGCCTGAGCCATCAGCAGAGCCGGCTGCGTCGTAGATTTTGGCGTGCAATCCCAAGAATGCGGCTCCGTCGATCAGGAGGATCTTGCAGCGGGCGTCTGTTTTGTCGCCGTCGGAAATTTGACACATTCCGACGATCTTGTTGTTCAGCGCTGGAAGAATGGTTCCGCACTGTCTCTCAGATACAGAGTGGACGAGCGAGTTGGTCACTGCATCGAAATGAACACTATTGATACCCTCTCGAAGGGAGCAGTGCTTGAGTGTTTCCGCATGGCTAGACAAGTCTACTGTCGTGTCCAAGTCGGTTGTAAGGTCCCAGTGGGCAATCATACCATCACTTGCACCAGTGAACAAGTCGTTGCCGTTCCATGCCATGCTTGTGATGGTCTTACCCTTGTGTCCAGAGATTTGGGAGAATGTATCGTTCATTCTAATATCCCAAAGATGAACCATTCCATCGGCGTGCGCACTGGCCAAAGTGTATTCATTGCTGCTGTGCCACTTGACAAGGTTTGTCTTGATACGTTTTGCATCGTGGCTCATGGCCAAGCTCGATTTTGGAATGCTGTGTTGCGCAGATCTGGTGTCGAAAAGAGTCACGCCAAATGCACCGCAAAGTGCAAGTGTAGACGAGTCGGTGATTGGAGCGTCGAAATTGGTGATTCCGGGAACAACCGAAATCGATTCTGGCTTGGGTCTCATGGCCAGGTGCACATCGTTCATGTTCCACACAAACAAGGTGTCGTCGTATGTGGTCACCAACTTGTCTGAGAGAAACCCTAGGTTTGGAACCGTTGTGCTTTGATGCGATGAAAGTGCCGAATCCTTGTTCACAAGCTTCAAGTGTTTACGGTGGTTGAATCTCTTGACAATCTCGGCGCTCTCGTCCTCGTCACCACTACGTGGAACAGAGATCAAATGTGCGTATCCTTTCGAGTTTCCAGAAACAAGAAATTTGGACTGCGTGTTCTTGACCCAGCAGAGACTATGGATGTTGGGAAGCGAAATGGTGGTGTGATGCGTCAAGTAGTGCTGGAAAGGATCGAGCTCGTAAATGAAAAGATTACTTTCCGAGTTGGCGCTCGAAATAGCCAAAGACGGATTGGCTGCGTCGGGATCACTGAGTGCCAAAGCGGTCAAATTCATCTCGCTATCAGGAATCTTCCAGTAGTTGGATTTGATGTTGACCCTGTCCAAGGCACAAACCCTGTTGGTCAAAGAAACGTCGTTTGTCATATCGCTGTTCAAAAGCCACAGTGAAGATGTGGAGCAGTTTTCGTTGAGGTATGGGTTGGTGGAGTTGTTCTTTTTGGGTGAGGAGGCTCTTCTGAGAGCGTTTTGACGGAACAAAAAGGTTGGTTCGTAAAAATCCATTATCTATGGAGACGTAGATTCCCTGGACATTTGACAGCTTATAAATGGATACCCTTAGAGATGGCTGGCACCACCTGAATCGGTTAAGCCAGAAGCTGGCTGCAAATTGCTGGTTGCGGGCCTCTCTGCAGGACTGCAGCCGTTGGGGGAATGAAACTGGGTGTTCAGGGTTGTTCAGGGATGTGTGAGGGCCCGATCTGCAAAATGAAAGGGAAAAAGATGTGTTTGATCAGTGAAGGGAATAGTTGTATATTTTGCGAGTGATTTACGGCAGGAGGCTTTTAATGTACGAGATATCTGCACATCTGTGATTCACACGCTAATGTGACGTTACTAGCTGCAGGAACAACACCTGGTGCAGATCCCCATTTCAGAGTAAAATCCAGCAGCTAATCTCGGACCATGTATGTTTATTGTGTAGCTGTACGATTATTCATTAAAATGCAGTGTTATTGTGCAACGCGTTTGTGCGCGACCGCGTCTATGAGCGTATTCTCAAGTATTATTGTTGAGTCTCCATTTAGGTAGTGGCAGCACCTGTGGCAGCCAAGTATTGCAGAAGCCAGCCATTGGAAGGGAAATTCTGGTTTCAATTACACGTAAACATTCCTTAAATTTTGAGTTCCTTTGTTCGGTCACAGAACGTTTATCTCCGCTTGTAGATACAGGGCTTCAAGAGCCAGTTGCCCTCGGCGGTCTTCAGTCTCTTCGATTCGAGTTCCTCCTTCTTCGACTCGGCTTCAATGAACTTGGTCTTCTTGTGAGAGTTCATCTGCTGTGCAATGATGTCTTTTGATGGCTTGAAAAATTCAAATCTGGTGAACATCTTGTTCTCATTGTCTGTCTTCTTGTGGAAAAAACCAAACAATTTCAAAGAGTCAACAAACTCTTTACCGACCTCCTCGGGTCTTTGAGGCTTGGAGCCGCTACTGTTGGACTCGGAGAACCGCGATTTGATCTCGGCAATCCAGAGCTCTCCGTTGGGTGCAAGAATACGGTAGGCCTCTTGGATGAAGTCTAAAAAGTTAGTACCCATTAATGCCAAACAAAAGATCACAATGTTACAAGAACCATCCTTCAATGGCACTTTTTTGATATCGGCCACGGTGATTCTGTCGTTGGCCTTCTTGAGGTCAAAACTGTGCACTTTGATGTCCAATTTCGTTGGGGCCCTGGGACCACTGGTGCGATCCTTCTTGCCCTTACCTTTCTTCTGCGAATTGTATTGCTTGACGAAGTTATTGATGTCAAGGGCCAATTGTGCCTCTCCACAGCCCATATCTGCGATCACCACCTGTTTCTGAGAGTTTCCGGGCAAACCGCCTGGAGCGCTAATTGGCTTATGAGTTCTACCCTTAATTTGTTCTACAAACACATCGACGGGGTTCTCGGGCCACAGTTGCACCTGCGATCTGAACCCCTGGTGGTACTCGTCAAAGAGCTCTGGCTGGTTTTTCACAAGACTGAGTGCAGACTCAGACGACGACGTATACAATTGTTCGTTGATCCATCTGAAGCGAGACCCAGAAAGCTTGGCCATCATCTTTTGCTGCAATGCAGTCAACTTGGAGTTCATTACAGGCATTGGGCCTGGGGCCAGTTTAGCTGGCGCATCGTTGGTTTGGCTGTCATGTTGAGAGCTCTCTTTTGTCTTTGGTTTCTTGGCTGTGGGCTCTTTTGTCTCAGCGCTCTTTCTCTTTTGGGGTAGGTCCTGTTCTGTTGGCTGGATCTCTGTCAAGGGGGCCTTTTTCTTATTTTTTTTCAGCTTGGACTTTTTCTTTGGCTCCTCGGCTCCGCCAAAGGCCACTTTATCTGCGGTCACGTTCCATCCTGTTGTTTCAAACAATGGCATCTTTGGTGAGTGTAGATTAGACGAGATGAGATGAGCGATGAGTTGGGGAGACTAGAGATAAGCGATCCCCAGAAATAATTTTCCGATGAATAAAATAGTTTGGAATTGTTTCAATTACGTCAATAAATTTTTACTATATCGACAAAATCGTCTAATTATTGGCACAATCGTTCTTGGTGTGGTCCATGTATTTGTATTGGGACTGTATTTCACCACTATAAACGGTATCTTTCTGGGAAGATTCCCGCTAACTCGAACAAATGATACCAAACCACGGACTTTGAGATACCGTCATATTCTAGCAGCTACAATTAGCCAGACTTTAAAGTTTCTTCGGGGTTTTTCCGACGCGATCACCTCCAATTACCCCAATTACCACTTACATTGACTATTCTCTAATTCCGCCAAAACACAACATTTACACTATTTAAACAATTGCATGGAGCATGAGCTACGGGCAGATACTGCGCCGGGCGAGTCGCATATAGCGCTCCGAAAAGGCGGCGTGTGTTACTACTCTCCGTCGCTATTTCACATGGCGCCAACACATGAACGCATTGTTCCGTTGACTATACGTGACCTTCTCAAAAGCAAATGTCTTTTGGAGTTTTATGGCGTCACGGGGCTAAAAAAACATGCTGAGGGCTATATCATGGTGGGCAATTATCCTGTCCAGCTTGTGAAGATCAGAGGAACCGTGCTACTGTACCATATGATGGAATATTCGAGCCGGCCGCCATTTTATCTAATTTCCCTCGAAGATTACCTGGGCCGTAAACTGATGCTCACCGTAAAAGCCAATTGTTCCCTGTTCAAGCTGGCCTTGCAAGAGGGAAACGCTCTAGAAGTGGTGGGCAAATTGACCTTTTACTCCAATGCGACAACGTTTCTGGTCGACCATGTGACATCTCACAGGAGTTTCCAGACGTTAGAGGCTGAATTGGACTGGTTGCAGACTGTATTCGCTGCACGTAAGTTTCTAGAGAAGCCATGGAAGTACGAGGCCCCTCAGCTTATCTCTACGATTGGAGCTCCGAAAGTGCTGCTAGCTGATCAGAGAAAGTCTGCCGAGAAGCAGTTTATCTTAATTTCCGACGAAGATACTGATGACGAGGAGTACTATACGTCACACGAGATTGCAGCCGTCGATGACAGTTTGTGGGTAGAAACGGCGCGGAAAAAGCGCGGAGAACGTCGAAATGTAGAAGATCCCGGAGTTGTGTGGGTTCTATCCGATGAAGAGGAGCCTTAAGAGCTAAGGCTCATCAATGAACAGCTCAATGAGCGTACCGCCACGAGAGCCGAACAAGTCCAAGCAAAGCTGACTTGATTGGAAGAGCATTTTCCTAAAACCGTCTACTTGACAAATTATGTCAAATTACGTCAAATTTTCTCTTCAGAGCAAAAACACTACGGATACACTATACCACCAATCCAAGACAAACTAAACATACGCCTACAGGTACGTAAAACAAACAACACGAACAATTGCATCCAATGATGTTTTCTACCTTTTTCTTCCCAATTCTCTCCCCGAATTTCCAAAATTCGCAATCATTTTTCCCTTCCCGATAAGATCTCGGCAATCTCCGCGATCCATTCCCTATATCTCTTATCAGTTCCCACCACCTACTCTTCTACTTCAACTACAACAATGGTGAGTCCAATTACATGCCACATACTAGACACCGCCATTGGCAAACCAGCGGCCAATGTCACCTGCTCAATCTACTATCTCTCAGCCGGAATTGCCGACTTGAGCGAGGTTGAATCGTACAATTTCGGCCCAGAACCGAAACCCTTTGCCTTGAGCAAGACCGATGCAGACGGGCGTGTGAAAACATGGGTCACGGATCCATCCACGTCATCGGAAAAGCAATCTCAGCTTGGAATTGAGTCTGGTGTGTGGACGACGTTGAAACCGGGAATCTACAAAATCAAGTTTTTGACCGGGAAGTATTTCCATGAACTTAGTATGGAGAGCAGGACGTTTTTTCCCTGCGTCGAGATCACTTTTGAGGTTGCAGATCCGCCTGACCATCATTACCATGTTCCTTTGCTTCTAAGTAACTTCAGCTACTCTACGTATAGAGGCAGTTAGTAGAATTGAAGTAGAATCGAAAGAGTAATCTGGGCTTTAGATGTTGTTGACAGAATTGTATCTCATTACGAGGCTACGAGAAGTATTCAATAAATAGCATTAAATTATAATTGTTCATGTCAAGTCTAGTCAAGTCAGGTACGTTGACGCTTGACTCCCAATTAGTAGAAAAAATGAGTGTTGCATTGAGATTTTTGGTGCACAAGCATCTCGTGGCATTTATAGTAGTTCAACTCGTTTTTGATTCGGTTCACCTCAGCAAACTCCGTCAAATAATAATGCGTCACCGATCTGTTGTACCGCTTGTACATGTCTGGGTCGAATGTCTCACTGATGTGAATCACATTCGCGAACTTGACGCTTTTTCTGGCTCTATAGTTCTTCTTATGGCTGAGAATTGGGGCCTTTGGTCCAGAGGTGTCCACTTGAGTATCGTTCAACGGATCGAACCCAGTCAACTTCACTGTAACTTCATTCAGATCAGCATATTGTCTGAGCGAACGCAAAAATTGGTACGTTAAGCTACCGGGATTGGCGAGAATGCTTCCAATCTCTTCCTTTGAGAGCACAAGGGATTTTTCCGATCCAATGGGCAATTCAGCGATTAGTTCCTCCGAATACGATGCATATGATGGTCTACCAGAACCACCCAAGTCGGGTCTTTTGCCAGCATCTAATGGCAAAAAGTCGTCAGAGTATCCCGCATCTTTCTGTTGTTGGTTGGCGATTTGATCCTTAGAAAGCTCGTCATCTTTCAAAAACAAGTTGTTGATGCTCTTGTTTCTTTTCAAACGATCTACTTCAGATTGGGCTTGTTGCTCAACCTCGTCGAATTTGACCAAAACATCCTTGAAAAAAATGTCTTCGAATTCAAGAGCAGGCAAATCATATGACGGTTTCTCGACAGGCAAAGCAGCCTCGTCATCTGGCTTGGTCATCTTTATGTCCATTGGGTTTTTGTCGTCATTCACATTGTAAGTTGGAGACAATTTGGAAGTCAGCTTGAATGATGAGAGGAATTTTTTCTTGCTATGAGCTTCAGCATACAGAGAAGAAGAAGAAGCGCTAGAAGATTTGGTGAGTTTTGCACTGGATTTGGAAGAAAAAATCTTGAACATCTTTCTGAAGCCTGATTTCCCCTTCTCGTTTTGTTCCTTCTTGGGTGATGCTTTGGGCTCAGATTTGATTTGTAAAGACTCACGAGAAGGCGACTCAACGCTCAAAGCAGAGAGATTCCACTTATCCTTCACATTCTCAATTGCTGGCGAGGCGGGCAAGGACTTGTCAAAATCGACGTTTACCACACCAAGCAACGAGAGTCTGTTCTTAAGAATGCTCTCTGAGTTATCTGGACTTTCTGGAAATGCTTTTAGCTGGAAAGCCTTGGGGCTTGGGAGCGCTGAGCCAAATGACGATGTTGCCGAGTAGCGTTTGTGGGCTTCCATCGCCAGGATGTCGCCTCTGGGCGGTACTTCTTTTTGGTCGTCGTCGAAGAACTTTTGCAATTGCTGAGTGGAGTACATTGAGACTCTGCTGCTTGGAGAATTTTCATGATCGCTATGAGCAGAATGGGGAATTGGCGATTTGAACTCACTCTCCTCCGTCTTAAGAAGGCTTGGAAGGGTATCAGTCGATCTAGGTGTGCCTGCACCAGAAGGAGGGACAAATTTGTGTTGCATGGTGGGTAAAGGTAACGAGAGACCTGGATTTCTGCGTTCAGTCAACGATGATGAGGGCTGTTTCAACTCATATAGGTCACTTGCAGTAGTTTGTTCATGAGCATGAGGCATTTCCCCGTTCAGCACTTCAGAATCACGATTCTGAGACTTAGATAATCTAGCACCAACATGTTGAGATAACAGCTCGCACTCCAGAGCCGCTCTCTGAAGCTTCTCCTCCAAATCCGGCGACAATGGGGCTTCATGAAGTGTATTCTCTTTTGAAACGGTTGGAGAGGGCAATGATTCAGTGTCTTTAGCAGGTTTAAACGAACGAGCTGACTGTCTCGTGACCTCTTCTGTTGTTTCGTCTGGTTGTCCACCTTGGCTTAACTCTCCTTCTGTCTCATTAGTAGCCGTCTTCATCGAAACTTTGGAAGCTGGGGAGCTTGTTGTATCAACAAAGCTAAGTGTAGAAGGAGTTTCAACACCTGCATTAATCTCAATAGTGTTCTTGCTGTTATCTTCCGAGCTATTTTCAGGGGGATTTATGGATGATTTCGACGAGTTTACTTTCAGAGACAAATTGGAGCTTGCATCTATGATGGAGTGATCGACAGAATCCGAGCTGTTGCCAGCTATCAGTGTCAATTCATGACCAGCAGCTTGTTCAGCTTGGGACAGCCCCACCAGTTCATCTAATTGCGCGTTTACAGGAGGAGATTCGAGCAATTTTGGATGATCACTGACCGAATCAGCATCACTTGTCGAGACATCATCGTCGGCAGAACTCTGTTCTGAAGCGGTGCCTTGTGCCTGAGGTTTTGTTTCAAAATCAAGCCTCTCGCTGGACGGATATTCGTCAGCACTTGCAAATGATGATGACCGAGATGATACCACTGATAGAGTTGCAGATTCAGTTCTCGAAGGCGAAAACGAGTTCATTTTTGACTCCTCTGGAAGATCTTTTAGAGCAGTTCCTGCCAAGATTTCAGACTTGACAACGGGCTCCGTGGCCAAATCTGAAGCCGAGACGGAAGTTTCCGGGGTATTTGAGTCCGAACGATTGACGTTGTAGTTTGACACACTAGATGGATTGGAGCTTGGAGTATTGTCAGATCCCACTTTGGTAGAATGGGAGCTGTTGTTGCCTATACTGAGGGTTCTGAAGTTCGAGCTCTCGGCAGTGAGGTCTGGGCTTTTGAGCATCAGCTCCAGGACAACAATATTGTTGGAGCCTTTTTGGTAGCGGTTATTGGTCAAAGAATTAAGGCGAGGTTGAGGCACATGTGACGACGACTGTAGGGCGCCAATGTCAATGTTTGTAGGTGTGTCGGTTTTCATTGTGCGAATGAACGCAGCCAAGTCTTTCTTTTTGGTGCGCACATTGTTCATCGAAGGACTTCTCGTCAAGAACGAATGCTTGGAAAGAGAAGTGGTCAGGCCACTAGCTGGATGCGGGCCCGGGATATCGCCAAACGATCGAAGCAGCGGAAGCAGGACCATGGATGAGCTGCGGGGCAAGTGGGACTGGATGTCCAGCCGTATGGAGTTCAGCCTCAGGACGTTGTTGGGTCTATTTGTCGGAGGCAAGTTGTGGCCATGGAAGATCTTCTTGGGCTTGTTGCGCTTTTGCGAAGTGAGTCGAGGCGTGAACGTCTCGCCGTTGGGGAAGCTGAACGGCGCGCGATTCGAGGGATACGGGCTTTCGGGCTTCTTGGCTAGCTTGTTGAGACGATCCTCGACCAGAAGGATGAAGTCGGTGGAGCTATCGACCGGGTGGTCCGGGATCGACCGGGGATTCGAGATTGAGCTGCTGGAGGAGCTGTGGTGGCCCAACTTGGCGCCTCTAGTGACGGCGTCCATGGTATTGTGGTTATTAATAGCGAATGACAGAGTAGGTACTCAGATAGACTAGAGCAAGGAGAGAAAGAGAGAAGCGGCCAACAAAGTGGAGGATGAATTCTAAAACAGAAAAAGAAGCCTTTGCGAATCTTCAATGTATGTCTTTGCTGCAAAACACCAGGGCCAGAGAATGGATATTTGGAGATGGTTTCCACGGTTTCTACGAAGAGAACACCACAATCCAGATGAAATTGGAGCTTAGATAGACAGGACAGGATGCGGAACAGAGTTTCAAACGCAGCGCTCGTGTCGATGCCAAAGATAGTCGTGTGTGTGTTCTTAGGAGGTCTAGCTCGGCAGAAAAAGTGGTATCGACAGTTGCATTATCTGGATGCGCAGACCCTCAAAAAAGACAGGAACATGCTTAGCGGAAGGAACACAGTTACAGAGGAAGAATAGACTTTGCGACGGGGAAGAGTGCGGCAAAAGATATTTATTTTAGATTGTGTGGCTCGACATTTGGATGGAAATGCACTGGGGGGAATTACTTGATTCGGTCGCTGGGGAATCCACATGTCGTTGCTGCTAATTTAAGATCTCTTTTGCAGTCAGGTGAAAAATGCGGCGCGGAGGCTAAATAAGGTTCTACGGGTACGAAGGTGCGACTGTCGACCGGGGTCAGTTTTTCAGGGTGGCCAATTTCCAAAAAATATTTTGGGGTTTGGGTTTCTGACCTCATTTCTGTTCTAATTGGTCCGTTGTCCCCTGACTAGTGACATTGGGCCCTGTCAAGAAGGTGGATGTGTTGCGGGGTCCGAGCGGCTCTGAGCGGCCGGTGATGATCTCCGCCAAAAACTGCATTGGGCGTAGATTGGTTGTTTTTTTTCTTCAAAAACTTTCCGACGCCAAATTTAGGACCTTGTCTAACAGTACCTAGTTCTCTGGTAGCAACGATACCATGCTTCTGTTGGCCTTGTATGTCGGCCAGATTCTTGGTCTAGGTCTTCTTGGCCACAAGTCTTGAATTTCGTTTCAAAGATCGCCTGGATACACATGTGCGAGCTGGAGTGAGATTGACCAAAAGTTCAGCTTCGATTTTTTTTCCCCATTCGCAGATCACTTCAAGCTTGAAATTGACAAATTAAGGTAAATGAGACTGCAGGATGGACACCGCGGGGCTGCAAACCTAACTCAGATCCATTCCCAAAGCGTCGATGCTTGCATCGTTCCTGCAGAAAACACCCCAAAAGCCAAAATCTTCCCTGGACCGATTTCGACATTCTAAATGTAATTTTTCATTCGATCAAAGATTCCTATTTTTTTTGCAATGATAGAACCCACTTTGCGCCATGCACTGGTTAGCCCCTATCGCCCAAATCAGTACCGCCTCGTATAGCTCCGCACTGCTCTCTGCACTCTTTGCACACCTTTTGCAGCCGTTTACAAAACCTCTAATTTCCTTCTTTTTTCAATACCGTTACATTTCTTTTGGGATTTTCCCTGAAACATGCGATTCTGTGATGCGATCCTAACCTGTGCCTTCACTGTTGTCTCTGTTGGTGCCATAATTCTGGGTGTCAGAGAATTGCCTGCGAGAAGCATTCACAACTCACCTTTGGCAGACCACAAAACCCTAGAAGACTCCCCAGACCTCGCACCAGTGCCGGAATTGGAGGCTAGAGTGGTGCTGCCCACTGCATGGATTAAAGAATTTTTGGCGTCCAAATCCTATGAGGTCTCAGTGCAACTGACGGGCGACAATCGACCTCTTGTCTCAAAGTTTACGAATTTGGAACGAACAATGTCAAACGAACACGACCTACGCTCATGGACTCGCTACATAGTCGATCATGATCGAGAAGATCCAGATATTGAGCTCGAAGATGAGGAGGAGGAAAGCGTCGACCTAAAAATTGACGAGTTCATTCTGTACTTGGTAGAGAATAGAGGATTTAAGGCCGAAGACCTCCGCTTCTTGCATCGTCAGGATCTCGACTATGGATACGAGCAGATTGAAGAAGAACTTTCAATAATCTACGAACGTGAAAGGAGCGCACACAACATTGAAGTATGGGGTGAGGTTCTGGAGGCCAGCGTTTCGCATGTCCGAACATCATTTGTTATCACAAGTGTAGCATTAGTGTCCGGTGCTCTCATAATAGCCATATGAAATTAAACATTTTGCTTCAGTAGCACTTCTGTATTGGTAGCAGAGAGTCTCCACATTAGAAGCATGAAGATCAGTTGGTACGGCTGAAATTTGGCTGCTAAGAACTTCATGTACTCATCGTGCAAGGGCGTCCAATCGCGCTTCGAATCTGCCTTGGCAAATTTCCCTTTCTTTTTGAGACCGGCTTTGAGAATCTCATCTGCATGGACACCGACTTTCGTTGCCTCTAAAACCAGCGGTCTTACCTCGAGATATCTTGCTACACCTCGAGCGACTCCGAGATCATCGTATGCAAATACATCCAAGTCTTTTAAAGTAAAGAGACAAAACATTCGAGCAGACCATTCACCTACTCCTTTGAGAAGAGTGAGCTCTTTTATTAGCTCGGTAGTGGGCGCCGATTCATAGAACAGGGGGTCCAGAAGCTTGGTGTCTCCTGTAGCAAATGTTTCACTTATGTGGATGACGTATTTTAGTTTCATATTAGAGAGACCTACGCCTTTGACGGTTTCTTGAGGCAATTTAAGTGTCGCTTCTGGTGTAGGAATTCCATCGAAGAGCTGTTCAAACCGGCCCCTTATAGCCTTGGCAGCATGTCCAGATATCTGCTGGCCTAGAATAGAAGTAATTAACGAAAACCAATAGTGATTAATCAAGTCCAGCCCTTTCTTATTTGGCTCATTCTCGCGAGCGAATACGGTGAAGTTACCATGAACAGTAGCCGGATACAACGACGGATCTACGCTTAGAATATACTTGACGCCCTCGATGAATTCCGGGGTGTGATACGTCACAAAATCAGCTGGAAGACACAAGTCGCTTGGTACTTCAATATGAGAGAAGAACGTTTCGATATGGGGCTTGGTCTTCCTTGAAGCAGCCGATACAATGGGATTGGATGAAGTGGATGCAACCACAGATTTTTGCTCCAATTTCATTTCGGTCCCAGCAACATTTGTTTTCGACCCTAGAGCGGGTTTCTGGACCTTCACCGATGCAGTTTTGACACTATGGAATCTAGGAACGGACTTGGCCGTCAATGCGGCGACAGATCGTGTTCTGGCCATTTCAGAAAGAGATTGAGAGAAGAAACTACGAGATTTACAAACCAAGAGGGGTCTTTATGAACAAAGAAAGGGGTTACTAAGCAATAACCGAATTGGGGTGCTATGTGAAGGCTAGGATACCAGCGTCATCATAAAAGAAAGGTCTTGTATGTGTTAGTCAGAACTTTTTTCTCTTCTTAGCCGAAGCTTCAGATAATGTAGATAAGGTTGAATAAATATTCATCATTCACATACCATAACTCAGATGTAGTTGTGATGTGGATGGGTGAAAAATGTAATAGCTGGGACTAATAGGTGATGGGTCCGGGTAATTGGTGGTGAAAAAGTGAAGCCCTTTTGTATTTGGTGTTGGCGAAATTTTGAATAAAAATTAAATTCGAAAGAACTTGTATTTGTGTTTCGATCATTGTAATACTACTTGTCTTTTATTCTCATGGTTACATATTCGCTCAGTTCATGTTCGGGTCGGTATAGATACTAGCTACCTTCAGTCGAAGGGGAGTAAAATCTACTACTGAAAGTAATAAACGGCGGCGCTAAGGCCATAACATCATATTGCGAATTACAATCACCATACATCAGACAAGAAACCCTTCCTGCTGTGATGTTGATGAACTTTTCTTCCTCAATTCACCATAATTCCTGTTTCTTGAAAATTGAAAAGCCAGTCAGGGGTATGATGTTTTATCTTACCAAAATTTGTACATGATTCATTCAATAGAAGATGACGAAGTGTGTATCCCTGAATAGGCCCTCAATGGAGAACTTCCCCTAATGTTAGCTCAAGAGCGTTCCACTCCAAACAATTGAAAACTAACATTTGATTTCTTTTCTATAAGAAAATACATCCACAGTATTGCCATTCTGCCAAAATTCCTCCATGTACCAAAGCGATCAACATTGATCCTCTTGCTTTGGAATGGCATGATACGCCAAAGAGCGAGACGGATACATCTTCTTTTCAATCACCAATAAAATACAGGCTGATAAATTTACCATGGCCAGAAACTTCAGAGGAGCATTCAATGGCATTTTATACCACCTCAAGCCAGTTCTTCCCAGTAACCAGTACGACGCAAGGACCCACAAACATCCCAGAATTTCGAGATGCAAGAAGTACTTATGAAGAACATTAAAAGTGTCGTAAAACCAGTTCACGGACACCTGTGGGATAATTCTGCAGGCCCAGGTCAATGCAGAGACAAAGCTCAAGTAATCGGCGATATCAAGCAAATTGATCGTGGCCATCCGGTGGAAATACAAAAAGAGAACATAGGCTAGAGTCCCGAATAGACCTATCAATGTTGTTCTACAAACGAGACTCCACTCCGTCTCTTTGTTCCGCCAAATTAGCATTTGATGTAGAAGCATAGTGCTATAGAAAAGACTTCCAATGCCAATCAATGACACCAAAAACAGCAAAGGCATACTGTAGTATAGCGGATATCTGGCTACATATTGCTCCTGAGCCAATTGCAGCAGATACAATAGACTAGCTACTGTTTTGGCTAAACACGAGACAAATGTATATATTGCAAGATCAAGCAGCACGCCTAGATGAGATTTTCGTAGCCTAATGCGCCGACATGTTAGTAAAGTCGACACTAATTGTGCAATTTCCAGCGGCACAAATATATAGTCAGTGAGATAAGACATTGTCTGGTGGATTATCCGGGGAGATATGCGGGAGGTATTAATGCGTAATATTTGGAGGGGAGGGAAGTGTATTTATAGTCAGGTACTGAAATTTTATTACAAAAGATACTATGCAAAACAAAATTCAACACGAGTGTTTGTTAGGTCCTATTGAATTGGATTGGGTCTCGAATATTACCAGTCTGAACGTATTGAAAGCGAAAGGGAAAGAGGAATTGTCAACCGTCAAGCCAAAACTCAGCAAATTGAATCTTAAAATAAACAATCTTGGCTAAAAATTAGATTATCGCAGTTACCGTCTGATGTATATGGATATGGACCAAGTATTAAGAAAGCAGAAGAACCACAACTGTACAGATGATGCAAAAAAATTAGGATCAAAAACAAACAATAATCAGTTGTATTCAATCTCATTAAATTCGCCTATTCACTTTTTGACCGTCTTCACACGCACATCTACCCCATATATTGATAGCCTGTCTCTCATTATTGACATATCAATCAACATGGCTACAAGCGACACAGACGGATATTGGGACATTGTAGTTTCGTCGCTCCAAGACCTCTGCAACGCAAATGAATCTCTAACGTTCGATCCAATCTTCGATCCGGCAGAAAAGTCGCTAGAATCGCTAACTGACGCCGAACTAGAAGCACTCAAAGACGAGCTCAAAGATCACAACCTCAACATCGGCACCGCCAAGCGAATAATAAGCACATCCCAGCAGAATCTCCAAACGCTCATTGCCAAAGCAGAGGAGGCACAGCGCAAGGAACAAGAGTTGGCTGCATTACCTCCAAGAAGCCTGAAAAGTCAGGTTGCAGGTAAGATCGGGCGCTCTACGGGGAAGGGGAAAAAGAATTCGACGCAGAAACAAGGCCGGATCTTTTGGCAGTCGAAGTACGACTCGGATGAGCCAGTAATTGTGGGGTCAGAGGTTGCGTTCAAGCTCAAAAGCCGCCATTTGGAGGAGTGGATCCAGTGCGAGATCACGAAAATCATAGGCGACGGCATGAAATACGAGATCCGGGACCCTGAGCCCGATGAAAATAACAACCCGGGCCAGACGTTCAAGGCCAACTACAAGGAGATTCTCCTAATTCCTTCCAAAGCCGAGGTGCCCAATCTAATACAGTATGCCCATGGAACGAAAGTGTTGGCGCGATATCCTGAAACCACCACGTTCTATCCTGCTGTGGTTGTGGGAACTAAGAAGGACGGTAAGGTGCGGCTCAAGTTTGATGGAGAAGAGGAGGTGAACAAAGAAACCGAGGTGGAGAGACGTTTGGTGTTACCTTTCCCCGAGAAGTAATCTTCTAAATTAACATACTGACCTTATGGGCGCTTACTGGTGCAATGAGGAAGTAAGTCAGGAAAGGGACGAGACTCCTGAGTAAGGTGGAGTGCATTGTCTGTCAAACGATACAACTGCATTCCTTCATGAACAATGACAGAAACCCAACTGCACAACGGACTTTGTAATAATATTTAAAATGATCTATGCCTGTGGCCGGAGACAAGTATCGACTGATAACCACACCATGCGTTCAGCCAATTGAGCAGCTAGAAAAACAAGATCATGAAAATTTCGGAGAGTAAATATCCTTCTAATTGATCAAGAAATTATTGCCACATTAAAAAAAATTCCACAAACAAAACCACGTCTTCCAAAAACCTACTCCCCACGCTGCACGTGACCCACGCCAGTTGAAAAATCGAGGATCTCTCATATACCAACTGCAATCACCACCATCATGGATAATATAGACATAGACGATTATTCAAGAGTATGTAATCCCGCTCCCATAGAAATTCGGGTATTCGCAATCTACCGAGGAGTAGCCCCAGGGCTCATATCCGATGCATTGATACAGTTTGGTTAGAGCTAAATTGGGACAGCCGTTCTGGCATTTTCTCAATCATTTCCCCGTGAATACACCTTTTTTTTTCAAATTCCGCATGCTAATACCCAGGATCGTTCGCCCTCGCCGGCCAGAAACAGATCTCGGTCTCCCTCCCACAGAAGAGATTACGAGGCTCCGCGTGAAAACCACAGAAGCCAGGGAAGATTCGGCAGAGACGACAGAAGAGGCGGCTTTGGCAGAGACAGCAGAGACAGCAGAAGACCGCGCTCGGAGGAGATCAACCGTAACTACGATAACTCCATTTTCATCGGAAACGTCTCGTTCGAGACCACTGACAGAGATATCGAGGACATGTTTGGTCTGGGAGGTCGCATTGTTCACGCCGGAGTCATAAGCAACAAGGGACGCTCCAGAGGAATGGCTTACGTGGAGTACGATAGTAAGCGCGACGCCGACGAGGCCATCCGTAGATTTGACCGCACAACTTTCATGGGACGTGAGATCTTCGTCAGACAGGACCAGCCTCCTCCATCCGAGAGAAGAAGAGAGAGAGACGACAGAGACCGCGGCCGCAGAGAGGACTCGAGAAGAAGCGATAGAAGAGATGAGCGTCCGCCACGCGAGCGCAGGGAGAGATTCTCCAATGAAGCTCCAAGACCGGGCACTGAGGTCTTTGTCGGTAACTTGCCGTTCAGCACCACATGGCACACATTGAAGGACATGTTCCGCGAAGCCGGAGATATCATCCGCGCTGACGTCATGACCAACAAGTTCGGCAAGTCTCGTGGTTTCGGTACTGTTGTCTTCAGCAACGCTGACGATGCCGACAACGCCGTCGCCAAGTTCCAAAACTATGTTCTCGAAGGAAGAACTCTCGAGGTTCGTCACGGAAAAGAACCTGGCGAGAGAAGAAAACCTGCTTTCACCAACACCGAATTCACAGACGGTGTGTATTCCAACGGTAACCCTTCCAACACTATCTACGTTGGCAACTTGCCTTTCATCACTACTCAGACCGATTTGTTCGAGTTGTTCGAGACCATTGGCCGTGTGACCCGCGCCGAAGTTCAGTACAATGATGGTGGCAGACCCAGCGGAAACGCTGTCGTCGAGTTTGAGCTGCAGGAGTTAGCAGACTTGGCAATCAAGAACTTGGACCTCTACAACTACGGTGGAAGAGAATTGAACATTACCTTCGCTCTGTTCCCACAGCGTGCTGCTACCCAAGATGAATACATGGAAGAGGACAGCGCTCCAGCAGAGGGCTTTGCTCAGGAAGCTGCTGTTCAAGAGGCACCTGCTCAAGAATTCGCTCCTCAGGAAAATGCTGCTCCAATTCCTCAAGAAGAGGCCCCCCAAGAGGATGCTACTGCTATTGAGGCAGATGCTCCAACTTTGTAAACCTAGCTGTGCAATGACCACATTGAATGCATTCTGTTGCACAACTTGGATTCAGGTTATCAATCAATCTATAATTGTGTAATTTTATTAAATTCCACCTGTATTTTTATTTTTTGTAGAGACATCAGATGTCAAGATGTTCTTTTGGTTTAAGAGCTACATAACTACTTCTTTTTTTATAATTATTATTCATTTTTTTCAAATTTTTCTATAAATTTTCTATTTATGTTCAATTCAAACTACGTAGCAAGCTTGTGGAGCCCCAGGTAATGTCATACCACCAGGGCTTTGAGATCATTAATGTTTTCATTGGAATTGGGACACGGAATAGCAAGCAGGATGCTGGCCTACTTGTCAGAATGGCTCCGTGGATCTGAATCTGTACATGTGGTCTATGGTGCTGAAGAGCAAAGTTGGATTAGAAAGCCAGCTTGATGGCCTCCTTCTGGGCAGCGTTCAAGTGCACTGGGAAGTCGATCTTGTAAGTCACAACAAGGTCACCATACTTACCAGGCTCCTTGGAGATTGGCATACCCTGGTTAGGATATCTGTTGGATGAAGTGGGTTGCACTGGTGTGGAGCGGGAGATGTTGATCTTACGCCCGCTCAAGGTGGTGATCTCCTTGTCGAAGCCCAACAAGGCCTCCCTGAACGAGATAGGAACCGTGGCAATGACGTCGTTACCGTCACGTTTGAACAATGGGTGTGGCTTCTCCTCGACGATGAACTGGACAGTCTGGCGGGCCTGGCACTCTTGCTGGTAATCACCCTCGTTGGCGAAGTTGATCTTGGTTCCAGCCTTCCAGCCGGGCTTGATCTTGACCTCCAAGATCTTGCTCTCCTTGGAGCCGTCGGCGCCCTTTCTGTTCAACTTCATCTTCTTGGTAGCACCCGCATACAAGTCCTCCAACGTCACCGGCAACTGCATGGAAACAGTGTCTGGCTCGGGTCTACGGGCCGATCTGCCGCCTCCAAAGCCGCCAGGCATGCCACCGCCCATACCGCCGCCGTTCATGCCACCAAAGTGCGAGCCACCACCTCCTCCAAAGCCGCCGAAGCTGAACCCACCGTCGTCCATATCGAACCCGCCCATCTGCGAGAAAATGTTGAACGCATCTGTCTGCGAGAAGCCATGGCCACCACCGCCTCCGAAATTGAATTGCGGGCCGCCTGCTCCACCTGCTCCTCCAGCAAACGGATTGCCGCCTGCGGGTGCGTTTCCACGGGCAGCCTCGATACCGTAGTCGTCGTAGACTTGTCTCTTGTCTGCGTTGGACAAGATGTCGAACGCCTCGGAGATCTCCTTGAATTTCTCGGTGTCTCCGGTGGGTTTATCGGGGTGGTATTTGAGGGCCGTCTTTCTGTAGGCCTTTTTGATGTCTGTGTCCGAGGCGGAGGGGGACACGCCTAACAAGTCGTAGAGTTTTGTTTCTTTGACCATTGTGGTTGTGATTGGCGAAAAAAAAAGTCTAGTGCGGGACTGTAGGCCGTGGTGTGTTGAAGTATAGGTATATTCAGTTGGAGTGGGTTTCTGGCATGTACTGGGGTGTTCTCGAAGATTCGAGTGTTTCACGCAGGAGCAGATCGGGATCTGGCAGAGCAGAGCAATGGAGCTGCGAAAAATGGGGAGATTATTGGGTAGGGGGGGGAAAAGAATGTTCTTTTATAGTTGGCTGTTTTTTGTTCTTTGTTTTGTTTTTGTTTTTGTTTTTGGTTTCGTTTTGGTAGTGTTCGATGTATTGCTACTGGCCTCGGTTGGTTTGTAGAATTGAAGTGAGGTAATATTACCGCAGAAAAATGGAGACGTGAAAATCATAATATATTTGGACAATTGAATGTTTGTTGGAAAATTCGTCAAATCGGGGCGTGTTTCAATTAGTTTCTTTCGAGAGGGTTTTGCTTCACTCTACTTACTTGTGTTCTAGAACGTATGAGGCAAATACTCGACCTTCACCTCCAATTAAGTGATGGTTCATCCAGAAATCGTAAGAAATTAAAACCATCTCTATTGCCATTGGCTTGTTTCATTTCGCCGAAATCTTCAATTCAGAAGTGTCAAAACTAAGCCATGTCAATGAAACTCTTTAATGAGAGAAGAAATATTTGAAACAACTACAAAATCCAAAACTTCCTAACCTCTCTCCCGCATTTACTTCGCCGGAGCCTTGCTACGCCTAACACGAATTATGGTCGTGAAATTTCTATATAAGCCAATGAATAATAAAATATTGTAAGATGTGGTACACGGGACCAGAAGGTCTTTTATATCCAGTTGAAGCCACCGTTATCAATGAGCTCCAACAAATCGACATAGTTACTGTCATTAGTTGCCAGGTCCTGTGAATAGGAGTGGTTGAGTCCTAGCGGTCCGTCAAACGCCTCGGACTTTACTACTGGCTCGAGTTTTGGCTTGTAGTCGTCATAGAGATACCCGCCTAGTTCCATACTCCATTTGATGAATTCATCAACCCAGCACCGAAAAATCCACCACGATTTGAAACTTCTTGACCCTGCAAGCGTCATCTCTCTGATGCAAGTGGTAAGGACATTCGAAGCGAGTAACGAAAACAACCAGGGACTGACCTTCGGAAACTTCTCTGGAAGATCAAACAAAAACTCGGAGTATTTTGCCATGATTGGCCCTTTGGTAGTCAGATGCTCCTCCATAAGTTTCACAAACCGAGTATCTAAGATTTCTATGAGCAACTCGGTGTTCGTACTGCCACATGGCAATTCACGCATAATGATATCCGGAATGTCTAGAGATAACCAGTCATTAAGCATCACCACTTTCTCGTTCGGATTGGAAAGAATATTGGAGATATGAATACCCGACTCAATACAACGCAAGAGCCTGGACAATATCTCGAGGAACAGTGAAGCTAGGTCCACTTTGAGCTCTACGAAATGTTGTGGGAAATGTTTGGACATTGTCTCTACCAACCGCGACCGCAATTCCCGAGCCAACTTTTTGAGTGGATCAAAGATACTGGCAGGCACGTTTTGCAAATGCAATCTAGCCAACATTTTCACTGCGGCGCGATACATCACCGTGTCACAATCTTTGACCCAGTCGCTCAACACTTCATCTGACAAAAGATTCGAAGCATCACCCACATCAACCAGCAATGTGGAGCACATTTCGAACAATTTATCGGCTTGCATGTATCTGATCAGTTCAAATGTTGATGTCAAGTGCGCGCGGTACAATGTCTGCAAATTCTCAGCCAAGGAGTAGTCAACTTCGTAGTCGTCTGGAAAGTATGAGTAGATTGAAGGCAAGTCTAACGGTTGCGCCATATTCCCACTATTGACCGAATTGTCAATCATGCTGAATAAGTTGGGGATATACTTCAACTCGATAGTTTTAAAGTGCTGATTAAATTGATTGAACTCGATCGAGGCTAAGGCCTGAGCACTTGTGTCTATACTTTCGAGTTCACCAGGAGTATTTGCGTTCACTGATTGCGGCGAGTCAACACCGTTGGCCGAAGAAGGAGAAAGAGGTGTTGAAGATTTTTCAGGATCACCCTTCAATTTGAGTCCGGCGTAATAGTACTTCGACTTGCCTCTCATACCGAGTCTACGAATCGTCAAGTTGGGAAAAATGACACGGACAAGTTTTCCAAAATTGGTAGGCATGAGAGGGGCAAGTTTTTGGTTGGCACAGGTGTCAACATATCGAGCATAAACTCGAGTTCTAGTGATCACCGTCGTGTAAGAAACCTCGCATTGTTTAGTGAGCCAAGCAAGAGCAAAAAGCTGATGATGCCTCTCCATGCGGATATCCTTCGAATTATTCAAAGGACCGAACACAGGATCATTGGAGTCGAGCAGTCGTAGTCTCGCAGCCAAATCATCAAAAGAAAACCTAGCAGCGATCAACAGAAGCGGCTTCAAGTGATGTTCCATATCATCGGAGAGCTGAGTGCGGGCTCTTTTACGGGGAGTTTCACCGGCCCGGTCGCGTGGCCGCAGTTCCGGCGAGTCGGTGCTATGGAGGGCAGTGTCGTTTTCCATGACAAACCCGTAGTCTTTTTGAGGAGTCGACACCGCAACATGACCCTTGAAAGTGGGCTTCAAAGACTTGGCAGATGCAGCCAGTGTCATGAGCGAGCTCATTCCATCAGCCAGCGTGTGCATCATATCTGCACTCATCCCGTCTCCAGAGGCATAAGACGAGTGCGAAATGTACAGTTGGTTCTCGTGTGGAGGCCGTCGTTGCATGAGATGGACATTTGACATGTTTAAGTGCGAGTCCTTGGGATCCTGCGAAGGGATGGGATACGAGGCCAGGTATGAGGAGCCGCCAATGGCCAGGTTTTGCGGACGAGCCTGTGAGTATAGAGACAGCTGTGCGTCGCCGCCGGCGTGGGGCGGAACAGACTGCAAAGAGTTGTAGATATTAGAGTTGTTGTGGGAATATTTAGCCGAAGGCTCGGCAGCAGCCCGTGCGTATGCATCCATGCCGTTGCCTGAAGCAACAAACAAAGAGCTATCAGAGGGAACCGTCCGAGCCAGCGGTCGTAGTGAATGGGCAGACGCATACACACCGATACCCATGTTGGCCAGGTCAGGCGCAGCAACCGCAGAGCCATAGAGCGACTGCGGCGTCTGCTGATGCTGCTGAACAGGAAGATGCAGATAAATACTCCCCAGCGAGGCATACAACGAGTCCGAGCCATTGAGATTGACATTGGCGGGCGCACCAACACCATTGCCGTTCGCACTGATACTGCTATTGGCAGAGGCATGGACATGGCTGGAGAGCGCATTGAGATTGATGTTCCCGATGCTGCCGTTGGAGTTCCCCATGGCATGCACAGGCGACATGTGGTAGGCGTGGCCTTTCAGATACGGCGATATGAGTTCAGCATGGTCGGACTTGTCGAAGGCAGCGGCTGGGTCGTAGGCTAGTTTCCCATACACACGACCAGCATACGCTACCAGCGAGTAGTACGGGCCCTCGAGTGGATCGGTCCCCACAGGCTTCAGCTTATACGCGGGCTGAAGCCGGGGGTCTAGGGACTGCTGGACAGAGTCCATGAGCGCTGGCTAAGAGCAGGATATCAACCACACTACCGGAGAACAGGAGAGCGGGAGCTATTATGACAGGGAAGAGGTAGTGGCAGTCGGAGACAAACCATTCAAAGATTTACAGGGGAAGAGGACAAGTAGCTAGGAAAAGACCGAGGATGCAAACACGACCAGCGCCCCAGGAATAGGGCCGAACACAGAGAGTTGGAGCGTTATGGTGAAGTTCGGAGCTGAAGGTGGAATGTAATGAGACGACACATTCGCTGCACACAGGATAAAAGAACAAAGAACTAGTGCAGAATGCAACATGCGTGCGGCGGTCGAATCTGCGACGCTTGCAAACAAGAAAATCCTGGGCACATGTATAGGGGATCTACGCAGGTGTGCTGGCGTTGATGCGTCATCCAAAGTCACTGGAATGTACACAGAGATAGCATCAATGGCGACCTGGAGATGGGTGGGGTGGGAAGATTGTGCGGAAAGATAGTGCGTTCGAAGCGGAGAGTGTCACACTTTGGTAGACTGTGTGTCTTTGCTGTTTCCTAATCTTGTAGATGCAGAGCAATTTGAATTTTATATTGCGCGGGAGGCCTTCAGGGCTTCGTTGCGTTGACACATCTGGTAATAAAGGTAGCTAGCCGAAGCTACTTTAGGCGAGCCTTCCGTTTGAAGTCTCAGATAGTAATTACGAACATAAAGGGGGGTTAGGGAGGAAAGCGGCACTATTTCCGAATAACCAGGCCATGTCGTTTCGTTCAATTAGGCTCTTCTGATCGTTTTCGATAATGCACACTGGGCAGTAGCCAATGGCGCGCTCTCAATCTGGGGTTTACATTCTTCGTCCGGTTGCCTCATTGAGGGTGGGTCAGTTTGCATCCATCTTGACCCAGTCGAGATAGGCAGGTCGCATGATTACCCGCCCTGCAGTGCCGCTGCCATCCAGGACCGGCGTGCATACGCGAAAACGTATATCCTGAAGCGCCGCTGCAGATAACAAGCTAGCGCTTCTACGTGTGCTGTCTTAACCAAGGGCTGCAAACTCCGCTTCCGTGGTCTGCGTTTTTGCTGGTGGGTAGGGTATGGATGTCGACCAACCCGCAGCCTGAGAGTCTCTAATTGCCGTATGCTTCCATAACCTTCTCCACCGCATACCCACATTCCGCTTTCCTGGACTGTAGTCTACATTGAGCTCACCATTGCCTTGCAGCCGTTCCCTCATCAGCGACCTGCAGTTTTACCCGCACATTGTGACGGACAAAACCTAGGCGAGAAACGGTCAACAATCTGGCGCGGAATTGTCAGATAGGTGAAAAATTATGCCAAGCTACAGCACAAAAGGAGCCTGCTGTCAAACACCTTGGTTCGTGTGCGGGTGGTGTCACTTGGGTTGGTTGTTAAGGTTGACACATAACCCGGCTAGAATTTACAGGGGACGGCCGGTAAAAGTTGCGTGAGTTTTCCTCCTCCTCTGAGTAATCTACAGCTGGCTAGTTCACGTAATAACCACATGTCCATCAAATCAAATCTATTGCTGTGCACTCGCAAAGCCTCTCAGAGCGCATACCCGCATTTTTTTTTTCGCCTGTGAATAGTCCCGGCGTAATGCACGCTTTCTTATGACTAAGACTTCATGCGATGTGTACAGGCGCTTTTACAGCCAACGTTAGCAGTAGTCTGATAGGGGTGCCGTGGCAAAGAATCGAATATTCGGGCGAAAAATGTCCTATCTGTCACGATTTAGACTTTTTGCGAGCCAGTGGCTGCCATGGTTCGGAGATAGTTGCCTTAGTTAATCTTTGCGACAATGGTATGTATCCCTAGCTTAAAAAATGGATGAATCGCGCCGCAAATCGTAACTTTCCATTTACGTTCTCGGGGTTAATACCTGTTACAGACAGTGGCACCTCGACTTCCACACCCGAGTCTATGTTAGTAAGCATTTTCGAATGAATCATGGAGTGGGAAGATATTCCCGTTCTTCGTTTCTTGTCACTTTCTTGACGTGTAAACGTCATGTCTTCAGTTCCTCTGGATGCTATTTCAGACAGAATGGAGCAGGGCTCAACAACTACCACGAAAGTTGCTGACATAAAAAAAAAAAACGCTAGTTTTACACAACGATAATATCTTCCTTAGATTCACTTCTTCAACTTTTCAGCTTTTATCTTTTTCTTTTTGTTTCTCTCACTCCCTCCCACACCCCATCTCTTATCTGTACCCCATGCTCATCTCGCAGCTCATCGCATTGAAAAAACTACTGTGATTGATCTACAATGGCTGTCCTCAACAACGACCAAGAGGTCCTTTTGCGCAAACGTAAGAATGCCGACCGTAAAAGAATCGAAAAACAAGAAGCCGCCCGTGTGCTCAAAGAAAAAGCTGAAAGAAAGAGACTCATCCCCAAGAGTAAGTTCGTCAGAGCAGAAACCTTGGCCTTGAAGAATGCCTTGAGCACCATCGAAAAGAAGAGAATCGAGAACATCTTGAAGCACGAAAACAAAAAGAAGGTTTCCTCCGCTAAGGAGGTCGACCCTCGTCTTTTATTTGTCATTCGCATCACTCCCCAAAACAAATTACAACGTATTCCAGAGAAAGCCCTCGCCGTTCTCAAAGTGATGAGATTGGAGGAGCCAAACCAGGGTGTCTTCATCAAGATGTCGCCTGCCGTCGAGACCGCTTTGAAAGTGGTTCTGCCATACATCGTCGTGGGTACTCCCTCGTTGGCCTCTGTTCGTCATTTGTTCCAAAAGAGAGCCGAGATTCCTAACACAGACTCAGACTCCGAGCTTCCGTACACAAAGCTTGATAACAACGATGACGTCGAGAAGAAGTTCGGCGATGACCTCGGCTTCATTTGTATTGAGGACTTGATTCTTGAGGTAGTGTCATTGGGTGACCACTTCAAGGAAGTGACCCGGTGGTTGGCTCCATTCCTGTTGAAGGCTCCAGTGAAGGGCTGGAGTGCTGTGCAGAGAATCGAGAGAATTCGTTATGAGGAGGAAAACAAGAAGGCACAGACTTTGGCTGGCCACGCCAAGGTTGATGAGATCGACATTGACGCATTCCTTGAGACCCAGACCTAGTTTCGGGATTCGGTTCATCAGTATGTATATTTTGGCTGCAAATAAATTTGAATTATTGTGATGCTCCAGGCATTTCATTGTAGAGTGGTAATTTTTCACTGCTTCTAGTTCCGTATCATAAGACACAGTCAAGTAGTCAAACGATAACTCAATCCGTTTGGAAATCGCAAATTCGACTTTTGTTCACAATTTAGTATAAACACATCATTTTACTACTTTTTTTGATCTATCCCACTTTATCTCTATCTTATCTTCCCAGACGCGTATCTACGATCTAAGACATGTCTTTCTCTGTCTACAGCCAAATTGGCGGCTCAGATGACCACAAATACAAGCTCATGCAGCTCCCGAAGGAGTTGCTCGAGTACTTGAAAACGCCGGATAACGTTTTGGAATTCAAGCTGCCGCTGTCAAGGAAAAACCACTTGGTTCTTTGTACCGAGTCCGAAACCTACACAGTCAGACAAATGAACCATTCGAACACACAACTCGTTGTCGAGGATTTGCAAGTTCCTGCCGTCGGTCGGAAATTGATGGGTCTGGGTCCCGATTCCTCCAGTAGTCTTCTTGCTGTTGGTCTGTGCTCGTATCTATACGAGCTTACACCTTCACTGGGCGAAATTGAGACCGCCGGGTTGCCGCTCTACGATGGTACAGCAGAGCTGCTTGTCGGGTCCGTACCTCTCTCTGTGGAATCATTGATGCAGAGCTCGCCAATCGCCCGCACATGTTTCCAGTCTCAATGGCATGCGCTTTGTGGAAGTGAGATCGATGGTATCGCGGTGATTTTATCTCCGGACTTTGTCACGAACGTGCTTTATACGATCATTGCGGTGGCAATTGCTGAAAAGTGGTCGAGCTTCACTTTAGAGGAAATGGCGCCTCGCTTGGCCAGTGAGAATAGTAAATTTACTCGGCTGGTACTAGAAACAATTGCCGGGAAATTTTGTGAATGCAAGGACAATGAGCTATCTTTAAATAGACCCGAGATTGCCAAATGGTTTGGAATCATGTCGTTGAAAAAGTTGGCGACCGCTACTAGCGACAAGGACCTACTACTACAATGGAAGTCGAGTCTCCCGCCCTTTTTCAATGCGCTGTTGGACTTGAAGGTTCTACGGGGCCACTTCTACAGGCCGTTGGCAGGAAGATTACAATATCTAAATAAAGAAACGCTTAGTCCGGAGATCCATGCCCGGATCAAGGACATGTTCAAGATCACCAAGGATTGGGACTACGACGAGTTCTTGCCCTACGTGGAGGAGTTCATTCCCGCAACCAAGAAGGCCGACGCCGTGATTCTAAAATATGCCAAGAAGAAAAGGATGGGAAAGCTGTTCGTTGTGTGTCCTAGATGAGTACGACCATATCGATTCAAGATGACTCAATTTGGAACAGTGCGACTCAGATGTCTCAGAGTCACAAGTAAAAGAACCGAATACGATAATTGCACACCTATGGAGACCAGAAAAAATAATTAGACAATTTAATGGATCTTTCCGTAATCAGATCACCCTTTTTCTCTGTAATTTCATCTTTTCTTTACTCCAGAATCATTGAGTCTCTATTCTTCTCCCGATCTCGGCTGAAAATTCCAACAGGTACAACAAGACCATGGACAACACGGCGTTTTTCACGTCTCTAGTGGTATGTAAACATCCGCAAATGTATCATGTACATCTACTAACAATATAAGGCTGGTGGCTGCGCAGGTACCTCCACCGATCTTGCCTTCTTTCCCATCGACACAGTAAAGACTCGTTTACAGGCTAGAGGAGGCTTTTTCGCCAACGGAGGATGGCATGGTATTTACAAAGGATTGGGAACGGCATTGGTAGCGCTGGCCCCATCTGCATCCTTGTTTTTTGTCACTTATGATGGTATGAAGGCTTCTACCAAAGATAAGCTTCCAGCACCAGTCAGCCATATGGTCAGTGCCATGTCTGGAGAGGTGGCTGCGTGTTTGGTTCGTGTGCCTGCTGAGGTTATCAAGCAGAGAACGCAGGCCGGTGTAGTTGGTATTGGTGGTAAGTCTACCTCTTGGGCTAACTTGCAATACTTGTTGAAGAACAAGTCCGGAGAAGGTGTAATTAGGGGTTTGTATCGTGGTTGGAATACCACCATCATGAGAGAAATTCCTTTCACTGTCATTCAGTTCCCTCTATACGAGAAATTGAAGCTGCTTTGGTCGTCCTACGACAATGCCGAGTTGTCTCTCCTAAAGGGAGCTATCTGCGGCTCCATTGCGGGAGGTGTGGCTGCTGCTAGTACGACACCACTCGATGTGATTAAAACTAGAATTATGCTACACTCGGAGCGTGTAAAGGTTTCGGTGTTGGTCAAACAGATGATTGCCGAGGAGGGATATGGAGTGCTTTGGAAGGGCGTTGGTCCTAGAACCAGCTGGGTGAGTGCTGGAGGTGCTATTTTCCTCGGATGTTATGAACTTGTGCATACGAACTTGCTGTCGGCTCTCAAGGCCAAAGCACTTGAGTAGAGGCGGTGTATTAGAACGGCGGCTTCGATGAAGACCGGCCAAACGTTAGAAAATCAGACAGTTTGCTACTGTTGCTTCGCATTATTTATAGAGATTATAGTGTTATTAGATATGATGATAAGTGGTTTGCGACAGCGATACATTTGTTGTCAATGCTGGCTGTAAAGCATAAGATGACATATTACTGAACTTTACGGCCATTTCACTCAGAACAAAGCTCTCTCTCTCTCTCTCTATATATATATATATATATTTCTCTCTCTCTCTCTCTTGGTAATTTTTCAGATCAGGAACTTTCACTTCATTTTTGCGACGATTTTCAGATCAAACCACTAAGACTTCTGTAGGGGATAAAGACAAAAACAAAAATATTGACGAATGAGACTCATCAATTCTAGAGAGTATCATTTGGACCATCAAAACTTTTATTCTTAAAGTCCTCCACTTTTTCAATGTAGTACCCCATTTTCCTTCACAGTATCACTCTAAAACCTACACTACATATCTCTAATGAACAACGACTCAGACTACTACGGACAACAGTCGCAGTACCGTGGCAACGATAGGCAGGACCTAGATAGACGCTACGATCTGTTCCGAGACCGTGGAAGAGGCGGATACCGAGGATCCAGGGGTTACAATCTGCAAGGTCCTTCTCGAAACTCATCTTACTCTGGAAGAGGCGGCAGCGGTCGTCCGAGAGGCAACTATCAGAATAGTAGAGAGTCGTATGGTCATGGTAGAGAGCTGGGCTCCTATCATGGCGAGAATGGATCAACACGGGGTTACTACAAGGACCATAGAGATTCCGTAGATGGTCGTGACCACAGGGATCGAGAATATAGAGATCAGCGCGAGCAAAGAGGTCTGAGAGATCATCAGGATTATGATCCACGTGACCGTGAAGAGCCCACATCTAGTCATGATTACCGAGGTCTGAGAGATCAAAGAGACCAAAGAGATCAAAGAGAATACAGAGATCGGAGAGACTCAAGAGACCAGAGGGAGTATAGAGATCAAAGAGACCCCAGAGACCAAAGAGACCAAAGAGATCAAAGAGACCCCAGAGATCACAGAGACGATCAGGGCAGAGATCCCTATCAACAACGAAGAAGTTACAGTGATGCCCGTGAGAACCATCGTCCACACAACGGAGCTCTGGAAAGGCCCTTCAATTCAAGAGAACATTCAGGCTCCATAGAGCCCCGAGGAGAGAGATCAGACGAGACGCCTCGGCGCCGGGAGCAGGACCGGCCAGATACGAAGTTTGACCGTGGCCATCCTAAGATCCGTAATGATAGTCTCCGAAATGGATCTCTGTCGCCATACACTGAAGCTACGCGACCAAGCAATCCCTGGGTTTCTATATTGGGCATTAAAGATCTGAAAGCTGTGGCCCAAATGGAAAGTAATTATCGAGAGGAGGCCATAATCAATGAGAAGCTTGCCAAGCTACAAGCTGAAACAATCAAGCTTGAGTGCACGCTTTCCACTTTCGACCTCTACGCGAAGAGAGACGCCATCAATGTTGAGTTGTGTTCTGAAAAACTAGAAGAATTCTCGTACATCTAGTTGGCAATCAAAATCCAGGTGTTGGAGAAAAAAATTTTCAGTCACCTGACTCTTGCCACTCATATATTTTCTACTAATTCAATTTAACTCCCGATTATTCATTTCCCTGGTTTCTTTATGGGGTACCACTTTAGTCAGGTCCCTGATATGTACGACCACTTAAATAGCGAACCTTAAGCAACGAAACACCAAAACTGTCTGAAGCCAGAATCCTCATCTATAAATTGAGAAATAAATGATCTCAAATCAAAGCATTCCTCTCAAATTCATTCAAATAAAATACACCCCACACAAAATCGAATCGTCCCACCAAACACTCATTCGGGTCCTCACCCAACCCCATAGATCTATCACTACTACTACTCTTTCTCCATGTTTGCAGCAATAGAGTCTCTCCACGAATCGCCCCTCGGCAAAGCGTTTGTAGCCCTTGCCACGGTTGTGGGCGCCTATAAATTGATCTCGTTCGGTCTCCAATTTTTTTCTGTAGTCTACGATCTCTTCCTCTCTGCTCCAACAAACTTCAACAAGTACGGAGCCAAAAAAGGTCTGTGGGCAGTCGTCACCGGCGCCTCGGACGGTATCGGAAAGGAGTACGCCTTCCAATTGGCTGCAAAGGGATTGAATGTTGTGTTGGTGTCCAGAACCTTGGCCAAGTTGGAGGCCATTGCTTCCGAGATCGAAAGCAAGTACTCTGTCCAGACCAAGGTGGTGGCATTTGATGCGTCTGTAGATGATCCTGCGAATTACGAGGCCATTCTGAAAGCCATTGCTGGACTTCCAGTGACGGTGTTGGTCAACAATGTGGGCCAATCGCACAGTATTCCCGTTCCGTTCTTGGAGACCGCAGAAAAGGAATTGACGGACATTGTCACCATCAACAACATCGTGACCTTGAAAATCACCCAGACCGTGGCTCCGGTGATCACGGCCACCGTCAAGGAGAAGAAGTCCGTGCGTGGATTGATCTTGACCATGGGCTCCTTTGGCGGTCTTCTCCCCACGCCCTACTTGGCGGTGTACTCTGGCTCGAAGGCTTTCTTGCAGCAGTGGTCTGCAGCTTTGGCCGGAGAATTGAAGCCGCAAGGCGTTGATGTGGAGTTGGTGGTGTCGTACCTCGTCGCCTCGGCCATGTCGAAGATCCGCAGAACAAGCGCTACCATTCCTGGCCCTAAGCTGTTCGTCAGGGCCACTTTGAGATCCGTTGGAAAACGTTGCGGTGCGCAAGACCGTTATGCCACGTCGACTCCATTCTGGAGCCATGCATTCATGCACTTTTTCATTGAGTCCACTGTGGGTGTCTACTCCAGCGTTGCCAACAAGTTGAACTTTGACATGCACAAGAGCATCCGCACCAGGGCCTTGAAGAAGGCTGCCAGACAGAAAAAGGAGTAATGTGTTTGTTTTTTCTGCTCCATTTCATGAATATTGTTTTTTCAAATGCTGTGGTTTACGAAACACGGAAAGTCTGCAGACTCCCCTCTTGTGTATGTTAGAAATATTCCCTAATCTCTCGCGCCAGCCCGCTAGCGTCTCGCCGAAACCCTACCTTGAATGTCTGCGTTTCTATTTTTTTTTTTTCTTTTTTCAGTTTCTTTTCTTGATCTCCTACATAGTTAATAAGCTTCTCGGAAGTCTATCAGTACCTCCCTACTACCATTACTAATCGCCGCTCACTTCCACACTAAAAATCTCCACCGGAACAAAAGCACCACAGGTCCAATTTTCCAAAAGCAAATCCACAACATCCGATCCTCTAAATATCCCCAAATTATTCTCCGTCCATCTTTTCTCCTCTCTCCCATCCTCCCTCCTCCATTCGCACCCACTCCCCTTCTTTTTCATTTTTTGGACCACCCGTTCTATGGTTCCTAACCCGCACATCGCAGCTCCGTCATCAACCCCGTAATCTCCCACTACACAACCACCACCCGTCTCCGGCCCCCCACACAAAACACACAATGATGTCGGAAATCATCAAACGCATGGCCGTGCGAAATCTCCGCAGCCTCACCGCTGCGCTGAGCCAGCCCGCTTCCTGTTTGGGCAGAAGATCATTGGCCACCAGCGTCCCTCCAACATCGACGCCTACGCCCCCCTCCGGATCCACAATCTCGCTCAAGTCCGCCACCAGAGACGAGTCCAAGTACGGCACAAGACCGATCTACTTGGATGTCCAGGCCACCACACAAACGGACCCCAGAGTGTTGGACAAGATGTTGCAGTTCTACACGGGGCTCTACGGTAACCCGCACTCGTCCACGCACTCGTACGGGTGGGAAACCGAGAAGGAGGTGGAGGCTGCACGGAAACACGTTGCGGACGTGATTGGTGCGGATCCCAAGGAGATCATCTTCACCTCTGGTGCGACCGAGTCCAACAACATGGCCATCAAGGGTGTGCCGCGCTTCTACAAAAACACCAAGAAACACATCATCACCACCCAGACAGAACACAAGTGTGTTTTGGACTCGGCCAGACACTTGCAGGACGAGGGCTTCGAGGTGACGTACTTGCCTGTGTCCACCGAGGGCTTGATCGACTTGGACGAGTTGAGAAAGGCCATCCGCAAGGATACCGCGTTGGTTTCCGTCATGGCGGTCAACAACGAGATCGGTGTCATCCAACCTTTGAAGGAAATCGGCCAGATTTGTAGAGAGAACAAGGTGTTCTTCCATACCGATGCCGCCCAGGCCTACGGTAAGATCCCCATCGACGTCAACGAAATGAACATTGACTTGATGTCCATCAGTTCGCACAAAATTTACGGTCCCAAGGGCATCGGTGCGTGCTATGTCAGAAGAAGACCTAGAGTTAGATTGGACCCTATCATCACCGGTGGTGGCCAGGAGAGAGGCTTGAGATCTGGTACCTTGGCTCCTCCCTTGGTGGCCGGTTTCGGTGAAGCTGCTAGACTTATGACCCAAGAGCTGGCCTACGACAAGGCTTACATCGAGAAGCTCTCCAACAAGTTGAAGAATGGTTTGTTGCTGATTCCCGAGACCCAGTTCAATGGTGTTGCCTCCGACCAGTCCAAGCAATACCCCGGATGTGTTAACATTTCGTTCGCATACATTGAGGGAGAATCTCTCCTCATGGCTTTGAAGGATATCGCTCTTTCCTCTGGTTCCGCCTGCACTTCTGCTTCATTGGAGCCATCGTACGTTTTGCACGCCCTTGGCGCAGACGATGCATTGGCCCATTCTTCTATTCGTTTCGGTATTGGACGTTTCACCACAGAGGCTGAGGTGGACTATGTCATCAAGGCAATCAATGAACGTGTTGAGTTCTTGAGACAAATGTCTCCATTGTGGGAGATGGTGCAAGATGGCATTGACTTGAACACCATTGAATGGAGCGGTCATTAATCGCGGCGAACCCTTCTCTTCCATCTTGTATTTATCTTTATGACCAGAGCCCTTTGTGGTGTACAAATTTGTATGAAGTCAATAAAATCTTCTAAAGACAGCCGTTGAAATTGTAATTGAAAAGCATTGCATTTTTGTCTGAACCAAGTAGCACGATTCATGAAACCACACAATACAAAGTCTCTAGGTTGAGCTGCTCGAGGTTCTACTGATCCCTCTGTCAAGTCAAGAGGTATGTACTGTCAACGACTCATTTTCTTGAAAAAAGAATTCAAACTTAATAAATTCCACCAATTTTTTTCTACTCATTTTAAACATGAACCCTTTAAGTTATCTCCATCCACAATTAACCATCCTCTAGTCTGTCCCACTAAATCTCACCACATAACCATATACCTCAAAAGCGCCATGTAGCCAAAATCTGAAACCAAACAAAAAGGGCTCAAAACCACTAAAAAAAATTCTCTATCCCTATCCGCCATTCCCTATTTCAGCCAATTTTCTCCATTCTCCCTCGGGCCCTCCGCCTTGTCGGACCTCCCATGTCTCACCTGTTCCGCACCCACTCCGGCCCGCTACCGGGGAAATTTTCCACCTCATATATCCCACGTCTTCCCCGGAAAATTTCCACCCCAACTACTTTTCCACACAATGGCCGTCACTAAAAAAATCACTCTTCTTCCCGGTGACCACGTCGGCACCGAGATCGTCGCCGAGGCCGTCAAGGTCCTCCAGGCCATCCAGGAAAACACCCCTCACCAACAAATCAAGTTCGAGTTCGAGAACCACTTGATCGGAGGTGCTGCCATCGATGCCACCGGCGAGCCATTGCCCGACGCTTCGTTGGACTCGGCCAAGGCCTCGGACGCCGTGTTGTTGGGTGCTGTGGGTGGCCCTAAATGGGGTACTGGCACGGTCAGACCCGAGCAGGGCTTGTTGAAGATCCGTAAAGAGTTGGGGCTCTACGCCAACTTGCGTCCATGCAACTTTGTTTCCGAGAAGCTCTTGGAGTTGTCGCCTTTGAAGGCGGAGGTTGTCCGCGGCACCAACTTCACGGTGGTGCGTGAGTTGGTGGGTGGAATCTACTTCGGTGAGAGACAAGAACAGGACCAGAGCCCTAACGGCGACGAGGCCTGGGACACCGAGAAGTACTCTGTGAGCGAGGTGACCCGTATCACCAGAATGGCCGCTTTCATGGCTTTGCAACACAACCCACCTTTGCCTGTGTGGTCCTTGGACAAGGCCAACGTGTTGGCCTCTTCTCGTTTGTGGAGAAAGACCGTCGACAAGGTCATGTCCGAGGAGTTCCCTCAATTGACCATCCAGCATCAGCTCATTGACTCCGCTGCCATGATCTTGGTCCAGAACCCTACCAAGCTCAATGGTATCGTCATCACCTCCAACATGTTCGGTGACATCATCTCCGATGAGGCCTCTGTCATTCCAGGCTCGTTGGGTCTCTTGCCTTCTGCTTCTTTGGCTTCTTTGCCTGACACCAACACCGCTTTCGGTTTGTACGAGCCATGCCACGGTTCTGCTCCCGACTTGCCTGCCAACAAGGTCAACCCTGTTGCCACCATTTTGTCTGTGGCTATGATGTTGAGATTGTCCTTGGACTGTGGCAAGGAGGCTGACGCTTTGGAGAGAGCCGTTGGTGACGTTATTGATGCTGGTATCAGAACGGCCGACTTGAGAGGTCTGAGCTCCACCCAGGAGGTGGGTGACGCCATCGTTGAGGCTGTCATCAAGCAGTTGAAGCAATAATGAAGAATACGAATAAAAACTAGATTTGAGACATCGCATTTATAGTACCATAAACATATCATACCATAACTTAACAATTACAAAGACTTATACAGTAACTGTTCCATCGAGGACCGCTGACAAATACATGAGAGACGCAAATTCGTCTCGCTTGTAAAGGCCGTGTTCAACACTTTCCGTGCGGTGTTCATTGAAAAGCGTCATGTCACTACACGAAGAAGAGACTGCTCCGCATGCAGCAAACTCCTCACTTTGGTATCCAGTATTTTCCCTATCAGCATTGACCATTTCTTGGAACAGTCCCGGCGTGAAAGTGGGCGACTTGAGCAGCTCATGCTCAGCGTAAATAGTTTTTCCATCGTAGTCGTCCTGCTCTTCAAAATGGAAGTCGTCAATACTTATTTTTGAACAAAACTCTCTATCAAGTTGGCGGCCAAACTCAGTAACAACCACGGATGACGAAGGGGATTGCAGCATAGCCTTTTTCTTGATATCGTTGAAACTGTCTGTGCCCAGAAGAAGCTTATTCATTGCTTCGACCGAGAAGCTGTCATCAAAGACATACTGAGCTTTGAGATCAGTTTGCAGCTCGAAGAAAATACGGGCTTGGAGTATATCAGACCCTAAACTGCTCGAGGTCAATGACTTTGGCGGCTTCGACTGAGTGACTGAAGCTTCGTTGACTACAGTCCAATTAGGCTCGGAGTCATTGCTCAATAGAAAGTCTGGAAGCGATTGATATGATTTGAACTTTTTGTAAAGTGAGCCAGAAATTCCCTTGGAAGAATCGGCTCTCATATCATTTCTTTCAATATCTATCTCTGCTTGAGGAGCTGATGGTTCTTCTTCAACGTCTCGAATGGGCTCTCGCGATGGTTCCAACTGTGGTATTTTTGGCGGCGAGGGTGGCAGAAGATTTGTTTGCGCGGTAAACTTCTGTGTTGAAAGGGCTGATGATGTCGGCTTTACGGCTTTAATCTCAGTCTTACTCGATTTGACAGAAGGCGGAGAGAGTAGAGTACGAAGCCTAATACAATGGCCTTCCGAAACCGTAGTTTCTTTGTCGTAATTCCTGTTTTCATGGCGATTTGTTCTCAACTTGGTCCTCTGCCAGTCTGCCTCCTCGATGTTCGATGCATAGTTCAGTGTATCTTTCTGTACCGCGCCAGTCTTCACCGTCGGAGCGGGAGCACGAGTAGTGGGTTTCTGCTCTGGCGATGCTGGGAATTGGAATTCGGTGGCAAAATCGAGTGATCTCTCGCGGCTCAAAGCTGAGTGTACTGACACTTTCCGAGTGGGCTCGCCGATCATTTTAGGTTTTGAAGCTATGTCAGGAAGCGGATACTCGATAGCTCTTTCCTGGGCCCTGTCTGGATTTTCTTTTTCCAGTTTCTTCTGATCGCAAATGACCGTAGTATCCTCTCTCAAAGAGGGCTCCGGTTTGTACAAACGTTTGTATACAATTTGCTTTCCCTCTGGATGATCTAAATCTTCCAAATCGTTATCATCGTGCTCGTCTTCATGGGCACCGAGGTCTGAACTCTTGCTTCTTGTCTTTAATTTCAGTAAGATGCTAAAAACTCCTGATCTTCTCTTTTTCAAATTTGATTCTTGCCCAGATCCCAGGTCAGTAGACTCAGATGATTTGATTACGAGGCCTGCCAGCACACTTTCGGAATTATCATCAATGGCCATGGAAGTGGGATATTGCGAATAAGCCTGGAAGGCCTCTGTCTTAGAGTCCCTACTACCTTCGCTAGACAGCTTTTGTTTATGGGAGTTGCTATCATCAACCTTATCCATGCTGTGGTGTTTGGTTAAGTTGCTGGTGTAGAACAATTCGAGTAGTTTCTCTCCAGAGAGAATCAATTCCTTAGACATTGTGCTGGAGTGGAAAATGCTGCACATGCTCTTGGCAATGATTTCTTTCAACAACTCTATGAGATTTTCAATTGAAACAACCTCCTTGACTTCATAGCTTCTTTGTCTATTGTATCCGAAAATATGCATGGTGTAGTCGTTCAATGAGGACAACGCTATCACCATTCCGACCTGAGGGTTTGTTGCAAATATGTCCTCAATCTCTTTTTTAGAGATATTGAGTAGAATGACTATTGGCGCTTTCATTTTCTCGTTCTTGTATTCCTCTTGGTCATGCGCACAATAGTAACGAGTGAGGTCAGGTTCAGAATAGTTGAATAGATGGAAAGCTGTAGATTTGTGAAGAATTTGGGCTTTGGTGATTGAACTCATTATCTTGTTGCAAGTACTGTTAGACTCTAACTCGGTCAGGAAATCGTAGATGAGTGAAAATGTTGGTTGGGTCTGTTGCTTCAGTTTGAACGAATTGCCAGCATAAGTTGTCAAAGACAAACATTTACCATACACTCCATCGAACGACTTCACAATGAGTCTATCTATATCACACCAGTATTTCACTCTCAAGTCAGTTTCGTATGAGAGCTTCGGGAGTGGGATTCGATTGATCAAGGAGTTCATTATCACATCAGCAAATTTGAGTCGCTCATTTCCAGGAATAAGCTGTGCAATGTCAAGAAATAATAAATAATCAGTGAAAATGATGAGGATCTCGACTGTTTTTGTGAATGTTGACACGACTTCATAAACTGCAAGAACTTTTCTGTTTGTCCAGCCATACTGAAGCTCCTCTGGCCAGCCTTTTGCGATCTCTATTAGAAGCCTTCCTGATGGTGTAAAGATGCGCTTCTTTGCTGGGACTTCCACTGGCTCATTGCTAAAGCCCAATGCATTGATGGTTTCGATGATGGTCTTGTAATTAGAGGTGAGCTCAGGGTCCAATTCCAGGTTTTCGATTCCAGAGTTCTCAAGATGGGAGATGATGCTCTGGTATAGTCTCATGATGATAAGTTTGAGCTTAGGTAGTTCAAAAACAGACCCCGAGATGACACTTTCCACTTGCTGCGGAGTGTATCTACGTTTGTTGATTTTCTGGTCTTCAAAAACGTTATTCTGTTTGAGAAACTTCATATACTTGAGGTTGAACTTGCGGATGTTGGCTTGATGTCTCACAAAGGCATTGTAGAAACTAGGAAGCAAGCAACCCAAGACTTTGAAGACCTCTATGTATCCATGTGCTTGTGCGGATTTGAGTGAGTTGTGTAGTATGCAATTGATTCTGGCAATCTCGTCGATAGTAGGAGGAAAGACCTGGTTGACTCTGACCTCGCCAGGAGATGGGTCAGGAGCTGAGTCTGACAAAAGGCTGATTCGCAAGGGAATGATAAAATCTTGCAATATATCAACCAAGCCCATGGTGTAGTTTGTCTGGACAGTGAGCAATTCCTTGAGCACATCGTTTGTGAGAGCGTTCGAGAACAACACATCGCGTGCATCAGCATGGGTCGGAGGAACATACATGTAGTCCGTTGCCTGGGGCGAGTATTCAAGCAAAGGATCGAAGAGCTGGTCCATCTGGGTCCCTAGTAGCGACACCAATGCGTTATTCTGCGCGGTGACCTTTTCACCCCCGTTGATGTTATCGTAGACAAGATCGACCAACACAGACGACATGTTCAGCACCTGGAGGAGGCCGAGCGCGAGGAGGCGTTCCCCTAGTTCTGTGGGCGTGTAGCCATCCATCAACTTCATGCTGCTCGCTAGAGCGCCAGCGTTCGTCTCATCCCAGGGCCGGGTGAACTCCACGATGCCCCGGTTGTTCCACAACTTGTTGAAGTTCTTCAAGTTCGATATCGCGAGCGCCTTGCGCACGTTCGATGAGCGATGACTTTCCGACAAGTTCTCGCAAGCAGGCCAGAAGCGCGAGCTGGAGTCCAACACGATGTTCTCATAGACATTGCAGCCGAACTTCGTGACGGACACGGTGCTGATTTTGCTGGACGCCGTATTCTTGTACACGACGGTGACTACATGGCCGAAGAAGATCGGGTCGAAGCCTGAAAAAAAAGCGGCCTGGGGAAACACCAGAAGCCAATAAGCTGTAGACTGTATTTTGGAGTGAGGATTGGGGGAAACGTCGAAGTGGCCCACTAGCGGTCGGATCTGAATGTGGCCCTTGTCCAGACACAGATTCTGTTGGAGGTAGTACTTGTCGTATTCTCCCGAAACGTAGCGCTTGTAAACATTCATCGCGGCAGGAACCGAGGAGGGCTAAAGCACACTAAACGCAACGGGACAAGGTGGGATGGATATCGCAGAGGATTGGGGAGGCAATTGGGGTTTGCGTCTAGAATTCCGATAAATTTTTCCAACGGTTGCAGATCTGTCTTGGTCAAATACCATGGCAACTGCAGTGGGCCGCCCGATTCGGCTAAAGGTAAACAGATGTCCCTGCGCGGCGCTAACAGTGCGTTTTGATGTCAATGGGATGCAGGGGCCAGGTTGGCGTGAAGAGGCAGCAAAAGGGATAATTGAGGGATTTTTTGGAGATAAAAACACACAAATATATTCTAGACGATTATAAGAAGGCAATCCTCAATTTTGCACCTTATTGTTTTTACGAAAACGTACGATTGACGGAGATGCCTCGCTTTTCTGAAAAACATCTGCCCTGCAGGAAGCATCGCCCTGGATGCAGCTTGACACAACCCGTTGGCAGATTATTCATGCGGATAGAACCATGGGCGGAATGTAAAACGAAAACAGACCGATTGGGCACATGCAGCGATACGTTTCTGGAATGGGCGACTCGGTCCGACTCTTGATCTGTGTTTTTTTCGCAGCCCCGCGATTCGGTTTCGGATTGTCAAGCCCATTTCTGAGACAGGACCCTTTTCGCACCTGTCATGGGCATCGGACCAGATGAGGCGTGCTGGGCGGGATATGATTTTTCTGGAAAGAGTGGTCATTTTTTGGGGGGCGCTGAGCATTTCGGTGTTGATAAGGTTTTGAATTTTGTGGAGTTTTTTTGTGATGATTAGGTTCTAGCGTTTGTCGTTTGTTATTTGTCGTTTGTCGTTGGGTACTCGCTATTATCTGCTGCAACTGCCTCGGACCACTTCTGTCCAACAATGGGGAACTGCAGCCGATCTGGGTTATGAAGGCTGGCGTCGGACCACCAGTAGTGTAAGTGCAAGTACCACCCGTATTCTTTGTTTCGGGTCGTATTTAGACAGCGAGGCTTCAGTTTTACTATTTAACATCTTTTGAGTGTTTCGTGAAAAATTTCCAAACCATCGAAATCAAAAAAAATAATTCCAAAGCATTTCTCGCCCGGCATAAATAAAACACGGAGCGTGCCATTCGTGGCTTGGTCCCAGTGACCTTAATTTTCATGGCATCTGAATGGAAGGTCCTACCATCACCACCAGCGGTCAGCCATAAGATACTACAGTGAACACATATAAAACGATCCCAGGGGTGAAACCAGAAACAGACATTTTTTCTTAAAAAACACAAACTAATCAAACAACCCAAAAAAAATCCTTTCTCCTAAATTTGGGCAATCTCTCCCAAAGGCAACCCCAATTGGATTTAAGGTTAGTGCTTGCATTACCCCGTCTGCACACAGCAAGGCACTAATGACCCAAAGCGGCAAGGTCCCAAATACATACTCGTTACCACCTAGGGACCCTGCTAAAGTCCCACTTTTATCCCAACAAACATCAGATGAGCGGCGCGGTGCAACCGTCGTTCCACGATTCAATGCCGCGGCAGTTGCGACATCCTGGCGGCCACGGGCCAATGCCCATTGACACTGACGAATTGTCACTCGTAGCTCAGATCGAGGATCTCCTACATTTGAAGCCACACTCGCTCAAAAACGACCCGCTGGCGTTGGCGAAGATCGGCTCCTTGGACCGGTACTTGCTTCGGTCCTGCTGCAATAAACGGATGCTGAACACGCTTTCGGCAATGCTTCGAGGCGCTGGCGTTCTCGATACCGAGGCTAATGTGTATACCCAGTCGTTTACGGCTGATGCATCTGTCAAGAACGAAGATCTATCATACGTCTATACAAATCTGTCCATTTTGCCCGATCCGCTTACGCATAAGCCGGTGCTGACGAAGCTGTCTACAGAACTGTTTGAGTTGAACAGCGTAGAGACTATTGGCAAATTCCAGTCTTTGGATGATTCCGATTATGACGCGGACTCGCTCATGGAGTACGACTACCTGAAACTTGCTTCGTTCAGCCCGGAAGAAGCAGAGAGGCTGGAGTACGACAACTTCCAGCTTGCTGGCGCCGTTTCACAGTTGCAAGAGCAGCACCATGGCATCGCCGAGAACTTGAAAAGTTCGCAGGCCAAAATCAAAACACTCGAAGAGCAAAATAAGCGGGACTTGGAATATCTTCGCAAAGTTGGTCACAGCGGCGACTCTATTCGCGACAAAGTCTGCGAGTTGAAGTCCGAAATCACGGAGCTTGGCCACGTTTTAGCCAAAATGAAGGCCAAAACAGACACTAAATCTTTTTCTGCATTGATCTCTGCGCACGAAGATCTTATTAGTTCAACACCAAAACCTGTGGTTCCCCATCAAAAGACTCCGTCACCAGTTCTGATGGCAATACCCGAAACCCCAAAAAAGGAAGAGAGCCTCCAGTCGGCCCCGCAAGTCGAGACTTTGCGCCAAGAGCCGGAGGAGCCCCAAAACCAGCTCAGATTCTTCATCAATTCTACTATTTTTATTCTTCTCGTCGCTTGCTGGTTGTAGAAGTTCAACCAGACGGCGCTGTTCTTAAACAAATATGCATGGTTATTTATATAATAAAGATGTTCAGTTCATACCACTAGACCGCAAAAAGCCATCGTAGTTTTCTTCGTTGTCGTCGTTAAAGTAAGGGTGCACCAATGACCGTTTAGCACTGATTCTCTTGCTAGGATCATAGGATAACATTTGCGACAACAAGTCCACTCCGTCTGCATCTAAGGTAGGCACATGTGTTGCCAAATCTTTCCTTTCCCATTTGGGCCATGTGAGCTTGTAGTCTGGCAACAAGGTCACCTCGGGCCACGTTTGTTCGTTGGGCGTACCCAAAATACGGAAGATGCGGAAGATTTCGTCGATCTCCGAGTCTCCAGGGAAGAGAGGTTTTCTGTTACACATCTCGGCGAAAATACAGCCCACAGACCACATGTCAACACCGGTCGAGTACTGTTTACCGCCCAAAAGAATCTCCGGTGCCCTGTACCAGAGGGTCACCACCTCGTGAGTGTAGGCACGCAACGGCACGCCAAATGCACGAGCCAAGCCAAAGTCTGCCAATTTCAAGTTACCCTCCTTGTCAATCAACAAGTTCTGAGGCTTCAAATCACGATGGAGCACCCGGTGCGAGTGGCAGTGTTTGATACCCTTGACCAACTGATGCATGAAACGTTTGACCATGGACGGCTCCAAGCCGACGCCCTGAGGAATCGACTCCATGTACTTCTTCAAATCCAAGTCCAAGAACTCGAAGACAAGGTACAATTTGTGCGAATCTGAGTGTATGATATCGTATAGACGAACGATGTTCTCGTCTCTCATTTCTTTTAGGAGTGAGATCTCACGGATGGCTGTGGAAGGAACGCCCTCATCTTCAGACTCCAACCGGATCTTCTTGAGCGCTACGACTCTGTTGTTGTGTCTAGTGTCTAGGGCTTTGTAGACCACACCGTAAGTACCTGGGATTAGAATATTGTTGGAGGGAAAGGGTTACATAAGCATGGAGTGGGGATTAAGATGAGATACATACCTTCGCCGACTTTTTCTTGTCTCTGGAAGTCTGAAAGTTCGACCATTGTGGTGTTTGGTGGTGTTTACAAGGAGGTGTAGGAGATTAGATACTTCGCGTAGAGACATATTAATTAGACGTGTCAATAATAGTGAGGAAATGGTGCGACAGCGTTTTTTTAATTGGGTCAGGAGGTGGAGAAATTGGTTGGAATTTGTATGGAGATTGATTCCTTCTTTTTGTCTGTATTGGATTGGACACGTGTGGCTGTTTGTTGGTGTCGTTGTTTCGATTTGCACCCAATGGTCACTGAGCCCTTTGACACTCTGGTTGCGCTTACAGAATCGGTCTCTAAATTATATTTATTGTTGAGTCCCATGATTATTCCCTATAATTATACATATACAACCTTCCAATTGTTTTCCATCGAAAAGGCTCTTGGTGGAGCCGTGGATCAGACTACCTCACACGGTCTGTTTGGCAAGCTCGTTGACCTTGACAGTCGATCTGTTGAGCTTCTCCTGAGACTTGTTGGAAGCAGCCACGCCGCCGTTCCCTGCGGCACAAACAACGATCTCGCGGCCCCATTCACTGTTGAGAATCTGTTTTCCGGTGATTCTTCTGTCGGGAATCGGGTCCAAAATCGAATAAATAACGTTCCTACACCGTGCTCTCTTCAACGACTCGATAGGCTCGTATCCAGAAGCGTTCTTCCGTTTCTGAATGTACTCCTCGAAAAATTCGTCTTTCGCGTTGGCAACCTTCCACAATTGCCTTCCTGTTCTCATGGCCATGTAGATCACTCCACACGCCCAGATATCCACACAGCGAGGATCGAAGTGCTTCTGTGTAAATTCTTCAGGTGCAATGTAAGGACTGGAGCCACACACTCCATCACTCAAGTGGATATCTTCTTCCCATGCCATGCGGAAGCACTCGCCGTTACCGAAATCTGTGATCTTCAAAACACCTTGTTGTGTTAAAAGAAGGTTTTCAGGCTTCAAGTCTCTGTGAGCGACTCCCATATCATGCATGTAATTGACACCACGTATGAGCTGCTTGAATAAGCAGTCAGCCTCGGCATATTCTAACTTGCCTGCTGCAATAATTAAGGTGTATAGATCACCACCCAGACAGAATTCCATAACCTCGCAATAGTCACCTTTCGCATCTTTGAGAAGATCTAGGGTATCGATGATGTTGATGTGCTTCAATGAAGACGAAATACAGAATTCTGATGTGAGACGCCGAGAATACTTTTTCTCCGACTCGCTTGGCTTTCTTTTGAATTCCTTGACGGCGTACAAGGCGTCGTCATGGCAACCAGCCTTTGCGTCAGCCTTCTTATGGGATATTCTCACCACACCGAAGGAGCCACGGCCAATCACTTCCTGGCACTGGCCATACTTCTGAACAAACGAGCGACAATCCTGTTGGCTGAATTCGGGATCCTTAGCGTTGGCATCAGGCATTCCCTCCTTTTTGACCTGGCTGACAAGACCTGCAAACAAGGTGGGAGGTTCATCTTCTGGCTTATTTTGAGGCAGAAGAATGTTCGGCACCGCCGACTTGGCTTCATTACGGAGTTTCTTGGCTCCAAGTAGATCCTTCAACATGTTACTGATCTTATCTTGACGTCTAGCTGCACGCAAGTTATGTTCGTGGGAGCCATCTTCAAACATCTTGAATCTAGGCTTTATAGGGACCGGCGTGGCTGCAGCAGACAATTGCGTACTGGAAACCGAGGGAGATATGGTGAGGTTCTCCTTTTCGTTTGGTCTTTTCGTGGAGGAAGAGCGCGAGATCGACGACAGCTTTGGCTTGATGAACAGGTTGTTCTTGCGAGGCAAGCTGATCACAGAAGACAGTCTCGATGCCGGAGACGAGCGGGAGGTGTTTGGATCCTCCTCAATGTGTGTGACAGACAAATGAGTCGGTTGAGGTTGAGACAAGTCTATCAGGCTCTGAAAGGGTTTGGAAGATGTAGGAGACACAGCCGAGCGAGGAGACGCTGTGCGTGAACGATCGTTGGGAAGCGGAGCGAGCACGTCGTCGTCGGTGTCGCCAGTTCCATTGATCATCCCGGAGATCATCAGAGCGTGCGGCTTGCGGCCGCGTGGGGCTGGGATCTTCGCGGCGACCGTGTCGTTTTCGGGACTTCCCGGAGTAGGGCTCTTGGCCGGCGTCTTGGGTTCGGGAGTGGTGGCCTTGAAGAGACGTCCGATTTTGGCCAAAGTGCCTGTGGTCTTGGGTTTAGCTTCCGTCATTGCAGAGCAGGACCAAAAGAAACGGCGATTTTATCTACGTGTATGGCCTGTGGAGCTTCCACGGGATTCTTTGCTGACGAATGTGAAAATGTGGAACCCAGGGTCACGGAGCCACCGAAAGCGAAGTATGACTCGAAACAGGAATACGGGAGGCAAAAGAGCAAAGCCTCGAAAAAGTAAAAGAAGCGAAAAAAAAATAGATGCTCCACACAAAGAGTTATTTGCGCACACACAAGGTGACACCAGTGGACAGCCCGGAAACTCCCAAAGTCACAGCCTCAAAAGTGATTGAAAAGCTGACTTTCACCACACAAGAAGGCAGTTCGTGACAGAAAAAAACGCACCGCGGGGACTAATAGAGGACGGCCGCAGAAACTACTACGCAGCGACAGAAGTGGCAGTCACCAGATGGCACACACGCACGGGCAAGGCACTGGGAAACGGAGAGGAAAAAAAAAACGGGATTTGGTATTCTGAAGTTCGAGCCTTGGCTGGGTTTTTTTTTCGAGAGGATTAGCTATAGCGCGCACTCATCTGCAGGGATCCATCTATTCCTGGGGGAGACGCTAATAATGGGGGGAGGGTATAGAGGCGGTGAGGGATTTGTAATTGGGGAGGATTTACTAGTGGGATGGGCTGTGGCTATTGTGGCTATTGTAGTTGGTTGTGTGTTATTGTGCTTGATTGTGGGACATTGTAGATGATTGTGGTTGATGGTAGTCGATCGGAGTTGTTTTGTTAATTACAAGATTCTTTTCTTATTTTTGGATGTTTGTTTTATGGTAGAAAGTTTGTGTGTTTATTTAGGTCTGGGCGGAAATTGTGATGCTTCTGATGGTATTGCGATGGCACTCTTGGTAGTACTCTTAATATAGAGGCTACTGGTACTCTGGCACTGAGGGAGTGAGATGGTGCGATGGGAGATCTGCAAAGACTCTTTAAAATTGGCTCTAGGGTTTAAATTTTGGACTTGGTTTTGTGTTTGAATTTGTGTTTGAATTATGGATTCTGTTTTTCTTTGTTTGTGTGCCACGAAATTTCACGTCACCTGGGCCACATTTGCGCTTTCTGTCTCCCGGACTGACTCAGTTTCTCGGAATTCGATTAAGAGCATGACTGAGTAAAGACAATATTTTAGAATATAAAATAGATGCTTCGCACCTGATGCGTGTCTTCCAATTAGTCTGTTTAACTTAAAAAGGAAGAGTGTTTAGTGCTTACTTTAAAAGAGTTGATAGTCACCGTGCTTAGCCTAAAAATACTAGTCACTTGTTGACGAATGGATCAATTGTATGGACTTAGAGCCACATTTTGGCATAAATGTATCAAAAACACAACCTTTGTAAATTTTGACGCCAAATTGCTACTCAAACAAACCAGTTGTCTCTGTAACCAATCAGTAACCGGTTCTTAGACAACCACAACACCTACCCTTTTTAACCCATGACTCAAATATACCTTCTCTCGTTTAATCTGTTTTCCCACTCCAATACAACAAAGAAAAAAAAATACAAATCAAGCTCTCACCCAACTACCCAATTAGGCCTCGTAATTGCAAGGGCTTCCAGGTGACCTGCTTTATCTATTCCATCGCTCCTGCAGAAGAACCACAAAGTATAATGCTACCTGGGCCACACCAACGTCACCCCAAAGCCAATTTTGAGCCCGGAAAGTACTATTGCCAATTTCCAATCATGCAAATTTCCATCTCCCGAACTCGCGACTACGATATCTCTCCTCCCAAACACCACAGGGCCAATGTGGGCCAAGTCCGGCTCGGACCTAAGCCGGTCGTATCTGCACTCCCATGACAGTTCCTTATTTTGCATTACTAACTACATATTCAGTCAAACACATCCCTTCCTCTTTTCTACTGCCGACAGAATGTCCGAGGCCATCTTATCTGTTCAGGGCATGACCTGTTCTGCATGTACAGCGTCTGTCTCCGAAGCCTTGGAGCGAATCCCTCAAGTTGTACTAGCTTCGGTCTCTCTACTAACCAATGAGGCAAAAGTGACGTACAACGAACCGTTCGACCCCAAACTTTTGGTCGAGGCAATAGAGAATTGTGGTTTTGATGCAGCACTCATCAGCCATATCACCAATGCCCCAAATAATGACATTTCTGGTGACCTTTCCCAGACAACACTACTGATTTCAGGCATGACTTGCGGTGCATGTTCCTCCAGTATAACAGAAGCAATCGAGAAACAGGAGGGCGTCAAGAAGTGCTCGGTGTCACTTTTGACCAACGAGGCCAAGATATCCCATGCGAGCCTGGTATCTCCGGAGTCTCTTCTATCTGTTGTAGAGGACTGCGGCTTTGACGCTACAATTGAGTCTACGTCACTGGCTTCGGGAAATGCGCAAAATACCATTTTTCAAGTGACTGGCATGACCTGCGGTGCCTGCTCTGCTTCGATTACGGAGCGTTTGGAGTCGATGGATGGAGTCATTTCAGCGGATGTCTCTCAGATAACGAATGAGGCGGTCGTAACACATACTGATGAAGTGGATGCAGAAGAGATACGACAAGCCATTGAAGACTGTGGTTTTGATGCCGCTTTGCTACCTGCTCGACCACAACATAGCAATACTTCTGCAAGTAAGATTGAGGACTTCACTCTCCAGATCTATGGTTTGACAGATGCAACAGAACTCTCCACTTTTCAGTACAATGTTGAGGCCGTCTTGAACAGTCTTGCGGGTGTGCTCTCATTTCACTTCAAATTCCAAAGTCAACAGGCGGAGGACGAGACTAGCAACCTCAATGGCTCGAACATTGAAAGTCTAATAGACATATTACAGGTCCGTATTTGCCCGGATGTGACGGGCGTGAGAGTTTTAGTGGACGCATTGAATGCTATTGACGACCAGTTCAACTTCACGATATTCAACTCTATTGACCAGTCATTGGCTTCGCAATTGAAGATACTATCTAAAGCTAACGACATTCAATTCTGGCGTAAAAATTTCTTCCTCGCTCTCATCTTTGGTATACCTACCATCGTCCTCAATGCACTTCAAGGTCTACAGTTTTGGAAGGAGTTCATGATCATGGACGGTCTCTTCCTTGTGAGTATCTTGCAACTAGCCCTAGCCTCTTTCGTTCTCTTTGTATTGGGGGCGCCATTTTTCAAAAGATTCAAATTCTTTCTTCTCAACAAGGGCCATGGTGCCAATATGGATGTCTTGGTTTGTATCTCCTCAAGCATTACGTATTGTTTCTCTATCACTTCTATTTCCCTTTCAGTATGGTCTGGTGAATCCAGCAAGCCTCCGAAAGTGCTCTTCGATACTATAGTGATGCTTGTGTGTTTTGTTTCTTTCGGTAAATGGATCGAAAACAAAGCAAAAGGTGCAACTTCCTTTGCGTTGTCGCGTCTATTGTCATTGACTCCTACCACTTGCCTGATTGTTGTGTTTGATGGCGAATTTGACATTAATGAGCCTGAGGCCCTTTCAAAGTTCCCAGTACGAGAGTTATCAATTGACTTAATTCAAAATGAAGATATTGTTGTTGTCACCCCTGGAGGCAAAATGCCAGTTGATGGTATCATAATTTATGGTAACACCGAAATTGACGAATCAGTGGTAACTGGAGAATCTCTCCCAGTGCACAAAGAACGCGGTAGCAGGGTAATTGGAGGATCTATCAATGGACCTTCAGTCATCTACGTTAAAGTCACAGGAGCTGGTAAAAATTCGCAACTTCACCAGATTATCAACATCGTTAAAGACTCGCAAGTTAACAAAGCGCCTGTTCAACGTTTTGCCGACTACATTGCCGCAAGATTTGTCTTCTTTATCTTAGGTTTGTCTGTGCTCACTCTTGTCTTTTGGATAGTTTGCGCAAAGTTTTACGCAAATGTCCTTCCTACCATCTTCCACAAAGATCTCAACGGAAAGTACTTTGTTTGCTTCAAACTTGCTATTTCTGTTATTGTTGTGGCATGTCCATGTGCCTTAGGACTTGCAGCACCTACTGCAGTTATGGTTGGTACTGGTGTTGGAGCAAGCCACGGTGCACTCATCAAAGGCGGTGACATTTTGGAGAAGGCCAGTGATATAAACGTAATTCTCTTTGACAAAACCGGCACTTTGACAAGCGGAGAGATGGAAGTCGTTAATTTCAAGCAAATCGAGAACAAACTAAATTTATCGGGTGAGGAGTTTTGGAGTCTAATCGGCTCGTTAGAGGCAAACTCAGAACATCCAACAGCCAAAGCCTTGGTAAAAAAGGCAAGGGGTTTACTTAAGAAAACTTTCGAAGAAGATACATTTGATGGTGCCGTTTCAGACTTAATTGTTACTCCGGGTATGGGCCTCTCCGCCAATGTAAACATAAATGGAGTTCTTCGAAGCATTGCTGTTGGTAACACAAAGCTCATTGTCAAGAATTATCCAGATGCGAGACATCTGTTGGCGAAAGTGCTTGAAAATGAGTTGGCGGACTCCATTTCAAGTATTTGCCACGTCGTGATAGACGATCAATATTGCGGATACGCGGAGCTCTCCGACTCGATTAAACCTTGTGCCCGTGACGTTGTCCAATACTTACAAAGTGTTGGACATTATCAAGTCGGCATGGTGACAGGAGACAGTCTCAAAGTTGCGCAAAAAGTTGGTGACCAAGTCGGCATACCCAGGGGAAGCATCTTTGCTGATGTTTTGCCGATTGAAAAAGACAAAATTGTGGATGATATTAGACAAAGATTTGGCGGGTCCAAGAATGTCTCAATCGCGTTTGTCGGTGACGGTATCAACGACGCGCCGGCCCTTGTCAGAGCTGATTTGGGAATGGCAATCAGTTCTGGTACCGATATTGCGGTGGACTCTGCGGATATCGTACTTTTGGGATCAGAAGGCAGCACCAACGATCTCTATGGAATCGTAACTGCCCTTGATGTCTCAAAAGCCACTTTTAGTAAGATCAAGTGGAACTTCTTCTGTGCTTCCATCTACAACGTTTTCATGTTACCGTTTGCAATGGGCTGTTTCCTTCCCTTCAATTTGATGCTTTCACCCGTTGCAGCAGCGGGTGCCATGGCATGTAGCTCTATCAGCGTGGTTCTCAACTCTTTGTTGTTAAAATATTGGACGCCGCCCAAAATCAAAGACCACGAGCTCACCAGTGTTGATGAAAGTGATATCAACAGCTTCTCGTTGAAAGATTCCACCGTCGATGACTTCAACTACGTGAAACGTCAGAACGTCATACGCAAACTCAACTGGTTCAGTCGCAGACGGGCCGGGGGACTTCTGTCGAAATTCATTCCCAAAGAGAATCACGAATATGAACTCATTCTGTCAAATTAAGTCGGACGATTTCGCATGAATTGCGCGACCATACATTTATCCTTGCATCATCTCAGTCTGAAGGTGTGCACTAGTGTAGCTTTCAAGACATTTATATATAGCATTTAAATTTATTTATACATTGAATATATTCTGTATAGCATGGAAATCGATTCAAACGTCTTGTCTCCTAAAAGGTCAAAGTTGCCAAGAACTGTCACACGCAATGCTTGACACCTGCCAAAAACAGCCACAACCGTAGCGCGCGGAAACCGTTGAAAATTAACCTGCATGCAGCGCCATACGCCGTTTCTACGATCCAAGCTACAAACCAAGTTGAAAAAATTAAGTTTACTTTATTGGTACAAGAAGTCTATTAAAACAGAGAAAGAAGGTTCATCGAAGCTTCTTACAAAGCCAACAAAGCACCGGCAGCCAAAGCAGCGGCACCAGCAGCGTATTGCTTGTTAGCACCAGCGATGTAGGTGGTGGTAACGTTCTTGGCTGGGGCAGCAGTGGAAGAGCAGCCACCGGAACAAGAGGTGATGGTGACCAACTTGGAGGCGGTAGAGACGGAGGTAACAGTGGAGTTAGAACCGTTCTTTGGGGCAGCAGCGACAACAGCGGCGGCAGCGGCGAAGATAGCGACAGTGGAGAATTGCATTGTTGTGAGTATTGAGCGAAAGACTAAAGCGAGAGTGCGATGTGGTTGTTTGACGAAGAGAAAAAATAGCGGGATCCAGCTGCCTTTTTATAATGTGACGGGAATGAACGGTTGAGGCGGGCAGAAGCAGCCACATGGGTGCTGTGCAGGATTCAAACCGTAACGAACAACTGTGTAGCCTAATCGGGCAATCCTTTTGCTGGATTGGCATCAGTTGAAAAAGAAATTTTCGCGTTGTCCTGCAGCTAAAAATGACAACGTCTCAAATAGTGTATATGAGTCAAGTCGCTCCGCACTGTCTGCAGTCGTCCAGCGTATTTGAAGGTCACAATGCTGAACGGGCGTTTTGTGAGCAGTCTGACTTGCACAAGAAAATTTTTGCACCTATAATAAGCTTGCTGGTTTGCAAAAGCAGGCGTTCATTCTCTTTGACTGCAGACTATGTTTGATTTAGTTCGTTCAGGACTCCCTGATTATTGCCAGGAGACTCCCGAAATAGATGGAATGTAACGTAGCTAATTAAAGAATCTGTATGTGTAATTAAAGTATGCGATGAGAACTGCCGTTTCCAATCGAATTGACAGGGATTTCTAGCCATCCAGTAGCATCAGGAAAATATACCCGCCTCTTCGCGCAAAGAGGTCAATTAGGCATGTGCACAAACGGTTGCCCGTCCAGGCTTCTCAATTAAACGCGGCACGAGTGTTCACATTTTTGCGAGTATACCAGCTGACAAAGTCTTTGATGGCAATGCGGATGCGACGCATGTCTTTGTTGGGAAGAGCAACAGAGACGGAGCCCATGAGTTTGCTAATTTCTTTTTCACTGATGTTAGGAAGGGTCAAAATAGCGGTGTTGAGACGCGCAATGGACTGATTGGGGTCCGCAGCAACCCCCAATATCTTAATCACAAGATCATTTCCATCGGCATCGTTGTAGAATTTGAAGATGAGGCCTCTGATGACGGCTTGTAGAAGACGTTCGACGTGGGTGTCGACAGACATGAATAATTTGACGTTTTGCTTGACGGCCTCGAAATCGCCCTCGTACAATGACACTGGGGGATACTCGGACGCCCAGGATATATAGTCGATGAAAAAATGAACGCACGCCATGAGAGGATTGTACTCTTCGCTGCTTTCCAATGCAAGAATTCCAGCCTCGAAGATCGAGCGCATAAGTTCTTCGTTGGAGGTTACTTCTGGAGGGAAGTACATGAGAAGCTCGGAAGCCATACTGAAGAAGTCCTCAACGACATCCGGCATGCTTTTGATGTCTACGCTTGAATCTTTGGATATGATCTGGAAAAACGCATTGGACTGCGAGAGAGCAAGCTGGAAAATGGCCTGGAGGCTTTCTGCGAACTCAGGAGAGCATTGAATGACAACGCCTGTCACCCAAAGGTAGCAGCCGTAAAGTGTTGCCTTAAACCCATCATGAAGCAAATTGCAAATCTCTCCGATAATGGGAGTGAGGTATGTCGTGCAACCTTGAACAGCATTCTTAATGATCCGGAGGTAGAACTCGCTCACTTTGAGAGACTTTCCGAACTTTGAAAGTACAGTAGTAATAATTGGCCATATTTTCTCGATGAAAAAACTGGCAGTGGGGCATGTTGACACCTCGTAGTTGTAACAACGCGCAATGTTTTGGTATATGCTGAGGATTTCACCCTCATCTCTGAGCTGAGTCGTGACGGCCTCATCAAGAGGATTACCCGCGCTGAGCTCAGATATTTTCATTAATGTTGGTGTAAGGAAAGTTTCCGCAGCCATGTATTGCTTGTCAGCAGGCATTTCACGGATGACATGAGACAATCCATCCACTAAGTCATAAACTGCTGTAGTACCAAGCTTATCTTGAACTTGTTTGTAAAGCATGTAGAGTTGTTCCATGTAGTTGATGAGCAATGGAGCGCAATCTTGACAAAAGTACATGAGTGCCTGGGAAGTTGCATTGACAATATCCGTAGTCGACGAGACGTCTCCCAGGAAACCCTCAATGATGTAGTTCAATTGTGGCTCCAAGAATTCCGGATTGTTTGCGGTCCATTCAGAATAGCGTCCCAAAACCAACGTTGTAGCGTATCTTATCTTTGGATGCTCTGGGAGACGAACCAATAGTCTCATGATGGTGGGAAGAATGGTTTTCTCCTTTTTGGAAACTTCCTTGGCCATGACTCGCATACTGAAGAGAGGAGCTTCTAAAAGTTGCCACTGGCCACCTTGCAGATTGATCATGTCGTTGATTTGCTGGAATGGGACATTCAATGCTCTTTGGGGTCCCACAACAGCACAGCAGTCCTTCAAGACGTCACCCATCTCGTAACGGAACTCCTTAAATTTATCTTCGGCCTCTTTGTCGCCATCGAATAAGTTGTTGTCGCTCAGATTTGTAGGATAGCGGAGGTGGAAGATGATGACCAGAATGAGCTCCAAATAGATGGGCAGCAATTCTGCGCGAGACGCCTCGAATTTGGGGAGCGTTAACATCTGCTTGAGCTGGTACCAGAAGTAGAACGTGTACTTCACCACATCCAAGTCCTGGTCGTATTTACAGCACTCGAGAAGAATTTGGACCAAGGGCTTGAAGTGGGAAGCGTTCTTGGCAATGAGGACGTGCCAGGACTCGCCCGCCTCCGCGTAGATCCTCGTGAGGCCGCTGACTGTCTCCGGGTCGTCCAACTTGCCCGGGTTCTTTGTGAAGGCATCGTGGACACTCAAGAGTTGTTGGTACAAGGCGTCGATGAGCTGGTAGTTGTCTATGTCCCTGGTCTCCCTGAACACAGAACAGAGACACTCGGCTGCGCTTTCAAAAGTATCGTCTACGGTAAGAGAGTGGAACATCAACTTTGCGAGGGATTCGATGCTCAACACATCGACAATGGGGCACTCCTTGATCCAACTATTTAAGCAGTCCAAAAGCAACGCCGAGTGGGAGCCAGAGTCCGCCATGCGTTTGAGAAGCACAAGCACATTCTGCACGTTGTTTGTTATGAGCTCCTTTGTGCGACTGTTGAACTCCTGGTCCGTCAATGGCGTCTTATTGGCCAGGGTCAATTCCTCCGGCAAGATCTTCAAAAACTCCAACAACGCCGGCACACACTCCTCGGACGTGGTCAACCGCGCCGAAACATCATTGATAGCATTGGCCCACTGCAAGTCCTGCAACGCAATCTGGCAGAGGCACAACGATAGCTGCACCCGGATCAGCTTATCCTTGGCTGCATAGATCGAGAGAAGATCAAGCATCGACTGGCGCAATTGCACCACCGCGTCGTGCGGAAGCTGCAGCAAATCGTAGGTGGCCTTGGATCGCAACGTCTGAGCTGCAAACATGCGGAACTCCAACGGCGAAGCGGGATCGGAAAGAAGCTCGTGGGCCACTTGCCATGCCTCGGGCGTTTTCTGGAACGCTTCCAAGAAGTGGGTGGCCTCTTTTTTCTGCTGCTGCAGTGCCGAGGCCGAGTACATGACTCCGAGCGCCTGTTTCACGTGGTCCATGGCTGGTGGAGGAGAGATGGTGGAGGAGAGTTTTTCAGGTGAGAGTGGTGGATATTGAGATGGGGTATGCGAAGGGGGAAATGGCGTGGGTTGGGGGTTTTTTGGTGTGGGTAGGAGGAGCTGGACGGATTAATTGGGGGATTTTGGGGGGTTTTGATTTTTTTGCGGGGGATATTTTGGGACGGGGTTGGTGTGTTTGTGTATTGTCTTCGGTAATTGTACTTAGAGTGCAGTGAGTGGGTAGGAGTGCTGTGTCTGTAGCTATTTCTTCTACGGTAATTATTGATTTGGGGTTGTTTTGAATTTCGAAAATGATATTTGCGTTGAGTTTCGGAGTTCTCTTTTTTTTTGCTGGGGCGCTTTATAAAACTTCTTGTGTTCGATGACTATTCCTTCCTATTCAGAACGCAAAGTGCACATCAAGAAACCATTCTTACGTATCATCAAAATTTCTACACTTATCCATTTTTTTTCATTTTTTTTTTTTTCTTTATTATGTTTCCTTTTTCTTCCTGCGTTCGCTGGTCACAATACTTCTTGGGCTTTTCATCCCCTACTCCAGCAGATAAAAGAAAGAATCGTCTCATATACTCAAAACAGGGCAGCTTCAAATTCTAAACCTCAAAGTTCGAAAAAAAAAATCTTCTCTTCCTTTTCTCCAATATCCTTTTCTCCTCAATTGTTTTTTCCTCCATTTCATTTCCTTTTTTTCAGCTACCACTCTATTTTTTGCAGCCACATGTCGCATACAACGCGCGCACATTTCTGTTTTGAAAAATACCATCCACCTCGTCCATCATGCCTAGACCAGTCGTTATCTCCGGCCCCTCCGGTACCGGTAAGTCCACTCTCTTGAAGAAGTTGTTTGCCGAGTACCCAGACAAGTTTGGTTTCTCCATCTCCAACACCACCAGATCTCCAAGAGCTGGTGAGAAACACGGTGTCGACTACCACTTCACCACTGTCGAGGACTTCAAGAAGTTGATCGACGAGGAGAAGTTCATCGAGTGGGCCCAGTTCTCCGACAACTACTACGGTACCTCCATCAAGGCCGTGGATGACGTCTCGAAGCAGAACAAGATCTGTCTTTTGGACATCGACATGCAGGGTGTCAAGTCTGTCAAGAAGAGCACCATCGATGCTCGTTACTTGTTCTTGAGCCCTCCATCCATCGAGTCTTTGAAGGAGAGATTGGTGGGTAGAGGTACCGAGACTGAGTCTTCCATCGCCAAGAGAATTGCTGCTGCTGCCGCTGAGCTTGAGTACGCCGAGACCGGTGCTCACGACAAGATTATTGTCAACGATGACTTGGACAAGGCTTATGCTGAGTTCAAGGAGTTCATCTTGGCCGAGGAGTAAGGATGCATGTCTGTAGGTCGACAAATGCACAATATAGATACAATATACCCATATTAAAGATAGTGTTGAACTTGTAGCATAGATTTTTTCCTAGCAGGTCTTGAAGTAAGTTCTCATTCGTGGACCTTTGCCTGTGATACTCATTCATGGGCCTTGTCGTTGGATGCTTTTTCCTATCAATTAAACAGTTCTTTCAGACCGACTCTTCAATTTGGCCCGTTTGGCATGCTTTGGAGCCAGTCCATGATATCGGTGTGACAAAACCTTCCAGGCCTGCTTCTGGTCAAGGACTTGCCCTTTGTCGTCTTTATGAGTGACATGCACTTGTGGATTATAGTCAGCAAGGTCGTCAACTTGACTGTTGTAACGATTGTAGCGCCCAGAGGTAGGGACGTCAGCTATGATACCTTCACTCACTAATCGTTCGGAGAGCACACGATCAAACGTCTTGTCCTTTTCTTCCTGCGACATTCGCCCATACGAGCTGTCCTTCTCTAGCTCTTCCCTCACTATTCTCTCCTGAATTGATATCTTGATACGAACAAGACTTTGCTCCTTCTCTTTTTCTCTCTTCACTTTGTAGGCTTGCTTCTCGGCTTCACTAGTGGTGGCTGAGGTTTGGCGCAAGTACTTAAGCGTTGACGAAACAGAAGCAAACTTCGCTTCTTCTGGCTTTTGCTCGTTTTCAATTTGATTCTCTTCTTCTGACTCATGACTTCGTTTCTTGGTAGTATCAACTTCAGGCAGTTGGGTTGTATCATCCTCCGCTACTGAGCTGGCTTCATCTGGCTCGCGACTCATCACTGCTTCCTTGACCTCTTCATCTTTAATTGGTCCAGAAATGTTGGAAGATTCTTCGGTGACCTCAGCAGGAGCAGCGTTCAGCGAACTCAATGATTCTAAAAAGTCATTGGTGCCATCGAAAACAATTCCATCCTTCAAATCAGAGATGGCATCGAGTCTCAGATTCATTTTTGCCTCTGCTGCTATCTGCTCGGCAGTCATATGCGTTCTTGCCCTAGCCTTTTCTCTTCGAGACTTGGCCAAGGAATCTTCAATATCATCGAAATCTTCTTCTTCTATAGTCAACACCAGTGTCACCATTTCCGTCGCACCTGTAATATTCTGGTCTATATCAACATCAAGGGATCTCTTTTTCGAAGACGCTTTGCTCTTGCTTTTCTTGAACTTGGGCGGTTTTTTGGATTCCTTAGGTTTCGGCTCCTCATCTAAGTCCCCGAAAAGGCCAGAGATAGTCACCACATTCTCTGTAGGGATATCGTGGATAGTGCTTGATTTTTCTTTTGGAAGAGCAATTTTGGAGCCAACCGCTCGGATCTCCTCTGGCTCATCGTCCTGATCCGATTCGCTATTGTACATTAGATTAGAGAAATTACTCCGCGACAGTCCCATTTTCCTCCTCTCACGGTCAATCTTTTCCTGCTTATCCATTTTTACTAGCTTTTCGTTCTCAAACCGGTCTTCATCTTCGTCCAAGATATCCTTATCCTCTAGAGTGAATACCTCTCCGTCTTGGATACTGGCTAGTTGCCTCGCCGAATGCGCGATTTGAATACCTTCCTTTTCCTGGAGCTCGGGCTCTTTCCGAGATGTAGTTACATGAGAACTTTGGCTTGAACTTAGTGTCGTTTTATCATTTGATTTGAGTTCAGATGGCTCGGATTCTAAAGGCCGTAGCCCTAGTGATCTACGTAGCTTGTTTGTCTCTTCAATAGAAAGCGAGGACTTGGTATGGTTTTCATTCTTTGTATCGTCCCTAAATGGAACTCTAGCTTGTTTCTGTTCAGTAATACTACGATCTGAACTTTCAGTTGGAAGTAGCGTGAGCCCCAATTGAGCCCGTAGCTTATTCGTTTCTTCAATAGATAGTCTTATCTCCGTCGCCATCCTAGTGATAGAACTTTTTGTATTTCTCCTTGCTTCAATTTAGATAAATGTACAAGTCTGAAATCCGGGGAAGCGATTTGATGTGGTATGTATCACTAAGTGTAATTGATACTAGGATTTCGTTAGAAAATCGATACGACGATGAATGTGAATAATTTCGATTTCCGAATTTTCTTGTATTTTTGTGTTCTGGTGCAAAGTGAGACTTATGCTTGACTAAGTCTTCTGACTAGAGGTCTGACACGAACGTCATAATTTGAGTGAATTAGTATATTTTGTGAACATGCAATAACATCTGAAGTTTGAGATATCTTTTGTTTATGCAAAGTTCTGATTGCTGCCATACTGAAAGGATCTTGTAATTGAAAGACCCTAGTCTTCTTTGGTTTAATCTGCAAAAATTGGATAGTAGGTAAAATTGTTTCTCCAAATGTTCTTAGACTTTTTATCGACAGAGGGTCTGTGTATTGGCCTTTGAGTTCTTTCGAGTACTTGTTTCAATGACAGAACAGTGTTAACTGATCGGCTCACAATAAGCTTCAGCCCAGAAAAGTCAAAATGGATGTAAAATGGATTTTATTGAAGTATCTTTTCGAGTAGAATCTTTTTGTCATGGATTTGGAGTTTTATCGCAATTTTAGTCGGAATTTCACATTATCTACAAAAGTGTCATTGTTGAACAAATTTTGAAAAATCGGCGAACAAGACGGGAATGTGAGGAACAAGCTGTTTTCGCATTGAAAAGCTAGCATCATTAGAACCCCAAAAGCAATCCTACAATGAATAAACTCATCAAAAACTCTATATTGTCATTGTATAATAAAGAAAAGATGCCCAAGGGCACAAAGAAATAAAGGCTGTAATTGGTGGGCCGGTATCGAATCAACGTCTATTATGAAAACCTGATACTCATTTGCCAAAAATCCGATTGACTTGTGTCAAAAGGCGTCTAGTGGAGAACCACATTGTTACCAATGTAAGCGTCACGTTGAACACAATTAACAAAAGCGCACTCAACATGAATCTAGGAGCAAAGACTTTCCAAACCATGAGATGTCTCCGGAAATGAGCCACGAAGACGAAACTCATAATACTCGTCATAGTTTGATAGGTCATTAATGTAGTTACGTTAGTCACGATCTGTGACAAGATAGTAATTGGCTTGGCTGTTGGTGGAAGTCTCCACAAAGTAATGAGCGGTAATGAGATGCACACAATGAAAAAGGAGCCGAACGTGTTCAACAAAATGTTCAAGTGTGTGAAAGGAAAGACAATCGATTGTGTAGTCAAGAAACCAACGTCCCATTGAATAGATGATAGCGTGGCTTGATGCCCCGTGCTGAAAAAATGCTGATATCCCAAAAGGCCGAATGTAACGGGCGCAATAAGATTTCTTCTCAATTCTAAGATGTCAAAGAGTTCGAGGAGAGACAAAATCTGGACAATTAAGATGCAGATAGAAATAGCTCCAAGTGGTTTTGTTACAATGAGAACAGCAACGGTCACGTTGATCACGAGCAAGAAAAATGAGGAGCCATAAACATTTTCATACCCCAAAATCGTGGCAGCTGGGCGTTCAGATTCCTGTGGAGATTCTGAAGGTTCGGAACCATGACTGGCATCTCCTTCATTAGTCGAAGTTGACAGTCTAGAAAAGTCTATCTTCACACAAAGAGGTCCACGGGTCCAGCTGAAGTTGGCAAGAATCAATGCGATAAAAAGCACAATTCGTGCTATTGCCAATTTAAAAGATTTAATAATCTCCAAGCTGAGCCAATTGCTCACGTACTTTTGTAAGTAATCGTCATTCTCAATGAATTCGAGAGACCAGTAACAGGCGTTCATCAACATCAAGAAAGTCATTCCTGTTTCTATCCACAATGGTGCTGCAGAGTGGTAGCTGGAGGAAAGCTTGTAGAATGACTTGATGATCTTGGGAACAATAAATGCTAATAAAAATAAGAGTAGAACACTCCACCATGTAGTTTTGAATGTTGGAATGCAAATACTTCCTTGCTCTTCACGACACAAATTAATCATCGTGACGATACGAGAAAGAACAATGAAGGTTAAGGAATGGGCAATGCCCAAGATCTTTTGTGCTCTAGGCATGTTTCCAAAGGCAGCTGTGTACAAGCAGCTGAAGCCCACAGTCGATATAAATAACAGGATTAGTTTGTCTTCCCACACAACAAATGAGTTGGACGCAAAAATAAGACAGTGCAGGAACATAAAGAACAATCCCATGAACGAGAAGAAGTTGAGATTGTAGACAAAAAAGTCGCAGATTTGGTGCCAGAGCCACAGAATGCTGAAACGGTCCATGATAGGTGCCCAAAATCCGATGGTGATGCCGGCGGCACATCCAGTCAAGAGACAGGTCTTGAGTGAAACGGCTGGAGGACGAAGAACCACATAAATGGATAAACTTAGGACTAGTCCCAAAAGCGACATTGCAATGAACGAGCCAATGAACTCAAATGAGAGAGTCAGCACCCTTACGGAAGGGATAGATCTAGAATATGTGGTGAGCACAGTCAAGGACAAGATGAGAACGGCAATGCCCAAGCTCATGAGAACTAGATCGAACTTAGCCCATAAGCCTTTACAGTACTCCAAGAACAAACTCTGAAACTCGGCAAACCCTTCAAGTAACGCTGTAGAAGATTCGGAACCATCTTCAAGTGAATTGTAAAGATCAGTCAACTTGGAGTATAGCGACACGACCTCTGGATTACCTTGCACTTCAGTGGACTCGTTTCTATAGCGCATGATCTGTTGTGTTGTGAGATATCCCGCGCGCAATTGTTCCTCGACAGAGCCGAAAGCCTCCTCTATAGGAAATCCTAGGTTGTTGAAAGGAATAGGCAACCCCATCAAGAGGGAAATGGTGGGCACAAGATCGATTTGGTTGACCTGGCGGTAGTTCTTGCCAAAGCTGGAGGTGTCGTAGAAAGAGTCATCTTTGCGACAAAAAGCGGTATTTTTTTGCTTGGAGTACATAAAAAGCGTGCTTTCAAGCTCGTCGGGACTTTCTCCGCCGTGATTTCCCGTTTTGTCCATGCCGTGGTCGCCCATCACTACAAGAAGAGTCTCGTCGTCAATCTCACTGATTATGCGACGGATTACGGAGTCCATTTGGGCAAGTTTGTCCTTCATAGCATGGTGGTTGGGTCCGTATCTGTGACCCGCGTGGTCCACGCCGAGGAAATGGCCAATCAATACATCCCACTGTGTACTGTTCTGAGGATGTAGGAGCGGAAACATGTGCTCGATAACTCCGTTGTCGACGGTATGGAGATCCCACACGTTCAACGACTCGTACGGAAAGTTGAGCGCGGGACAAAGGTACTGGTCGAAGAGCGCCGTCCAGGTGTCGTCGCCCATGAAAGCCACCCTCTTCTCATTTGCATGGAGCTGCAAGAGCCAATTGTCCTCGAGGATGGCGTCTCCATTGAAATTTGAGCCCGCGTCAATGAACGTGGGGAGCGAGCCCGTCGTGAGCCCCTTCAATCGCTGGAGCGTTGTCGTTGGCGGATCAGCCATGAACTTCAACAACACCGCGTTTGCAGGCTCTTCCTGCGCAAGCTCCCAAAGCACGGGGAAATTATTATGGAAATACGGATTGGCCAGATCCACTACATTCAGCCGGCCCTCCGCGGCCTCCGCGGCCCCCTCGACCGGGATCACAAAGTCGAACCGCAACGCATCGATCACCACCACGACCATTTTCGAGAAGCGGGCATCCATACAATTGGAAGCGCCGTTTTCGGCAGCGCACAGCGCGATGTTCGGGAGCACCTGCCTCGAAAGAAGAAACCCCAGCGTGAAAAAATAGACGCCTATGAACTGTAGTACTGCGAGGAACGTGAGCACTACAATGTAGCCCACGAAGCTGGATTTTAGTTTCTGGTGCTTGATTTTTGTGCGGACCTGTAGCTGCTGCTGTAGCAGCGCCTTGCGCACGGGTTCTGCGGGGTGGAGGTCGTCCATTGTGTATTTGTCGGTGTGGTTATTGGTAGTACTTATCGTATAGTGTGTATGCGACTAGAGCCATGTGGAAATGAGAAATAGGAAATGGGAAATGAGAGATGGGAAATAGTGTGCGGGATAATGTGTGGGGGTGCAGAAGTGTGAAGGATTTTGGGTGGATTTTCTGTTTGGTGGTTTGGTTTCTTTCTTTTTCATGATTGTTTTTTTTTTTTTTGGAGTTGACTGGCTTGTCAATTGGTAATGGTGCTTTTGGGTGCAAATTCGTAGTGAGCCCTAGCTGCCTCTGAGACATCAAGTATAGGACTCTGTTTTTCCATTCCATTCTTTTCGTTTCCTTTTGCATTTTCTTTTCTTTTCCTTTCTTTTTTTTGTTTTATGGTACTCATTAGTCCCAAATGGTTGTTGTGTTCATCTAATATACATTTATCTTTTATCCAGAACAGGATCAAACTCTAGTTCAAATCCATCTCCATGTCATTGAGGAAGTCCACCCCGAATGGCTCCTCTTCGCCTTCGTTGGCGGCGTTGTTGTTGCCTTGGTCAAAGTCCATCAATGCGTCCATCTCATCCATCTCTTCGTCGTCCCCTCCATCTGTGAGAAACTGGTTCAAATCCACCATTGGGTCGGCGTCCATATTCTGCGGTGGTTTGCTGGCACCGGAATTTTCCTGTGCGCTTGTGTTGAGAGCCGCTTCGCTCTCATACCCAGACTGTGCGCTTTTGTTGTAATCTTGGTTATATGAGGCCGAGTCATTCTTAAGGAATTCATCGGATTCGTTGCGTGAGCCACTCATCTGGTCACCGTTCCACGTGCTTTCTGGTCGGCTGTCAATACGATCCTCAGAACCGCCCAACAGGAAGCCAAACTCTTCGAAGCCGTTATCGTTGAAGCCACTGTTGGACCTACCCATATTCGAGGGCCTACTCGGTTCTGTCTTTTCTTGCGTCGCAAGGTCTTTCTCAGCTTCACTCTCTTCCTTCATGCCTAAGTACAGATTGATCAGGCGAGGATTATATAGTGGAGGCGCCTGCTCCACTACAACCGCAGGCGCCAATTCCTTTATCGGAATGGAATGCTTGTTGAATCCACTCTGTTGTAATTTACACTTCGCGCCGAGCTTCTTCTCGTACTCCTCGAGAATCGCATTGAAGGACTCCTCTACATTGCCCATCGCCCCAAGCCCCTCGCCAGACGATTGCAACTTCGCTAGCCGCTCTACGGCTTCCCGCTGGGCCCGCATTTTCTCGCTAAACTCCGTCTCTACATTTGGCTCCTCTGTCTTCTGGATGTCTGCCCACTCTTCATCCATAAGCTTGGCCTTCGCGCGCATCAAGCGAATGTCGCCGCTCCACAATTCCTCCGGCTTGAGCGATTTCACGAGCGCTTCAATCTCTTCGTCTGTAGCTTTCTCCTCATATGCTTTCTTGGTGTGCGTAGGGAATACAGCCGGTGGGGCGATATGCGACGTGTGGAACGGCTTCAGGGTCGCGTTTTCCATGTAATCTTGGTTTGTGATGAGCCGCGTCAACGAGTCCGCGCGAAAATTGACTAAGTCTGCTTCGTCGTGGAGAGGAACCTTGTCTTTCTTTCTGGCAGTGTAGGCGGCGCCATCCCTGTGGGGGCCGGCCTCCCTGGGACGGGGTTTCTTTGTCCTGAGAGTGCTCATTGTTTCCTAAACAGGAGGTGTTGAGCGCAATATTGTACGTGGGTCCTGCCGCAACAAAGAAAGATAGTGTTCGTGTGTTTGTTGTAGATAGTCGTTCCTGCAGGAGCGCTGGTAAGACAGTCCGTAGTAGCTATCGATAATTTGGAGAATGTAGCAATTCTTTTTTTTTTAGCTTGATTTTTCTTTCGGTTGTTGCTTTCAATTTTGAAAAGTCGATGGCTGGTCGATTTTTGGATTCGAGACATCTCGTATGACTGTGATATGGGATGTGTCAAAAACACTATCTAAGCAGATGTGTCTTTGGTTTTTTTAGCAGGATCGAGTAGAATTAATTTAAGATACAATTCAGTTCCTTCTATGGATCAGTTTTTCGTATCCTAGTCAACGAGTTCGCTGGCGCCTTGGCCCCTCTTGCGTATGATATCTATTTCTATATCTATAATATGAATTAAAAGTTGTTGATGAAAGTGTCTGTAGCACCTAAAATAAAAAGCACAATGATAATGTACAGTAAATAACAGTGGTGATGGGCAGCTGTGGCCTCTAATGCGTCCGTGTCAACGGTATTATAGGTCGAACCGGCCATTGACAAACTCTTCGCTCTCCATGTTGTGCTCGAGGTCAATGTCCATTTCATCCTCTTCGTCAATCTGGTCCTCGATAACCTCGTCATCTGGCGGAAGATTTGGATTGCCCGGAATGAAAGACTCGGAGGTTCGATACTGATTATGGCGGTGAGACTTTCCGAAGTGATCGTCAATGGCAGAGGCATCGACATATGTGAATCCCTTGAAGTTGGCTTGGATACCTGGTGACAAAGGAGTCGATCCCATATCCATCTTGTTCTTGAGCACCGAAGTCGACTCATTGGTGAATTCTGGATCGAAGTTCGATGTGTCCGTCTCCGACAGCAAGTGTGGTTTGAAAGGTGGTGGAATGTTTTTGCTCTTCAACAAGTTCCAGTCAATGTCCTGGAAGAATGGATGCTCCTTCAACTCGCGGGCATCGTTAAGTGCTCCCAAACGATGCTTGGGGTTTCTGTTCAAAAGGCCCTTGACAAATGACCGACCCTCTTGAGACAAAACCTCTTTGGGGAATCTAACTTTACCGAAGGCAATGTTCTTGTACATCTGTTGCGTGTTGTCGGCATAGAATGGAGACCAGCCACAACACATCTCGAAAATTAAAACACCCAAAGACCAGAAGTCAACCATCTTGGTGTATCCAGATTCGTCGAGCAAAACTTCAGGAGCCAAGTATTCGGTAGTACCGCAGAATGTGTTTGTAGTTCCATCGTTGTTGAGGTTTGCCTTGGATAATCCGAAATCACACAATGCTATGTGTCCATTTGCATCCAAAAGAATATTTTCAGGCTTCAAGTCACGATAGACAATGTCGTTGTCGTGCAAATGCTCCAATGCAAGAACCAATTCGGCGATGTAGAACTTTGCACGGTCTTCACTGAACCTGCCCTCTTTCTGCAAGTGCCAGAACAATTCACCTCCAGACATGTAGTCAGTAACTAAATAGAGGTCGGTTGGTGTCTGAAACGAGAACTTGAGGCCAACAATGAATGGAGAGGCAGCTGCCGAAGTACGGACCAAGATATTACGCTCACCGATAGTGTGAGCTATTTCCTTCTTCTTGACGATCAATTTCTTGGATAAAATCTTCATGGCGTAAATACGGCTATTGTCTTGGTTTCTCACTTGGTAGACACGGCCAAAAGTACCTTTACCTAACAAACGCAAAACCTCAAAGTCGTCCGGTCCGTACAGCTTCTTGGAGTCGTAGTATGTAAACTCCCATTTGATCTGCAAAGCACCGGTGACTCTTTCGCCGACAATACGGGCATGCAACGGGAACCATGTAGCATCGCTTGAAACGCTTGAAGCAGAGGATTCAGTGTTTGGAGAGATTCTAACCTGACCTAAGAATGCGTCATCCTTGGCGGCGTCATAGACAGAAATCTCCAACTCAGACTTGGTTCCAACAACATCAAAAACGGCTTCGTGGTTCCATACTTGGTCGGAGGAGCCGCCAGAAACGTTGAAATGAGACGCTTGTCTCTGGTACAAAGCAGGCCTCTTGTCCTTAGGTTGGGTCATGGGCAAGCCTCTCTTAGGCATGGGTGACTTGGTAGGGGCAGAATTGTTGACGTACTCAGAGCTTTCGAACGTAGAAACGATATAGGGCTGAGAGAACTCACTCACGAGCAAGTCGCGGGCACCCATGATGCTCACGCGCAACTTACCCTTGGGTTGCGAAGACGTCTTGGAATCTTGAGCATGGCCAGATTCATCGGTGGTAATGATGACTGGCTGTGTGGACGAGCCAGAGGACGTTGACGACGACACTCCCTTAGCAACACCCAGCTCATACTCAGACTTCAAAGCAGCCGCCTTTTCAACCTCGGCACCGGTCATGGTACCATAATGGTGTTGTTGCTGAAGAAGGTGGTGCTGTTGCTCCTGAGCAGCGGAGACGTTGGCGCCGAAATGGGACTGCTGGGGGTCATTGGAGTAGTAGGGCAGTAAGTCGCTCAAAAACGCACCGGGCTTCTGGCCCTGGCTACTGTTCTGTTCGGCCAGAAGCGTGGTGGTTCCATAGGCCAACGATTGGCTGGACACGGCCGTGGTGGGTGTCGATGCGAGGTTCTTGGGCAAGAACTTCGACGACCCGTGGGGCTCATTGGGCGCATGGTGCAACACCTGGGGCAGCGGCGGAGCCAGGTCGTCGGAGTAATTGGGAGGCGTGGCCTCGCGTTTGGAAAACGGACCGAAGCCCAAGATTGTTTTCGCAAAGTCGCTCATGTTAGGATATGTGGAGAAGGGTTGCGATTATGAATAGACAGAGGTGGGAGACAAGGGTAATGGTGACAGCCACTGATAAAGAACAAGTGCACTGATGATTTAGTGATGGGAAAGCCGAAAGAAAGAAAGAAAGAAAGAAAACGATTTCTTTTTTCTCCAGATTGGATATTGTTTCTAGAGGTCCGATTTACAGAGGGTTCTACGCAAACGGATCGAGCCAGGCCGAATCAGATAAGAGCCAGCGACAGCCGAAAGGGACACCGATGATTGGATGGAGGTGAGGAGGAACGCGTGCGAGAAAAACACAGGGTCTCAGGCCGCAATTGGGAAGAACACTCGGATCAGGTGCTGGCAGTCAATACGAAGGAAAGGAACGGCGAAAAGGCCCGAACAAGAAGACTTCGGAGGAGCAAATCCCTATGTGGAAGGAATTACGAGCACGGGATCGGAGCTGGGCACGGAATTGGTATTATTTCCTCAGTGCGTGGACGTATTTGTGTATCTAGCAGAAGAAGAGATGCGGTGGTGGTGGGGGGGTCCAGGTTAGGCGAGAAAAAATTAGTATCGGTGTGCATCAAGATAAGCTCGGCGCTAGATGTAGGCAGTAGCCATTTAGGCAAATGAGCGGAATTGCAGAGGAGCGAGGAAATTTTTTTATTTCTTTTTTTAACTTTACATTATGGTGATGGTGGGAAATTTTGGGGTGCGTTTGGGTGCGGAAGCTTGGCTATTTATGTTTTTTTTGCTACGGTGGGGGCACCTGGTTGTCATGGATCGATGGTGTGGTAGTGGCTCTAGAAGCTAATTACTGGTAATTATGAGCAAGGATGGGAGTAGGTATAGAGGGAGGTGGGAAATTGTATATGGGGCTATGATTGGATGGTTTGTGGTGGGATTGTGGATGGGTTATTTGTTGTGTGTTTTTGTGTTTTTTTCTTTTTTTCTTTTTTAGTATGTTTTGTGTGTTTTGTCTGTGGGATTGATGGTTCTGCAGTGATGGGTAATTTAGGGTATACTGGTATACTTATTAGACAGGCATCACTCAGTATTGCCAATGTATGGTAGGGTGATGCGACTTGTAAGTGTTGAAACTTTATGAATTATGAAGCATTAGTGATTGATATTCTTATTACTATTTCATTGGTATCTTGGTTGTCAATATCTAGATACTACCTATATGGATTCACCGAGGGCAACATTGAATATTGGTAATGTTCATATTGCAAAGCAGTGATGTGTGTTTCGTATTGAAATAATGAAGTTTTGTGCCCTTGCCTTCAGTATGTGAACACTAGTACAGTATCAGACTCAGTGCTGCCCATACTTGTCAAGTGAAAAGCAGTTCAAAATTGCGCGGATAAACTAATTCAATTTTCTATTGTCTTCTGTGTTTATTTCCAAACGATTCCAACTCCCTCTCGTTATTGTTGGTTCTACTACATTGATAAAACACAGTGCTGCCAACATGTCTTTGAGTCTGAAACAACTTGGATCGTCCGGAGATGAATCAATGGGTCGTTCATTCAGCTTCCGCATTTTCTTCATTTAAACGTCAACTCTGTTTCCCTTCATCAGTAGACTAACACCACTTTACTGCATCATCCTCGAGTTTCCAATTTGAAGTGAACTCAAATACAAATGATATAATGCTCTTTTCTGTGTCTCTTTGACTCTTCATCATCAATTCTTCTCTCCCTCCATTCTTGCACTCACTCTCCATGTTTAGCCTTATGAGTACCACCAAAAGCGAGGACAAATACGAACAATATTTCTCTGAAATACTCTCATTTATTACCAGCTTTAATTATCTGTTTAAAAAATTCCCCAGATCAATTCATTTCCCCATTAATTTCACCAAGACCTGGTCCGAACCACATTCACGCAGAACCGACCCAAAACCATCGATCCAAAACCGCAAATCCAATACATCGATCCCCGCCCCTAATTTCACAATAGATATAATTCTCTTCTCGCTATTTAATCAACTGAACTTTCTTGTATTCACCGTTAATTATTCGCGTCACGTGACTGGCCTGAAAAAATCACCACTCACCTTGCATCAACCTCCCTCCAACAACTCAAACCCTCTGGCGACACCCCATGAACTTCCTCAGATCGTTTCCGTGCGTGCCATTGGCCGCCCCCACCACATCCGCCCAGACAGGACTCCGAACCCTCTCCAGTTCGGCCGTTGTCTGTGGCAGAGACAAGTACTTCAAGATCTCCAAGTACGCCAGACCCATAGACACCACTGTTTACCAGGCCGGTGACGATGTGCCCAGACAGACCATCCCCGCCGATGGCCACAAGTACCCAAAATATGCATATGAGCCCATGTTCTTCAAGAGACAAAACAGAGGGTTGTATGCGGGATTGCAAAGAAGAGCATCCAACTTGTGCTCTGAGAGCGGCAACAAAACGAAAAGCTTCCACTTGCCCAACGTGGTGAAGGCCAAGTTGTGGTCGGAAACATTGAACAAGCTTGTGTGCACCCGTGTGTCCACCACGCTTTTGCGTAACGTGGACAGAGAGGGCGGCATTGATAACTATCTTTTGAAGGAGAAGCCGGCCCGCGTCAAGACCATCGGTATCAAGGGCTGGCAATTGAAATACGATATCTTGAAGCAGAAGGAGCTCAACGAGCGTTCTCAAGGCAGCGACGTGCCCATCTATCACATCCTGGAGTCTGGCAAGAAGATCACTGCCACCAAGGAGAAGCTTTTGGAGCTTTTGTTCCCATACGTATACAGAGAGAATTATGAACCAATTTCGCAGAAGAGCTACCTTCGAGACCACTCCTGGTTGACCATGGAGGAGTTGGTGGTTAAGTTGGAGGAGCGCGGATTCGACTTCTCGGAAATCACAGTCTAGCATTGACCGTTTGTCGGTGATTGTCTTGTATATATAATGAACACGCATATGGAGAACGACGTGCGAAGGTTGTTTATTCCTTAGGGGTACCTTCATTGAGAATAATAGGAGGTGTTCGGTGTTGTGAGGCGATAATTGCACTCACGTAATTACAGAGCAGTTTGGTGAATTCATACTTTTCATATTTGTTCTGTCTGTAGAAAAGAGGATTGTAAGGTCTATTCTGGTGTTATTAGGGAATTGGTAGCGGACACTCATTATCTGGAAGTATTGAGGTTTCCTCGAGCCCAGTTTTTAACTCCAGTGAAGAATTAGCAAATTTATTGATGTTTGGTGTTGTTTAGAGTTTTTTCTATGTTTTGTTGTCTACGAGGTTACCTTGGGTGGAAGGATAAGATTTATCAGATAAGCTCTTGAAAGTTGAAATTCTGAGTGTATCAGATATACCCGTTGATTAGAAACCCAAAATTGCCTCATTTCATAGTGCACGCTTGATGAACTTATATCTATGTAGGTTTTATGCGCAATCATAATTTCGAAATATTAAAGTAGTTACAATCGGTTTTGGTGGCATAGACAGTACATCAATTGGAGTAGAGTTGATAAGCATTAATCAGGTTCACCCGTTCACTCAAAATCAAAGTAGATCTCTCTCTAAATAATACTCTTACTCAAATTCACTCTTCCAGTTCTAACCGCTGCTTAATTACTCTTGATCGATACACTCGTCTACTTTCTAGGATAAGCTTGTTAACCATCACTCATAAATACCACCATCAATCAACTTCACCTTTTTCTCTAAAATCATTTTTGAAACTCTTGAGCAAATTCACCTGTACTGTGAGCAAATTCACTTTCAATCAACCAGATTCTCCTCACTCTATCGTATACTTCACTCAGTCACATTCACCAACCACTTACTCTCAATTGAATCTCAACTACTCTCAAATAAATCTCATACTTTCAGGCAATAATCAATGAATTATCAGATTCGCCAACAATGCACCACCACGTATAAATCCCCTCAAGAATCAAGTAATTCCAACTCATGTATCTCTCTCTGTATCTCTCTTTCTCGCCTGTAATCAATTTGCAGCCAATATCACTTTAACAAGAGAACAGTCACTGGCGCCACGTGATGGTTCGTTTCCTGCACACCGCACCACTTTCTCACTGCTGCCCCATAGTTAAGCTCCCATATAGGCGGCACGTGACCCCGGCCACTCCAGTACACCGTCCGACACCGCGCGGCCCTCTGCAGGCCCCTACCACCACACAAAAATTTTCTTCATCTCGCTTTTCTCTCTTACTTGTATTATCGTAAAAATGGCTAGAACTGGTATGTGACCGCCACCGTCAGACCGCAGAGGAGCAAATAGACCAGAGATCCGGATTATCACTTTCCCCAATATAATGTGCCTTTTCAAGCAGGCCTTTTCTTGACTTTTGATGAAGATCCATCGAGAAACCCATTTCCACTGATTCCCCAGAATTACATAGAGAAAAGTCTGCATTGTCGATGAGATGGCTCGAGATGACTTAAGCCCGTCGAAGAGTGGTGGAAGAGTTTGTCCAATCATCGCTTTTTATGCTTTTTCACTGTGACTTGTATCCACCCCATCGAAACAGTCTATCTCATTCAATAATCAGCTACATCGTGAAAACTCTCCACAAATGTGATACTTTTCATGCATTTGCAACACCGATGCATCCCTTGGAATCATTCTTTTGCCCGCTTATCCTCTCTCGCCCTCCATAGCTCCTCTCCCTTATTATTGATATACGTATATACTAACATTCAGGTATCGCTGTCGGATTGAACAAGGGTCACAAAACCACCGCCAAGGAGGTCGCCCCAAGACGTGTCAACCTCAAGGGCCGTGTCTCCAAGAGAGGTGCTTTCGTTAAGAGCATCGTCTCTGAGGTCTCCGGTTTGGCTCCATACGAGAGAAGATTGATCGAGTTGATCAGAAACGCCGGTGAGAAGAGAGCCAAGAAGTTGGCCAAGAAGAGATTGGGTACCCACAAGAGAGCTTTGAAGAAGGTTGAGGAGATCAACACCATCATTGCTGAGTCCAGAAGACACTAAGTCACCCATCATTTTCATATAGTAATGCTAATGCGTTTTGAGGAAACTGTTGATGTATGTTGTTTTGTAAAGAAAGTTAATAATATAAAGCTCTAGAGCTCTTTTTCAATTTACTACGTCATGAGATCTGTCTCACACTTCAAGATCGCTTTTCCTTTTGAAATTTATCCCCCATCGTGAAAAACACCCGTGCATCTCACGCTACACAAAACCAATTATTTCACTCCCTCTCCACACACCCACAGTATCATGTTCAGAATCGCTGCTGCTGTCTCGAGGTCGCTTCCTAGCCTTCGTGTTTCGGCCAAGCCTCTCGCTGTGTGCAACTCTGTGTTTGCCTCCACCACTCAGCTCTTGAGCCCAATCAGAACCTTCAAAACCAAATCTGCCGTCAAGAAAATGTGTCCTGACTGCTACTTGGTCAAGAGAAAGGGCAGAGTGTTTGTTTACTGCAAGTCCAACGGTAAGCACAAGCAAAGACAGGGTTAAGCGGTGCTTTTCAGTTTCATAGTATATAGTTCGAGGGACACTCTGTGTTCTAATGTAAAGTAATGTCAGGGCAATTGTAGTGCGGAATTTTCCGTTCGAGTTTAAAGTTTTCTTCGCTATGGTGGTTATTGTAATTTTTATTCCTTTCCTTTCGTTTTCATTTCAATGCTATCTTTTGATGGGGCCTCCTGACTTGACAGTCCTATTGGCGGCCATGGTACCGTTGAGATTCAATCTGTTGAGTCTTTCCCTTGCAGAAGATGCGTCTTCGTTCTGCAACCGGTTGCTTGTAGACTCATATCCTTGTCTGTTGGTTTCTTGCTCTTGTTGTTGCTGCTGCTGTTGTTGTTGTTGGAGCAGAAGCTGTTCATCCTGGTACCGCCGGAGAGACACACTCGAGGCAGAACTTGTGTGCAACGCTTCTTGCCAAAGCCTGTGGATCAACTGCAGCTTGTACTGCTCTTGACTTTCAGTGGTTTCATTTTTCGTCTTCTTTTTCGCTGGATCCTTCTTCTGTGAGCTGCCCTCTCCTTCTTCACCACGGTGCTTCAAGTACTGATCTATCCGGCCCAAGCTAGCCGCCACGGGGTTCAGATGACGCCGCACGTTGACATATTCTCGATTGAGTCGTTCAAATTCGGTTCGAGATTGTATGGAGTTTTGATGCACGTTTTGTATGATGTTAATGAAGTTGTTGAAATTGCTGGCCTGCTCGTTTTGGAACGGGGAGCTCGTTTCACCTTTCGAGTTGAGCAAATCGTGGCTTGCGCTGGACCCGTGTCTTGATAGATGCATATCGCGGACATTGGCGCTGCTCATGTTGTGGGCGAACATGAGTTTGTTCAACGAAAGATTCGAGAAGTTGGATAGTCTCGAAGGGTCCAAATTGGATGACACATCCATCAAAGAATTCTCACGTTGCAACCAAAGTTTTTGCTGGGTTCTTGTTTCAGGCCCAGAATTGGAAGGGCCATTGTTGCTTTCCAAATAGCCAGCGAAGTTCTTGTTAGACAATTGTTTCTGTAAACTCTTTTCGCTAGCTGGCCGTTGCAGTTTGTGATTGGAGAATTGCAGATCTGTACGTTGAAGATTTCCGAAAATAGTTTGGTTATTGTGATACGAGTTTTTGGCCGCATTGGTTTTAGTGACCACTGGTTCACTCTCCACGTCCCGTGCTTGGCCAGTTTTGAATACAATGCCTCCCCCGGATCGGTCCAGAGCTTTGCTGCTTGCGCTATTGTTCTCTGTAAATGCTGCATAGTCCATGGGCTCTGATGATGGATTAATCTTCCTAGTCATGCCAGTAGATTGAGACAAAAGGAACGAGCCTCCATACATATTGCGAGAGGTCAAATCCTCCGAGGAACTGTCTGTGTTCTTGTAGTCGTTTAGCAGCGGCTCATTTTTGGGCGACAGTTGGAGCTGGTAGGGGGTTGCGGAAGAGCGGCCATCACTACTGACAACATCTGCTACACCTTCAGAGGAGATATTAGGGCGAACATCCGGTCTCTCAAGTCTTGGTCTGGGCTGCTCCGATGCCAGGTCTTCGCCCTCTTCTGAATCATCGCTGACATCCTCATATGCTTCATCGGGGTACTCCTCATTTAATTTAAGGATTGCCTTTCCACGTTTGGCGCTCGACTTTAACCCGCCAAGCTGAGCGTTGATTCCCTTGAGGGACGTGTTGGATTTGTTCGACTTTATGGAGTTCTCGGACTTGTTACGTGACAACGTGCCAATACCCTTCTGAGATGTGTTCAGCACCGTCTTTCGAAGAGCATAGTGCTTAGCCGAGTCCCTCAGAATGGTCTTCGTCAACGGATGCATCCCGCCAGAGCCGCGATTGAGCGACCCGTTCAGCAACGTCTTTGTGAGCGGCTGCAACGAATTGACGGCTCTGTTCATCGTGCCCTTGGACGCCGACTTCGCCGGATGTAGCGACGTCAACTTGGTATACGATTTATTACTACGTTTCATGTTCGGATGTCCCGGCCGCAGAATGAGATCTGTGGACTTGGACCTACTCAAGGTGCCTAGCGGTCTACTGCTAGATGATGTACTGAGTGCCAAGCTCACTCTGCTATTGGACTGCGAGCGACCATGTTGCTGCGGCCGCTTCGAGGGCTGCCGCTTGGCCTTCGCCGCGGTGCTGGAATTGTGTGACGTTGTGCGCTCCAACGGAGGCTCCGGCGCCTGCTTCTGTTTGGGCAGCAGTTGCGTTCCAGACGAAATACTGCGCACGTCGTCCGTGCTCATGCTTTTTGGGTCCGCGGTTCTGAGCTCTGGCTGCGAGCTGGCGTCTGATTGGTCGTCCGACTCGCCGCCCTGTGTTTCTGGGCCAGCGTCGGAGTTTGCCATGGGGTTGGGGGTGGAGGCTTCATGGTCTTCCAGAAAAGGCATATCCTGAGATATCAATGCGGAGGGAAAATGCTGGAGACGACTTTTCTTGGGTGGATTTCGCCTATTTATATGTTTTAGTGCCTGTTGGTGGCGTTGGCGGAGGTAATAATGTGGGGTGAAGTTACTGTGGAGTGTACTATAAGAGGTTCCGGTTGTCATCGTGTATAGAGGCCTGGGACAAGGAAGTATTACCGAGAAGGGAGGTGAGAGACAGGAAAGGCTTTGATAGGAAGTGAGAGGAAAGGATATGGGAGTTTGTGAGAAGAAAAAGGAAATTGGTTTTGTTTCTCTCTTTTTTTTTTTGCATTTGTTCTTTTTACTTTGGCTCTCGCCGTTGTTGCCTAGCCTAGGGAGATAAGATGTAAGGTCCTACAGTAGATGCTCTGGAAAGATCTGGTCTATGGATTATTTGCTTTTCTAATTTTTTTCGTGTTTTTCGTTTTTGATGTGTACAGTTCAATTGGTCGTGGCGGAGGGAATCTCTGGGACACGGAACCGAAGCTGCTGGCCATCATTGTAGACCCTTTGCAACGTATGTTCAAAGTCGCCTGCAGCCTGAAGTTCGAGATACTTCTCAAAGAGAAGAAGCGCCGTGTGTGCGTCCTCAATTGAGTCGTGATTGTTTGTTTGGACGGACCTTCCTAGAACACAGAAAGCTAGGAATTTCAAACTCAACTTCCGGCGGTACTCGGGAAGATAGTAGAATTCGGCGGTATCGCGGATTTGGCTTCTTGGAACCTGCAAGTTGATGCAGCGGAAGTCGCTCTTGAGGCCGTGTCCCACGAAGACGCACCCCATATTCGATAGAAGCCAAAGTCGCCTGTACGCCGTTTGCAACGTCACCAATGTCTTCTTGGATCTCGAGGGATCCAAATCGCCCTCTTCGATACCCGAAAATGTCGTCAAATAGTCATGGATCGGCTTCGTATGAACAATGTAGTCATCAATGAATGCCACTCCATTCTTGGGACCTGGATCTCCTCTCAAAGCCGAAATCCTCGCAAGTGAGAGCAATGCTGGTCTCACAACGGTCTTGGCACCTGTAAAGTTCAATTCCATGATAGCAGCCTTCATGCAGACAAACTCTGCGTCGATGGCTACAAGTGAACCAAATTTGGGTGCCTCTTCCTGTGTCAAGAGCTCATATTCTTTCTTGAATCCCTCTCTTATTCCACATGCAAAATGGTCTTTGAACAAAATCAGGTCGTTGAGACCCTGCATTTTCGAAAACATATGTCTGTCGAAGTATGAAAATCCTTGGTTGCGAGGATCATCAACATTGACATACACTAAAACAAGAGGTTTTTTCCATGCATGAGACAAATCGAATACCTCCTTTTCTGGCAAAGGCATTACTAGGAAATCGTTGAACAAGAACCATTGGTCATTTCCATGCGCTGGTGATTTGACTTTTGCAAATGATATGAGGTTGTGCTGACCACTGGAAGTTGGAGATCCGACGAGGACTTCACATACAAAACCTTGCAATTCATACTTGAAAGCTTGTTGATTGATGTGAGTTACAACTGGCTTGAATGTCACACCGTTATCTGCTGTCTTGACCGTATAAAATTCAGGTACGAGCCAATTTTTATACCCCTTGATCATATCAACTTCTTGATCAGAGAAGGGAAGATTAATCAGCAATAGAGGGCCAACACTCAAAAGGCTTTGTTTGACTTCAACGGGAAATGGATTGGATGGAGATGCTTGAATGACTCGCTGTTGATTCAAGGAGTAATTCAAGTACGTCAACAAATTGTTATTTTTCTTGAGTCCACTGATATTGGCAAAGCGAGTATTTCCGGAGTTTGATTGGTTCCCTGATTTGTTAAGTATGTAGCGAGGAGGGGTCACTAAGTCGAGTGTAGCTTGATTACCAACTTGTGTGTTAAGAAGCTCTTTCGATTGAGAGGTGAATTCGAGTTTGTAATGAGTGGCAGTAAGATCTTGTACATTGATCCCGAATTGATTCGAATAATCGTTTACCACGGACTCGACAAGAAATTTGTTAAATGTGATGAGAAGATGCTGAAGTTTGTGTGCGTCCAAGCTTTTTCCGTCATCTGTGTTTAGGAGATCGTAGGTCTTCGCAATACTGCTTTCATTGAGAACAGAGGAAAAGTTAGAGACACTGACATTTCTGGAGCCTGCATTGTGCATCATATCAAGAAGATACGCAAGTTCGTTCAACACAGATGATCCATGTGTATTTTCTTTTGAAATTATTGTAGATTCGTCATTCGGGAGATACTCACGGAGCAAAGAATTCGTGACTGTGTTGTAAAAGATTGGTGTAAACCTGTACACTTGTAGAAGCGAGTTGACATAAGAGTTATCCAAATGATTTTCGAGGCCTGCTATGGCTCCATTGGTTTTGTTGTAGTAGTCAAAATCAAAGTCGTCCACACCAAATCTAGAATATCTTATTTCGAGTCTTTCACAACAGGGCGGAGGCTTATAAGATGTTGAGCTTTTGTACTGGAAGACGGAGTCTTCAGGCTTATCGAGATCTTCATCCATCGTTCCATTTCCGTTATCATTATCATGTTCTTGCAAATCCTGGTAAGGGCCTTCGACACGATGGCTGTAATCAGATTCACCCCTGAGAGAAGGCACTGGAGAGGATGTCATTTCCCTTTCACTGATAAATTTCGGTATTTTCGTAAGATTTGCGGGCTTTCTTCCTGATTTAAAGCGTTGATTGACCTGCAATGATTCATATTCAGGGACAATGTATCTCGGCCCGAGCTTGTTCTTGTCATATGGTTGGGGCGCAGGCAAAGTTCGTCCGTTAGTTTTCGGGGGCACCTGCTCCGGGAAATTCTTTCGAGGAACCTTCGCCGATTCCTTAGTAAATATCATGTCGGCAGGAAATTTAGAAGCAAGGTACTCTTTGTAAAAGGGCAAGCCAATAGCATTGAGGGGCATTTTATCATCTAAAGTGACCTTTTCAGAAGAGGAAATTGGTTCGTCTACGACAGTGGGTCTATCGAGAGCGGTGCCGTAATTGACGAAGCTGTGATTTGGAGTAGAGTTAACTGACCAGATATGCATAGTCTTGTGATCATCACTAAAGCACAAATACTCTCCGCTTTCACTGACTTCTAGGTTCGAAAGATATGAGCTTGTTTGAGCTGATATCGAATTCATGTCCATTGAGTTTGTCAAATCAGCTTGGTACAAATTGACATGTAGCTGATCAAACATATTGAGAAATTGAATCTGGCCCGAAGTAGATGCGGCCACAAGAACGTTCGGTAGCTTAGGATGGAACCGAACGAAGCTAGCGCCCGCTGGAAACGGAAGTGGAGAAAGTGCTCGCATCATGCGCAAGTCATAGAGATTGATCAATGGGTCAGCAACATACTCTAGGGGCCCCGACATACCGAACCGTTTGGAACGTGCCGAGTAGCCGCATGTAGCGACATAATTCCCCTTGACATCGATGTCAGACAACAAGCCATTGTTGCTCAGGAAGATCTTTACTGAGCTGTTCGAGTTTGGATCAAAGACCTCCAACGCACCTGACGAGCGGCCTAAAGTCAATAACTTGGACGAATAATTGATGAACGAGAGGCCGCCGTCATGGGCGAAAGACAGGTATGTTGTCGGTCTGTTCAAGTCCACCTTGAACAACGAATTGTTACCTCCGACAATCAAGTCATTTGAGGTTGAATGAGCCAAGGTCATGCATGTGATGGCCTCGAAAGGATTGCGGCTATTCTCAGGTGCATCTTTGAATGATTTATCGGTGATGATAGCGTGGGAAGGGCCACGCCGCGAGTTGAAACTGATGGAGGTGTTCAGAAGCGACAAAACACCGCGCTGGTGGTTCGCTAGCTTGATGATGGGGTTTCGGAGGTTCAGACCGCGGAAGCGCGTATATCGATACAACGAAAGATGGTGTGATGACAGATACGAGGAGGCATCTTCTATAGATGGCGTAAACGACGAAGTGTAACCCAAGGAGTCTCCGCACCAGACTAGAGACGACACTGTGTCGAATTGGAGCGCGGTGATTTGGGGTGCGTCGTACTTGGCCGACGAAGCTGTGCCGGCTGTGGCGGGGATACGAGATACCTGGGCGTTAATGTGTGTTCATTGGGTTTAGAGACGAAGAGATCGAATTGAGGGCTGGGGGGTCGTGATATATATATACGAAAGTGCGGTTGTGAGCCCGAGAACACGGTGCATGTGATTTTATTCAATGTTGGCGACATTACATACCTCTGTCCACCCATCCATGATATGGCAGTGGGTTGTACTGTTCAGATGGTGGTTGAGGTGAGACATGAGTAGTAAAGATGGGAGGGAACAAACGGGGATAAATTGAGGAGATAAGGGCGAGAAATGATTTTCTCTCCTTTTGGTTTTTCAAAAAAAAATTGTCTTGATTTTTATTTCAACTCTTGCAAAGTTGTCACGGTGTTATAGGCTCACTTACTTAAGTGTATATACATAGACAGTGATACACATTAATACACAGTGATAGACGATACACAACCAAAGTACCGACCGCGATGTGACAAAAACTTACAAAAAAAATTGGTCTCGAGAAAGCAAAGATCCAAAATTCAAACCCGGCCAACGCGCAATTGGCCGTCGTCACCCAGCCAAGAGCCATCGGCATTGCCGTTGCTAGACGTGACTGGTCACCCAGCTCCCACGAGTCACATTTGGGGTGATGCGCAGAAAAGACAAAGCACAGCAATAAAATGGCACGATACTATTGGTCCGTTGGCGGCTTCACATTTCTCTTGAAAAAGTGTATTTCGTTGTGTTACTGTATCTGATGTGACTAGGATATTATGCTCTACACTAGAGACATGGCCCACATGGATCATCTAACAATAGACCAACAACAAACGGGATGAGAATCTGTAAATGGAATAGAACAATGGGGATGGGAAATCATGAACCGCGCACGACCCACGAAAAGTATATAAACGGCACCAAAAATCCACCTTCCAATCTTTTTTTTATCCCTTTCCAACCCCAGCATCTACCCATTCCCAATTGGCAATGCTGCGAAATCCTCCCATACTATCGGATACAGCCTGCAGCCTGCGACAGAATAAACCTGGCAGCGTGCGCTGTCTGCAGTCCCGCGCACCCCATCCGGCCCATGTGCACAGGCCCACACTCGTGGCTCCTCCACGGTGCCACTATTGATATAAACTAGCAATCGCGGCCCGGGTGTTTTGTTATTTTTTGGTACTACTTTTCTTCCTCCACCCAAAAGGAAGAAATACACTCCATACAATTACACCAAAAGCTTCCACAGTCTAGTCCATCGTGAACAGACACCCGATCTTCTATAGTCACTCCACTCCATCAAACAATATGTTGAAAGCACTCACCTTCGGCTGGTTCAAGGGCAACCAGACCCAGCAAAAGCCTGCTGGAGACATTCCCAGATCGTTCACCATTCCCGGCAGAACGGAGTCGCAATCGGTCATTGTGTCGATGAAGGAGGGCGACGAGTTCGTGGACATCCACTACAAACAACTTTCGTATGCCGAGGCTGCGTCGTTGGCCAGAAACAAGAAGCAGACCGCGTTCCGCACGGCCGCCGCCATGCCCCGTGCTGAGCGTCTCTGCGAGAACCAGTACGAGGTGTTGCTTGACTGCCCTGAGGACGAGCTGCTTGTCCCTCCCGAGGCATTCAAGACCAACAACTACTTCTTGAAGAACAAGGTCTACAAGGAGGCCGACCGCACGCGTAAGAGAAGAAAGTCGCTGAACAAGAGAAGCTGATGCGGCCAATCTTTACATATTTTTTGTTCTCTGTGGCGTCTCTGAGCGGAACCGATGTTCTGACTCACTGATACCACTCGGCTGGTTGGCGAGGTGCGCTGGCAGCCCCATTCTCTACGTCGCCTAACAAAACAGATAAAAATGATATTTATTACATATACTTCAATTCAAAAAAAAACTAACGCTGACATTTTGCTCCCTGTCTGCTGGCTGTCTGTCAACGTGCCCTTATCTTATCAGTGTGGGGTTGGGCGCGATTAGATAAGAGTAAACACCATATATACACAACTGAGACACGGCTAAATTTAGTGACTCATAAAAGCGACTCGAGGATTCTTCGATTTGGGGAATTAATCTTTATTAAGAAAAGATGCAAGGCTGCAATCTTTCTATCTTTGTTCTTTCGGGGTTCTTCGATTCCTCATCGTTCTCTAGCTCTGATTGGTCAAAATACATTGGGAACAAAAGCATTTGCAAATGAATGCGTATCCTAATAAAAGTTTAGGTTCTGGCATCTAGATTATTTGTTTGATTTAGAATTGAGGTTGTAGCTGTTGTTTTGTTGGGAATCTACTATACCTGACGTTGATCTAGGCCCAGAAAGAACTAAGTCGAGAATCAGGCAATTTTGATCATTGAATTGAAGAATAACTATTTTTTCAATTTTTGCTAATGAATTTACAAATTTATAATTGAGGGAAAATAGTTTGACTACATAAGGGTATTTGGGCAATGAACTGCTGTCGAACGATATCCATCCTCCTGAAATTGTGGGCATTTTAATTTATAGACTTCAACAAGAGGTTTTGCTCAAAACTTCATATTTCATCTTTCAATGACTCAATTTCGATGCGTTGTCAAAGTGGCTATTTTGCCCAAGTTTTCCATTGAGACAAGACAATGACAATGAATCTTTGAATGTGTGGTGAGATATTCTCACAAAATATTCAAAGTTTTGTTGTTCAGATCTTCAGATCTTCGTTGGTTCATGAAGCAAACACTACAGCTTGGAGTGAATACAATTCATATACAGAATAGACGAAACTACATACTTCAAAGCGCTTCAAGATTAGCACCAAGATAAAAGGTATATCGAATTCATTCATAAGAATAATACTCTAGATAGAGCCCTGTCTTTTCTCTAGTATGTGGTAGTCGAATTAGTATATGTTCCCACAATACAATATTTCTTCCTCACATCCCACTAAACTAAAGACGATTCATTTTTTCTCTGGCCTGATTACTTGATACCTCTGAAAGTATAATTAGCTTCTATACTGTCACCAATATGTTCTTTCGAGCTAGTGCTCCTCTTACTCACAGATATGAAACTAGCCAAGCCCAACTGTACATAATACTGGCATAAATCGAATCACTACAGCCATTGAGCACGAGTTTCATTAATCTTGCTTGTCTGCAATATCATGCCCGATTTCGATCACATTTGTCTGTATTCAGAGAATCAAATTGCACAAAAGTCGCCCAAGACCAGAAACGCCTCACGATTGCCGCTTGAAAATCGCCAATTGGATTTCAGGATCTCCTCTCCAATATAGTTTGTCCTGCGAATAGGTCTCGTAAATTAGTCCTAAGATGTTCATTGGTGCACTTTTACGAAGATCTATATTAAGGATGTGTCAGATCTTTTTGCAACTTCCGCATTCGGCTGATCTGGCTCTTGACTGCAGGCCCGGCCTGTCTGGCGCCAAAACACTGCCAGTTTAAGAAGTTGCAAAAAACCCTGAAACAAAAAATGAGTGATTTTACACTAAGACAGCCCACCGATCAAGCTATGCGGATGGGGAACTGAACGCCCACTTCACCAATTGGGAAGTTGCAAAAAAATCTCAAACAGAGACTGGAGGTGTCACAGGTTTTGAAAAAATATAAAAGGACTAGCAAATTCCCAAATGTCTTGAAGAAACCAGAAACAATCAGATCTTCATCTTCATCTCAGAAACACAATGAAGCTTTCCTACTCTCTCCTTTTCGCTGCCTTCTCCGCTCTCTCTTTGGCCGCTCCTGTTGAGGATGCCACTCCTTCTGCCAACACTACCGTTAGTGGTATGTCTTTCGAGACTGCTGGCGCTAGCTCTGACAGCCTCAACTTGCCTGCTGAGGCTGTTATTGGTGCTGTTGATTTTGGTTCTGACATTACTCCTGTAATTGTTGAGGACACCGACGGCGTGCCAAACAAGATGCTCTTCTTGAACTCCACTGTTATGGATCAGATCCATGGTGGAGAAGCTATTGGAAACTCCAAGAGAGAAGCTGATGCCGGATGGCACTGGTTGTACTTGAGACCAGGACAGCCAATGTTCAAGCGGGACGCCAACGCGGACGCTGATGCTGACGCCAGATGGCATTGGTTGTATCTTAGACCTGGCCAACCCATGTTTAAGAGAGACGCTAATGCTGACGCCGATGCCGATGCCGATGCTAGATGGCACTGGTTATACCTCAGACCTGGTCAACCTATGTTCAAGCGTGATGCCAATGCTGACGCTGATGCCGATGCCGATGCCGATGCCGATGCCGATGCTAGATGGCACTGGTTGTATCTTAGACCTGGTCAGCCCATGTTTAAGAGAGATGCAAATGCTGACGCTGACGCTGATGCTAGATGGCACTGGTTGTACTTGAGACCTGGTCAACCCATGTTCTAAAGTATTTTGCTACAATCGCTCCAGAAATCTTACAATTCTTGAGTCCAGTCTGGACTGGACATTCTTTCTTTTTCTCTAACTTCAAACAAAAAAATCCTTGTTTTTAGGTTTTATAGTTTTATTGAAGCCTTTTTCAAATTATATCTGTAGAATGAAACAGATCACTGTACTAATTTTAGGTAAAAAAATCTTCTTCATCTCCTCAATAAAAGTATAAATATCTCGAATTGAGTCAGAAGAGTTCCATCTTTTTGCAATTGAACTGCATGGTTTATCTCAAGTAGATGTTCTATGTAATGATACATAACACCAACAAATAAGAAATGACAAATCTTACGATAAAGAAATCACTCAATAGAGTCAAAAAGTAAGTAATTTTGTCAAGTGCAAACAAATAAATCCACAGCACCCATCTTCATTTTGCAGCCAGTCCTACACCTGTGCATACAGTATGAGATGCCCAGATGAGACATCATCTACTCCACAAACACAACAAATCACACCGTAGAACACCAATGTCCGACACAAAACTAAATCTCTTCGTCAATGAAGACGAAGATATGCCGGACGTGCCCCAAGACTTCGCTCCCGCGCCAGAATCCAATCAGATAGACACAGATATGGCTGTAGACGAAGATGATGATGATCCCATCATCCACACCGTGCCCATTTTTCATAGCAGCGTTGCATCGAGACAATCTCAAACTCTTCATACATTCCAATTCCCCGGTCGACCACACAACAGAACGTTTGAGGGACAGCTGCTCGAGGCTCTAGTGAAGCCAATCAGTAAAGTGGTAGAGCTCAAAGTCCCAATGGACACACTGAAGTTCTACGATGAAAGTCGAACACAGGAACTCGGTGCTAGAATTGACAAGGTTTCGTTGCAGGGTGTGCTTGATCCCACCAACGAGAACTTGTATGTTGGAGCCATTGATGTCCAGGATGGAAAAGAGAGGATTGTGTTATTTCCTCTCGATCAAACTGCACAACTCAGAGCGCTGTTCAAATACATTGATGATGTTGAAGCTGCAAGAACCGCACAAATTAGAAACGAAAATGCTGCTTCTGCTCCCAAGCCCAGTGCTGTCCAGGTTCTTCAGACTGCTTCCAAAGCACCCCAAGGAGGTGCCAATGGGCCCTTGGCTCATGGTGAAGGTTTGTGTTTGAAGCATATTAAGCAATTTAACGAGGAACTGTGGGAAGCATTTTCGTGGCATGAATCTAGCGAAGACTCGACCAGGGGTCTTACCGAGAAGATGAACAAGCCTAGTGAAGCTGCTGTGGAAGTCAAGTCGCTGTTTGATGTGCTCTTGGAGGAATTGAAAAAGGCCAATTTGGCTGCATTGGGTTTGGATGAGCTTTAGGTATAGTTTCACTCTTAAGAATTAATAAATGAACAATGAGAAGGATTTATCCAGGTATAGAGAATAGAAACTGAATGAATTTTCAGGCGAAAGATCAATTTATTACATTTTCAAATTTCCTCATCTACAAGAATCTGACATGATGCAGTTGAATTGCACATTCCCAGAGCGACAGGTAATAAATACAAAATACTGAAAGCACAATAAAAAATACATCCAATGAGATTGAGTTTTCTCCAATACTTAAATTAAAATTATTATTCGTTTAGCGACCTCACAATACACTAAATTTTATTTCTTAGTATACTTCCATCTCATCCCCATCTCATCTCATCGCACCCATTGACATCTCCACAAAATCATCTGATCTAGCCGCCAAAATGGATGACGATGGATTGATTATGAATTTTGCCATCCCAGATGGCACTCAAACCTTTAAAAAGACAGCTCCTAAAGCTGGAGGTCTTAGTTGGAGAGAAAGACGGGCCAAATTCAAACTGGGAGAAGGAGCCGGTCCTAAATCAGGAGTCAACTCCATTGCCGTAGCCAAGAGAGCTCCCAGAGAAAATAAAGGCAATTTCAACAAGCCTAATAGAGATGGCCAGTCAAAGGACAAACAAAACTCGGAAGGTAGCTCTGGGTCTCAAAAGCGTTCCCACCCAGAGGAGCTGGCCGAGAGCAAAAAATTGAAGTTTACAGAGAAATCTGGTGAAAAGGGTGGTATAAACAATACCTATGTCTCGTCTTTATTCACAGCTCAGACAAAGGGCCCAACCTTGGAGGAGACTACAGCAGAGTCAGTATCTCATCAACCTTCTAATGCACCATTGAAAGATGACAGTACATTCGAAGGCTTGGGACTCACCGAGAAACTTTCTCAACATTTGACTTCGTCCATGAAATATGTCGCTCCAACGAAAGTTCAAAGAGCCGTTATTTCCAAGATGATTGACTCCCAACAAGATTACTTTGTCAAAGCACAAACCGGTTCCGGTAAAACACTTGCTTTTGTTCTACCGATCATTCACAGACTCATGACTGAGCCCGATCTTATCACTCGTCTGAGTGGCTTGTTTGCCGTGATTTTGACTCCAACGAGAGAATTGGCTGTCCAGATTCATGCGGTCTTGGAGTCTATTCTTCGTTGTCACCACCATATTGTTCCTGGTGTCGTCGTTGGAGGAGAAAAGAAGAAGTCCGAAAAAGCTCGTATCAGAAAAGGTGTCAATATCTTAGTTGCAACTCCTGGACGTTTGGCAGATCATCTTGAAAACACGACTTCTCTCGATGTCTCACAAGTCAGATGGTTGGTATTGGATGAAGGTGATCGCCTTGTTGAGCTTGGATTTCAGGAGACCATCACAAAGATTACAGACCATCTTTCACAACATTCGAGAATCAACAGCAATAAATGGATCGAGCTACCGCCCAGAAGAGTCAACATCTTGTGTTCTGCAACCATGCCAGATGATGTGAAACAGTTTGGAAGTACCATTTTGGAGAAGCCAGAAATGATTTCAATTGACAGAGGGTCCGAAATCAATGCCACCGCACCAGATCAATTGGTCCTCAAAGTCTTGACTGTTCCTCCAAAGTTACGTTTGGTCACGCTCGCTGCATGTTTGAAAAATGTTCCTTTGCACAGTGAGGAGGTTTCAAGATCCATTGTATTTCTCTCATGCGCAAACTCCGTTGATTATCACTTTGATGTCTTTGCTCATGGAGGTAAGACAACCTTGTTGAAGGATGTGGAGGAGAATGAAGATGAGGAGGGGGACGAAAAGAACAAGAAGCCAACGAAACCGGAGATCGTGTACTCAACAGCCCCTCAGATTAACAGTAACTCCGTTGTATTCAGATTGCATGGATCATTATCCCAACAACTCAGATCTGCTACAATTCTGGCATTTATCTCCAACGCAGCAGCCAATAGCAACAAACACTTTGTATTGTTGTGTACTGATGTTGCTTCTAGAGGATTGGATATGCCAAACATCTCTAACGTTGTGGAGTATGATCCACCATTCACTGTCGATGATCATTTGCACAGAATCGGTCGTTCTGCCAGACTTGGTAAGGCCGGTGAAGCCACCATTTTCTTATTGCCTGGAGAAGAAGAAGGCTACGTGGATGGAAAGCTCAGAGTGGTACATCCAAAGAAAGGATCCCTCAGAATCGTGAAATACGAAACCATCCTTGAGAATGCATTTTCTCAAGAAGATGCCCCAGACAACAAGACCGGAAAGAAGGATCCAAAGGCCAAAGCCGGTAAATGGGATATGCATGCCACCACTTGGCATCTTGAGGTCGAAAGATGGCTCTTAGAGAATACAGCTGCTCTTGAAAAAGCCTCCAATGCATTCGTGTCCCATGTTAGAGCATATGCAACCCACATTGGACTGGAAAAAATGTACTTCAACGTCAAAACATTGCATTTGGGACACTTGGCCAAGGCGTTTGGTCTTCGTGAAACCCCCAAGAAGTTGGGAAGCAAGTCCGGTGAAAATGAGGGCAAGAAGAAGGAAGACCCACGTAAGAAAATGTTGCGTCTTGCAAGACTCGCAGAAAAGTCTAAGGCATCGGAATTTAACTATTGAATTATATAATGCATGTCACGTTCAGTTCTTCAAGATCTCCCAGAGAGGATGCAGTTCCCCCAAGTGGTATGTAAGTGTTTTGCGTTGGTAATAATCCGAGCATAACTTCAAGTTATCAATTATGTCGTCAAGCAAAATAGCTTTGCCAACGTTGAGGCCACTGCCCAAGCCTGGGTGTGCGACGTTGACCACATGGATGTGGAAATGATAATAAGATGGTTGGTAGTGGACAAACACTCGGAGCTCGTCCTCCTCCATTACAAACGCTTCGCATGTCGCCTCCTTTATCTTACGCAATATGCCTTCTAGATATTCAATATGTGACGAATTGAGGTCCCTTACACTAGAAATATCTGTTCTACGGACAATTGCAACCAAGTACAATGCGTTCATGGTTTTCTGGTCCCATTTCATGTCTGGGAGTAATACAAACCCGTTTTGTGGATCTGTGTTATTGTGCACGAACGACTCCGATTCCTTATCTTTGAAAATAATATTGTAGACCCATTGTATTCTGTCTCCTTTCTGTGTTTCTACAAAAGGAGCAACCTTCTGCTCATACATTTCAGCAGTTTCCCGCACCATGTGCAATTTTTGCGTTTCATACTTGCGGATATGCTTCTCTGTAGCTGGGTAGATCAAGTTTACTTTTGTCCCTGGGGCAGCATCGAGATCTTGCACAAGAAGACCCATGCTCCAGAAATAGATGTCATTATGATTGATCAATTTGGTCGATTCCAAAATATCTTGGAGCTTGAATTGGGCGTTGTTCTCTAAAGAGGCGGAGAATGCTGTCTTTTCAAAGGTGACAATTGCATCCTGGCTGTTTATTTTGCCGAGAAGAACCAACGATTTCGTTTGAGTATCAACCAGAAGAACCTTGACGATCTGGAATTCGTTTAATAGTGTGTTGCAGTCCATTGGATGTAGTAAGAGGTGAAGTAAAATGATCTACAAAGACAGACTTATAGAGTGTACCTAGAAATCGAGTTGAAAAGTAGTATATGGAGAAAGACTAAAATGGAAAAAAATAAATGATTCCATAAGATTTATTAGGGAACTGAGCCTTGTTGCATCAGATTTACAGGTCATAATCAATTTGGATGTTAGATTAGTATGAAGCAAGACATTCAACGATCTCGTCAAAAAGAACTGGTCGTTTATTGAGGTGTAATGCTCTTTAATGGATAATGGAAGAGTTTCTCAAAATAGCGGAATTGTAGTCACAGAGCTCATTTAAGCCTGAGTAATCAACAAAAGATAAGCCAGGTGCTCTTACCGCTGGTTGTTTGCCTGTGATGCGCCAACCCCTGAAGGTTGCCACAACAAACTGGCCGAATTGAATATAAAAATGATGCATATAAATAGTGGGGACGTATGGTTATTGCTTCTCGGCTGTTAGGACACCGTTGTCCTAACTAGTCTTAACTTTATTCGTCGAGATACCCGCTCTGATGAAATTGACGAATCGATCTCCGTATTCTTTGGCGGGTATTGCGGATATGGTGCTGCGTGAGTGGCTAAGAGATCTCCAGAGAGTCTCGAGTCGCTTCTTAAAAGAATAATTTGTCAAGCAATCAATGATGCCGAGGTAGTATATCTCAGGAAGTGGCTTGTCTTCTTCGTCCGTGGCTCTGATGCCTCCGTCGTGCCCGTAGAATATGTATTTCGATCTTCCAGGGAACACAGAGCGAGGCAAGTCGACACCTCGATCGATATCTCGAGGGTTTGTTTTGAACAATTCCGACCGAACATTGGACTTGGGTTCATAAACAGACAACTTCTCCGTAGTCAAGGAGTTTCCTTTCTTGACGTCGTGAACTCCAAGAAGCAAGGAATAGTCCATCACGTTGATTTTCTTCATGAATTTCACATCTGCCTCAAGTTGCTGGGTGAAGATCTGCCTTTTCTCAGGCCCGAATTTGATCTTATCTTCTCTTTCTAGCCAATTGAGGTCCTTCAAAGTATAGTCAGATATATCCTTCTTTTGTTCCTCCTTCCCGTCTTTGTCTTTGTCATTATTAGTGGTATCAATGCGAGTGTATCTACCCCAGGTAGAGCCTTTAAGATCATACTTGAGATGGATATCACGATGCGGCGGGAACAAATTGTTCATGACAATAAAATGGATCTTCTTCATTCCGCCGTTGACTTTGAGTCTGTGAAGACCGTAGAATTGGGAAACAAGGGTGTTTGGGTTCTCCTTGACATGCGAGTAGTAAGTTTTGAGGATTCTTCTGAGCTGCTTGTGTTCAGCATGATGAATTGTTTTGATGATGAATCTGAAGTCGCGCGAGTAGTAGAAAAAGGACCCGCTTTTTCCCGGAGAGCCAAGCTCAGATAAGATATATTTGCCCGTAATAGACATCAAGTAATCGGCAGGGTCGATGCCAAAAAGAGAGCGAAGCTCGCGGAACACCTCAGGGCAATAGTCTTTGAACTTGAAGTCGTACTTGGAAGATGGTGTGAGCTCACTACCGTCGGCATTGAAGGTGAGTTTCTTCGTGGAGCGGAAATCGCTATCGCTCAAGCTCTTCATCACACCGGAGCAGCCGGAGACCGCAACACGGATACCGGTAAGCATGTTGTAGGCCATGACGAAGTTGCGGTGGCCCTCGTCGATCTTGTTGCCGAGGATGACGTAGTCGGGCTCGGTAGCACCATTCCGGCGCAAAGTGGAGCGGCGGATGAGCGACGTGCGCATACGCGCGTACTCGTTATCGGCGACCGACTGCTTTGTTTGCAGATGGAGGTCGGCCACCGTGCGGGACTTGAACAGACTATAGGAGGAGATGTTAGCAGGACGCAGCTCCTTGGAGACATTGGCTGCGAGCACCAGCTCTCCGACAGAAGTGCGCGATCTGGGCACCGCAGAGTCCGTGTGTCTTCTTTTGGTCAGCAACAGGCTGCGGGAGTGGGTGAGTTGCGTGGGCGACGCCTCAGCATTGGAAGGTGCCAAACCAATGGAGTGTGCAGCCGCAAGGTCGGACTGGAGCGAAAGCCCGCTTTTGCGAGAATGCGAAACGGCCAAGTTCTCCGTCGCGCGGTTCTGCGCGGGCTCCTGCTCCCCCGGGTGCAGCTCGCTGTGTTTGTGGTCGATGACCATCTGGGGCAGAACCTGTGTCAGTACAGGCACCGGCTCGGAATTCAGCTCGATATCCTTCAACTTATACATTGCGGGCACAACCGCACTTTCGCGGTGGTGCTCTTCTACGGAACTGGGCCTCGTGTCGCCGCAGTCTACAGAGGAAGACTCCGATTGGGGTTCTTCCCACGAGTTGGATGTCGGCGTAAGATGCCCGTTTTGTTGCTCAAGTGTTTCCGGAAGACAGGCCAAGTACTCCGGGTGCGGAGGGTTGGCGAGCACTTTCCCATCCAAGACTTCTAGCGACATGGTATGGAAGAAGTGGGGGTGGACGGAGAAAATGGGTGAGTGCGAAGTGGGAGACAGTAGTAGAGTGACAGAGAAGGAACAACAGAGATAACCGTGCGGGTGCAGGAGACGGGGAACAGGAAGTACAAAAGGGAGGGAGGTTGCTGAATTAATTTTTCACGGCTTCTTGATTATTTGAAGACTAGTGGATTCTCTCGAATTTCGCTTTCAGTTTGTTCTCTTTGGCACTGGCGAGTGTGCGTTTCTCGGGGTTTAGGGTATTAGGGTATTTATATACATCTGGATCAGGTTCCTGGATCAGGGATGGCAGCAAGTGGCAGTGGACAGGAGAATCGATCAGAAGGGGTAAATTGAGCAGATGGTTTTTTTTGGTTGCTTTGGGAGAAGGGAATCTTTTGGGAATCTAGATTTTTGACGTTGAAGGCTGCGATTTCGCATCGGCTCACTTTGCTGATTGTGCGTGTTGTGGTGGGTTTACTCTTCTGCTCTGTAAGTGTGATGTCATGTGGGTGTGCAGAATGCTGTCTGGAAATGAGGCATCAAGTTGGAAATTTATAGACATGGAAAATTGGTACTCTCTCATGGTAAAAATGGCACTTCTGTGATTTTTAGTCCTTGCCCGAAGCTATTCTCGTTGTCTTGTAGCCTCGTGGTGCCTGTCTTTAAGTGTTCGTGTGTGCACTACATCGACCAGATTTGCAGCCAATTTCCCGAACTGGCAGAACATAATCCAGCATGGCATTGTCAGAACGCATATAAACAGACTCTCCGCCCAGTATGATATTTTCTGTTCTTCACACCACTGACTCTTTCTTTCTCGTTCTGGCATGATATTCAGATTATTTCTTCGCTTAAACCCTCGTTTTGAAACTCTCCTGGAAGAGATTTCGTTCGCCCAGAATGAAATTCACCTCTGTCGTATTATCTTCGCTTTTATTGAGTTCATTGTCCAATGCTTCTAGTCTCCCCAAGGACTACGAGATCGTCGAAGTTAAGGATATAGAGGAGGCCCAGAAGAGGTACTCCTCCCTTCTCGGAAAAAAATACAACCAGATGGTGTTTCGCCTACTAGACTCGGGGACATTTCTCACCCGGAGAGTCCAAGAGTACTGGGACGTGGAAGAAACTCTACAGGAGCTTCAATATGGTGACACCTTAAGTTCAGACCTCAGACTCCAGAACCTCTACAAGAACAGCCGTCTCTCCATGGGACTAAAGAAAAAGTTCAAAGACAGACCAATTCCATACGTGGAGTTTTTCTATAGCGACTTTGCTATTGAGAGATCGAATGACCTCCTCCCAGTTTCACCCTGCCACAGTGAGATCCTAGGCGAAGGCAGCGTAGTGAAAGTACAGCTCACAGAGATCACAAGAGCGACGCCCCAAGGCAAAATCGGGGTTCCCAATTTTCTCCAGCTGATACTATCCACCGGTGAAGCCGACTTGGAGGTCGAGAGGGAAAACTTGCTGATGATGAGTCTCAAGTGCAATGTGGATCACGGTGAAGTGGGCCAGATATTCTTGAGCCACACAGAGTTCCTCTATTTCAACACATGGTATCGAACAGTATGGTTCGATCCGAATACTGGTACCTTCACAAAACCGGAGGATTTTCAAAAGAGGCCGCGGGAGAGAATGGTCATGAAGTATGGCATTGGAGAATGGTATTGCGTTACTAGTAAGTTGAGGCCATTGAAATGCCAGGAAGTAGTCACAGACATCACCGATCCCCTAGATGTTCCGGCCAAAAACCCAACTATTGAAGATACAACTAAGGATGAAGAAGACGAAGAAAAAGCCAATCATGTGGAGCAGTGTGATGATTGCAAACGACCCTTGTTGCATCCTGCCAAACTTCCGACCATCTACAACATGTCCCAGTATCAAGCTCTAAAAAAACTGAAAGGCTTTACTGCAATCTGGCCAAAAGAGAGAACATCGAACGGTCTACCCAAAAACTAAAAAAAAAAAAGAAAAAAAAAATATTGATCGATTCCACCAAACCTTGTAATCTACTCTAGCCATACATATACACTCTATATGTCATCTGTAAGTACAGTCACACCATATCTCACAAGCCATCTCATCAGTAAGATACGTTCTTCACGCCGTTGAGATAAAGTAAGCCATTTATATGAGCACATAAATAAAGTAGCAAAAAATAGTCCGTGCCCCTTAAATTCCCGGGGCCACAGTCCCTTTATGTTCAGATTCCGCCGTGTGGATTACATCCCGAGCCGTATCCGAAGATGCACCGAGCCTCCTCATACAGTACCAATATGGCCATCAAGATTAGACACATCGAAATCGACTCTGGAACTATAAATACCACTCGCTTTTCCTCCTTTGTACCCCTGCTTGCTTGGAAATTCAAACCATTTTTCACATTCACCTTCTACTTACATAATCATTCACAATGGGACTTCTAGGCTTCTTGAAACGGGGTCCAAATGCAGAAGAATCCATCAAGAATGAAGGATTCGAGGTTTCAGACTGTTCGATGGAGTGTCTGACTTGCACGGCCAAATTCCCTGCTAGTTTGTCCTTCAAAGATGATGACAATTCTGCTTTGTACGGCAATACTCTGCCTTTTGGATTGCATGCTATTGTTCCCACCAATAAATGTGATTGGGAACACGACGCCACCCTGAAGCTGAAGACAATTGCAAATGCGGTCGCAAAATGGGCACTGAATTCGAAATTGGAAGGGCTTGGAGAGTCGTCAGACATCAAGGTCAGTTGTAGCTCGCTCAGTTCTAATGACTTGGAGTGCAAAGAGGACTACATGAATGAGACCAGAGGCGATGTTTTGCTCTTACCCTTTTTCGTGTGGGTGCGGAACATCACTCTTGATAATGCATCTGGGGTGCTTACCCGAGTCGTGGGTGATCTCATCAAATTTAGAGCTGATGGCCTTACCGAGTTCCCCTCTGTGAAGTACGAGGCATTCCCAGATGTCAGGGTAGAGGTGGACAGAAGCAAAAGCTATGTGTTCCTTTGTTCGCACAAGACCAGAGATAAGAAGTGTGGCATCACCGCCCCTATCATGAAGAAGGAGTTCGAGATCAATCTCAGAGACGAAGGTTTGTACAGAGACGCTTCTGACGATAGAGAAGGGGGCGTACGTATTGCATACGTTAACCATGTGGGCGGACACAAATTTGCCGCCAATGTCATTATTTATTTGCGTGAGTCAGGAAAGAACATCTGGCTTGCCCGTTGCCGCCCCAACAACGTTCAGCCCATAATAGAAGAATGTATCCTCAAGGACGGCAAGGTGTGGCCAAACTATGTCAGAAGAGTGCAGAAATTTACCCCTATCGAGTGGTAGAGGTCGAATTTGGCGACCACGAACTACGGATATACATGATACAGTGTATACATCAACTTAATTTTAATTCTATCGACTATATCAATGTTTCAAAAGGGAGCTGAGAACATTGTACCGCTTTTGCATGTAATCAAGCGCTGCTGTGTCCACATTGGCCTTTCCACCAGCCAAGATTGTCTTCAATCTGTTGCTTTCTCTCTCCAAGCTAGCCTTTCCGTCTTTAATGTAGTGTGCCACGGCCCTTTTGTAGTAGGCCAACATTTTCAAGTCATCGACCAGGGAAAGCACTTTTTGTTCGATCATAGCTTCCACACCAGACTTCTCTATCTGGCTCTCGAGTTGAGCAATGAACGGGAAGACGTCTGCGGGGTTCTTTGCAAACAACAGCTCAATTGCATGACTACGTCCGGCAGAATCGGAAAGACGTCCCTCGGTGTCTCTGTCGAGACCCGCTACAATGTTCACATAGTTTGTGAAGCCAGACAACGAGAGATCTCCGCTATAGTACGCAGGTCTTTTAAGTCCATCAGCGTCAACTTTAGCTGGGTCAAAGAAGAGAATCATGGGCGAGTGCGTCACGCCAAACAGGGTGAGCATGTTCTTGATTTGGGGCTTGTTCTTAGGATCGAGGTCCACTCTTCCGAAGCGAACCTGGTCCTCTTCGGCTGCGTAAACACCAGTCAAATCGTTCCAGATAGAATGTAGTTTCTTGCTTTTCTTGTCGTTTTCGGAAAAGAGCACAAGTGTCTTGTATGGTGCCCACAAGACGTCAGTTTTGAAGTTATAGTCCGTGAGTTGGATGACCAGCGACGAAACCTCTTCCGCTGCAGATGGCAAACGGATCTTGGAGGCCAATTGAATAAAGTTACTGATCGATTCCGCATCGCGCAGTCCTTCGTACTCAATTGGCTTCTCTTCTCCATGGAACAAGAGCAACGTAGGGAACCCCGGAAGATCGTACTTCTTGGTCATTTTGCGGCCATCCTCGTCTCCATTGATTTTCACGACCTCAACCTCAGGAACATCTGCATACGTCTCTGCAAGTTCCTCTATAGCTGGCATTAAGTTCATACAATGACGGCACCAATCGGCGTAGAAGTCGACAAGAACATATTTGCCCGAGTCAATTACCACTTCCTTGAAATTCTTGTCGTTGACTCGTGTTAGTGCCGCGAGCGAGAGGGCTGCGTAAGCCAAGATCAGAAGTTTCATTAGGGTAGTGGTAGGTGATGAATAATCAGGAGAAAGAGGTCGGGAAAGTAGAGGCACGCAATTTTTTTTGCGGCAGAAGCAATTTGAATCTGCGAAATTATCGTGATTTGTGAATGGAAAATTTGTTGGATTGGTTTAAAATGTGTTCATTGTAGTAATTCGTCATTGCTTCTTGGGTCTAGTAGGCATACTCACTGATAACAGTACCAGAGTACATGGTTGTGGTGCTGACTTTAAGAGTCATTTTTAGAGCGATCCTTATCCATTTATTGTGACGGATTTATCGGTGCTGTTGTGTTTGATGCGATTTCATTAGTACTGTTGTCTTTGTTCGTCTAACTATGCTGTCTCTAATTAATCTATGTACATTGACAGGATGGATGTCGTTACCGCCCTGCGTATCGTCTTCCCGCCCGAAGGTATGCTCAACACACCGCGAAATAACATTAGTCCCTCTTCACAAGAGGCATTTGGTAGTAGGTGAAGTATGAGTTCTGCCTGGTGGCCACACCAGCCCAGGCATTATACCACGCAATGAATGATGTAATGATTCCAAATATTCCTCCAACTTTGGTCAATGTCTTGTTATTGGCAAGCTCACCGGAGGTCAAGAAGATAAAGGTAATCACCAAAGTAATGAAAAGCGACATGAACGGAACCGTGGATTTGAGCGTGACAAGGAAAAGCATAAATGAGAAAAGCGTCCAGCCGAGCAAGAAAAAACCAATGGCGTTCCGCATCTGGTCTTCGTGGCCCTTGTAGGCAGCAGCAACACCAAATGCCTCGAAGAAAAGCGATGAGTACGCCAACCAGAAGGCACCGTACAGTGTCAAGGCCACCGAACCGAAAGTGTTTCCCAAGAAAAACTCCCAGATTCCCGCAGCAAATTGCACTGCGCCTCCGTAGAAACACGAAAGGCCCAAGACGATCTGTGGCTTATGAATGTTCAATACTCCAGCATTGACCATGGACAACACAAAGGTCGTCATGGCAAACGCACTCAAACCGAGCGATGCTGGATTACCGAAATTCCATGCCTGCGGAGGAATAGGCTGGTTGAACAACATTCCACCGAACGCTCTCATGAATTCATGGGTAGGGTACTTTTTGTCGCCCACAATCACATATTCGTTTGTCTCTCCCGAGAGTCTGATGCTGCCAACAGGCAAGCCCTTGAAGGTATCTTGCGACGAGTCCAAAGACGAATTGTCGTTAAGGTGGCGTCTGTTTTGTGCCATTTTTGCAACCAGTACTAGAGATCGGAGGTACTACTATGCGATAAATAAGAGCTAGTTCAGTGGTATCAACAAGGATTAATCAATTTCCGAACTCAAAAGACACGAGGGATACCGAATGCCAACTGCCGAAATTTTTTTTAAGTGGTTATGCCTTAAAACCAGAAGGCCTAAGCCAAGCCGTTGCCAGCACCCTGCATGAAGCAGCCGCACGTTGGAAATAATCCGGAGTCGGCCTTATGAAGCCCATGTGCCAAGACACCCTATCATTCTGGATTGGGCAAATCGAAGAGCGGCGCGCTGGAAAATATTCTGGTTGGCGGAATTGGCGAGGGGCACAACGGGCGCTATTTATACTTCTCCGAGTCGGCAGTGGTGGTTTCGATGAGCTCCGCCGATGAGAGATGAGCTCTTGTGTGCACGCCGGACCTGGGGTTGTGAGGACATGGTGCATTTACGGTGGAGAATGGTCCATCAAATAACGGCGGCGGAAAAATTAAAAAATCCGGCTCTGGTGCACTGGAAATTAACATTGTGCCCGGTTCGGCGATAGCTACAACATTGACGTCCGCATTGGATACTGCGCCCCTCTGCGGCTCAATTGAGGTAAAACCATGAGGCGTTAAAATGCCCAAATGGGATAAGTTCGACCCAATGCGTACTTCGGAGATATGTTTTGACAATGCAGTGAAAATCTGAAATTATTCTTGATGGTTTGTGTTTTGAGAGTGTATCTGTGTCGTTGAAATGTGTTCTTCTATGTGGAGAGTTCTACATTGTAGGTATTACTTCTAATACACTCAGTAGTCTTGTAATTTGTAGAGTACGAGCTATACTGATTGACGTCACACAATTGTTTGGCCACACTACGATGCTCAGCAAAACTTTCACCTCGTTCACTCGTCAATTTTCATCTGCTCCCGTGTGGAAACAGGTTTCGTTGACGTTCTTCACGAAAGAAACCTGTCTGTTGTGTAAAAACGCAGATGCCATTCTCAACCAGGTACTCGCGGAAGGTGACTTGAAGAACACAAAGCTCCAGAAGGTCGATATCATGGACCCCAGCAACTCTGCTGCCTTTGACAAGTACTGTTACGATGTCCCAGTGTTACATGTGGATCGTCCAGGGCAGGCAAAACCGGTCAAGTTCATGCACTATTTCGATGCAGAAAAAATTGCGCAGGAGCTCCGTAGAGCAGCTTAGGTTCGGGTGGTTGTGTCTATCGCTTTCCTGACAGCAGTCTGATCCTGTTCTCAAGCACCAAAACCTGCAACTGCAAGGAATTGCGCTCCAGCTCGAGTCTGAGGATGTTCAACACTTGCGAATCGTAGTCTCGTTTGAGTCGTCCCACAGCCGTGGTTCGTTGTCCAGCATCATCCAATGGCTGTCCTCCGTACGTTCTGGTCCACTTTCCGTTGACACACTCGAGAGTCGACTCAGAATTGGGTATATTAGGTCGCTTCGTATACATTGAAGCCTCTTGAATGAGTCTTACTGCCTTCTCAAGACAGTCTTGTCCATCTTCATGTGGAGGAGAAGACTTGCGAGGCAGCGCCTGGATCAAGAAACGCAACTGTTCTTGTAGAGTGTTGTTTGTTTCGAGAAGTGAACTTCTTAGAGCCCGGAGCTTTGTCTGGTCTGCATTCGGATGACTGAGAGCCAGGTTCATGTTGGTTAGGGCTATGCCTGTTTCGGAATACAAGGACCATACAAGTTCTTCTTCTGGTTGCATTGAAGGAAGTAAATTTTGCATTGAAGAAAGTGAAATACTCACTAAAGCAAGTAAATTGTGCATTCAATTCGGGGTCTGGGATGTGTTTCATATCTGAAACACTCCATATGGATAGGCCAATTTACTATAGAAGACTGAAACAGATCAATAGAGTAAACAGATAAAAGTGAAAGAATTTCAATTAGTTCTCGCTACAACAACAGAAGTTTTGAATTTCCCAACTATAAAAATCACATAATTGTAAACCATCTTCCGGCTATCGCTTATCGCCCTTCTCACACAACACCCCGCAGTCTGCACAATCAGAAACACATCTACCAACTACTACACTATCCACACAATGACTCGTCAAAAAGTCGCTCTCGTCACCGGCGCCTCCTCGGGCATTGGCTATGCTGCCGCCAAAGAATTCGCCCTGCGTGGCTACAAAACATACAGTTGTGCCCGGAGACTGGAGCCAATGGAACCACTCAAGGAATATGGGGTAATTCCGGTTGTTTGTGATGTCACTTCCCCGGAGAGTGTGGAGAACCTCAAAAGCCAGATTGCGCGCGAGTGCGATGGGTACCTCGATATTCTCTACAACAATGCAGGTCAGTCGTGCTCACTTCCTGCGTTGGATGTGACCGACGATATGTTCAAACAGTGTTTTGAGGTGAACGTGTTTGCGCCTATCCGATTGACCCGTGAGTTCATCCCGCTACTCATTAAGGCAAAGGGTGTGGTGGGATACACTGGCTCTGTGAGTGCAGTCATTCCGTTCCCCTTCTCCAGTATCTACGGTGCTACCAAGGCGGCTATTCACCAGTACGCGGCCACGTTGAGACCGGAGTTGGAGCCTTTTGGAGTGAGGGTGCTCAACATTGTCACTGGTGGAGTCAAGACCAATATTGCTGATACGAGGGGAGTCCCGGAGACGTCTTTGTACCAGGTTCCTGGCATCAAGGAGGCCGTTAAGGAGAGACAACAGATGGCTGCCCGGAACAATCCCATGCCGGCTGAGGTCTATGCACGGAAGGTGGCCGATGACTTCGAGCTGGTGACGTTGCGTGGAAAACTCAATGTTTATCGCGGCCACATGGCTTTGTTTTTGGGTTACCTCATGTACTGGTGTCCACGGTTTGTGGTGGAGAAGATCCTCAACAGGAAGTTTGGCTTGACTGCGATCTTCAATCAGATCCGCGCCAAGTACTCCAAGACAAACGTTGACTGATAGTATGACTGTTCTTTGACTTATTTATGTGTGTACCTTTATTATGACCTCTAAATTGATGAAATAGATACATTAGTAGATATGTGATATACAAAAAACGCCGGGGAAAAATTTCAGGGAGAATTGAAGGGATGCCTTTTTCTAGTTTTCTTTTTTTCTCTTTCTTTACTTTTTGTTTTCTTCTGTGAGCACGGCCGTACCCACCCATCACCTAAAAGGTGATCTACACAATTGTAGGGACAACTTGAGGCTGCTCGGTCTCAATGCTTTTCATGACAGCCTCAATACACAACAAGGCGCTCAAGGCGTCGCGTCCAGAGCACTTGCTCACGGACTCTCTGCCAGTGATCAAGTTGACAAAGTGCTCCATCTGGAGGTCAAATGGCCGTGGAAGCTGGCTTTTGCCTGTGGGAAATAGCATTTCTTTGGCATCAAAAGAAGGAGGGGGAGTCATGAAGCCGCTGCTCTCTTCGACAGGAGCCACGCTGGAGACAACATCCAATCTTTCGGCCTGGATGGGCTTCCACCAAGAATGGTCCTTCTCGGGAACATCATTTTGATGATATAGGGTGAAATCCGGAACGGAAAGAGTACCATGGCTGCCAAATATGCGATAGAAGCCTGCCATATCTTGGTTGTGAGGAATCAAAGGGTTTTCACCAGTGCCAGCCTCGAAATTGAATGGTGAGGTCACATTGTCAGAGCAGACAAACGATCCACAACAGCCATTTGCAAAGCGAAGAGTGAGCGCAGCGCCTTCATCCACATGGTTGTCCTCAGCCTCTGGCATTCTTTGTTTTGGCAAGAGCTCCGCGTAAACACGCTGGATGGGTCCCAATAAATACTGCAACAAGTCCAAATCGTGGATCAAGTTGATCATCAAGGTCCCTCCGCCATGGTACTTCGAGCGGCGCCATTCTTTCTCGGCAAAGTACTCTTGGCATTTCTTCAATGCCCAAACACCTTGAATCATCACTGGGGTTCCAACCTTCGCCATATGCTCTTTGGCTGCTACGATGTAAGGGTTAAATCGGCGATGGTGTCCTACAAGCAAAATGACGCCCTGTTTTTCGCAAAACTCGATCAAGGCAACGCAATCTTCCGGGGTTGAAGCAAGTGGCTTTTCGACCATCAAATGAATGCCCTTGCTGGCCAATTGGATCCCCACAGACGCATGGGAATGGTTCGGAGTGGCCACTACAGCCGCATCCGGATAATCTACGCCATACTCGTCACAATATAGAAACATCTCGTCCACTGTGTTGAAATGCAAAGCGCCAAACCTGGCAGCTACAGATGGGCCATTGGCCGAACGATCGACAACCGCAAAAAGCGAACAATCGGGCATCTCCAAGACCAGCTCGGCATGGCGAGGCCCTATGAGGCCAGCACCGACAATGACAAAACGAACACCGGCCATTAACTTCCGAAGAGTCAAATTTCCAGGTTTCTAGTGGTAGGACTACCGACGGTGAATCAGTAGAGAAATAGGTGGCGATAGGAGAATAAAGGCGAACTCCAGAAATCCGTGATTCTGTAAATTCCACTGTTTTGTTTTAGATCCTTAGTTGAGATTCTTTTCGGTGTTTCTTGAGTCTCGAAGAAGGCAAGGTAATTGAGTATTTGTCAATGAGTTCGCTCAAAAAAAAACCACCAAATGAAACAAAAGTTTTGCTGTTATTCTTTCCAAAAGAGCTTAGAAAAAAAAAAGAGCTTATCTAAGATTTCTGAGAAAAACCGTGAGGCGTTGATCCTACCTGGAGTGCCTGCAGGACAAGCCCTTATCAATGTCAATATTGGCCGGTTACGAAACTGATAAGGTGAGACCCACGTTCTCTGAGAAGTGAAGAGGGGCTTACGTCGCGTGAAACTTTAATTGGAGCCAAAGGGGCCATTTGCTGTTGAAACATGGGTCACGTGAATCAAAAAATCAGAATGTATGCATATCTGCCTATTTTTGGGCAGTGGTTGCAAATCAATTTCAGAAATGCCCTGCGCTGAAAGGAAATAGACAATGCCTTTGCGTTCCACAGTTAGAACATGATTTCAAGTAGCACTTTTTTTAGCGAAACATACACGTTCTCGGCAAATATAGTTGCTCATCGCAAATGTAGATGTTAGTGAGATGTCTTAGCGGCAACGAGCACAGCAGCTAAAATTTAGCTTGTAGTTTTTTCTCAAACACATTCTCTGTCAAGTGTTCAATGACACCCCACCCATACCCGTTTGCAAATCTTCTCCGCACAACAATATTGTTGTGTGCATCCGGTGGTAAGCAAACAAGAACCTTGCGCCAAGCAACGTCAGGAGCATGGTACTTTCGTGCAATCCGGACTTGCTTGTCCACTCTCCAGTCGCGGTACTTGAAAAATTTGGAGACTCCGGCTACCCGCTTGGGTTCTTGCTCAGGGAGGCTATCGTGGTGATAGAACTTGTCGTGGAATATGACCTGCGATCTTGACTTCGGCTCCAACACATACCTTCTGGATGGAATCGGACAAATCAATGAATTGATGGCAGATTCGACAGCAGATGCTTTGGGAGGAATATGGAGAGTGTCGAATTCCTCGTTATCCGCGCCGTCTTCGTTTTCGTTTTGAGCATTGGCTTCTTCCTCCTCAGCCTTCTCGGAGAGGCGGGTGTCGCTACTTTTGGCGGATATTTTCGAGTATTTCTTCAATCTTGAAAGACGCTTCTTCTTCTTGGCAGATGAAGCAGATTCCGCATCCAAACTGAAGATGCGAGCGAGGAAGGTAGCGTATTTATCGGAGAAATTGGAGTTGGTCTCCTCCGAGATCTCTGCAACCCCTGGCCCTGCATCGTTGCTGCCAACCAGTGGCTCGTACGTGTTTGACGAAGCAGGATTTTCGTTTGAATGTTCTGACTGGAAAGTTTCTGGGTTTATCGATTCTTGGTCACTGAGACCATGATGGCTCTTCACTTGCCGCACCTCGCCAAGACCCTCCCAGTCTAAATAAAGAAGGGCGCTCGTGCGAAGAGGGACAATGCCGTCATTAATGGCATTTGCGTACAATGTGAGCAGCTCAAATTGCTTGAGACAACTTTGGATCGGGTCATCGGGGAGTGTTTCTAGAATCGGGCGCAATGCATGGAACAGGGAGAGACCATTCGTGATCGAAGGTAGTTTTTTCAGAAGCGTCAAATCTCTTCCTGTTTTCCCAAGAGTGCCCAAGTCTAGGAACCACAGGATGATCAAGCTCATTTCGCTCAAAACACCGAGCATGGGGCACGCCAAAAGGACCAAGTGCTTGAGTTTGATATTCTGGTCCTTAAAATACAGAGCTCCCTTGACTTGAAGGATGTTCTTGAGAGCATATACCTGGACAGGGCCGCCCAAGGAATGGCCCACGAACGATATCGAAGATACCGTATATCCCGATGTTGTGAGGTCGTCAATAGTATCAATTACAGAAGCTGCTACATTCACACCCAAACGGTGCACGCCCTTCTCTGTTTTGCCCGCATTATCCTTACAGCCAGCCACAAAGATGGCTTCGTTGTCGGCGGCCCCATCAGATTTAATGCCATACAAAGAGTCCCGGAGGTACAACATATCGGCGGTCAAGTTCGAAAAGAGACCATGGGTGACAACCACCAAATGAAGCGGCCTATCTTTGGGCGTCAGCGGAACACTGGGCCACAAATCTGCCGTGGTCTTACACTCCACCTGCAAGTCTTTACATAGGACCGTCCCCCAGTCGCTGTTCCACAGCTGCGTGTGATTCAATTTGAAGTCGCCCTTGCTGAGCGAAGTGAGCGTCGACCGATTGAGCCGGCGCATTTCTTCTAAATCGTTACCTACCATTACCACTACTCTTATCGATGCTCTACGGTTAAGTACAATTTGCGAGATAATGTCACACTCCCACTCGTGCGTGGTCGTTCCGTCCTCGTGCGTCTCCGCCAAACTGTTATCGTTCAAGTATAGCCGAACATTGAACGTTTGTCCTGGTTTGATTTGGTTCCGGAAGGTCACTTCGCTGTTCCCCTTTTTGCTGTCCGAATCCTGCGGCACAAACGGCTTTTTCTGGTTGTAGTTTTTTGGCGTCACATGACAGTAGAGCATAAACGGCCCGTTGAGGAGATGGATGGCTCTGAGGGTGGTTTGTTCCATGTTCTTTACTCGGAGATAGATCTCGGAGATATGCGGGTCCGTGCGGGTGTACCGGATCGTGTAGCGGCAGACGTCGCCGATTTTGAGGACATGTTTTTGTTTGTACCAGGAGATATCGGCGGTCATTCGTGGGTCTTGTAGTAAGTGGTTTCTTCCCCAGCTTTTCAGTCATGTGACGATAAGTGTCGCCAATCTGGGAAATTGAGATTTCGAGATCTGATTTTTTTTTTGAACAAAAGTTTTTTTGTGTCAAAACTAAAATGTTTTCAGTATAAGGTCATTTTTTGCGTTTATTTGTTCTGGTTTTGGAGTGGCCAGTAGCTCGATGAGCCAGCATTTCGTCCTGTCGCTTCAGGTAATTTATCAGTTTCAACTAAACGTAAAAATTTATGTAGCGGTTTTCGTTTTTGGATAATATTGATATTTCGGATCAATGAGCGCTGAAAATTTTCGTTTTCGCTGAAGCACTGGCTCTCTAAGAGCATACACTATAAACTGTGCATACTCACACAACCAATGCAAATCAGTGCTCTAGATGTTATTTCAAACCAGCGCTATAGATAATATCCCAGTACACTTTAGACAATTGACTCTAACTCTCAATATTGATTACGATATGACTTATATATAGAACGGGTTTAGTTTTCTTGGAAGACATCCTTCAAGAAAGACTCCTCCTCGACATTGTGCATGGTCTTGGAACCAGCAGCAACAGAAGCAGATGGGTCTCTACCAGCGTAACGGACAGTGGCGTCCTTGTAGTTCTCGGTGTTAGCAAGGGTAGTAGCAAGACGTGGGGCAACGAAACTGTAAGCACCCATGTTCAATGGCTCCTCTTGACACCAGACAAGGTCCTCCACAGCAGGATAGCTGTCCAAGGCGTCACGGATTTGTGCGAATGGGAATGGGTTCAATTGTTCAACCTTGATGAATGCAGTGGTCTTGTCTTCCAAGGAAGCACGCTTCTTGTGCAAGGCGGTGTAAACTTGACCAGTACAGAAGACAATACGCTTGATCTCCTCCTTGTTGTGAATGGACTTGCCCAACTCGCGGTCCTCGATGATCCAACCGAAGTGGGAGTCGCCGGTGAACTCAGTCAACTCAGATCTGGCCAATGGGTGTCTCAACAATTGCTTGGAGAAGAAAAGAACCAATGGCTTTCTGAACTGTCTGTGCATTTGACGTCTCAACAAATGGAACAAGTTGGCTGGGGTGGTTGGGTAGGCGATTTGCATGTTACAGTCTTGGTGCTGTCTCTCAAGCTTCTCTGGAGATGGGAAGTAACGAGGGTCCTCGTTACACATTTGCAAGTATCTCTCGATTCTACCACTGGAGTGCTCTGGTCCCTGACCGTCGTAACCGTGAGGCAAGGACAAGACCATACCAGATCTTTGCTTCCACTTACTCTCAGCAGCGGCGATGAACTGGTCAATGATGACTTGAGCAGTGTTGGCGAAGTCACCGAATTGAGCCTCCCATTGCACCAAAGCATCTGGGGAGAACAAAGAGTAACCGTACTCGAAACCCATGACACCGTACTCGGACAAAGAGGAGTTGGAGATGTCAAAAGCACCTTGGTCCTCAGACAAGTGCTTCAATGGGGTGTAAATTTTCTCGGATTGTTGGTCGTGCAAGACGGCGTGACGTTGAGAGAAAGTACCTCTCTCAACATCTTGTCCGGAAACTCTGACGTGGTAGCCCTCCAACAAAAGCGAACCGAAAGCCAAAGCTTCACCAGTAGCCCAGTCAATACCGTCACCGGTCTCAACAGTCTTCTTTCTGTTGTTCAAGATACGCTTCAAGTTTCTGTGAACCTCGAAGCCCTTTGGAGCTTGGGAAATCTCATCTCCGATCTTCTTCAAGGTAGACTCCTCGACAGCGGTCGGAAGGTGGGGCAAGATCTCGGTGGCCAACTCCTTAGGAGACTTAAAGTCCTCCCATGGGGTGGTCAACCACTCTCTGGAGGTTGGTTGGTACTCCTTAGATTTGCCGAAAGACTCCTCCAAAAGGTTCCAGACCCACTTCTTGTGCTCGCTGATGTCCTCAGCAGTGAAGGTCTTCTCGTCCAACAATTGCTTGGTGTAGTACTCCAAGACAGACTTCTTGTCCGAGATCTTCTCGTACATGAGAGGTTGGGTGAATGCAGGTTGATCGGTCTCGTTGTGACCGTGCTTTCTGTAACCAACAACGTCGATGATGACGTCGGAGTGGAAGGTGGCTCTCCACTCGGCAGCCAAGTTGAAGATGAAGGTGACAGCCTCAATGTCATCAGCGTTGACGTGGAAGATAGGAGCGTTGATAGACTTGGCAATGTCAGATGGGTACAAGGTGGATCTGGCGAAACGTGGGTCAGTGGTGAAACCAATCTGGTTGTTGATGATGATGTGGACAGTACCGCCGGTAGAGTAGGCAGGCAAGTTGGCGAAACCCATGGTCTCGTAGACAACACCCTGGGCGGAGAAGGCAGCGTCACCGTGCAACAAGATGGACATGGCCTTGGAGAACTCGCCAATGTCGTTCTTGTATTGTTGGATGGCTCTGGTCTTACCCAAAACAACACCATCCTCGGCCTCCAAATGCGAAGGGTTGGCAACAAGAGACAAGTTGACGTGTTTACCGGAGGTGGTTGGTCTCTTGTAGTTCATACCCAAATGGTACTTGACGTCACCGCTTCCCTCGTCGAACTCCTTGGAGCCAGTGAACTCGAAGAAAATGGACTCGTTGGGTTTACGCACCACGTTGGACAACATGTTCAATCTACCTCTGTGGGGCATACCGATGACCACGTCCTCAACGCCGTACTCGACCGAGGTGTCGATCATGGACTTCATACCTGGAATGATGGCCTCAGCACCCTCGAGACCGAATCTCTTGTCGTTGGGGAACTTGGTGGCCAAGAAGGACTCGAAGGAGCAGGCCCAGATCAATCTGTCCAAGATCTGTCTCTTCTCATCTACGGAATATTTAAAAGGCTGAGGAATCTCGATTCTCTCACGCAACCAGTCACACTGGGCCTTGGAGGGGATGTGGATGTACTCCACACCGTACGAGGAACAGTACAACTTCTCGCAGGTGTCGACAATCTCCTTCAAAGACATGGTTTTCTTGCCGTCCGCGAAGCGGGGCAAGATACCGGGACCAAGAGTGATCTGCTTGTTCAAGTCGGCGTCGGTGAAGCCATAGTGGTCCAAGGTCAACTCCGCGGGAATGGACTGGTTGCTGGCACCGAACGAAATGCCCAATGGATCGATCTGCGCCTTCTGGTGGCCTCTCACCTGGTACGCACGCACCAAAAGCTGCACCTTCAAGTGGGTCACCACGTCCTCGCTGTGGGGAGCAGCGCCAGGAATGAACCCGACGCCAGCACCGCCGGCAACAGTAGGAACAAGCGTAGGTGGAGCAGTGAACGCAGCAGCTGGAGCCTGGCCGGCGTCCAAGTTCTTGAAGTATGCGTTCCACGAAACGTGCACGCTGTTGGGGTCCTGGCGCCAGGCCTCGTACATCTCCTCGACGTAATTGCTATTGTTCAGCTGCAAGAAGGAGTCGGTGGCGTACCCACGGGCGAATTTACCCATGGATGTTTTTGAAAGGGCAGAAAGGGAAGCAACTCTGGTACTGGAAATCGAGGCAAGTTTACTATGGAGAGCTCTATTGGCGCGGGCGCGGGGAGCGACAGCTCTAAACGCACCTAGCATGATGTAGAGAGGTAAGAACTACGAACTATAGAAAGAAAGGGCGGGAACAGATTGCTCGATTCGAGTAGTCTGTGGTTGGGGGAGGAAAGGGTGGAGAAGGGCCTTGTTATAAGCCATCGGGTGCGAGCGTGCATGTTGCGGCGCCTCTGCAGGGATTTCTATTTGTCGGTTTCGATTCCGGGTGCTCCGGGGTGTGCGATCGCAGCCGCCTGTCTGCAGGAGAGGGGGATTTTCAATTGAATTGCCGATGCCCAATACTTGTTCTACCTATAGTTAATTAGGGGTGAGGCCTGTTTGGGTCAGTGAAAGAGCGAGAAAGAAATTGAAATTGGGGAAATAAGAAAGTTGTCGCTAGGAAATTGTATAAATGAATTTTTTATCTATTTTTCTGCGTTTTTTTCGTGGTTTTATTGGCTCTGGTGAATTTGAATTATAGTATAGGACGGCATACAAGACTGGCGTTTGGGCCCCGGAAGTCTCAAACCGGGGGCTCGGTGATGACTTCTGCCAACTCCGAACGCCCAACCAAACAGATTGGTCAATATGTGATCTATTGAGATTTTGAGAATGCTATTTTAGTTGTAGTTGATTTACTCAATTGATTCAATGCGGAAATTTGCCTTTGAGGATGGGTATAAAGTAATATGTACGGTATTCCATGGACATTCGTATAGTCGGTATGGCACTAGTAGGACAGTACTGAGGCCTTAATTGGACTCAATTATCAACGACCGAAAACGTTGGAATTCCGTCAACAGTAGCCGTGAAACAGCAGCCAGACCGTTGGATGGTCGCGTTGCTTCCAAAATCGAATTGGTCCGTTCTTGTGTCGCGTTTGTGGAGATGACTCCTGAGTCACACTCCCGGCGCTTTCGGAGTTGGCTGCAAAGTCCGCCGCGGGTATTGCGACCGTTGGATGGATGTGTAGTGGAGGGATTTCCGATTTCGGCGCCTGGAAATTTGATTTAATAATTGTGGAAAATTTTGGTTTATCCTAAGATGAGTCTGCTCTCTTTTGGATGTTGTGTGGTGAGAACCCGAGGCTCTAGCAGTTGAAAGTGGCAGAGAATCTATTGATTTTGAAGCTGTCTGGGAGGAAAGACGCATTGAGAGAGAAGCTTGAGATATGGAGAAATTGATGACCGAACAGGTTACGTGAATTAGCGGTAGAAGCTACAGACAATAGAAATGAATTGTGTGAATTTTGATGGTCAATTTGTTTCGGAAAGTCTCTCAAAAAACACCAGAACTTCGAGTTGAATTGGTCTCGTCAAGGTGTCATTCTATGAAAGCTACCGACATATTTTACATCCAATCACCTCCAAGACCGAGATTGTGAATCCGATCATCAAATTTGTAATTTGCAATCTTTGTTTTGCAATTAACACTGTTGCACTCCTAAACCACCGTTTTTGCTCTTTCAATCACCAATTTGCTGTTTCAATTACCAACCCTATGAATTGCAATCACCAATCTTGCCAATTTCAAACTTCACATGTGTTACCCTGAAAGCAAGAGGGTCAACCCAGAGTATCTTCAATTCAATCCAGTCTCACCAACACTTGCTTCAATACCCGCCTACGCCTTTCCATTTACAACATTCATTAAGCCGGCAATTGCCAGCACCTATATACCACTAGAGGAACTCCTCTGTCTTTCTTCTGAATGCATTGCAGTCCCGCAACCACTGCTTGTACTTACTCAACGAGTTGATTCTCTCGCCATAGTAATCTGGAACGGGGTTGGAAAACGACTGCGACGAGGGGTCCACGCGGTTCCGCTTGATTCTCTGCAAAAAGATCTGGTCCTTGGCCTTGAACGCAGGCAACACCTTGCTGTTTTTCATGTTGAACACTCTCACGCCAAACGAGGGGCCAACCAAGTATCCAGCCACACCACCCACGACCACCAGTGCTCCAAGAACCATGAATGGATCAATTCCGAAAATAGGCTGTTCGACATCGATCTCGACGTTTCCCAAATATGCTAACGTAGCAAACGCACCCATCAAACTCGTGAGCGACGATGCCGCAACGTTGATTCTCTTTGATTCGGTTCTCAACTTGAAAAAGTCCACCCAGTTCATTTGTGTGTTGGAGGAGTTGAAGCGGAGAGAACGGAACATTGCCTGTGTTCGAGAGGCCCGGGATGCAAGACCAATGACCTGAAACATGTTTTTGTTTAATTTGAGATGTGTTGAATATTCTCCAGGGGGAATGGTAAAGTAGTAGAGATCAGTTCACTTTCTGTAGATGCATTTGAGGGTCGAGGTGGGGGTTGGGTGCAGGCATCATACGACCGTTAACATATTGCCAGAAAAATAGTACGAGGGGGGATTTAGGGGTTTATATATTTTTTTGGAGGAAGCGGGGAAGGATTTGAGGGAGTTTCTGTTTTTTGATTGAAGTTGGGTCTGGTTGTTGGCTAGTAGAGAAGATATGAGAGTGGGATGGAGGAACTGGTAGGGCCCTTGTGACACCAATGCGATATTGATAATGAGAATGAGATTTTGAGCACTCGAAAGGAGAAATTAACCAAATTGGAGTCAAGTGTATTTCTATGCACTGGCCTGGTGTAAATGGAGTGGTTGCAACTGTTGAATTCCAAGACAGGAAGTTTTTTTTGACCTCACACTGGTCAAAAATCTGTTTTCTTTCTACTGAAAAGATATTTTACCCTTCTTTTATATTATTTGAGCATTTGAGTTATTCGAAGCTCAGGCGTAGATATCTGACACTGTGCTGTGGAAGGAACCCCGTCAGAGGATAAAGAAGTGTAGATTTGATCGAAAAACGAAAATAAAAAACTTCCTTTACATTAGTTGTCTGAAATTCGTCCATCATTAAAATTTCGATTTTCTCTTCAGTTGCGTTTTGACCATTTGAACCACCACCAATTCTATATCCATCACCGTAACCAACCTAAGAACGCAAAAAAAAGCCATGCATAAAAATCCAATAATTCCAAGAACCTCAAATTTAAGTAAAATTAAAAAAAAAAATCGTTTTCACCCCAATTTACCCACCCCCCAGAACTCTCTCCAAAATCCTGCCGCGCACTACCGAAAATGTCTACGCGAACTTCGGCTTCTTCAAATAACAACTCCATTGCATCTGCCGTCAACCCCAAACGGCGCTAATCCGATTTCTGTGTGGTGTCACTGCGTTCTCTGCATTCTGTTGTCCACGTTTCGCGAAAAAAATCCAGAAAAAGCTCCATTTGTGACGAAGTTCTTGTTGATTTCTTCAACGACCATTCATTATCATACCGGTGTACATATCGGTCCTTTCACAGAACAAAAAACTCACTCAGTGTACTGATCACCAGTAAATCACTTCCATCCACTAATCGTAAACATACTCTATATAGAATGAACGGAACTGTAAGCAGCTACACAAACGGATCTGCAACGAAGGAAGCCGAGACTGCTGCAACCACAACAGACCCAAAACCGGTCCGCTTTCCATCGACTCGTAAGGAGCTCGATGATAGCATCTTGCGGTACCAGCTGCTTCTCCGTCTTACCAAAGAATTGAAAGATAGACACGAAACGCAGCGGTCTTTTCTGCAATACCACGAGGCTGATCTGGCACCGGGCTTCTCCGACGTCTACGCGGACGAACGAGAGCAATTGGAGAACATGTTCATGCTTGTGAGCGAGAAATATGACTCTCTTGCATCGGAGGAGGAGAAACTCTATGCAAACATCGAAAGCGCCCTCGACAAGGCTGGCGATAACGACCTTGACCTGCAACTCCTTGAAAAACAACTCATAGGTCTTCAGTACTTGTCGCGTGATATGGACTTGCCTGCCTCGTTGTGTTCTAGCTATGGCAGTGAAGAGCCCTCATCTGAAGTCACACCTGACACACAGAAGTGCGTGGACGAAATTATAGAAAAATACTTTTCCGGAACTTCCACTGCCGATTTCTTGACCAGAGCTCATGCTGTGGGCATCGAGTCTGCTGCTAGTAAACGTTCAAGCGATCCTACCGCAGCACCATTGGGTAATTACTACACTGAACAGATCATCTCTGCCAAGATCCTGAACAGAATTCTGGAGTTGGAGAACTTCCCTGCAAACTTGGGCACCTACGATTTCAACGCCAAACACGCCGATGCTCTTGACAATAATACCTTGAAAATCAATGCCGTAGTAGAGTTGAAGTCGCTACAAGCCCTTGCGTTCCAAAAGCGCTTGAAGAATAACTTCATCCGTAAAATCGCTTTGACAGCTCAATACGACCTGCCAGAGTTGGCCACAAATGCCATCTCGCTACAAGGAAGAAGAGGCTTATACATAAGAGAGAAAATTGACCAGCCCCAACCACATTTGTTGTCTTCGCAATTGCAAGATCAGTTCAAGTTGGAGGCTCAAGCACAAAAGCATCGTTTGCACATTAAAAAGATCGAACAACTTGTTTCCACATCCAAAGACCACCTGCAAACAAAGGGCAACAAGTTCATCAAGAGAATGCAATTTCTCCGTGCTATCAACAATTTCCATGCTATTACCGAAAAGGATGAATCCAAGAAATTGGAGAAGACTGCCAAGCAGCGTTTGCAAGCCTTGAAGGCCAACGATGAGGAAGCTTATATCAAATTGTTGGATCAAACTAAGGACCATAGAATTACACATTTGTTGAAACAGACAAACACCTTTTTGGACTCGTTGACTCAAGCGGTTCGTGTTCAACAAGCCGAGCATGATGAAGCTGAGGACGACTCTCAAGCTGAAGCCACAGATGAGTTGAGAGAAAAGATCGACTACTACCAGGTCGCTCATCGTATCAAGGAAGAGATTAAGGAGCAGCCAAAGATGTTGATTGGTGGTCAATTGAAGGAGTATCAACTCAAGGGTTTGCAATGGATGGTCTCGTTGTACAATAACAAGTTGAACGGTATTTTGGCTGATGAGATGGGATTGGGTAAGACCATTCAGTCCATCTCGTTGGTCTCATATTTGATTGAGAAGAAGGGCGAGGACAAGTTCTTGGTCATTGTTCCTCTTTCAACAATCACTAACTGGACGCTTGAGTTCGAAAAGTGGGCTCCCTCCATTAACGTGGTGGTGTTCAAGGGCTCCCCTGCTCAACGTAAGGATCTTGCGCATGAAATTAGAATCGGTAATTTTCAGGTTGTTTTGACAACTTACGAATACATTATCAAGGAAAAGGCCATGTTGGGTCGTTTCTACTACTCGCATATGATTATCGATGAGGGTCACAGAATGAAGAACACGAAATCCAAGTTATCTATCACTTTGAAGCAATACTACAGAACCAAGAACAGATTGATTTTGACCGGAACACCACTTCAGAATGATTTGCCTGAGCTTTGGGCATTGTTGAATTTCGTTCTTCCCAAGATTTTTAAATCGGTGAAGTCTTTCGATGAATGGTTCAATACACCATTTGCCAACACTGGGTCTCAAGAGAAGATCGAGCTTTCAGAAGAAGAGAGTTTGTTGGTCATTCGAAGATTGCACAAAGTTTTGAGACCGTTCTTATTGAGAAGATTGAAGAAGGATGTGGAGAAGGATCTCCCAGACAAGATCGAGAAGGTTTTGAAATGTAACTTGTCGAGCTTACAGTATGTCTTGTATCAGCAAATGTTGAAGCACAACGCTATTTTCATTGGAAACCAGGCCACTGAGGAGACCAACAAATCTGGAATCAAGGGATTGAACAACAAGGTCATGCAATTGAAGAAGATTTGTAACCATCCTTTTGTTTTCGATGATGTGGAGAATGTTGTCAATCCAATGGGAACAAACAACGAACTTCTTTGGAGAACTTCTGGTAAATTTGAGCTCTTGGATAGAATTTTACCTAAGTTGAAGGCCAGTGATCACCGTGTCTTGATGTTCTTTCAAATGACAACAGTCATGACGATTTTTGAGGACTTCTTGAGGATCAAGGATTTGAAGTACTTGCGTCTTGATGGTAACACCAAGGCCGACGACAGACAGGATATGTTGAAAGAATTCAACAAGCCAGACTCTGAGTATTTCTGTTTCTTGCTTTCTACGAGAGCCGGTGGTTTGGGTTTGAACTTGCAAACGGCAGACACTGTCATTATATTTGATACCGATTGGAATCCTCATCAGGATTTGCAAGCCCAAGATAGAGCCCATAGAATTGGTCAGAAGAATGAGGTGAGAATCTTGAGATTGATTACCAATGACTCGGTGGAAGAAATCATTCTTGAAAGAGCCCACCAGAAACTAGACATAGATGGTAAGGTCATTCAAGCTGGTAAATTCGACAACAAGAGTACCGCCGAAGAACAAGAGGAGTTCCTTAAACGATTGCTTGATGCAGAGCAGGGTGATCGTGAGAATGAGGAGAGCAATTCTTTGGACGACGACGAGTTAAACGAGATCTTGGCCAGAACTGAATACGAGAAGGAATTGTTTGGAAAGATTGACGCCGAGCGTGTTCTTGTGGAAAACCAGATTGCTCGCGAGGGAGGATATAGTACAAGATTGATCAGTCGCGAGGAGTTGCCTGAAGACATCACAGAGAACATCGCACACCATTTCGAGAAGGATCCACAAGATCTCAGCAGGATGAGAGAAAAGAAAAAAATCAAGTACGACGATGGGTTGACAGAGGAGCAATGGACCATGGCACTAGAGGCAGAAGACGATACCATCGAAGAGGCAAGCAAGAGACTAGAGGAAAAGAGGGCTCGCAGACAAAAGCGCGCAGGTAGCGAGAGCGGTGAGCCCGAGGATGAGCCATCGTGGAAGAAGAGTCGTCATCAAGCAGATGACAAAAAGGCCGATGACGGGCTCGATGAATTCACAGAAAGAGGATATCTGATCTTGGATGGACTCGATGAACTCTATGCCAACGATGGTCACTCTGTGGCCGAAATATTCCGCAAACTCCCGCCCAAAAAGTTGTATCCCGACTATTATCAATTGATTCCAAAGCCGGTCGCAATCGTGCCGATCCGCAAGAACTTGCAGCAGGAGCGCTATGACACTTTCGAACAGTTCATGGACGATCTCCGGTTGATGTGCGCGAACGCCAAGGTGTACAATGAAGAGGGATCATTTGTGTATGAGGACGCCTTGACGATTGAGAAGTACTTGGATGAAGTTGAAGCGTAAGCCAGGTAATGTATTATTATGTAGTCTGAGAAATGAAAGCAAAATTAATAGACCTTTGTGTTTAGTAGAAGGAATGTATTTTCTGAACCCAGCAAGTTACATTATTCAACGAAAAAGCGATTTTACCAGTGAAAATCTGCCAATTCCATAACTGGCCCTAAAATTTCCACCTTCCAAAATTCGTTATCACCGAAATCTGTTTCTATCACAGTAGCCAGTTCTCCACCTGGAGATCCCGATAAATCCGGTCTTGCAGCCAATAACCACGGCTGCAATTGGCGTTATGCGCGTTCCTGCAGGACCGTGGAACAGCGAACATGTGGGTGCAAAATCTGAGCCATTCGAGCGATAATCCGAAAAAAAAAGCCGACTCTCTGAAAGATTTTCCATAGGTTGTAGCACTGCCCTAAATCAAATATCTCTGCGAAGTCTCCGTTTTCTGCGCGTTGTCCTGGGCCAGTTGGGGCATCTCATCGCACAGATAAGGATAGGTACATCTGAAACAAAAGGGGTCCAGATTTCGGCGCGAAAATAGAATTTTTGCAAAACCCAAAAGTTTGACAAGATACAATTGGGTCTGAATTTTAACATGAAATTATCGCCGACCTTGTCAAGCTGCTCCTTCACCTCCAATTACGTCTCTTCATCTTTCCCACCCAACCCGCATGCAATCGCAATCAGCAAACACACTGCATTCCGAAACGACAAAAATAGGAGGAAACAACGCACAGAAATATACAACGAAACAAAATTGCGGACATATAACCCCGATATCCTCGACACTATCTCCCCATTTGACCTCGTAAGCACCCAGAATTATCCACACCTCATCGCCCACCACCACCTAAACCATTCTTAGTAATTTCGCAAGGCTGGCCCCACATTTCACACCAGCCGGCTAAAACCCTGTCCTGCAGAAACCGCCGGCCCTGGAGGTATAAATACCACCGGCGTCCCCACCCCCATCCGTTTTTGAATTGTAATTAATCTCTCCTTTTCTTCGCATCATGGCTACCATTGCTCTTAGACAGACATCGGCACATGCCTCCCGCGCGTCGTCCGTCCTTCTTGGATTGGCCGGTGCTGCTGGTTTGGCCCTCTATGCTGCCAACGATAACCAATCGTCCTACAAATACTCCGGTTCCAGCTCCAATGGTAACAACAACAACAATAACAACAACAATAAAAACAACGGCGGCAACTACATCAAGGCTTTGTTCGGTGCAACCACCGCCGCCAACATCAACAACGCCATGTGCCCAGAAGGCAAGAAGTACGCCGACTTCCAGGAGGTCTACAACGACATTGCCAAGAAGGTGCGCGACGAGGACGACGCCGACCGCGGTGCCGGTCGCTACGGTTTGTTGGTGCGTCTCTCGTGGCACGCATCTGGTACCTACAACAAGAAGGAGAACTCTGGAGGTTCTTACGGTGGTACCATGATCTACTCTCCTGAGTCCACCGATGGCGCCAACGCCGGTTTGGAGGTCGGAAGAGACTTTTTGGCCGAGATCGGGGTCAAGTACCCCTGGATCAGTAGAGGTGACTTGTGGACCTTGGGTGGTGTTGTGGGTGTGCAAGAGGCCGGCGGCCCTAAGATTCCATGGAGACCAGGCCGTGTCAATGCTACTGACGAGTCCAAGGTGCCAGCTAACGGTAGATTGCCAGACGCTTCCCAGGGCGCTTCCCACATCAGAGACGTTTTCGGCAAGTACGGCTTCACTGATGAGGAGACCGTGGCCTTGATCGGTGCCCACTGTTTGGGTCGTTGTCACACCTGGAGATCTGGTTTTGACGGTCCATGGGGTCCTTCGCCAAACATGTTCAACAACGCTTACTACGTGGAATTGTTGAAGGAGTGGAGAGTCAGAGACTGGAACGGACCAAAGCAGTACGAGGACGTTGAGACCAAGGAATACATGATGTTGCCAAGTGACATGGCTTTGAAGGAGGACTCTGTCTTTGTCAAGAGCGTCAAGAAGTACGCTGCCAACCAGGACCTCTTCTTCGCTGACTTCACTAAGGCTTATGTCAAGTTGCTCGAGAACGGATGCACCTATCCTAGAGGCACCAAGTACTTCGAGTTCAAGACCTTGGACGAGCAAGAGAACTAATTAGTCACAAAATAAAAAGTATAAACGTGAGCGATGTAGACGCCGTGTGCGGTGTGCGGTGCATTTGCCAGGCGGCCACCAATTAGGCAATTTGTTTCGGACTTTTACGATGTAGTATTTTAACTAGAAATATCAATTAAGTGAGGTGTTTCTGACTTCGAATATTGAATGAATCTGTGGTATGCATCACGATGTATCTTTTTTGAGCTGAGAGTGAATTCCAATGCGTCTACTTTAGTCATGAGTGCAATTCTCCAAAACACAATGCTAGAAAAGACATTTAGTGTGTTCGAAGAGAGACTTAGACCCTAATAGAGAAATCCATGTTTCAATTGACCACCTTCATTTCTAAGAATAAGGCGACTAACAGGGGACGGACATTATTTCGTGGTAACCGATTGAGCTTATGGTTGTTTCAAAACCGAACAGAATATCATTATGAATATATTGCGTTGATGCAAAGACGGTCCTCGGAAAGTCTGTTCTGTGACTGAGGATACATCGGTCATCGCTAATTTTATTATAAGTTTCAATAAGAACGTTCAATAATCTTAGGACCTGGTCTCAATTCTTGACTTCTTGAATCCAGCTATTGTTGATTAATCCCTCAATTTGCTTTCATTCTTGGTCCAATGAGCAAACTCGGACTTGGTGCTATTTAACCCAATTTCAAACCTAGGGAACTGTCCTTCAACTTGAACAAGACTAGACATCAATCGTTTTTATACCTGAATAAACAATCTTTTTTTTATGAAGATGTTCGTGCGAACACACATGTCTTCCAGTATGAATTGTGTTAGAGGTATTCCGGGTAGCTACTGAGTTGAGGAATAGACACCTAATTTATCGTGTCCAGAAATGTATAACACATCGTTCATCGTACCAATGTATACTCATCTAGAGTGTAAGACAACTTTCTTTTCCATCAACTGACAATTTCTGCCTATATCCTTCAGTATTGTTACTATGCTGCAGTTTCCAATCCTGACTATCTCCTCAGATGGATTGATTCCGCTCAACCGGAATAATGTGACTACTCTCTTCCGATTTTGTACCTTTCAATTTTTATTATTTATTAAGTGCAAGCAGCTGTTTCTATAATAATTTGTTTCAACTCGGAGCGCCTTCATTTGTGTTCCTGCTAACGCTGCTCAAGTCTACCTGTACTTACTTAATAAATCATAGAGTATTCTTTATGATTTCAACAAGCTAAAATTCCCGCTCAGGTGCCTAATTGTTACTTGGGATTGGAAGTTGCGCAAAACTGAAACACCTACATGGAGGAAAGGAGGGGGAGGAAAGAGTAGTCTCGTCTATAAAAAGGAAGCAAATTTCTTCCCCTTTTATGGCCTTTTCAAGTTTCATCAACTTTAATTCTTAGGTTTGTAGATTCTCGAGAAGTACCACAGTCCTAAACCCAAGTTCCGTTTGATAGTAGAACAAAGCACTCAAATTCGATTGAATAGATACTATAGAATTGTTTTCCAAAATGGCAAATAGATGTCAATATGGCGATTACAGATTCAATAACAAATACGGTGTAAACTTGGGTGATTATTACTGGTCCCAACTAGTAAGAAATTTAGAGGAGGAGCGAAAGAAACGTAAAGGTGTAATACCATATGGATTTCAGTTGGATCACTACCCAGAAGAGACCTGGTGCAACAAGTGGCAAGAGATATTCGATCTGGCCAGCGAGGGTCTCGATTCTGACTCAATGAAGTGTTTCCAGGGTCACAGGCTAGGAATTCAGGGAGCTGTTATCTCCGATTTCAACACGTTCAGATCAGCACACGCGTCTCATATTGCTTCATTGTCAAGGATGGAAAAGGGATGGGTAGAGGGATGGGTAGTTGGTGAGACTATGAAGGGGCAGCCAGTAGAATGGGCCCATGCTATTGAGAAATACAATGAGGCATTCAATGAAATGAAGCCCAAAATTGATGCCAACATCGATAGCGTTGAAGATGCTAGTGCAAAGGCGGCTCTTAAGATTGCCTTTGGCCAAATCAAACTGTACCACATTCACTGGTGCGAACAGACAACTTGGTACTACAAGTCCTACTTGCAGCCGGTATGGGCCATCCTTCACATTGCAAAGAAAACGTTTTTGAAACGGGTGATACTGGGATATAGCTATATATTTTCGAAGGTTTTTTTCATCGGTGCCATAGGGGCCTTAATTGGCCTGCCAAACCGAGCCAAGTTATTCAAAGTTCCGTTTTCCGAGGCAAAAGGTATACACATTTCATTTATCATTATGATGGTGCCCTTGTGTGTTTATATTTTGCTGCTGTTGTTGTCTTGGAAGTTTTTCCAAGGCGCTTCCAAGGAGGAAAAATTGTATTTGGCCGGCCAACTGGCTGAACTTGTCGATGAGAATTGGAATTACAGAGTCTTCTCTTCAATTCCAGCAACCCACAAATTTTCATCTCTGTAATGCAGCCACCCGTCAATTTTCTTCTTCTCTTTTCGAGAAAAGATACGACAAACGAGACTATAGCCCTTCCGGCATTGAATAGCTTTGTCTGTCTTGTATTTCGAGAGCTGAAAGTCTTGATATGCACTGAAAATCAGTATTTAATCTTTTCATTCTTTGGAGACGCTTGAAGTCTCTTTGGTTTTAGTTAAGGTATGTAATCTAGCGATCTGTTTCAAATGAGGCTTGTAGAAGTTCGATTTAGATTACATTGAAAATGAGTTTGCGTTCAGGGCAGATATTGCAAGATTTTTCAAGAGAGAGATCCGCATGCTTATTGAATTCGTAGAGCGTTTGGAGTCTAACAAGAGCTGGTACTTTCTTCGGTAACTCGTAGTGTACTATGACTAGAGTACCAAAAAAATAGTGAGATAGCTGTTGATGCTAGGACAAGAGACATCGAATGAGATGCGCCATCTATCGAACTTAATGTTAGGGACATCAAATGAGAAGCTCTGGATAACGACGATAGAGCAATACAGAAGCGTCGGGCCGCTAGGGCGACCGTTCGATAAGCCTTGGATGTCCCAATGATGGCCGTTAAAGAACCAGATGTAGCGTTCGTTGGCTTGGCGAAGATCTGACCTATTGGCTATAAGTATGGCTAGTTACGGTCGATTACATACGGCAACTAATACTGAGATTCTAAATGAAGTATTATTCGAGTAAACAGATAATTAGGAATGAACGATTGCTCTAACAAATCCGGGTACCGATTGAACTCAGAGATAAATACCTGATAGATCGTATCCAGAAAGGGATACCATATCGTGAATCGTACCAATGTTGATTAATTTGGAGCGTAATACTATCTTCATTTTTCATCAGCTGTCTCTCACAAATTCTATCTGTATTTTTCTTCTATGCTGCAATTTCCAATCCTGGCTATCCCCTAAGATGGGTTGATTCCGCTTGACCCGAACAATTTGACTCCTCTCTTTCGATCTCATCACTTTCAATATTTGACATTTATTTTGTGCGAGCAGCTGTTTTTCAATAAATTCAACTCGGAGTGCCTTCATTTGTGTTCTTGCCATTGCAGCTGAAGTCTACTTGTACTTGCTAGAAAAATCATAGAGTATATGCTATGATTTCAACAAGCTAAAATTCCCGCTCAGGTGTCTAAATATTATTTGGGATTGGAAGTTGCGAAATCTCGTCTATAAAAGGAGACCAGTTTTCTCCCTCTTATGTGGGCTTTTCAATTTTCATCAACGTCCATTCTTAAGTTTGTGAATACTTGAGACATACCACGTTCATGAATTCTAGTGCCCTTTGATCAGTTGATTGAAATACTCATGCTCGATTGAATAGTTGCTATAGAATTGTTTTTCAAAATGGCAGATAGAAGTCAATATGAAAATTACAGATTTAGGATGAAGAGCGGTAAGGACATTAATGGATACAGAGGTGATGTTGACTGGTCCGACTTAGTAAAAGATATCGAGAAGAAGCGAACGGAACGTATAACAACAATACCATATGAATTTCAGTTGGATCACTACCCAGATGAGGCCTGGTGCAACAAGTGGCAGGTGATTTTTGATCTGGCCAGCGAAGGTCTCAATTCTGATTCAATGAAATGTTTTCAGGGTCACAGGCAAGGATATCAAGAAGCTATCATCTCAGATTTCAACACTTTAAGATTGGCACACGCGTCTCATATTGATTCATTGTCAAAGATGAATCGGTTATCTTCTAATATTTTGAAGGAGCACCCGATAGAATGGGTTCGAGTTATTGAGAAATACAATGAGGCATTCAATGAAATGAAGCCCAAAATTGACGCCAACATCGATCGCGTTGAAGATCCCAGTGCAAAGGCGGCTGTTAAGATTGCCTTTGGCCAAATCAAACTATACCACATTCACTGGTGCGAACAAACAACTTGGTATTATAAGTCATACTTGCAGCCGGTATGGGCCATCCTCCACTCCTTAAGGAAATTGATTCAAAGAAATACCATAATGAGTTACAGCTTCTCAGTTTCGAGGGCCATATTGTATGGTGCAATAGGGGCCGTAATTGGCCTGCCAAACAGAACCAAGTTATTCAAAGTTCCATTTTCTGAGGCAAAAGGTGTGCACGTTTCATTTATCATTATGATGGTGTCTTTGTGTGTTTATATTTTGGTGCTGGTGTTGTATTGGAAAATTTTTCGATGGGCTGCCAACGACGGAAAATTGTATTTGGGCGGCCAACTGGCTCAACTTGCCGAAGAGAATTGGAATTACAGAGCCTTCCCTTTAATGCCACCGCACCACAAATTCTTCATGTTTGCGAAGAGATAGAACAAACGAGAAACTAGCCCTCTCGCCGTTGAAAAGCTTTCTCTGTCTTGTAAATTGAGAGCTGTGAATCTAGTTTTGCGGTAAAAAATCAGACGAATCTTTTCATCCTTTGGAGATGCCTCAAGTCTCTTTGGATTTAATTAGGGTAAGTAGTCTAGTGAATCTGTTTTGAATGAAGCTTGTAAAGCTTGATGTAGATTTCATTGGAAAAAGCATGGGCTCATAGGAGATATCGCTAGAGTTCTAGAAAGTGATTCCCATACCTATTGGTTTTGTAGAGTGCTTCGAGCTCATAAAAGAGCTGGTACTTCAAGCTAATCGATATCTGTTCACCGGAGCCAGAGACAGCAATCAGTATCTCGGATGTTGAAATCTTCTTGTATAATTACTTACATAGAATTCGACAATATTCAGCAAGAAAAAAGCCAAAAGCCAATTTGCAATAACGTAAATGTTGCTCAGTAGAACATTCTGTTACTTGTGGTGCTGATTGATTAATCATTCCTTCGTCAGAAGCAAAGTTTACGAGCAGATATGACAAACATAGACAATATTTGTCGTTTTTCATCAGCCAAACATCTTTGAATCGGTAGAAGACAATCTGACCCAACTTTGGTCTATGGCTGCAAATTATGCGTTTATCTGCAGTCTCGAGTATCAAGGATTATATGAATAAATTCTGTAAAAAAAGCGCCCGGAAAAAAACATTCTAAAGAAATTTCACCTTCTATCAAGATAAAAGAAACAGAATAACGTAAGAAGATGACTTTATTCAATTTACACCTTCAAATCCACACTTCCCTCACACATCCAGTTGTCGCGGCTCATGCCCTAACCGTTTTTTCACCGTCACAAGTGTGCGAACAGGCATCTGTTTCCTGTATGCACCACACACGTGACTTTTTCGCCAAATTTTCCACCCCCATATAAGAACCCACCCATCCGCACATCCACTTTTCAACCTAGCTACACCACAATGAAGTACATTCAAACCGACCAAATCTTGGAAGTTCCTGAGGGCGTTACCGTCACCATCAAGGCCAGATCTATCAAGGTCACCGGTCCAAGAGGTGAGCTCACCAAGGACTTGAAGCACATCGACGTTGCTTTCAGCAAGGTCAGCGACAAGGCCATCAAGATCACCGTCATTAACGGTGACAGAAAGCACGTTGCTGCTTTGAGAACCGTCAAGTCTTTGGTTGCCAACTTGATCACTGGTGTCACCAAGGGTTACAAGTACAAGATGAGATACGTCTACGCGCATTTCCCAATCAACGTTAACGTTGTTACTGTTGACGGTCAAGACTACGTCGAGATCAGAAACTTCTTGGGTGAGAAGAGAGTCAGACAAATCAAGATCTTCGACGGTGTCACCGTTGAGCAATCCACCACCCAAAAGGATGAGTTGGTTTTGTCCGGTAACTCCTTGGAGGCTGTTTCTCAAAACGCTGCTGACATCCAACAAGTCTGCAGAGTCAGAAACAAGGATATCCGTAAGTTCTTGGATGGTATCTACGTCTCTGAGCGTGGTTTGATTAACAACGAGTAAGCGTATTCGTTGCTCTTCATTTCATATATACTACATTTTCTGTTTAATAGTTCAAATACGGCTTACATCGGGTTTACCTTGGCCTTCCAGATTTGTTACTGCGCTTCCACAATAAAGAGCCACCAACGATCTGTCGTAGAGAAAAGGTTGCGGATTAGACCCATAGCATTTTCTGGTGCGTGTGGTGAAGATCTTCAGCTGTTTGTTGTTTTTTCCTTTGTTTTTTATTTTGTTTTTCGCTATCTTGTGCAAGTGCTCAACGAAGTTTTCTTCTTTGATTCAGACGGTAGTCATCGGAATGACTGCCACCTCAATTGGAGATGAGAAGACCTTTTTGGGTACTTGAACAATATTAACGGTATCTCTATGACTATCATAATTCATCTGTATATCTGAAGAATTACTGCTGATTCTCATCACGTGAAGCCCACTTTATTTGATCTCCTTTGATTCAACTACTCCACACCTGGTGAAGTCCCCCAATATGAGCTCCAAAATTGCCTTTTTGGGCCCAGTCGGAACGTATACATATCAAGTATGTCTCATTTGTTCTCTAAAATCACTCGGTAGACTAACAATAGGCTGTAGTTCAGCAGTTCGGCAAGAATAACCAAGCACAGCTTCTACCTCAGCTGTCAATCGCTGAATGTTTTGAAAAATTGAATAAAGGCGAGGCCCAGTATGCGGTGGTGCCCTTGGAAAACTCCACAAATGGCCAGGTTGTCTTCACATACGATCTTCTTCGAGATTGGTTCTTGGCTGAGAGTCAGCCAGAATTCCAAGTGGTAGCGGAACAATTCGTTCCAATCCATCACAATCTCCTCACAAATGCCAAAGACCTTTCAGACGTTGTCACCGTATATTCACATCCACAGGTATGGGGCCAGGTTGCGACGTTCATGAACAGTAACGAAACGGTCAAGAAGTGGACCCGCGTAGATACCCAATCGACGGCGCAGGCGGCAGAAATCGTTGCCAAAGATACTTCCAACACGTCTGCGTGTATCAGTTCAATTCTGAGCTCCGAACTATATGAATTGCCGATACTAGTGCCCAATGTTGAAGACAAGAAGGAGAATACCACAAGATTCCTTGTTCTCGCACAGAATGCGTCTTCTTCTCCATCCAGGGTTGAGGGTCAGCATTACATCACATCGCTTATGTTTGTGCTCGGTCACAACGATCCCGGCGCATTGTGTCAAGCGCTAGATCTGTTCAGAAGAAACAACGTCAATTTACACTCGATAGCGTCGCGCCCTTCTGGCAGAGCGCAATGGGAGTATGTATTTTTTGTTGAGATCGAGGGGCATTCAAGTGACGATGCCGTCACTCAAAGTTTACGGGAATTGAAGAGCAATTGTTCCCAGACTGCGACGTTAGGACTGTTTTCCAGAGAACAATAAATCATGGAATTTTAATGTACGATTTGGTGAGTTGACTGTTCATACCTTTGTTGGGTTATTGTAGTACTCTAATTAAACTCTACTGTTGTGCTACTTAATAGTGGTTACGGTTAGAGGTAATGCTATAAGCAACCTCTTTGCAGTTTTTCTGAAAATTTTCGCCTCCTACGTTCTAGTATTGTGTATGATTTCACGAAAGAAAATCTAACCTTGCTGTATTAGCTATATCATTACCCAGAGTCAGAGAACCAAGCGCTCGGACTCGCCGTCAATTGCCTGCAATCGTCACATACTTCACTCAAACTCATCAAAAGGCCTTCCTCGCAGCAGAAGCCTTCAGCGTGTGGAAATGCTAGTCGTAATTTTGGGCTGTAGCTTCTAGGTCCTAGAAAATACACTTCTCCAAGCCCCACTCGTGCAAATATCTAAACCGCAAGAATGCCCAACTTCTAAGCTTGCATCTCTCAGCCATCCACATCTACTTTCCAAACTTCTGGTACGTCCATGCTACATTATCCAAAGGACACACTGGTCTAGACTTGAGCCACCGCTGAATACAATGCAGATGGAACGCATGGTTACAGACACCCCACGCAGCAACGCAATTGGTGGTTTCTTTAATACTGTTGGGCTGGCATTCGATGCAGGGCTCCATCAAGTGGTTTCTGCAAATGGCACAGGTATCAACGACAATATCCCAGGACCAGAAGGCAATCGCGGTCCATTTTTTTACCTCGAAGCGTTCCTTCTTCTTGGGCTCCATATCTTCCTCGACCTGTGCCGGCTGGTCATCTGTGATCATGGGATCATCGATGTTCATGGTGTAGAACTACTTAGTAATGTAGTAGTAGTGAGAAGGATGGTTATGGGGAGAGGTGCAGGTATCATGAAAGAAGAAAAAATGGAAGAATTGGAATGTGAGAGGGCGGGATTGGGGTCTTTATATAGTTTTTGAAAAGCGGGGTTGTTTTCTGTATTCATATTTTTTGGCGGTGATTCTGTTTGGTGCTTGGTGTAGTTCAGCTAGAGTAGACTGGAGGGTTAGGAGAAATAGATTGAAAATTGGTGCCGGAGATACTTCGAAGTTTCTTAGAAAAAAGTTTAGTTGGCCCAAACTCTTTTTTTGTTGTGATTCTTTTGCTTTTGCTAAGGTTAATACAGATGGTCGAGCTGGGATGAATAATCGGCTCGACACAAATGTGATTTGTCGTGATCTTTCAAGGTTTCATGAAGAGGAATTAAACAAAAAATGTTTGACTTTATTTGGCTTTGTCACTAAGGGGAGATTCTGTGTAATTGAGTCTCGGCTCCTTGTCAATAGATCGAACTGATGGTAGAGTAATATTCGATTTCCACCTGAGCTACGGAAATTAAAAAAATGAATCGTAATTCAAGAAAGTAATGTTTATGGATGATGATATTAGAGGTACTTGAGATAAGTGGAATGATGGAAGTAGTGAACAATGAAGATAGCAGAGCGGTAAGCCATATCTATGAGAAATTGATCATTTTGAATTTTTGGAAAACCTAAATAATATTCAATCAACTAAAAGTTAAGAATAAAGGATCAATTGTGTGATCTCCACATATTTCAGTTCCTACCACCTTATTAATACGACTACCACTACTACTATAACTACTACCAATACTACTACCATTACTACAATCAGTACAAGTAAAACCACTCATTCACTAATTCTGATAGTACTACATAGTCCTTCGGCAAGTTTCGTAACTATCATAGCACCATCATTCTATTTCAAATCACTACAATTGTCACTGTGGAACTAATACCACAACCGAACTCAAACCAGGCCGATTCAAACCTTCCAATCACATTCGTCCAATAACAACACATCTCGAGCAATGTCCGACGATCTCATATCTTCCCTTTATCCCCCTCCACCCCCATACTATAAGTACTTCACAAAAGCCAACTTAGACAAGTTTGCAGAGTTGACATCACCGGAAGAGGCTCTGGGCGCACTCAAATTCCAAGTTCCACCCGAAATCCCCCAGTCAGACCAATACCGAGGATACGGTAGCGTGTGGTCGCTCGAGAATAAGATCCCTTCTCTTAAGAGTCTAGGGTTTACCCAATTGTATCAGGATGAAGATGAGACCATCACGTCCAAAACGAAAATCGCGGAATTGCACAAACTCTTGGACTCGCTCTTGCTCAATTTCTTGGAATTGGTGGGTTCTGTGGCTGTTGAGCCTGCCAAGTTCTACATCAAGATTGAGCATTTGAAAAGACTTATCATCAATATGAACCACTTGCTCAACACCTATAGGCCACACCAGACACGTGAAAGTTTGATTATGCTATTACAGAAACAGATTGAGGAGAAGCGAGCTCAGACCGCGGAGATCGAACGAGCTATGGACCAAGCGAAAAAGGATATTCTAGAACTAGTTCAAGGAACAGGTGCAGACTTGAGCTCGGCATCTGGTCCAGAAGAGGTGGAGGAGACGGCGAACTTGAAGGAGCAAAAGCTACAAGCTCTCAAGGAGCTTCTATCGGCGACTCGGATATAATTTTAGGTGTAATTCTTAGAGACTCATGAACCGGTGGTTTAGATGTAATTCTCAGAAACTCACTTAGTAGAATAGCAGTTCGTCCATGGATAGATCTGAAACGCTGCATTCATTTGCTTCAACTGGGTTTTTAGTTCTGATGTGACGTATGTTTCGAAACAATCAATAAAATAATGAGTTTAGCTTTACAAATTGCACACTGATTTCTTATTTATAAATTACTTCATGGATCGCTATCTATGCCAGCCTAAATCAAGTCTAGAAGATCGCTATTGATCTTAGCGGTTGGCTTAGCTTGAGGCATAGAGCTTGGTGCTGAGCTGCTGGACGAACCAAATAGATCCATGATGTCCTGTTTTGAAGCTCCTGTTTTGGGCTGTGGAGTGGTTGGAATTGAAAAAAGGTCGTCGAGTTCGTCCATGGCAGAAGTTGGACCACTGCTGGTAAGAGGCAGGGGCTCGTCATCGTCAAAGTCAAGTAAGTTTTCGTTCTTGGCATTGTTGATGATCTCCTGCTTGGCGATGTTGGCCAAGTCACTGATGTCGGACTTGTTGGACGATCTGCGCGACTTCTTCTCTTTAGATTTGTGTTCATCAGATACAATGAATGTCGATGCTGGCTTGTGGTATACTGATGATAATGTTGATAACTCGTTGATTAAGTCCTCCAATACAGCCGGGTTGAAGGATGGAATGATTGTTTTGATGGGTGGGAGTTGGGCATTGAGGAGTCTATCTTGTTCATCTTGTGACGACGAAGACAAGAATCTCCAGTATAAAAAGGCCTTATCTCTCACATCAGCATTATCACACTCCTTGGTTGCTTTGTCGAGCACTGCCTGTAGCAACAGGGAGTAGCCAGTCTTGTTGACCTTGGCACATACCTTGACCACAGCTGTGATGATGCTGAGTTGCAAGGAGGCATCATACTCAAGAAATTCGTCAGTCAAAAGTTGTAGCTTTTCTCTCAAACTAGTGAAGTATTTAGGGTATTCACCAAGCAAAAAGACGTATCCAGAAAGAGCAGGGTTGCTTGTGAGCTGCTCGACATGGTGGCTGATGACAGGAACGATGAGTGTAATGAGATCGTTTCTGCCTGGGTATCTTCTCAAAATCTGGGTCAAGATGACAGAGGACTCATTAATGATGAATTCTCCGCCTCTCTGGTCCATCAAAGTGACAAGCAAGTTAACGGCGGGAATAACGGAGTCAGAAAGCTTAATGGCTACAGCTCCGATGGCATGAACGGCCTTTGTGATGAGTGTAGGTTCGAATTCCATGGCATATTCCTTCAATTCGCTTAGAAGCAAGGCGCTGTTGGAGTCAGAAGCCAAACGAATGAGAATGTCCAATTTCTCAAGCTTGAGATAGAGTGGGTCTGAGTACTTGATGAAAAAGACTCGGAGCTCCTTGGATAGACAGCTTGGATATTTCTCTAAGATAATTCTGATGTTCTTAAGCCCCACATATTGCGCCTCGGGTATAGGCAGAGAGACCAAGGAGACCATTGGGGCGGATAGTTTCTTCAAAAACGAGGTTTTCTGTGCCTGGTTCGCCAATCCGTCAAGATGGTGGACAACCACTTTGATGGACGACAACACGACCGAGGGGTTGACGTGCTGCAACTGGGGGATTACACGCTCAATGAGGTGCAATGTTTCTTCAGGGTCAGGCGAGGGATACTCGGCCAAGTAAGACAAGATGGTGATACGCCCCCATTCGGAACATTCGTTCAAGCAAGCAAGCAAAAGCTTGACGAGGTCTGCGTCTACAGTCAAGACCTTCAAGTTCTGGTCATGGTTCATGTCTTTGATCTCGTGCAACGCGTTGAGGGCATTGGCCACCACCATTGGGTTCAGATCCTGTAAGAGCTTCTTCAAAGCGTCAAAGAAGCCAAGCTCAATGCACATTTCAGCATTCAAGTCGAACAACTTGGCCACACAGATAGCCGCCGTCTTCCGCACATAGGGGTTGTCATCCTCCAATGTACGGCGCAACGGAATCTCCATGTAGTCCACCATCCGCTCCACGCGAATACAGCCCATGGTACGGATCGCCAAGGCCCTCACCAACGGATTGGGATCTTCGGTATCTTGAACGAACGTGTTGACGGCCAAAATACACAATTCCGGGTTCGATTTCGCATAGTTCATCAAGTACAAGTACACCAACTTCTTCTGCTCCAAATCGTACGTGGCGATGTTCTTGAGAACGTCGGGAAAGAGCGCCGAAACGTCTTTGCCTATTGTCATGGCCTGAATGACCCTCTGGATGGCGTCTTTCCGCTCATGTTTGTACTGGGACACAAGTCCTGCTTTGAGCTCGTAGGCCTCGCCTTTCTTCGGGCCCTTGAGGAAGTTTATGATCTTCTTTTCTAAGGACATGGTTCGGTAGAGAGTGTTATGGTGCGGCTAGTATGGAGTAGGTGTATGGGGGAAGGAAGAAAGTGATGCATGAAAAAAAATGTTGGCGGCGAATCGGATGGCGGGGGTATGCTTATTTATATGTTTTTATTTTATATATGCACGTTTATTTTCGAGTATGGTGTTGTGGAAGGGGTCTTTCTGATAGCACTGTTAGGTTATAGTCAATACTATTGGGTTCACATCTTGTGAAAGAAGTCGCGGTATAGATGAGTGAAATTTAATTGGCAGAAATAAGAAAGTTCGAAATTAGTTTTCGGACAGGTTTTTCTCCGGGTGTAGTCTTCCAATTGGGGCTCTATTGGTCAGGTAACAGTAAGAGTAACTACTTGAATTAAAGAATTTCATAAAACTCAAAATCAAAGGTTAGAATATTTACTTGCAACATTCGGTGCTCGAAGTTCCACTGAAACGTACTTAGAAGTTAGTCAATGACCGGCATTGCTAGCTCTTCCGTACTCACAAGCAATCATTGATAGCCACTATCCTTGAGAGATAGCCAATACTGTTGCTGCGTTAGCATTAGCAGTAGCACTATTAGAAGCAGCTTGGTTATTTGATCTCATGTCGTATTCGTGGTTCTTCAAGATGATCGCAGCTGCGGTGAGTTGCAACGATAGAAGGTCCACGGACGTGTTCGTACTCGTGTCCCCTGAAATCGGCGAAAATAGCATCAATGTAGATGCTTTGTTCGTCTTGCTGAAGAACGTCTCACTCCTACATGACTGGAACTTGCCCATGAGGTATGGCGATACCAAGTCCTGATACTTGATTCCCTTGGGCTTCATGCCGAAACTGTAGCGCGTCCTGCTTCCCAAGAGCGGATTGGAGTCCGCAATCTGCTCAGAATTGGTCATACCGTCTATAAGACTTGGCTGCTGTGGATGGAGCAAGAACAAGTCGTACGAAAAATGCGTGCGGTAGCCATTGTCGGTCTTGGAAAAGCGGTAACGGCCACCCTGGAACTCGAAGTCCAAGATTCGGAGCGAATTGTGGTAGAAAAAAATCACCTTGGTGCCATCAGTCATGGTCATCCGGAAACGGGTGTAGCGCAAGTAGCATTTCTGCCTCACATCGGCGATCTTGCGATCGTCGGCCTTGTCATAGAGCCGGTCTCGAGCCTCAGGACTCGGAAGCGCCTCGTACAACCGGAGGTACTTGTGGTCGCCGCCGCAAATGCTCCAGCTGCGCTTGGACACCATCAATGGCAACCCACGAGCCAAATTCTGATCGGCTTTCGCAGTTTCAAAACCGTCATTAGACCGGAAAATGCTATGATACTCCTTGAATAGCCTATAGCTATCGTAGGAGGGAAACGCTTTTGTGTCTGAGCCGAATAGGCCATCACAGAACACAATCTCACGAAAAGTCTGGCCCGCGTACGCCGGCGGCTGCAGAAATTGCGGAGGAATTTCAATGAATTGGGGAGGAGGCCCGTCTGCAATTGCAGGCGCCGTGCCTGCTTTTGACAGCGACAATTGTTTCTCCATGGCTAACGCTTGTGGTACTAAGGGTAATAAGATGGATTCAAGGATCACAAACACAAGTAGTGCGAAAGTGGAGAGGGCAATGGTATTCAGGCTGCCGGAATTGGACGGCTTATAAGCGCGGCTGGCAAGGAAAAACGCCGGAATTGGAATTTCAGATCTGCGTGATCCCATATCGGTGTCTGCAACTTCTAGTAGGGTCATTAACCATAATGGGCTGTGGTCTGACGTCAGAGGCAGATACCATCTCAGAATTAACTATTTACCTCTGGTACCGGAAATTCGCGACAAAATGAAAAATGGTTTTGTGAAAAAGGACTTGAGCGATGCATTTCTAATTAAGCATTACGCGATCATGCTTCAAGTCTTTGACGTTTATAGATCTGGGTCGTAGAATTCTTGGCCAGCTGCAATTCTCTAGGCAAAAAGAGCCCAATCCTCAACCTTAAGTGTCACAGCCGCCTTTCTGATCACGCTGTAGGCTTCGCCCACCACAGACGTGCCGCCAATGGCATTCTCTGCTTCCTTATTGAACACTTCTGCGGTCACCTCGCCGCTCTCGACGGGAACGTTCATGCTCATGACTATATCGGTGTTGACCTTTTCTACGCGATGAATAACTAATAGCATATACACTTTGGCATTGTCGGACTCGAGCTTGGAGGGACCCGGCTTGACAAGATACGAGTGAGACTCACAGGCCAAGTTCTCATTGGTGAACAGTTCGAGGGGCGCAACGAGCGTGGCTGGCTCCTCCAAAATATCCTCGAGGTGGACGGCCACCACCTCTGCGAGCGATTGTGCGTCTACACTTTCCAAAAGGTCGAAGATGAGTGACTGGTCGAGGCCGGTCGGTTTTTCGAGAAGAAACACCTCCTGAGTGTCGGGGATTTGGCGGAATGTGGAGACGTCGATTGCGTCTGCGGGCAATTCTGAGGAAATGGCGCCTCCGTACAATTCGACCATTATGTGGTGTTGGAGAGTAGAAAAAGAGTAGTGGTTGATGAGTGCAATACATTCAGTGTGAGATGAGTGTATGAGGGACAGAATATAGAACCGAAGACAATTGGTGTAGTGAGTATTGTTTGAAATTCTTTTTGCAGCATTTGTTCGGATTATAGTAATTCTTTTGTCTGTTAGGTTAGTTTGTTCTTCTGCCAGAGCTGGGTACTTTGGTAGACATGTGCCAGCTGATTGCTGCAAATGTATGTGTATAGCCGTACAAATTATCATTTAGAAATTTAAATTCTTTTAGTTGATATGATATGGAAGATAGCATTCTGCGATGAGCATGAGGTTTACTTTGGCCAGTCAACGGGACAAAGTTCCCTCCAGAACTGTACTCTCCCGTAATAATCGAGCCAGTTTTCTTTTACATATCCTTCTGGTCCTTCTAAAAATCACATACTAGATTCCACTCCGAATAATCTACAGTTATCCCTAAAACCATCGTCTGCTTCTTCTGCCTAAACCACCTAAGAACGTACGTACAAAATAACATCACAATAAATTCAAACGTAATTTATCTGTCCAATACTCACTAAATACCGTTTCCATCTCTTTCCGATCCACGCTTTCTACCCCTTCACCCCCATCGCCTTAATCCATACAACCTATCCAATAATCACACAGTCCAACGACAAAAAAAAGAAAAAGAAAAAACACACCCTAATAAGGAATCGCCACCTATCCAAAACCATCAAAACCCCCATTTTTTCCAAGTTCAGCCGCACCTCTATTTTCCTTCATTCCCGTTATTTTCCTCCCGCTTATTACGCGCACTCCTCCTCTTCGTGTCTTCCCACATCCACCACTTAAAACAAACCCGTGGCTCGTGTATTATCGAGACGTGGCCTGGATCTGATCGTTTGTTGTGTCTGTCAAGTTTCTGCAGGGCTCATAACCATAGTTTGGAACATATAAAGGCGCCCCGATCCGCCCTCGACTTTTTCTTCTCTAGGTGATCCACTTTTGACACTTTCTGGTAGAAAACTGTCAAATCAAATCACTTCACCTGTCACTGTGTCCGCCCGCTTCTGCACAAAACATTCCCCTGTTTCCGTGGCCGGCATTTGTGGATAATAGTTGATCCTAACCCCGTGAATTTTTCGTTTTCGGATCTCTTTCTGTTCTCCTTTCATTCTTCTGCTCAACATTCCCTCTGATCCACACACAATGAACAAGCTGACCCTTGCCCTGCGCCGAAAACCCATCATCATCACCGTGGCCATTCTTCTCGTGCTTCTTGCCGTTTCGCGCTGGAGTGCCTGGCGGTCCAAGGATGCGTTGGTGTTGGACAACTTGGGTATTTTCTCGCTGGTGTTTACTGAAAACGATAAGAAACAAGACGAGTTCTACAAACGTATGGAGAAGTTGCAGAGCCAGTTCATGCTGAGCCAAGATGCCCGCTTGACGGTCTTGGAGAAACAGAACAAGGAGATGTTGGACTTGATCCATTCCATGCGCGTTCCTCCTCCAGATATGACCATCCGTGACAAGCTCATTTTCATGCTGCCTTATGATCCTGATGCCAAGTTCCCTGGTTACATCTGGCAGACTTGGAAACACGGCTTGAATGATGAGAAGTTCAACCCATTGTACCGTGACGGTCAGTCCCAGTGGGCTGGCAAAAACCCGGGTTTCGTGCACGAGATCTTCAACGATGATACCAGTTATGCCTTCATCAAGCATTTGTATGGCCACATTCCCGAGATCATCGAGGCTTTCGAGGCTTTGCCAGAGGTCATCCTCAAGATCGACTTCTTCAAGTACTTGGTGCTTTTCGCTCGCGGAGGTGTCTACGCCGACGTTGATACCTTGCCATTACAGCCTATTCCAAACTGGATTCCAGATAATGTGTCGCCCACCGAAATCGGTCTCATTATCAGTGTTGGTAGTGAATCTTCCTCGCCTCAGTGGAGAATGGAGAGCCACCGCAGATTGGAGTTTGGCCAGTTTGTCATTCAAGCTAAGCCGGGCCACCCAATTTTGCGTGAGATTATTGCTCAGATCACCATCAAGACCTTGCGTAAGAAGAGACAATTGAAGGACGGCGAGTACATGGGATTGCACGGTAACTCCAACGATATGCAATTGGAGTTGTCCAGATGGACTGGAAGCGGTGCTTGGACTGACGTTGTGTTTGAGATCTTGAACGACTACGTCAAGTCCTCCATCTACAAGTCTGTCACCTGGAAGGAGTTCCATGACTTGACCACGCCCAAGTTGGTCTCCGACGTTTTGGTATTGCCCATCAAGTCATTTGCTTCGGACATTGAGGTTCCAAAGGATGGCAAGATCAGTGATGCCATTGCGTTCGTGAAGCATTACAACGACAAAATCTGGAAAACCACATAGACTTAATATAATATCCCGGTAGTTCTTGTAGGAGTTTTCGATCTGATATATGTATTAACAGGATTTGGAGCGAGATGGAATGATATACAGAATTATCGTTTCGGAGATGTGATGGTTTTTCCGGGTTATGTTTCTCGTCGAGTCTGAGATGCCAGTGAGTGATTTTAAAGATGATTTACGTAAGTGCTTGAATATCTAAGCAAAACAGGATTTGATTGCATGTTTGGTTTTTTTAACAAGTAATGACTGTTTTCCCTGAGATCTTACATTTTCTGAGACCACTACAATTTTAAACAAAACAACAAACTTCCAAAAAAAACAACTTTGATTGATCTAAAAAATTCATCCGCCAAAGTCGAGAAGGAACAATGGGGCCCTCACCCGAATTCGTTAAATTTACAGTTTTCTTCGTTTTCCGATTGTTACACCGTTCATCTTCCACACTCACCTATACCTATCAGTAAATTCCTTATCGTCGTGAGTCACTGCGGTTTACGGCACCGACCTGTACACAAAATCTCAAACGTCTATGTACAGTCCCCAACCCCCATATATTACTTGCCAGTAATTTTTCATCCCGATCCCACACCAAACCACATTTTTTCTCCCTCAATGTCCAAGCAAGTTCTTCTTCTCGGATCCGGTTTTGTCGCCAAGCCAACCGTCGACATCCTCTCTCAAACGCCCGGCGTCAACGTCACCGTCGCTTGCAGAACCTTGTCAAAAGCCAAGGAATTGGCTGGTCTGGTTGCCGATGCCATTTCTCTCGATGTCAATGACGAGAAGGCATTGGATGAGGCTGTCTCCAAGGTGGACTTGGTCATCTCCTTGATTCCATACACCTACCACGTATTGGTGGTCAAGGCTGCAATCAAGAACAAGAAACACGTTGTGACCACCTCGTACATCAACCCTAAGTTGCAAGAGTTGGAGCAACAAATCTTGGATGCTGGCATCACCGTCATGAACGAGATTGGTTTGGACCCAGGTATCGACCACTTGTACGCTGTCAAGACATTCGAGGAGGTGCATGCCGCCGGCGGTAAGATCAAGTCGTTCTTGTCGTACTGTGGTGGTTTGCCAGCCCCCGAGAACTCCGACAACCCCTTGGGCTACAAGTTCTCGTGGTCCTCGAGAGGTGTGTTGTTGGCCTTGACCAACTCTGCCTCCTACTGGAAGGACGGCGAGGTGGAGAACGTCAAGTCCGAGGACTTGATGGCCACCGCCAAGCCATACTTCATCTACCCAGGTTTTGCTTTCGTTGCCTACCCTAACAGAGACTCCACCACCTACAAGAAGTTGTACAACATTCCTGAGGCCGAGACTGTTGTCAGAGGTACCTTGAGATTCCAGGGATTCCCAGAATTCATCAAGGTCTTGGTTGACTTGGGCTTCTTGAAGGATGCTGAGCATCCAGCTTTCAAGACCGCCACTGCCTGGAAGGACGCTTTCGCCCAATTGATTGGCGCTGCCTCCAGCTCTGAGGAAGACCTCGTGGCCAAGATTGACCAATTGGCTTCCTTCAAGGACGCTGCCGACAGAGAGAGAATTCTTTCTGGTTTCAAGTGGTTGGGCTTGTTCTCTGAGACCAAGACCACCCCAAGAGGTAACCCATTGGACACCTTGTGTGCCACTTTGGAGGAGTTGATGCAATACGAGGAGGGCGAGAGAGACTTGGTCTGCTTGCAACACAAGTTCGGCATCGAGTGGGCTGATGGTTCCAAGGAGACCAGAACCTCCACTTTGGTCGACTACGGTGACCCTAAGGGCTACTCTTCCATGGCCAAGTTGGTCGGTGTTCCATGTGCCGTTGCTACCCAGCAAATCTTGGATGGTACCTTGTCCAAGAAGGGTTTGTTGGCTCCAATGTCTTCTGAGATCAACGATCCTATCATGAAGACCTTGAAGGAGAAGTACGGTATTTTCTTGGTGGAGAAGACCATCTAAGTTCCTAAAATTACATATACATACATATATACAAAGCTTCATTTAATCATCCGAATCACTTTCGTCAGAGTAGCCCACAGTATATTCCTCGATGAGGGCAGAGATCTCCTCGATAAGTTCGCCCTTTTCGCCAATGATTTCGAGATGGTGCGGTAGCCTGACCCGAGAGACAATTTGTTTATACTCCTTGAGTTTGTGGCGGATAGCGGTGGATTGCCTCATTGACACAGAGAAATCAGACACTTTATCTAAGATTTGTGGAAATGAATCCTGTTCGACGACCTCTTTCATCTGGTTGTTAATAAAGGTAGCATTCTCTGAGGATGCATCGCCTATAAGCGCCGACGAGAGTTGCTGAGACCCTTCAATATTTGAAACTCCTAGACTGAGTTTGTTTGAGTCTGATGTTGGAGCAGTAATTTTCTCGGGGTTCGAGTAGTAGTCCATAATGTTGACATCCTGGACGATTCCGAATTGAGCGGGAGGCTTTTTGGCCGAAATCTCTATTTCGTTGACGATGGTTCTTTTGCTGAAGCCGCGCAGAAGTTCTGCTTCAATTTCGGCCATTCTGATAGGCAGACTCTCCTGACAATTGAGTCCCCAAATAGAATTGACCAACAAAGACAGAACCGCACCCCGATGCCAAAGGTTCGAAGAATCATAATTCGCATTAAAAAACCCTGCGCAAGCACTGGGCACCATGATAGGAACAAAAAGAGTGGAGGAGTTGGCGAGACCCACAAAAGATCTTATCTCGGTCAAAATGTTCTTGGTGCCAACGTTGGGCGAGAACAATCCATAACTCCACAAGTTGTGTTTGCTATTGGCACCGTTATTGAAATACTCGTCCTTTACATCGACCATGAGCTCGTTGGTGAACCCACCCCAGGCATTATTCGATTCGGTAACAAAGTTTATGCCCTGGATGTTGTCCAGAGCCTCCAAGTTTCTTCTAAAGGTTTCATCCGCATCGTACTGGACATCTTTGTATGCGGTCTGGCCCACTGGAAAGTCGTCGAAACGTAGGCGAGGAAAGCGCTTGTTGCATCCATCAGGATGGTTAAATTCCAGTAGCTCCAACAACGACGAGGGTCGGTAGATGAGCTTGTTGTATGATGTCCAGCATTGAGTATTTGAGTCTGTTAGCATGCTTCTATCGGGTTTTTTGCCGGCATCTAGACATTTCTGGTACTCATTCTTATCTGGTTTTGGTTGCTTCTCCATAACGACACCACCGTACAATTCTGCGAGATCGGACACGTCGGTTGATTTTTCATGGTACTCGTATTTGCCCAAGAATCCATAGCCGCCGGAAAATTCGACGTTGAGTGTCCGGGGATAGTAGTTTGTGCGTCCATTCACTTTGGTTGGAGCAAGAAACACATTATTGGAATGGGTGAGTTTCTTCTCTTTCGTGTATGCTAAGTGAGACTCTTGCACATTGTATAGTTGGGCGAGAAGATGTCCTGCCGACTGAGAGTTGGCGAAACTGATTACCTCATGCATTTATGAAGTATGGAGAGATGATCTGGAGAACTGGTCTCGGTGTACTATACAATGGAAGGATGGAAGAAAAATGAAAATTGGCACAAATTTATCAGATTTATAATTTGGTAAAGCTTTCTTTTTTGGGAACCGAGAAGCCTACGGTGGGATTCTGTTAAAGATACGAGATTACATGCCTTCAAGGTACTCACAATGTATCCACAAAGTAAGAGAATGAGGGAGGAGGGGATTGAGATAAAAAAAGGTAAAAAACAATGATTTCGCCCAGGATCGAACTGGGGACGTTCTGCGTGTTAAGCAGATGCCATGACCAACTAGACCACGAAACCAATTGTTGTAACTTGATCTTCGAAGAATAATAAGACAATATAGTTGTAAAGTGATTTTGAAGAGGGTATAAAGTTCGATTTTGTTTTCTTGACTCTGACAGGAAGCTGTTTTTCTGCCGGAACAAGTTCTTTAATGACTCACTCATCGGAACCAAATAGAATAGATCATGAGACAAGACACAACGATCACAAGTCACCGATCACAAACCCACTTGCTTGTGATTGATGATAGATCGTATCAGAAATCTGCTCATTTTACAGATCTCTCCAACCTTTATAAAGCAGTAAGGTCCCTCACCCACAATACCTACATCCACCCACAAACCAACCATATCAATTGGATTTATATAAATATAAAGTCATGTGTCAACATCCGCCCCAATTGAGCAGCTACTATCCATTACTAACTTACACCACATTCAACAGTCCCTGATGACCTCCACAAACTCGAAACTCACCACAAAGTTACCCAACAATTTACTTGGCACCATGGATCGTTCTTGCAAGCGACACCAAATCGTCATGCGACGCGTCCACAGGCGCAGTCACATCCTTCTACAAAGTTAGTACATTCTATGGTTGATCCAGCGTAGCATACATACTTCTTGCAAATAGCTCTTGAGGTTTTCGTCGGACCACTCCGAAACATCCACCAACGAGTCCTCCAACTCGGAATCTGGCGCAGGCTTCGATTTCGAAAAAATTGCCATCACCGAGGATTTAACATGGGGGAAAGTGTTTACCACAACCACACCAGCAACCACGATCGCGGCACTGGCAAGTGCTACGGTGGAGAGCTTGATGTTTCTTTTTTTGAGCTGCAACGACATTTGTTCCTAAGTTTTTGCGGTATTCAACTTGAGGTCAGATACCGTGTATTATATATGTCGTTTCCTGATCAGGCATGTATTTACGGGGTCTCATGATAAGTGGCTGGGTCCTGCAGGAGGCCCGGGATAACGAGTCCGATTCGTTACCATCTATCCGAGATGAGCTTTGGGGCAGCGGAAATTAAATTTTTTAGACAGGGACCGTGTATATTTTCATTTAGGTGGTGGAGGTTTCGGGTAGATTTGGGTTTGGATTGTGTGAGGATTCGTGAGGTAATTGTAGGTGGTGGAGAGACGAGAGATGTGTGAAGGTGATTATTTGGAGGCATCGAGGCTTGAAGAACAGCCAATTTTTTGGTTTAGGCTGTGGTGTTTGCTTGGCGAGACGTTGTTTGGGAAGTGTTGAAGGTGGGTTTTGGACTCAGCCGTTGTAGTGTGGGCGATTGTGTAGTAGAAGATTGGCGACTTTTTGAAGATATGATCTTTGATATCTGATATCTGATCTTTGATATTTGATATTTGATAGGTGATAGGTGATCTGTGAGAGACTAGAGGTGAGATTCGATCTGGTGGACATGACAAGTGCCTGGTGCCTGTTGTAGGATGTGAGTAGCTTGGATGAGGGAACATGACCATTTGTATCAGGGTGCTTTATTTGAGACTATTGCGGGCCGAAGCATATAGATGGTTAGAGCAATTCCGACCTCGTCGAAAATTTTTAATTCGCCAGCTTTGCATTTATCCACATTGGTCCGTGTGCCACATGTTTTGGCTGCAAATCATACGCCTGGACCTGCAGACTACGGTTTCACTTGCCTCGAAATGACAAGTGCAAAACGGGCCAACTTGAGGATTTTTGGATTTATAATTTGACCATTCTATATTTTTTCTTTCCAGAAACACAAATCCTTAAAAGAAGCTCGATGTGATGGTGCTGACGATATCGGCAGTGGCGCATACAAACAATTACCTAACTTAAAAATACAAACACGACGATCTCAGACAATGACATTCAGAAATGTTCTAATTCTCATACAGAATTTTAGCGATGGTCTAATTCTCGCAACCAAATCAACTGCACCTCTCAATAGAAACAATTGAAATTACGTACAACGAACAAACCTCTCGAACTCAAGGGTCCACAGAACGCATCCAATTTCACAAATCTATTTCCCGCCAAGATCCCATGAAAATTTAGCTCCAATTTCCCTCCTCTCAAATCTGCACCACGAAGTATACTTTTTTCCTGGAGTCTGTTCAGCCACACTTAGCTATGGCTGCAAAAACCTGTGTCTAAGCACCGAAACCCAACCACCATCCAACCACCACCAAACCAGAAAACCAATCAAACCAACCAAACAAAAATTCAAGAAATACATTTCCAATAGCAACAGAACCAAATATAACCAACAACAATATTAAATTTCTTCAAAATCATGCAACTTCAATCGCTGCCACTTCGCCTTGCCTAATCACCCGTCACATGACCGCCACCCCACACTTCCCATTCTCAGAGGCAACTCTTATCGGTCCCTCTACTACCTACTACTTCAGTGAGCAGAAGTATTCCGCAGATATTTCCCATTGCTTTCCCAAATCGAGTCTCAGGTATAAATAGCCCCCCTCCCGCCCCCCTCACAACAGTAACCAGTAAATTCCAACCCTTTATAGTCCCCCTTTTCTTTGTAGATTTTTGCCACCCACAATGGAAAAGAACAAGTCCGTTTTGGTGCGTGTGGTGTTGCTCGACCGCGGCTCGTCCGAGGAGCGGCACGGAATGGTCGAGCGGTCGCTGGTGTTGTCCAAGAAAAAGCTTGTGGCGGCGGTGTTCAACGAGATCTATGGGCAGAACATCCTTGTGGACGATGACTTCATGGCCCAGTTGGTGGTGCAGCGCAAGTCGAAGAAACACAAGGGGTATGTGACGTTGGACTCCGCCTCCGACTTTGACGACATGAAGCGGAGCTTGCGTGTCAAAAGCCATGTGCTGTTGGTTGTCAAGAGCCATGTGGCAGGTAAGCGTCTCTCTGTGCCCAGAGGCGCTAGTGGCGGCGCCGAACAGACACCCGCTCCGAAATATGAGGAGTTTGACGACCCGCCCGTAGAGGATCCTCCATTCGATGATCCTCCTGTTGGCGAGCCCAACGTCTTTGCCAATGACGGAACTGCAAAACCTGGCCCCCAGCTGCACTTCAATGGCTCCAACGACACCGAGTTCCCTTACCAAGAACCAATCGAGCAGTTGAAGGATGCCATTCATGAGTTCCAGAACTCGGGCATCTGGTTCGGTCTCCGTAATCTTGCAGCAACGGCCGCCACCACGGCTGCCACCACTGCCGCTGCTAATCATGACTACAGACGTAAACGGGTGCAGAACTTGACCGAGGCGCTCAACGAGAACGCTGCCGCCATTTCCCATATCTTGAATGGCACCGCCTCGACCTTGGCCTCTGCAATCAACCAAAACGCCTCGCTGCTTGCTGAGGCCATCAACAAGTCGTGCGGCGCGGAGCCTCCTCGCGCTCCAGAGCCAACTGATTCTGCACAACCTCAGAATCCTCCAACCTCCTCTGGCCCCGAGGAATGGCCTTTCATCCCTCGCCAGTTCTGCACTGGTGCCAGAGCTAGATCGTTTGGTTCCCATCATTCCCACACTGACTCTCAGGGATGGTCAATGCCATCTCCTGGCTTCTGTAGCGGTGCTCAAGCTAGGGCTCATGCTTCAGCCAACCCACATGCCCCTCTGGGTTTCTGTCCAGGGTTTGTTCCAAGACAGCCAATGTCCGGTGAACCAAACCCTTTCATTGCAACACCTCACAGTCCTTCTGCTGCTGAACCAAACCCTCAAGCTCAGAAACTGCCAGTAGTGCATGAGCATGTCACTTGCGACACTTGTTACCCTGACACCGAAGGCGAGTTCATTCGCGGAATTAGATACAAATGTCTTATGTGCCGCAACTACGATATGTGCTCTGCTTGTTATCACGACGAGAAGAACTCCACTCATACTGAAATGCATCCAATGATGGCCATCCGCAAACACAAACCTCTCGTGTTTAAGGGGTGCTACAGAACTGCAAACTTTGCAGATAAATCTCTGTTGTCCAGTATCATCGAAGATAACGCAACTTTCGACAAGAGAACTCCACTCTTGGAGCAGTTGAAATCCCGTGGCTTAAACAATTTCTTAGATTACTGCAGCGATTTGATCGTGAAGGATCTCGAACGTCGCTCAAACTCGAATCCTACGACTTCGGCAGTGGAAGAGAAGACAGAGGCAACGAAACCTGTCGTCGCAGAAGAGAAGAAGGAAACTCCAGAACCCATCGAGGCTTCAAAAACCATCGTCGAGCAAAAGTCTGATGTAAATGAACAAGCCCCCACTGGTCACCCTGTTGACATCTTCCTTTATCCTACAGGCCCACAATTGGCTATATTGAGAGTCACAAACAAAGGAAGTGATGTGCTCGAATGCGATCCTCTTGAATTCGAATTGTCGAACTTCCTCGGCAGATCGTTGACGAGCAAGCCTTTGAACATCAAGAGAGGCATCAGACCAAACAGAACGGTCACATTCAACATTCCAATCAGCAGTGCCCACTTCAAGCACCCTTGCGTGGTAAGCTTGAAGAGTGGCACTTCTACTGGTAGATGCGATTTGAAGCAGGGTGTCTTTGTTGGCTCAATTGATTTGAAATCCGATCAAAATGTGTCCAGCTTAGAGAATTTCGTCTTGGATAACGAAGCCAAAGAGGGGGATAGCGAAACTAGATCAACTAGCAATTCTGAGGTGTTGGTTGAGAAAAATGAAGAAACCGTTGATGCCTCAGCCGAGACTACTGACGACACCGAGGAAGTATTGACTGAAACGGTAGTTCCCGAACAAAGTTCACCAGACAACGAAGTAGAGCAAGCCAGAAAAGTGTCAGGACCTGTCGTTGCCTCTAAAGTTGCCGAGTTGGAGGCATTGAACACTTCGCCACAAGAGTCTGTTCGTCACTCAGTGGTGTACCCCAAGCTCTGCACCTCAGTACCCTCAGTACAGAAACTTGATCAATCGACCGCGACCGAGGAATCCTTGTATTTCGAATCCCGCTCCAGGCTTTCCAGCGCCGGTTCTCCCCAAGAAGAGGACTCCAAGCTCGGCCTCCAAGTGCAAAGCTTGAACTTGGCAGATGACGACGACGACGACGACGACGCTGAAACGGAAGACTACGACATGGTCAGCGTCAGCGACGCGGACGAAGAGACCGGCAGCGACTTCGGCTCCGACTACGAGGTGTTGTCGCCCGTAGTGTCTCACGAAGAGAAGTAAGGCCAGTGGTCAGGCACCGCCGGCTAGGATGAGCTTTTCCTGGATCCGCCCGTCAAACGTGCCGAACCTCGGCGGCACAGGCAGCATTTCAGTTTTTTTTATATCGTTTTGGTTTTAGCAGTACTAATTTTATCTTATCATTGAGTTTCCCTTAGCCGGAGTGCACCTAGCACCTCCACACATTATACATTCTCTAACTCCTACTACCTCCACTAATACACCCCACAAAACCACAATATGGGCACCGTCAAGGATCTGGGCGTCGAAACAGAAGGTATGTAGCCCCCATGTGAAGACCCACACCCGCTTCCGCCTTTTCCCGGGCCTCAGAGCGTCTTTTTTCGCACTTTTTCAGCCAAACTAACTTTCCAGAACACAAATTCAAGCAGAAATGCGGGGAACTCAAAAAACGAATCGCCGAGGTTGAAGAGAGCAACGAGATCGCCACCCTTGCCCTCTCCCGCACCCGTACCTCCATCCGTCGGCTCAGACTCGAGTATGCCATTCTTCTAGAACGATTGGAAGATCGTGTGTACCAGTACCAGAGCTCGGACGAGGCGGACATTATACTCCGACCAGCGTCGCCGCATTTGTTGAACGACTCGACGCCGCCGAAAAGGCCCGTCGACAAACGCACCCGTGGCCCATACAAGATCATCAAGGATCCTAATATGCCCAAGCGGCCCACGACGGCGTACTTGTATTTCTGCGAGCAGGAGAAACCGAACCTCCGCCGCGAGTTCGAGAAGGAGTACCCGGAGCTTCCTGCGACCGAATTTACCAAGTTGTTGGTCGATACGTGGAAGAAGTTGGACCCAGCGGTCAAGGCTCCGTTCTTGAAGAAACACGAGCAGGACAAGGAGCGGTTTGCGCGCGAGTTGCTCGCCTACAACGAGAAGCGGCTGCTCAGAAATAGCGAGGAAAACGGCCACGATTCTGTCGATGGCGGCGAGGGAGCAGGCGACGACGACGACGACGAGAACGATGACCACATGGGAGACGCAGACGACCACCTCAAGGCAGCGGCCTCAGGGAACTACGTGGCCCCAAACTACAATTTTGCCCCGGCTGATCTGCGGCCCGTGGTTTCTGCTGCCCAGATTGATCCTGGGTTGGCTCAATCCACAAGGGAACATGACCTGCCATCTGCCAGGGAAGAGGAGGCCGCGGAGATGCCTCCGGCCAAAAAGGCCAAGACCGAGACCACAACCCACTCTGTTGCGCAGGGCGCTAACGGACAACCTCGTTTTACCATCAAAATCCGCTCTCCCACAGCACCTACCCAGCAACAGGATGCCAAAACCGAATAGACTTATTGAATGTACGAATATACTCGACTAAAACTATAGGAAGTTATCAATGCAAATTATATTGATCTATCTATACTACATGTTTTTTCCAAGTCCGCTAGCGGATTGGGTTTCTTCTTTTAGGCTTGAAGTATCCGTTTTCGTCTCTTGGATGTTTTCTCTTTTCTCTCAAGCGCTCGTTTTTCTTAATTTTTCTGCGAGCAGCTGCCTCAGGCGCCTTGATGGCCAATTGTGCCTTGTCAGCCCTTCTTTGTTCTCTCCGCTGCGTCACTTGGATCTTGACCTCGGTGTATGCCTCCATGTAGCCCGTGGTGCCCAATTTGGCTTCCAAGATCTTGAGACATTCGTTTCCAAGCTCCAAAAGCTCGTTTTCCTCAGCCGTGTATGCCTTGTTTTCGACAATCATGTAAAGACCCAAAATAATCTTCGGCGCGACAGCCTTCAACCTCTCGGGGGTGAGAATTTGTGAAACCATAGCGGCCAATTGGATAGATGCGGTCACAGCCGAAGAGGAAGACAGATTCGAAGACAGACTTGATCTTTCCTGTCTCATGATCTTACAGAACCGGTCAATTGCAAAGTCGGTCGCCAATTCGAACTTTGGTGCCTCCTCGGAGTCGGCGCTCTCAGCCTTCGCAGTTTGAATGTACTTGGTTCCATCTTGCTCCCACTTGGTGATGATTTGAATCATGTTCTTGACAACTTGGGTTCCCAAATCAGCAGACACGGTAGGTGCAGCAAGCTGTCTCAAGAGTCTGTAAGTAATAGTCTGAAGCTGCTGAGGAGTGATCTCAAACTCAACATCAGAAAGATTGCTCAAGACGGTTCCAACCAAGCGTGCACTGAGAAGACGCACCCATGTGTGTGGGAAAAGAAGCGTTTCGAAAAGATCCAACCAGACACTCTCGTACTTGGCGCTGAGGATCTCGTCCTTCTGCTCCTTACACAAGACAGCCCAAACGTTCATACAAGTGTAAACCTCTTCCCACGAAGCAGATCCATCAGTGTGTTCGCTTTTATCGTTCTTAGCGCGCTTGAACACATCCACTATTACGGCAAGGGCCCGCTTGTCCATCTCTGTAGACTTTCCGAGCTCAAACTCAGAGAGATATACCTTGTAGACCATAAGACCACATCTTTGAAGCAATGGATTGTTTGTGTTGTTCAACCACGCCAAACAGAGCTTCTCCATTGACCGAAGAGTAGCGCTGGTTGCAGATCTCCTGAAAAGGAAGGCCAAAAGTTCGGAGGCCATCTCTCTACACTTGCGCACATCATCAGTGACAAGAACATTAGAAAGACCAACAAAGAAACTCACGCTCAATTGATCTAACAAGGATGGCGATGACTTCAAAACAATCGAATGCATGAACTCCATAACCGAAAGACGTCCATCTTCAGTAGGGTAACTAAGGTTGTTGACCAAGAATTTGAACGCTTTCTCCAACTTCTGTTCTCCTTGCTCGTACTCCATTAAGAATTGGAAGTACAAACTTCTGGACATGGCACGGATTTCGCCAGTGTGGTTCAGAACCATGATATTGGACACCTTATCCATGACATCGTAGACTTCTGGGAGCATGATGTGTTGCAGCACGACAGCCTTCAAGAAGTTGAATGCAAGACCTTGACGATGGGGCTCCTCGAGGTCTGGGATGATTCTGGTCAAAAGATAGGTAAGACTGCTGTGGTTCAACTCAATCGTGGGCTTGTGACGGATAATCGAGGCAAGATATCTCAAACTGAGTTGAGAAACCACGGGCGAGGTCGAGGGCAAATCTTGAATGATCTTGAATGCCTTTAAGGCGGCTTTCTCGAAGAACTCATCTCTCTCCTCAGCAAATGGCAATGTGATAATCAAGTTGAGTACACGGAACAAGGAGCACAACACAGATTCATTGTCAAGCTCGAGCGTTTGGCTCATGAGTGGGAAGAAACCTTCGAGGTTTCCGACGGTCATGAGATTTCTGTTCTTTCCAAGAGCGGTACGCATAAGCTCGTAGGCCAAGGTTTGAAGAGTGAACATGATTTGAGAATTATCATTCACCATTCTGACAGGCTTGGCATTCAAATTGACAAGGAAATGGTCGTCGTTTGATCCTCTTTTGTTGTTTCTCATCTTCTTCACAGGTTCTTCCACAGAGGTTGATTGCTGGTGAAGCTCGTAGCACAAGACAAGCACGTCCATCTTTGAAGCGTTCAGATTGAAATTGAGCCCTGTTGCGTATCTCTTGATGAGCTCGTCAAGATTCTTCTTCGTTTTCAATGGAAGGTTTTCCCTCATGAGCATTTTGAATGGATCAATGATTGCACGGAATCTGTTGAAGTTGATGTTCGAGGTCAAAATCTCAGCAGAGTCGTAACTCTTCTTCGATTTCACCTCAATCATTTTACTGACATAACCCTCAGCATCCTTCTCCTGACCGGCGGCACCAAAGATGTCCTCCATAATAATGTCTACGATCAACAGAGCAGACTCATCCAAATCTCCAGTCGAAAACTCGCCCTTGACTGCGACAAGAATAGAATGGAGCGTGTAACTCAATGTGTGTATCTGAGAACCTCTGGAAAGCGCAGTTTTGAGTTCTTTGACAATGTATCTGAAGTATTTCGGACCCAAGATACGAGCGACCTTGCCCAATGCCTTACGAATAGCGTCACGAATGTGTTGAGTACGGGAACGTAATGCTTGACAAGTGCTTGTCAATACTCCGGCAATGGAAGCTTCTGCAACGCTATCAGAAACACACAACAAACAGTTGACAGCTGCTTCCACCAATGGCGCTCTTTGCACGATAGTGTCATCGTTACGGATGTTCACAAGCTTCATGATTGGTGCGAGGAAATCATCCATGATCTGCTTGTGGACGACCTCGATGTCATCGGGAACGGCATGGAAGTGATCTGTTTCGGCTCCAAGTCTGATCTGATCGAACGAAGTTTTGAGACCACGAGAGATGCTCACAACCAAACGACACCGGTCTCTCAACTCATTTTCGTTGTCTGAGACCCGGGCGGCGGCAGTGATGTGCTTTCTGAAAAGTTGTCTGAAATCCTTGTAATTGAGAATCAGAGTGAGTTGCTGCCAGGCATCGTTAACGTCGTTCCACAAATTGAGATACCGCTCATTTTGGCAAACAGTGTAGACCTCTGTCATTGGAAGAAGATAGTGGTACATACACTCAGGACTGATTTGGTTCTTGTTTGCCTCGAGAATCTTGAGTGCTTTTTGCCTCTGGCCAAGCTGAACATGATTGAAATTGACAAAGAAGTCTTCTTCAGTGTCATCAGAAAGAAGCGCCTTCATGGATTGGAGTTCAGTGAGGTGCTTGTTCTCACGAGTAGCATGAGCGAGGATATTAATGTAACCATCACGGATTTCCTCAGCGTCCTTCTTGAGACCAGCTCTCAAGTATGATACAATCACTGAGTGCCAGAAGGACACGTATTCGGCAGCAGATTCCTCTGTCTTCGAGTTCATACAGTCAATGTATCTGGTGAGAGTATGGGCAGCATTCGAACGAATCGAGATCTCTTCTGGATCATTAATGAAGAACAAGTTGGAATAGATGATTGGAGTCCATTGCAACACATTCAATTCAGAGTACAACTCTTCGTTGAGCTTTCTGTAGGCTTGCATACGTCTGTCATAATCTGGCTCCAACATGCGGCGCTCAGAAAAGGCATTGAGAGAGGCCAAAAGCTCGGAAACAATGGCAAGATCCTCGAATTTCCGTCCGAAAACTTCGAACACTTTCACCAAAGCTGAGCGCATGTTTCTGTCCTTATAAATACGAAGAGAGCGGGAGCAGGTCTCATAAAGTCCTGACAATTCTTCCATGGAACTATCATAGTCCTCGACAACAGATGCCAAGGAAAGCAAAATGCTGACCTTGTCGTTGATGCCGATTTGAATGGCAGGCTTTTCCAAAGCGCGGGAACAAGACTTGATCAACTCACCCTTAGTCGAATGAGCTTCAACATATTTACCCTCTATAATCAACAAAAGGAGCGTAGAGGCTCTCAGGTTAATATCCTTGTCCTCCGAATTCTGAATAATGGAAGGAAGCACATTTAAGAGACCATCAACCAAGAGCGCCAACACGGAGTAGAATTGGTCATCGTGAACATCTTTTTGAGTGAAGCAAGCAATACAAAAGTCAAGAAGGGCAGAACGGACAGTGTCCTTGGCAATTGGGTTTGAGAGAAGCGCGACGATAGCATTTACTGGAGCATAGTCGTCGAAGTAGTATAGCGAGACGAGCTCCGGGGAGTTGATCCACGAGAGCATCATTTGCATCATCGAAGATGGCTGTTGAGCGTTCTCGCTTTCGAAATGTGTAAGTCTGGGCTTGATAACTCTCTCGTAAATCAATGGCGCCTCGTCCTTCCAGTTGTAAGTCTTAGAAGTGACCTTAAAGAGGTGATTGAGACATTTGAAACCGAGTTGACGAATAGTCTTAGCAGTCTTGATGGTAATCTCGTCTTCTGTAGCCTGTTCGAGCACACTCTGAGCATTCACCAAAGTGAAGAGAAGAGGTTGAATGGTGTAGGTGAGTACATGGGCAAATTTGTATCCGAGGCCAACATAAACCTCGTAAAGCATGTTGAGGTATCCGACCATAGCGCGCAAATCCTTCTGTGTGGCTTGTGGAAGTAATTCTGTTTCGAAGTACTCGGCAAAGTCGAAGTTTTCAGCAGTAATCAGCAAGAACTGGCGGATATACTCGTCTGGAAGGTTGGGCAACACAGACGCAATGGCAAACTTTCTTCCATTCTTACTGTTGTTGTTTGTGACACCTTTGGCTCTTCCATAGAGTAATCTGAGCACAACAGGAACCACTGCCTCTCTATCGCTATCTTCGATTTTACTCTCTGAGCTTTTGCTGACTAGAGTCTGGAGCTCATCACGGAAAAGCTTGTCCTCGAGCAAATTGAGCAAGTTGTCCTTGTATTTATTGATCTCGGGTCTGTTCCATGCAAAGAGTACCTCAAGTGACGCTTTTTGGGTTGCTGCGTCTTTGGAGGAAACCTGCTTGGTCATAGCGGCGAAAAGCTCTTGGTTATTGGAGACCTTGGCGATTCTCTTGAACTTAGGGAAGATGCTACACAAGGCATTGATATCCTTGAACATCCATCCTTGATGGTCGTCATCTTGAAGCTCAATTACCAACTCGATCAACGCAGCACCGTTTCTTTCGGCAACGGAAGGAATAGCACTTAAAGCCTGGATAACTCGGTTTCTAATCAAAGCATTGTATTGCACTGTTGTACTGCTTTCGATGATTTGCTCGTACAAATCATGCAAAATATCGTTCTCAGAAAGAACAAAAGTAGTAGAAAGCATGTCAAAGTACTTTGCAAATCTTTCGTGCGACGACTGGAATTGTCCAACAAAGACATCTCCATCACTACCAAACGGCACATCGCCGGTCCAGTAAGAGTTGCTTTGAGCAGCAAAGTCCGTTCGAAGAAGAGCATGGAAACGAGCCCATAACTCGTCCAGGACATTGGTAGCCGCGAGTTTCTGAATGCTCTCGTTGACAGCCTGCCAGCATGGCTGATAACCATTGCTCAAAAGACCCACGATGTAATTTGCTATTTGCAGATGGTCGGAATTAGTGAGACCAGTCTGGTTTGGGTAATCGTTCAACATCAAACGGATTCTCATTTTGACATCGTTTGAATTCTCAACAGTAAGTGGAACATTGTCAATGATGCCCGCCTGGGCAACAACATATGGTACCTTCTCGTTGATGGCCACCAAGTACTTTCTCATGAGCTCCGCAGCTGCTCTTCTCACCTTGATGTCTGGCAGACTCAAGCTTTTGGTGAGAGAAGAGATGACAGCAGACTTTCTCTCTCGAAGAGTATCCTTTGCCAACTGTGACACTTCGTCAAGAAGAGTAGTAGCTCCACTCAAGAAGAGAGTGGATTGTCTAGACGATTCCAAGTTCTCAGTGAACACCTCAAAGAGATCCATGAATTTGGTGGCAGTCTCATCGTGCTTCAAACCACGCACGGCAGCTACCAACGTGATCCCGATCACGTCATGAACAAAGGCTGGTACGGAGGGTTTGGATGCAGACAAGTTTGTGAGGAGAGTGAGTAGAATGGAGTCTTTGTCTTTGAGCTCTGAAGAGAACATGAGAAGACACAACTTCCAGTGCAATGCAAGAAGGTCGTTATCGTTAGCAAGAGTCTGAGAATCCTTTGCCACGGCCTCAAGAAGCTGAGTGGAGAGATAGTGCGGTAGAGTGATGTCGGTTTTAATACTTGGATTCTGCTGTTCCACCTTAGTCAAACAGAGGGCAAGTCTGGAGAGGATTTTATCGGATGAAGCCTTGTTGATGACTGCCTGCAACATTTGAGTAGCGCCAAAACCGGCAACCTTCTCTTTTGCGTTTATCATGAGTAGTTCGTAGAAACTGACGAAAAAAAGACCCTCCTCCTTGGCCATCAAATACTCAGCCATACCGCTGAAGTGTCTGGTAAGGTACTTGATATTGCAATTGCGCACAATGGTGGCAAACAAGGATGTGATAGAGGCAAGAACAGCCGCTGAGGCTGGGTCGTTCTCATCATAGAGCGCATCGAAGTTGGCAGTGATGGCCAGAACAACACCGAAAATGACGTCCCAATCCTGAACCTTGTTGCCAGATTCCGCGAAGCAGAGAGAAAGGAGCACCTGGCACACATACCCTAACCGCTTCAAGGAGGTATTGTCGGCGACCACAGATATCAAATGGTTCAGCGCGCTAGTGTAGAACTTGACACAGGCGTCGGCCGAGCCGTGGTCGATGATGTTGAGCATAATGTCACATAGAGCGTCGATGCACGAGTCGTTGTCGCGGCCGGCGGCCATTGCGTTTTCAAGAAGCACCGCGAAGACGGTGGCAGACTTGGAGTGGAAGGTGTTCTGGGTGTTCTTCATGGCCTCGCTGAAAAGCACAATCATGGCCTCGCGATACGAAAGGTTTTCTTGGAGAAGTTGCTTGTGGTCATTGAATGCACGGTGCACGAGATCTTCAAGCGGCTGCTGCTTCAGTTTCTTCACAAGAAAGGACAAGGCCTCAGCACAGAAGCGCGCCACGTACGTTTTCTTGGTCATCTCGAACACAGGAAGAAGCTGCTCGAATGTAGGCCCCAAATCAAGCACAAGAGTACGCGCCAAGTACTTGAATGCATATGCGAGAGTGTTGAAAGTCCATTCCAAGACATTGGAAGTGTTACGGATGTTCTGGGAATCGTTAGGGTTGGTCTTCTGGGAGACATCGATCACCAACAGCAAGAACTGCTCGTAAAACGCCATGAAGTCTGGACCCAAGTCATGGATGAATTGCGCCAAAATCTCCAATAATGGCTGCAACGAGTTGATGTCTAGCACCCGAATGTGTTTCTCCAATGCACTGTAGATGGCATTTTGGTGGTGCAAAATCTGCGGCAACGTCTGACACAACTTCTCCACCTCGTACAAGAAATCGGTGAAGTTTCCACTGACATTGACCTCTTTCCAGTGTTCCAAAGTGACTAGAAGATGCGAAGTTTCGACGAAATCGGACGCTCTGACGGCGAGATTACGTGCGGGCTCTATTTTTAGCAGGTCCACTCTTTCTTTGAACGAACGGTATGCATGTTGTCGTTCGAGACCAGTGCTAGTTTTCTTTTTGGTACTCATTTGGAGGTTGATCTGAGTTGGGAGAGGTTTCCCCATCTCATCCCTCATCTCATCCTGGGATCGGCTGGTGTACGGGTGCAATGGAGGCCATCTCATCACGTATCTGCGATGGCCGGTAGAAAATGGGAAATCATAAAGAATTTTAGTGAAAAGCGGATGTAAACAACTTTAAATCTAAATCGGAAGAATTGCACTATTAATTGACTACGGAATCAAGGATTACGCCAGACCAAAGGGCAAACTATGGTAAATATCCGATCACGTGACGTATCACGTGAGTTCACCACCCCCAACTGGACCCTCTCTATCACTATATTAACCTCCAATCCAAAACCTACATCACAAATTATGCTGCAACATCTGGAACAGACGCCTCTATTGCTGGCAAGCGGGGCTGTGCACCAGGCCAATCGTGCGACCTCCAAAATCTCGCAGCTGCCGAAAATCGGACTCCAAAGAATCAGCAGAACAACTCAGAAACTCCGTCTTTTACCGGAAGACCCGCAACTACCCATTGACGACGATGGAGCGGCCGACGACGAGCGCGACAACTCCACTCGGCCGAGCACGGGTGTGTATTCCCAAGTGACGAAGATTAAAGACCGGCCCGCACGAAAGGATGCTGAAATCTTAGGGAAAGTGCATCGAGATCTCTTGCCCAGAGTGACCGCCTACTGTACTTGTGGACTGTACAAGATGAAGGAATTGCTACGGTGGCTCAAAGATCGTAAACGGATTCACAACACTCTGCCCAAGTTATTTGACGAATGCTTGTATACTCCATTTACGTATAAGGATTGGCGCGGAGACACTGCTGAAGATGATGGGAAGAAATTGATTCGATTGGCTGATGATGGAGGAGAAATTGAGTTCGGCAAGAAGAACGATGTATTCATTTTCGAGTATGGTGTGGTGATCATGTGGGGTTACACCGTCAAAGAGGAACGGGCATTCCTCGAAGATTTGGCGCGGTTTGAGAGCGAGAAGCTCCTGATGGAGGATATCCAGGTAGAGGAGTTTAACTACTATATCACCACGTCGTACCAGCCGCGGATTTACAACGACTTCATCACGCTTCGTGATGACTCTAACTATATGCTAAAGCTTTCTATCTCGCACGCGTTGGCGCAATCAGTAAAAATTTCTTTATTTGAGGAATTGGTTGACAACACCATTGAGGATACCCAGGATATTCCACAGCAGGTGGCTCATACCGGTAAGGTGGAGATGACGCGAGATGAAACCATGAAGTCTATCGGTGAGCTCTTTATTCTACGCATTAACATCAATTTACACGGATCTGTGCTCGACCTGCCGGAGCTCATGTGGGCCGAGCCCCACTTGGAGCCCATTTACCAGGCCACACGCGGATACTTGGATATAAATCAGCGTGTCGAGCTCTTGAACCAGCGGTTGGAGGTCATTTCCGATCTTTTGCAGATGTTGAAGGAACAGCTAGGCCATTCGCAGGAAGAAAATTTGGAATTCATAGTGGTGGTGCTTGTATGCCTAGAGGTAGTTGTCAGCGTGGTCAATATTGTCATTGACATTGTCAGATTTTAAGCTTCATTCTATAAGACTACTGGGAAGAGCAAGACTGTGAAAGTGACAAGGAAATTTAAGCCAAATTCAAATATTAAATGATGCACTTTCACAGCCCCAAGAGAAAAGCTCCAACATCCGCCCTGCAGAATCTGTTCTTTTTCATCTTGCCTGCGCCACTTGTCGAGGAACTCATTCTCCGTAACGGAACTCCGATAAGAGATTTCAATGTCCGCCCCGAATCCCGTAGGATCAAAACAAAGTCAAGACATGTGAGGCGCTATCCTGATTTACGAGGCGACCCGCCCAGCAGGCGCATGTAATGGAGGTGACCCAATTTGCCGGATTTGGCTGCAAAAAGGGGACTGCAAAATGGCCGTTTCAGAAGCCGCGGGCCTGCAGAGAGCCGCACAGTGGTATTCGTGTTTACTTGACTAGTTTTGGAATTTCGGAACTCTAGGGGAAAAGCCATGAAAATGGAAGGGAGGGGAAGCATCTCGATTACAAGCAGCAATTTTTTGTAGCCACTGGAGCCACTTTGTGGCGCGTTTCAGAGCCAGCGACATGTTCAGTCAGAATTGGAACAACCTGCAGGGTGTGGAGCTTCGACCCGAAACGCCCAACTGCAGTCTAATGCCATTTTCAAGCCTAATGGGTTAAAAAAATGTGGCAGAGCACAGGGCTGATTAGCGGATCCCGACGCAAATGGATACATTTGACTAATGCGGGATGAATGCGCAAAAATACACTACCGATGCGGGCCAGACTTGGCTTTTCCATTTTGAGTTTCAGTAGATAGTATCGGGGTAGCACTCATGAAATTATCGTTGCCCGATTTGGCCAAACAAGCGAACGGACAGCCCTGCAACATTACATCAGAATACATGTGTATGTTCCAGGTAGGATTAGCGTGGACCGTTGGGATGGCTCCTAACCATGTGAGGCAGGACATCGGACTTGAGAGTACGAGTATTGTGAAATATTGCGAGGGCGAGAGATGACGGTTTGGAGGCGCTTATTCTGAAAGAGAAGGCGAGAGAGGGAAAGTTTAAGAATGTATTAAATCAAGATTCTCTAAGCGAAAACAGCGTAATAGACAAAATAAAATATTGACTAATAAGGGTTGAAAGCAGAAGGTTTCACGAACGAATGTTCTGTGGATGTCATTGAAAGGTCACGAACCATGACAGGATGGTTGAGAGCTTACGAATTGGGACCAACGCAGTATCAGGAGTTAAGCCAACTAAAAATGCGAATGGATTGACCAAAACAAAAGGCGGAATAATGCAGACAAATTAGGAAACCACGGAAAGATAAGACGATGGTAGCGATTCCTATGATTGGCCCATGGCGCACCACCACAGGGCAGCACCACAAGGCAACGCAGTGACAGGAGACTAACACCGAGGGGTACTTCGAGGAGAACCGGCCGATCCAAGGGCGGAACCGTAAACCCACCAAATCGACTAAAAATTTCTGTAGATCCGCCAATTTCGACTCGTATCCACTTGGCCTCAATCTAAGGCCGCCGGGAGACGTAAAGCATTAGACGTAGTGCCATGAGACGAGTGCGATGAAATGTAGTGCCGCGCAGAGCATGTCTGCGGCTGGGTTCTAGGGCCGAACTCAAATCTCAGGCCCAGTCTAGGGCTAATGCAGTCTAGGGCTAATGCAGTCTAGGGAACAACACAATAATCATAAACCAATAAACCACGTAGAACAATAAGGTAAAAATACTCACTCTAAAACCAATAGCAAATCTTCCAACAAACATGTCTCAGTTTACCGCGGACGCCTCTAGATCGTTTTGACATCGCAATTGACACTGGTGCCCCTGCACCACAGCAAGGCCCTAGCAGCAACACCCCGAGGTATTAATAAAACTACAAGTACCCACCCAGATCATAGACCACCAAGTAGTCCAACCGAGCAACCGTCAAGGGCGAACGTCACCTAGCGTTTCCAAGCATTTCCCAAAATGAAACATCGTCAATTTTAGGAAAAATTTCGATCCAGCCCCCCCCTCGCCAATGGTGGCTGAAGCCCATTGTCCCCCAAGCATTTCCCACATTCGCTTCCGTGGTACGGTGCCACAAGTGGCAGACTCGATGACCCTCCACTGGTGCGGCGGATGCCAATGAATGTGCTGTTGCTGTGGAGACTACGGCGCATGAGATGAGAGATGCGGAAACGAGCAAGGCAGCTGCGCCTGCAGTACGCGCAGGACTAACATCGTCATGACTGCATAGTCACAGTAGCACATACAGGCCATGTCTCATGTCCACACACCATGCTGTATCTGTCTGCAGCACTCCACTCTCCGATGCAGTGCCGTGTGCACCTGTGCAGAAGCGGCAATGACGTCCGGCGCTATGTGCACCCCGATGTTCCTTGCCCTACCTGCCCACACAGGCGCCATTGGCCACACCACAATTTAAACCCGCCGTGTGCCACTGCGCCCATGCGCCCAAATTTTTTCTCCATTTGCCTCAGAAACGAATCAAAGTTCTCCATTTGTGAACAGCATCCCAAACGTTTGGACTCTGTACATCTCGAATTTCTCAACGTCGTTTGTTCTCTTCTCAGGGCTCTTTTCTTACCCTCTTTCCGGACTTAGCAACCCTCTATTCATCTGTTTGAGTAGGCATCGACCGGAACAAAGTCAAACCACACCTGAGGCTTTACCTAACCATATCTCACCAACAAATATATCACCGTGTTGGACATCTCAGTAAAAAAGACCAAGAAAGGTCCTGGACCTATGGTCGCCGTGGCTGCGCCGCCCCTTCCTGGCATCCTAGTTCGTAACAGTAGGCTTTCTTCCGAGTACATTCGGGAGAATTTGGATGCCATCAACACTCCGGTGCGCGTGGAGTTGGATCCCAGCTTCAACGATATGCCGGCCGCGTGGTCGGAGAAGGAGTTGCTCCATGAGCGCCGGTTGGTGCGCATGGTTGTCGACAGAGAGGGCTGTAATGTTTTTCGCATCAAGTGTGAGGCGGTTGCGCCGGACTACGGAGTGCTCGATCTGGAGGCGTTGGTGATCTCGTGCATTCGCTGGGCTGAGAAGGATACCTACGTGCTCACGTCGGTCGATCTTTTGCACGTCTTGGAGCATTTGGTGGGCGAGACCTTTTCCACCCAGGAGAAGAGTAGAATCCGCCGTAACTTGCAATTTCTCAGGCCCATCACCGTCAACAGAACCTCCTCTGCCCGTCTTTTTAATGCCGTTATGGCCATGGACAACCCTAGACCGCGCAACATCGAGAAGGACTTGAAGGTGTTTAGATGGCTGTCCATGTACGTGGCGCTCACCAAGGTGTTGTCAAAATACTCGGTCAACCCTGCTGGAACCGCCGAAAGCTTGCTGCTTGCACCTTCTTCTTCCGAATCAAATGCAAATGGTGGCGCAAACAACGCCTCGAGTGGCGAAGTACTTTCGGTACCGGGGCGCAAGAACTCGGCCAATCTGCGTGCTGATGTTCCCGCCGTCACCACGGCTCCGCAACCAGTCAACTCGTTGACTGCGTTGCCTCGTAGTATCGCTACCAAGGCTTTGGCGAAAGAGTCTCGACCGAGGCCTCGACCGGGCGCAGAATCAAAGCCCTCCTCCAACCAAATTAGGGCGAGTTCTAGCTGGGCTAGAATCTTCCTGGAGCAGAGCGTCGTTGGAGGCGCCTGCCCAGTCGCGGTTTTTTAAATCCGACTACGAGCTCAACTCGCTCACCGCCTCTGAAGGCTCCGGCTCCCTCACTGACCTCTCGCTACGGTCTCGTCCAGTAACTGCATCAACCTCGGTACGTGACTACACTACTGACGGCAGAAATTCGGCCGAGGCCACCACAAGCGGTACCGACAGCGGCAGAAATAACGATGATGGCGACGTAGAGATGGATGGAGAATTGGAAGGCTCCGTCTCTGACGACAACTCTTCCGGCGACAGCGGCGCCATGGCTAAACCTCTAACAAAGGCGAATGGCAGCAGTAATAGCGGCAGCAGCAGTCGAGGCAGCACCAGTAACGCCTCAACGAATGGTGAGGCTAATGGCACATCCGCCTCTGATAAAACCCGTGCTGTGGCAAATGGCCGGGGTCAGAAGTTGTCTCGTGCAAACATGAAAAAGCACGACCGACAATGGGCTCTGATCATTCTACTGAATGGCCACGAAGCTACTACTGACAAGCCTGGCGACGCTCGCAGCAGACGCAACGAGCGGAACGCTTCGCTGGAGGAAACGTCTGATTCGTTGGACAACCCACAGAAGAGCAGCAATGGCAAGAAAAGCCGGCGGAAAAAGAAGAAGAAGAGACGGGTTTCACTTCCCGTGGTTTCGTCGTCTTTGTGCCGGTCGTTTCCTCTTCCAGGCCCGGACCAGATCGAAAGCTATCTGAAGGCATATGACAGTGTAGACTTGAACACACGGTCCAACAGTCCTCAAAATTCGTCCAGCCCTGACAACATGTCACTCGGATGATCATTTTTTTTGCATGATAAGATATTAGTGTGCTTGTACTTCAGGCCACTACTGTTTGATACTTCTACATTTTTGTAAGAAAGGTACATGGCCACCTTTTCTCAGAAAATTTGGCCTTGTACTATGCATGGGTCCGGAAATTTCTCTTGCACCATTCTTCGCGATCTTTCGTTGTTGTTGGTGTCAAGTGGAACTCCGCAGCGGGAGGGACGCGGACCACACCCGGTTTATTTTGAGCTAGAGCGATTTTAATCAGTTAATGTTTGTTATTGAATGTTGTAGACTTTTAATTGCGTGATGATATTCAGTATTTGATTAGCCTGCTGGATATTTTTGGCAATGACAGAAACTCGGATTTTACAGAGAAGTTGTGCAAATGCTTACATAGAAAATACAAATCAAAGCATTCGGGTTTTCATTGCTTTTATATGATTCTCAGCTTCGTTAGATAGTGCTGTTAATTTTAGAGATACATCTTTTCCACAAGTGTATGCAATTCCTGAATATGTTCATGGATTCATTAATTTACAGAATATTTATATTGTCCCCTCACTTCTTCACAAAACTGTCTGTACTTTCAATGGTCACCCCCTTTGGACCAACAGTGACAGTGTTGAGGTAATCAGCTGGAATTCTAGGGATAGGCTTCTCCTCAGATGCAATTGGCGTGCCAAAAGACTCCAAGCTGGGGAGCTCAAATGAACGCTCAAATCTGTCATGAGGTTCGCCTGCCTGAATCAAGACAGTGCGTGGACCAATGATGCGCACAAAGCCAGGTGTTTCTCTGGTTTGACGGCGTACAAAAAAGTAGGCGTCTTTGATGCCTTTTGCAGCGATCCATGCGTAGTGTTTGGCGTTTATCACAAAATCCGTCCATGTGCGGATCTGCGCTACCTTAGGAGGAGGCATGATGACTGCTGGAATGGCTTGTGTCTTCTGCTCGAGTTTTACGATACTGTTCTGCAAATCTTTAGGACCATTTATGGAAACTCCCAACAAGCAACTCTTGTTTACTGCAAAGTCTTCTCCCGCATTGACGTTGACCGTATAGACCAGCCCGTTACCCACTACGCCAATAACACCTCTTCCGCCCACAAATGTGTACCCTGCACGCAACCACGAGAAAAGGCCAGTTTCTGTTCTTACTTTGGAGCCCAAATCTCTGGCTAATTGCCGTGAAATCTTCTGTGGAATCTTCAATGTGTCGATTAAGAGGGATGGCCCACTATAAACATGCAAGGAGTCGCGTCTGAACAAAGCCCAATCGGATTTGCCGTCCAATTCTATGGGCGCAATTGCTTTTATGGTTTTGTTGGTGAATATTCTTGGTAATATAGTGTCGGCCCTTGCGGAAACCAACAATTGCACAGGCTCGGTGCTCACAATTTGCGTAAATCTGGATGCTAGATTACCATACAACATTCTCTTCAAGGGCTCGAACCGTGTCTGCGTGATACTGACGTTATCAGACTTCCCTTGCACAGCCAAAAGAGAACCACGCCGGATGTTGACGGCTAGCGACGGAGGAAGAGAGACGGAGGCGGCAGATGGCGGCTCTCCAACGGCTTCAAGTGTGAGTTTGCTGTCTGCGGTCAATTTCGGCAATTGGAATACAGAAACCATGTTGCTTTGTGTTTCTGATGAATCTGGAGAAGCTACTGCTTCGCCAGGCCGCAGTGCCTGGCTAATATGGAAACGTCGAATAGCACGCGATACTACTGCAACCGGGACCTTCGATTCTATCATTTGTGATTGTTATGGTTTGTGTGGTTGGAGAAGTGGGTAGTGATTGGCTGGTCCTGGATATAGTCTCTGGAAAATTGACAGGAGATAAATATCTCCAAGAATGAGTTATCAAAAAATCCATTTTTCTGGGAAAACCGAGACCTTGTATTACATGCGCTTTGTCCAATTGTGGTCCTGAAAGGAATGTGCTGATTGGGTTCGTATGATGTAGTTGTGGCTCTCATGATTGTTCTCAAAAGACTCGATTGTGTAGAAGTCACGTCAAAAGTCACAAATCAGCTTGAAAGTTTTCCCGGCCAGCGAGATGCTTAAATCAATTTAATCCTTGTCCTCGTACTCCGATTGTTCGTATTTTTTCGTGCTTTGCAATTGTGCAGAAGTACCCTCCACTACTCTTCTTCCAAAGAAGTCATACTCATGTTCTGGATATTCGGGTGGAAGATCATCTCCCTTGCCTAAGAGCTTGTCCTTTTGGAGTGTGGAATTCCCATATTCTGGAAGAAAAGCTAGTCCACGTTGGCCTGTTAGTCTCCGATCTCCGGTCGAGAAAAAGCCATACTTACGAACGTTTGCCTCGATCCAAACAAATCCCATCTGACCAAAGTTTGCCTGGAATTTTGCGTTACATGAGAAGCACCCAATGGCTGGGAACATATCCAAATAGCAGCCCTTCATGACGTCCATGATTTTTTTACCATTGCGCGTAATAAATATAGTTCCAGAACTCACCATGTATCCAAATCCGACTATGTCAGATTGCGAAAGAGGCGGTAGGACCTGAGCATTGAATTGGCTCTGTTCGCCGCGATGTTGCTGTAGCGGCGTAGGAAAGGGCTTGTTGATTTTGAGATTCCCTGTAGACTCGTACGCCAAGGAGAAGTTGTTGTAGCCCGGGAGACGGAACGTCGAAGGGTAAGGCTTTGTGACTAGGCCTAATGCAAAGTGGGCGTTCGGGGAATCCTCAGGGAACTCGAAGATCTTCACCTCAAAATAGATTGTATCTGGACTTCGGTTCTTCGACGGAAGTGAATGATTGAGCACTGCAGTCGCAGTTGAGTACAGCGCTTCATTATTAAGAAAGTTTACTTCGGTACGGTCTTCTACAATATACCGAGCCGCCAAGATCTCTTTCTCTTGCTCGAACTCAAACGCATTGATGCCACAATCCTTGATCAAGAGTTCGTCTTCTCGAGTATACGACCGGCCTCTCACGTGTTCCGGGTTAGGTGGATTATTGTTCAGAAACTCTTCTCCCTCAAGGAATGCTCTCTGTTCTTCTGGCGAAAGCGTTCCGTAGTCAAACTCTTCGGCTAACTGCATGAGCGACTCTTCGTCATTTAAGAAATTTCGATCAACATCGCCGGAATTAAATACACTATTGAGTAAAGGGCGATATTCACCATCGCGATTCGGAAGAATGAGCTGTAGCACCACTAGGGCGATGACGACAAAGATGAGGAGACTGACTCCTGAAAGAAGCACCAAAAGCGAATCTGGCTCCATCGTTTCTTACTGTTGATATTGTGTTTCTGGCAATTTACACTGTGCAGTTTGTAATGACGTTGGGTGGAATCCAGTGGGGCTTTATATATTCCCATATACGATTATGAGCCCTGGCGAGTGCAGGTTGGGAGCCCTTGGTATACACTAGATCAGTGAGCTTGAGAATTCAAGCGAAAATCCGTTTTGTGGCGAGAAAGTATGGGGTAGTTTCTGGTACTGATAATGTAGGCTGGGGTGATTAGGTGTGGGTACTGCAGGAAAGCACAGAGCGAAATGGGGATAGATATGAGACAGCAGTATCGAAAACAAAATAAGTGTATTTCTTTTTTCGATTTTGATTCAACACTATAACCTATAGATTTTATGAATTCTTTTTGTTAAGATATGTTTTGGTGCTTTAGTGAGTAATATTGGTCTTTGGAGCGGTGGTTGTACATAAATCAAAGAATGCACAAATTTGAGACTTTTGTTGAATCTGGCACAGTCGAATCTTTTATAGTTAGCCAAAGCTCGAATAGCATAAATAGTTTCTGGATTTCAGCAAACGTATCGGCGCACTCGGGGAGCCCAGCAAATCTGAAACAGTGGCTGCAAAATTCCTCATTGTGGGCCGTTCTTTCATCAGCAAAAAGATCCCTACACAATAAAAAGGCATGAATACTGCAAGCAAAGCCAATTCTAAGATACGGAAAAATCGTCTCTTGAATAATCGTAGTCGAATCTCTTAACAATATCACAAAATCGAGCACAACCCTACGATAGCCACTGACTTGTTCAAATTATCTATTGTCTAAATGTCTCCGATGAAATAAATACTTACGCATGGAACCCCTGCTCCTTGAGGTAGGCGTTGACGGCAGCCAAGGTACCAACAATGTCCTCCGACAACACAAAGTGCTGGGCACCATTGCTGTCCTCTGGGTTGGCCAGAACAACAATCAAGTTGTCCTTACCAACGGCAGCAGCAATAGGAGCAATATCAGCGTTCAGAAGAACAATGACACCGTTACCACCCTTGACGAACTCGTTAACCAAGTACGAGCTGCTGTTGGAATCGTCCAACTTGGTGACACGACGACCACCACTGTGCTGGTTCAAGATGGACTGCAAGGCGGTGCTGAAGAACTCTCCGAGCTTGTCGGTAGACTTGATCACCACAGCAAAGCCTTGGCTGTAACGAGGTGGGTAGCTCTCTCTCAAGATCTGGACAACCTCTGGGTACGAGAACCAGGCTGGGATCTCAGAACCGTCTCTCAAACGTTGTCTCAACTCAGTACCGGAAATGTTAGCGGTCTTGACCTTGGTGACATCGATGGTGTCAATTGGGGCGTATCTGTCCTCCTCAGGCAAGTAGGTGACCATTCTGAAGGGAACAATCTTGATTTTGTGGTTGATCTCGTCCTCGACTTGAGCCAACAACTCTTGAGCATCGTATGGGCCGTAGAAGTCAACACCTTGAGAGTTCTTACCTGGACCAGCATGGTCTCTGCCCACAATGAAGTGGTCAACACCGTAGTTCATACGGATCAAGGCGTGCCACAAGGCCTCACGGTCACCACCCATTCTCATGGCCAAAGGCAACAACGAAATGGTGGCCAAGCCCTCAGGGTACTTCTTCAAGATCTGCTGGTAGACCTTCACTCTGGTGTGGTGGTCAATGTCACCCGGCTTGGTCAAACCAACGACTGGGTGCACCAAAATGTGACCGTCGGCGCCAATGTCCTCGGCGGCTCTGACAGTCAACTCTCTGTGTGCTCTGTGCATAGGGTTTCTGGTCTGGAAGGCGACAATCTTTTGCAGGTCCCAGCCCAATCTGGCGAACTCCTCTCTCAACTCGCTAGGAGTCTTTCGAAGGTCGACGTAGTCGTAGTGGGTAGGGTAGGCCAAAGCTTGGATGGAACCACCAATGTACACATCGCCGGCGGTCTCGATCAAGTACTTGACAGCAGGGTGCTCAGGGTCACCGCGGAACACCTTGGCGGCCTCGTTCTGCTTGTTTGGCTGGTAGATCGACTGCACGGTCAAAATGGCCAAGTTCTTTTCGTCTCTGGAGTCCTGCAACACCACACGCGAGCCCACAGCCAACTTTTGCGCGGTCTCGGCGTTGACGTCGAAGGTGATAGGAATTGGCCACAACAAGCCTTTTCCGGTCTTTTCATCTTTGATGGAGGTCAAACGCATCTCCTCCACAACGGAGGTGTAGTCGTCCTCATTCAAGAAACCGTTCAAGGGAGAGAAACCTCCGTTCAAGATCAACTCCAAGTCACAAAGTTGTCTGTCTGTGAGCTTTAAAACAGGCAAAGATTGAGCCTCCTGGGCCAATTTCTCCCTAATTGGAGCGTCTCTGATGACGAGATCTTGCAAAACTTCACCGTGAGGAGTTGGAATGGGCATTCTGATTATTTAGCGGAAGATTTCGGACAGCCTCGGGGAATTTCCTGGGAACTTTTCTTGCTGTAGGAGGCACTGGGAGCCAACTGCCATTTTATTTGCACCCAATCCCCGATCAGGCAATCTCACGTGAGGTTGCAACTTTCTGATCTGAAACGGTAAGGGTGAAACAGTGGGAGACCAAGAGGAAAATGTGAGAAGACAAGAAAAATGGATTGAGGAAAACGAACGCAGAATTGAGAATTGTGGTTGTGGTTGAAGGAAAAAAAATCTCGGCACTGGAGGAACGGAACGACGTGGTTCTTATATGCGATATATAGTAGATAGAACAGAGTACAGTAGAGGTGATGTAATAGATGATTGAGGTCAATTGACCTTTTTTTACAATTTCGAAATCTTTTCTTATTTTCCCCTCTCTTTTCTTTTTATTTTTATTTTTTCTGGTGGGCGTTTGCTTCAATTCGTTCTATTACTTTGCGGTTACTTCTTCTTCTGCGGTATTCTCAACGCTTGATTACCTCAGCAAGTCAAACACAAAAAGGACAAGAGACACACTGGACCTAAGTCAAATTTATGACAAGGATCACTCTAACAGGGCCCCCACATACTTTGACAGAGAAAGTGGAGGTTCCCCACCATCTCCTCTATTCCAGCGCCCTCCACGTTTCGTGGCGGCAACACCAGGCACTATCAAGGCCGTAACTCGGCCCAAAGACAACGAACAAAATGAACAAGATAGATGCTGGCCAATAATGTTTCGTGTAGAAAAGCGCAATCATAATCGAAGCCAATATAATTGGCCAATTTTTCCATTTCCTGCTTCCAATGTCCACTTCCAATCCTCATCTTTCATCTAATACTCTCCAACAAACGCACCTCCCAGGCCTAATTACTGATTACACATGACACTCACACTAGACCACCACCAGACCAAACCATACCAACTAAACGCCCACCAATCACAAAACAACAATTCCAAAAAAGCAATTCACAAAAACATAAATAGACCCCTTCCCCCGCCAATTTTCTCCCTATCCCAAAATTTCCCACCCTCGTTTTCAACCCGACTCCTAATGACACACCGCAGCAAAGACAGCCCAAAATTCGCACCGCTCGGACTTTTGTGTGCCAGACCACGTCTGGCCCTGACGTTATATAAGGCCGCACACCTGCCCGAATTTACCACCACCATACCGTTTTTTCTGAATAGTATAAGTAATAATGTCTGCTCCAACGTATGTTTGAAATTTCTGAAAGGGACCGCTCTATGGTGAGTTGGCGGGGGCCGCTTCGGGTCCCGAATTGGATTCGGTTTTATGGGTGTTCGGGCCGAGACCGGCGTGGACCTGATTTTTCTCGTAATACTCCAGTCAATGGTGTAATACGTGGGAAATGTGGTTTGAATCCATGACTGGTCGATTCGTTGATGTCAATTGAACTCGATTGGTCTTTTTCTCGTCCGTTTCGGTCCATTTTTCGCCTATTTTTCGCCGTTTTCACCATTTTCTCATTTAAGCGCATTATCCCAATTTTTATTGCAATTCTCAGTACTAACAGTTCCAGTGGTGATATCGGTTTGATTGGTTTGGCCGTCATGGGCCAAAACTTGATCTTGAACGCCGCCGACCACGGCTTCACCGTCGTGGCCTACAACAGAACCGTCTCCAAGGTCGATGACTTCCTTGCCAACGAGGCCAAGGGCAAGTCCATCATCGGTGCCCACTCCATCGAGGAGCTCGTCGCCAACTTGAAGAGACCAAGAAGAATCGTCATCTTGGTCAAGGCCGGTAAGCCTGTTGACGCCTTCATTGAGCAATTGTTGCCTCACTTGGAGAAGGGCGACATCATCATCGACGGTGGTAACTCCCACTACCCAGACACCAACCGTCGTTACGAGGAGTTGAAGGACAAGGGAATCCTTTTCGTTGGTTCCGGTGTCTCCGGTGGTGAAGAGGGTGCCCGTCACGGTCCTTCTTTGATGCCTGGTGGTCACCCAGACGCTTGGCCTCACATCAAGGAGATCTTCCAATCGATCTCCGCTAAGTCCGATGGTGAGCCATGTTGCGACTGGGTCGGTGATGCTGGTGCCGGCCACTACGTCAAGATGGTCCACAACGGTATCGAGTATGGTGACATGCAATTGATTTGCGAGGCCTACGACTTGATGAAGAGAGTTGGTAAGTTCTCCAGCAAGGAGATCGGTGATGTTTTCGCCAAGTGGAACAAGGGTGTTTTGGACTCTTTCTTGATTGAGATCACCAGAGACATCATGTACTTCGACGACCCAACCGACGGTAAGCCTTTGGTCGAGAAGATCTTGGACACTGCTGGTCAAAAGGGTACCGGTAAGTGGACCGCCATCAACGCCTTGGACTTGGGTATGCCTGTCACTTTGATCGGTGAGGCTGTTTTCTCCAGATGTTTGTCTGCTTTGAAGAGCGAGAGAGAGAGAGCCTCCAAGGTTTTGACCGGCCCATCTGAGGACGAGCAATCTCCAATCACCGACAAGCAAAAGTTTGTTGACGACTTGGAGCAAGCCTTGTACGCTTCCAAGATTATCTCCTACGCTCAAGGTTTTATGTTGATCAGAGAAGCCGCCAAGGAGTACGGTTGGAAGTTGAACAACCCAGCCATCGCTTTGATGTGGAGAGGTGGATGTATCATCAGATCCGTCTTCTTGGGTGAGATCACCTCTGCCTACAGAGAGAACCCAGACTTGGAGAACTTGTTGTTCCACCCATTCTTCCAAGACGCTGTTGTTAAGGCTCAAAAGGGTTGGAGATCTACCATCGGTAAGGCCGTTGAGTACGGTGTCCCAGTCCCAGCTTTCTCTACTGCTTTGTCCTTCTACGACGGTTACAGATCTGCTCAATTGCCAGCTAACTTGTTGCAAGCTCAAAGAGACTACTTCGGTGCCCACACCTTCCAGGTCTTGCCAGGCCAAGAGAACGACTTCTTGAAGAAGGGTGAGTGGATCCACGTTAACTGGACCGGTAGAGGTGGTAACATCTCTGCTTCTACTTACGACGCTTAGAAACTCTAGAAGACGTTTCTTCTCGTGTGTATGTGTGTAAAGACGAATACAGTAATCTAAAAAAGAAAAATGTAACGGTAGAATATCTGACTACATTCTACATGTGTGAAAATTTGACTACATTCATTCTACATGGTTGAGCATCTAGAGCAGCCAAACAGTTGTATAGGAATATCAAATCTAAATTGAGCAATTAATAAAAAATGGTGGTGCCTATATAGCATGCCTCAATACTCAACAGCACGCTGGCGGCAGACATGGAAAAGAATGGCGAGAAGATAAATAATTGAATCATGCGGAGGCAGCAAGAGGGTCTCTCTTGTTCCACTCCATGATCAAGTCATCCTTAGGGAAAATGGTGGCAAAGACCTTGATTTTCTCGGACAACTCGGTCTTGTGATGAGTCATGTCAGAGTTCATGACGTACTTACCCAACATACCGGTGAACAACATCATGACGTAGACTTTACCGAGACAAACATGGGGACCGGTACCGAAAACCAACCAACTGCGCTTGTTCATGTCACCAGTAGGGTTCAACCATCTGTCTGGGTTGAAAGTGTCAGGCTCAGGGTAAACCTCGGGGTCGTGCAAGGCAGGGTACAAAGTAGGAATAAGCATGGCGCCCTTTGGAGCAGTGTAGTCCTCAGTGACAGGGAAAGGCTCCTTGACCAAGTATGGCACCATCAAGACGGGAGGTCTGTAACGCAAAGACTCTTGCACAACGCAGTTGGTGTAGGTCATCTTGTTGATCAACTCAAGGGTCAAAGGCTCGTCTGGAGAAGATCTGACGGCCATTTGCTCGGCACGGATCTTCTCAGCAACGTCTGGTCTGTCAGCAACGATCTGGAACAACCAACAGGCCAAAGAGGAAGAGGCATCTTGCGAGGCGAACAAGAACGTGAAAATGGTCTCGGAGATCTCCTTGTCGGTGAACTCTCTGATCAACAACTTGGAGCTAGGGTCCTCGGCCTTGTTGTCTCTAGCCTGCTTCATCAAGTAGATCCACTCGTCCATAGTACAGGTTGGCTCGCCGTTCTCCTCGTTGATGTATTTCTTGGCCTTGGCCGAGCAGTCAGCGAAAATGTTCATGGTCTCGTCGGCAATCTTCTTACCGTACCAAGTCTTGGTGTAAGGAATAATAATTGGGAAGTTGACGAGCTCCATGGCGGCAGTGATCTTGTAGTAGTTATCAGCGATAAGCTTGATTTGCTCATCGGAAATGTAGTCACCACAGAAGGTTCTCAACGACAAGGCACACAACAACTCTCTGAACTCGGGGAAAAACTCTCTTGGACCCTCGTACGCGCAGAAACGCTCCAAGTAGATGTCCATGTACTTCTCAAGAACAGGCAAGTAGATCTCGAGCGCTTTAGGCGTGAACAAACCGTTCAACGAACGACGGTAGTCCACGTGCTCCTTACCATCCTTGAACACCCAGTTGGTGGGTCTAAGGATCTTGATGGCCACATCCACCACACATGGCTTGACGTATCTTGGCGAAGACAAGATCTTTCTGGCAAGATCTCTGGTGGAGGCGATGACTACAAACTTGTGGAAAATAGATACACACGACAAGGGGCCCGAGTTCCATTTGCTGAGGTACTCCTCGAACTTGGGGTCCAAACTCTCGAGAAATGGACCAATGATGGGCCACACCTTGAACTTGGGACCGGCAATAGAGCCTTTCCGGATCTGGTACATCACCTGATCATAGGTCAAGATGGTGACGATGGCCGAGACTACGATTTGCCACCACGAAAGCGACATCCAAAAGTCCTTTGCGGTGGAAACAAGCGATACGACGCCGGATTGGGAGACGTCGAACAGACGGGTGTGGTTTAGAGCACTTTCCATCGACATTTTGAGGAGGGGAAGGGGGCAGTGCTTCGAACCAGTGGAAAATGCAGGTTTTGCTACAAAGGTATAGGGAGACTTTGTTGGCGGAAGTGGAAGAAATGCACACTATTTACGAATGGGTGGTAATCACGACCTTTATAGTGGGTGGTGAAGAGTGCTATACGAAGGACGCGAAAAAGTGCTATACGAACCGGGAACGTTGCTTGCCTGCAGTGTTGATGCTCTTGTCTGCAGTGCCGCTGTAAATAATGAGCCGAGATCCGATGGGCTGACTGGGTGGTGGGACAATTTTTTTTGCAGGCTGGAAATTGGTTGGAATGGGTGGGAAATTGGTCGGGTTTATATAGTCGGTGCTGCGGCGCGGCTAAATTACGAGCCGGAACTGTACTGTGAGCTTCCATTTTGCGAGCGCCTAAACGAATGGACCTGAGGGTGCGACCGTCAGCGATATTTCCGGTGGGGTGATTTTTTTTATGGAAGGTTGATGTTCTGGGATTGGTCCGGGTCGCGCTTCCATGGTCAGCTGTTTCTGGACGTTTGGTGTGATTTGTAGCTCGTGTGATTTGATTTGCAGCCATGGCCAAATGCGGCAGTTCCGATTCGTGGATCTATACGAGGTGCGAATTAATAAGCAATGAAGGTTTAGGATTTGGTGTGATAGGGGATATGGTGGATTTCTTATTTTGGGACTTAGTTGTATATTTGATTGAGTTTGGAAGTAAGGATAAAGCTGTACGAGAGAAGGGACTATGTTGGTCAGCGGTATCAAATTGCTTGTGTATTCTCTCATGCTGTTTGAGTGAGCGTTGGTACCTATACATTTACGAGTTGTGTGTTTGTGTGATTCATTATAGGGTGTACTGACCCATAGATTCGCTAAATGTATATACATGGGAGATTCAATGAGTGTGATGAACAGTCCACGGAATTGCTTTCCTGTGACTACTCAAAGATAGTTTCTTCTTTCCTCTGGCTACTCGTAGATAGTTTCTGTTTCCTCGCTTTAGTTTAGTCCAGAACCGCTAGAAAATGAATGCCAAAACCAATGCAAGGAACGTAAAGGCAGAGGAAATACTATAGCCCGCAGCACTTCCGCCACGACTCTTTGATGAAGAAGTTCCAGTCTGCGCCAACAGCGTTGAACGTCCCGGCAGCGCCGAGCTAGCCCCATTCGTGGTACTATTTTTGGTTATGTTGACGCTCGCCTTCAAGTCATTTTCAAGTGTGAATCTTGGAGTCAACCGCAAAGACCAGTCGTCAATGTTGCTGGCATTTCCGAACACCTTCAAGGCTCGGTACAAGATCTTGTATTCACCCTTCGGAATAGTAGTTCCGTCAGCAAAGGAATCAATACTATATGTCTTAGGCGATGAGACTGGCGTAGATGCAAGTGGAAACAAAATACTTTCGTTGGTACTCAGCAACAGAGAAATCGGACCAAGCATGCCTTTATCACCGGCCGTAGCTGGCCATCTGTATGAAGTAAGATCGTAGTCTGCCGTCACTAAGTCAAAAGACATTAAAGACGAGCCCCATGAAATGGGACCATAGACGACTGGCAGCTTCAAAACTCCTAGGTTTCCATTCTGGTCTGTTGCCGCAACAAACTTGTCATCTTGGCCAGTTCCAAGAGCAGCAGGTTCACTCCATACGTCCTTTTTGGAAGAGTCAAACTCCATCCCCATGTAGGGAATGTAGTACATCCGAGATTCCGAGGACGTGATATTGATCAAACCTGAAAAAATTGGTGAAAGAGACGACTTCAAGTCGGGAGTTGGTCTTATGGTGACATTGAACGATCCAATCTCACCAGGTTTGAGTGAAAACAGGGTGCGCGAAAAGTTTACCTCATTTTCTGGGAATCGAGGCACGGGATCATAAGAAAGAAGACTGTGGTTCTGAGGGATAGGATAGAGATCCAGGCTAGCAATCAGACCATCTGCGTTTGTGGCATTAATCACCTCCGAACTGAGACTAGAGATCAAATAATCGAGAGTGCGATTTCCAGTATTCTGAATTTTGATTTCGTGGTTTGCAACCCTATGCTCGGTGTCGTTGAGATTAATGAGCGGATCAGAGAGAAATGTTGTTTGGGCATCGAACATATTGGGCATGTAAGGTAACCCAGAGCCTTGCTTGGTGAATGGATCATATAAGTAGGCGTCTGGTCGGATCGAGCCGTCAAGGAAGTATATTGTATTTGCACAGACTTTTGTTGTAGCCAATAGCGATCTCCTGATCTGCTCGCTGGAAACATTCTTATTGCCGCTCACATAAAGTGCTAGTGCGCCTGCTACATAAGCAGCCGCATAAGATGTTCCATTCTTCATAGTGTAGGCACCGTCGGCCACTGCGCCAAAGACATCGCCGCCGGGAGCGACAATGTGAGGATAAATGCCCTGGTCAAAAGTTGGGCCCCAAGAAGAAAAGTCGGACATGTAGTTTGGCTCCATTGTATGGGCTGCGCCATAGGAAAATGGGGCTGATTTGTTAAACTTAATTGTTCCAAATTTAGGAGTACTTCTGCGCTCGCTGATATCGGCATTCAGCATGACTCCAATGAAGTTGAGCTTTGATGAATTCCGAGGCAAGTTTTTAATGATTGATATGCTCGAAGCCAAGATAAGACCCAAGTAGTTGCGTTCTTCAGCCGCTTTTATACCCACTTGTGGCGAGCACTCTTCTATTGAACCGATAAGGAAACTTCCGGAACCATCCGCTGGTAATTTTTCCAAATCACAAACGTCACTAACGATTGTAGCATTATACGAGGAAGATGTGTCAAACGGTGTTCCATCGCTCGTGTAATATGAGAAGGACGTGTCGCCAGTCCCATTCGTCAACGTGAAATTATACACGAGGGCGTTAGCTAAAGTATATGATCCGACCACGATGGTTTTATCAGAAGCCGCGCCGTTCTTTCCAGAGTAGAATCCCTCCCGGCCCAAGTCTGAGGCAGGGACGATAACAGGGATCTGCGATGTGACCCTAGAAACAACTTCTACAGTAGGAGAATTTCCAACAGGAATATTGAGGCCCTGGGAAATCAAGAGTACGTCCACTTTATCGTCCAAAGCACGTAGCATGGCTTTGCGAACGAGTTCTTCGTAGTGATCCTGACTAAAAATCCCATTCACCAGATCCTCGACCTTGTACATACGAACATTTGCTTCGGGTGCAACACCCTGGAAAGCTTGGAAGCCTCCAACGGCAAGAGAAGCGCAAAATGTACCATGTCCAGTCGAATCGGAATTTCCTTCTGCCAACGGAGAATCCGTAGTGAAGTCATATCCCGGAAGAACCCTACCTTTAAGAGATGGATGATTTGCGTCGATTCCAGAGTCAATAATACCGATCACACTTCCCTTTCCAAAGATTCCACGGTCATGAATTCGAGTCACGCCAGTTCTAGTGTGAGGTGTGATGTTGAAATAATTGAATGTATCTCTCCCTGTTGCGCGCTTGATATATGTGTGGGCTGCCGAATTGTCTTCATCACCGGCTTTTTGGCTGAAGTGTCCCATCGTCTGAACATCCCAGTCTTCAACACCATACGGCGCTCTGCTCAATAATTCATGATTGAATGTTTGAGCTTGAAAGATTTCATTCTCCTCTAATGCTATTTCATGGATATTTCCGCTTTCCGAGGTTTCACCCCCATCAATGGTCAATTCTTGAGTTCTCTTGATTGAGTCATCGAAAGGATATCCCAATCCCAATTGCGGAAGCAAAATTGTCGCAGCCACGAACACTATTGCCTTCATGAATCTGGTGGAAGTATCAAAAAATTTTAAATTGTATTCCTTGGCGGCACCTGGGGGTATATATAGGTTGAGAACCTCGCTTATGCATGAGCGGCTAATTTTCGACTTCAAGATCAGAGCTCATAAATTCCTCGAAGAGAAATTTTTACAAGAAAGACGAATACATGCGTATGATTGTAGGTTAATGTGAGATGTAACTTTTATGAGAATTTTTAGAATCGTTTATATTGTGTTACGGTAGAAGATTATCTTGAATTTCAAGAAATTACTCAGAAGTTGTGAAGGAAGTGTAGAGAAGTTTTGATCTAGAAATTTGCTAAGTGTGAAGGAAATGATAATTTTACAAACAGCGCTCTTGTCGGGACCGCCGGCATTGCTACAAATCAATTTTACTTCATTAGATTGGAATCCTCAAAACATCATAATGATGCACCAGGTGTTGGGAAGGTCGGTTTTGGAGCTTGATAATCAATATTCACAGTTCAATTCCCAAATAAATTATTGGCTTTTCAATAAATTCATTATGTTCGAATCCTTCATTTCCTTGTCACTCGCATTCGCTAGTCGGCTTTACTCTCTACCACCGCCAAACTGAACCTCAGCACAACAAATCAACAATTTGAAACATCAACACAATGTTTAGAAATTCCGAACCAAATCGAAACATAAGATACTATAGCCACATTTTAGTACTATTGTGTTTCAGCGATGCTCATCTCGTCACGTGACACATAGTGAAGTTTCCGATGATCATCCCCAAATCCAATACCACTAAAATAACACAATGGCTAAGCGGAAGTCGAAGATAGACCACCAAAAAAGCAAGCGTTTCCAGAAGGATAACGACCTCCTCACTCCTGGTTCTTTCAAGGCAAAATCTGCCGAAGATGACTGGGAAAATGAGGAACAAAGTTTCGAATTGCAGCCCAGAAAGGGCGATACAACACGCCAAGTAGAAGCTTTGCCCATCAAGAGAGGCGGAAAGGTCGAGCGTGTTGTACGTGATGTAGTTCCAAAAGAAATTGAGAAAGATGAAGAATCAGAGGAGGAATTGGTAGATACCGAAGAACCTCAAGAAGAAGAGCCAGCCCAGCTAGCAGCTCAGGAACCAGAAGGACCCAAGTTAACTCCACAAGAACGTTTGCTCAAAATCAAAGAGGAAATCGCCCGTCTAGCGTCTAGAGTGTTGGAGGATCCTGAAGAGAATGTGTCTTCCTTAGTAACATTGAGAAAACTCACATTGGCACCTGAGGTGGCCACAAGTAGACTTGCCATCTTGGCTCTTATCCCTGTGTTCAAATCGTTGGCTCCAGGTTACAGAATCAGAGCGTTGACCAGCGCAGAGGAGAAGGAGAAGGTCAGTAAAGATGTGGCCAGACAAAGAAAGTTCGAGCAGACTCTTGTCACTAATTATAGAGACTACGTCGAGCTTTTGGGCACCCAAGCGCGGATTTCGGCCCTGAACTCGCAAAACAGCAAAAACGTGACTCCACAACAGATCAAGCTGGGACAAATCGCCGCCAAGGCAGCCTGTGAGCTCTGTAACTCGTCGTTGCGTCATTTCAACTACAACGAGGAGCTTTTCACCATCCCCATCAGACGTCTTAATAGAAAGCCAGCTCTTGCGTCTGATCTAGAGGTGTTCACTATGAGTCTCCGAACATTGGAGACACTTCTCAAAGACGACAAAGAGCACGGTAGTCTCACACATACCATCGTGAGAATTCTCTGCAAAGTAATCAAAGACAAGAAGTTCCGCGTTGACGAGGCAGTGATCAATGTATTCTTGAGTGTGGCGCTTCTTGACGATTACGACCCAAACAGCGTAAAGAAGGATGCAGCACCTAAGATGAAAAAGAAGGATAGAGTGCATTTGTCTAAGAAACAGAGAAAACAGAGAAAGGAGCTCAAGGGTATCGAGGAGGAGATGCGTAAAGCCGAGCAAGCCATAACTGCAGAAGAAAGAGAAAGATTTCAATCGCAAACTCTTAAACTGGTGTTGACGCTTTACTTGGAGATCTTGAAGGTGGCCTCCTTGGGAGAAGACACCTCTGCCAAAAGTCTTGTGGCCGCAGTCATGGAGGGACTTGCTCGTTTTGGTCAGATGGCCAACTTCGATCTTCTTGGAGACTTCCTCGAAGTGTTGAAGGAGACAATGAACAATATCACTGAAGAGCACTCCATACAGACCGAGTTGTATGGAATTCCACAAAATGTGGATGACGATGACAGCACTGGTGGTCTCTACACCAGTGAGGACGTGCGGAAACTTCTTCTTTGTATCAGTGCTGCTTTCTCGTTGGTTCTCAATCACGGAGAGGCTGGCCGTCTTCCTATCTCGTTTGACCTCTCGTCGTTCATCACCACCTTGCATCTTATTCTCGTGGACGTCGCAGTAAGCCCCGATCTTGAGTTCTCGCATAAATCCTTACGTCTCGCGGACCCATTATCGGAGTCCGAGGTTCCAGACAAGCCTGCTGTGAATGTTTCGACCAACGCCGAGCTTCTCATTAAGTGTCTTGACCTTATATTCTTCCGCTCGAGAAATGGCTCCTTGGCGCGGGCATTGCCATTCGTTAAAAGATTATATATCTCTCTCTTGCAGATGCCCGAGAAGACCTCCATTGCCAGTTTGAAGTTTGTTGCCAAACTCGTGGGCAAATATGGAAGCGGGTTGAATTCGATGTGGAGTTCTGAGGATCGTGTAGCATCAGAGGGTGGATACATTCTTGGAATCGAAAAGGAAGGCGTGGAAGTGGAGATGGAGAGAAACAACATTGGATCTGCGGTATTGTGGGAGAACGTTTTGCTCGATAAACATTACTGCAACATCATCAAGGACGGTGCCCGGAGCATAATGAAGAACAGTAAGGAGAATGGTTCTAAATAGACAGTGAGAGTAATAATTGTATGGATGGCATGAACAAGAAGCAAAGATTTTAATGTGTACTGAAATTATAGAAATATTCATCGTAGTTATTTAAGTATGAGATACCGAATTTGCAATGGTTGACTGCTTCATTGAGCTAGGTTCAAAAGTATTCCTTGAATTCATATCAACAGACCATCAAATTATTCCGACTGTTTTCAAATAGATATTTTAGTTCGTGCTTTTCTCGATTCATAGCTCACTCTGTACAATTCTTGTTCTGTCCCAATTCGATTCCGCTAGATCCTCTCAATTCATCTCTTCCCTGGTTCAATTCAAAGTCCATTCACCATCCAATTCACCAGCCAATCCATCATTTCTCTATCCCTTCTTTCCATCGCAACTCTACACATATACCTACAAAATTTCCCATTGAATGTATTTTCTATTTTTCGTAATGCTACTCACTTCACCAACTCCAAGTTCTCGTAAACAGCACCCGACTTCTTGTACAAGTCCAGCGCCTTGACACCCTCGCCCGAAGCCTCGTTGGCCTTCAACTGCTTGACCATCAAACGGGCCTTCTCTCTCTCCTTGAATCCGTGTATGCACTCGTAGTAGTCATCGAATTGAGGAGTACACTGTTTGCTGGTGGAGGTCTCGGCAGAGGTGTAGCAGGCCATGAAGGTCTGGAACTCGTAGAAACACCTTCTGGTGCCGCCGTCACGGGAGTAGGGCTGCATTTGTGGATGTTTTGGTGGAGGTTGTGTTGGGGGTAGGGGGATTAGGTACAATGTGCATTTCATTGGCCTGGGGACTTTTGGGCCGTGCACGACTGGCTGCAAAAAAAAAAGACGAATCTCAATTTGGGGTAAACTGAATTTTTGAGACAATTCGAGTTTATTGTTTCCTTTCATCATTTTTTCATCCTTGTTTCCGCGTCTGTATGTGTCTTACACAAAGGCAAGCATTTCCCGAATACACTTCTTGACTTGGTAATAGAGAGGTCCAATTTGTCCATCCACCAAAATGTCACCAGCATCCTCACCTTGGGCGTTGTCGGTGGCGAGCTTCTGCACGGAGACTTCATTGTTTACCACAAGCAATCCCTCACCCTTGAACTCGGCGTTCATGTTGAGCGAAAGAAGCTTCTTACGAAGCTCTGTGAGTCGCACATTTCCAATGGCTAGAGTGGATCCAGAAATTGCACTGCTTCCCGTTTGCGATGTAGGCGAGGCTGCCTGTTCTGGCGCCAGGAGCGGTTTGAGGAGCAATTGTGGAATGGCGTTGGTGCCGTCGTTGTTCTTGCTTACATTGATACTAGACTCGTAGACACCCAACTCTCCCTTAACATGAGTGAGCTTGTATTGCCCTTCAAGTTTCTGCCACATGAGAGCCGCACTCAATTCATCGTTCAATTGCACTTCGAACTCGCTATTTCTTCCTAGACCATCACCACCGACCTGAATCGACTTGTTGTTCTCGGGAATGAATACTTTGAGCTCACTACTGGTTCCAGTGGAGGCAGCACTTCTGGCATTGTAGAGGAGGTTAAAGTGTGATGAAGATGGCTCGGCGTCGTCACCTGTGGTTGATTTCAGATCCTTGATTTGTTTCTGGAATGCTGCTTTTACTAAGGCTTGTCCGTTCAAGCTAGGATCCAAATCCTTGCTGTATGTTGAGTCTGGAAGAAGAACCAAATTACGGGGTCTCAAACTTGACAAGATCGTGCTCAAAGAACGCAAATCCACCACTCCGGCAAGGTCGACGAACGAAAGCCCACAACGGACCCGGATTGCAGCGTTCAGATCACTGCCAAATGGCACCCGCTTCATCGGATGTTGTAATGTGTCGAGATACTTCAGAAGAAGCTCGTTGTTAAGTGCCTCCTGAGGTGTGAGTTTGTTGTCTCTGTTTAGTTGCTTCTGCTTATCAAAACGGCGTCCATTACGACCATCTTCTCCATTCCATCTGCCTCTCTCATCATCAAACTTACGGCGACTCTCGTCAATAAGCTTGCTGTTGGCTGCAGATTCATCGGTGTGTGTGAATTGCTTGGGGTCAATGACTTCTCCATAGTCGTCAAATTTTCTCTTCTTTGTCAAGTCTGCAAATGGAAACATGGCTTGCTTGGGTCTCATTTTGTTTGAAACCTTGAAATCTATAGGCTTATTATTAGTCAAGTTATCAGTCACGTAGTCGGTCACAAAGACATCCAAAGTATTGATGGCAGCAGTGGCACTGCTGGCTGAAACTGCATTTGCACTGGGCAATGCGCCAGCTTCAATTGTGTTGGTGATGAGCTGCTCGTCGTCACTGGAATCTTCCTCTTCTGACGATGACGAATCGTCATTGGCATTAAGGATATTTTTGTTTTTCTTATCACGAACCTTCTCCATGAGTTTCTGTCTTCTAGACAGAGTGACTTTCTCCGTGAAGTCCTTGAGCTCAGTGGGCGAAAGGTACTCTTCTGTTGTCCAGCCGTCTAATGGAAATGCTTTCTCTAATGGAACAGGAATACCATCCTCAGCTACGCCATCATTTTTTGCTGCTGCGAGTTTATACCACTCACTGTACAATTCGGTGGCAATGTTATTGTCTGTATTAAACGCAGCCTTCTCTGTGAGGATAATTGTTGTCTTCTCGTCACGACAGATATAATCCAAAGTCTTCAGTGAAAGGTCACCATTACGGAACTCGAGACCAGAAGCGAAGACAACTTTGGGGCCCGGTAGCTGTACAAGCTCGTTGGGATCCAGGAGAAGATCGACTTTAGAGGGATTGAAGGGAGAACGAGCATAGGATTGATCGCCGGTAGACTGACCGGCATACTCTTTCATTAACAGTGTGGACATCCAGTCCAAGAGATTCGAGGCATAACTTAAAACCTTCGTTCCGGAGTAAGACAAGAAATACACTGGAATAGCTGCACCTTGTAGATTGGATAGATGTGTGTCTACTATTTGTAAGAGCTCGAAGAAACGGCCCGATATAGATACAGGGAGCAAGACAGCTCCACCGTTCGCAAGAGTGGCATCTACAAGTCCTAAGAACTTCTCTGTTCTTTTCTTATGAGACATGGCCAGTCCTAAGTGCGTGCTGGTGATCACCGCAGTTGGCCGAATGAGTTGCGGCGGCGTCGTGCCACTCAAACCTGTGAATCCAGCACCGTTCAAGAACGAATCTTTAGAGTGGTTCCATGTTGGCGCATACACCACTTTTTGCAACCGTTTTGTTATGAGCCAGAAGGCACCACCCAAAGAGTAACCTGAATTATAGGCTGTGAGCAAAAGCCTGTTTTCCAACATGGTCATGTTTTGGAAGTATTTTACCAGGGTTATGCGGTCAAACCATTCGTCCACATCACTGACCTCCAAAAGCGCCGATTGGAGCGGTCCCAAGAGCCCTCGCGACCGGTAAAATTCGACAGTGGCAACGCGGCCAAGCTGACTCACGGCAACGGTCGCATACACCGGTATGGCTGCCATAAGGTGTGGAAATTTGATACAAAGCATTGTGTATCCACCGATGAATTCCGGCGTCGGCTGCGATAGAAGAACCAAATCAACCTCGCTGAGCGTTTTCTCCATGAACAACACATCGTCTGGATTGGAGCCGTCCCAGCTGGGATCCGCCAAGATCCTTATTTCGTTGTCGAAATTTAGAAGCACTGCTTTGAACGATTCAGCGCCGAGAGAGGGCGCGAGAAGCGTGAAAGTCACCATCTAGGGGTAATCTGGGGTGTTTGAAACGAAGGTGTTGCCAGATTTGGGGTAGGGGCAGGGGAAGGTTGGGATTTATGGGATGGATTGTTTCTGGGGATGGTATATGTATGTGGGTATTGTGCAGGCAGTGAAATTTGAGTTTTTGGTTTTTAATATGTACAAATGAGTAATCTACGAATTGAATTGGATTGAAAATGCTTAGAATCGTCTTAATACAGGGTAAATTAATTTGCATACTCCTTTTTTGCTGATGTTCTGTTTCGTAGTGTACTCTTAATCTAGATACTCAATTTAGTAAAACTGAAATATCTCAGAAAAGCTCAAAAGTATTGATGTTTTGTTGTATGCAATATTGGAGTCTACAAAACACTATAATCAATCGTCTATTAATGTACATCGGTCAAATATTTGATGTTGTAGAATATAAAAGAATGCACCTCTTTTTGGTGTCTATGCAGAAACAAAAATCGAGTTGGGGATTACTCAAAGGTGATGCTATTTCTTGGATGGTAGGAAAGCAAGGTTTCAGCCTTGGTCAAACCTGGAACGCCGTGCGTGGTAGAGATACGGTCAAGCGAGTTGCGTCCAGCGGTCTTGTACTCGCCTCTCTTGATCATTTCCATCCGCAACTGGCTCAAGTTCAAAGGCTTACTTAAGAGTTGCTGGTTGTATCTTGTCTGACTCTCCACAGTGTTCTTTCTGGGTCTGCTGGAAACAGTCATCTTTCTCTTCACGGACTTCATGGCCTTAGAGAATTTCGTGGAGTCGGCACTGCGGCGGGAGACATTGTCTCCTTCAACAACTTCCTCGAGCTTGTGCAACAATTCAGTGTCTCCATCGTTAAGTCTTTCGAGAAGACGCTGCTTCTCGATATCTGCTGTGTTGGTAGGGTCAAAGCCTAATGGCAAGTCGCGGAACTTACCTGCGAGAACTTGCTCACGGACAATATCGATATCCTTTGGACTGAAGTATCTAACGGAGAAATCAAAAATAAACCGGGGGAGTAAACACACCAAAACTGCCACAAACATGCAAGCCCAGAATCCAAGTGTTCCGTAGAGATCGGCGCCCACTTTGTAGAATTCACTGGCCCAGGGTCTCGAGGACCAGATTCCGGTCCAGAAGTAGACAAGCAAAATCGAGATGGCATTAATCAACAATGAGAGCCAATCCCATCTATACTGCTGCAAAAGAATGTAGATGTTACATGATGTGGCGGAAATGGTACAAACCAACACACCTATCCAGAAACGGTGGTCCACACCAAGGCCCTGTTGGTTTTGGAAAGTGACGTAGAACATCAAGTAGGGGAAAAAGTATGCAACGACAGATTGATATAATCCATCAAACATGTACCACACAAATTTGTATTGGGACCACTCTTCACCTAGAATACCAGCACGGTATAGCTGAGGCACCACCATGGACACTGAATCGGAAACATCCTGGTCGAATACTCCCAAAATGATAACTGGAAGAGAGGTGAATGCCAAGTTATAGAACATCAAATAGGTGTACTCGTAGAGATACGAGCCGTCGAAGTTATTGTAGATACCGTACCAAAAACAAGTGAAGGTAAACACCACGTTCTTGTAGAAGAAAGATGGCACCATCTCAGCAAGTCTTTTGTATGACCATCTTCCATGAACTAACAATAAACGGGTGAGGAAACGGAATTGTCCCACACCATAATCTGACGACATGACAGCCTGTCTACCCTCTTCACCAGCGATACCCACACCGACGTTGGCAGCTTGGATCATGGCAACATCGTTGGCACCATCTCCAATAGCTAAGGTCATCACATTAAGACTGTTCTTAACCACAGACACAACATCAGCTTTTTGAGCGGGAGACACACGGCAGCAAAGCACGGATTTACACTGTTTACCCAAAAGAAGAAACTTGTGTTTCAAAGTAGTGTTCTTTTGGAAAATGAGTGAGAGTGCGGCACCGTCAACAATCAAGGCAGTACTGGAAGTAGGGACTGAGTGGTCAGCACGAGCGATTTGAAGTTCATGTTGCACTTGATCTTCGGTTTCAACATTAATATTGAAATATTCTTGCAAATACTCGGTGATGAGCCTGTCGATGTAGCTAGCATCCAGCACACCGTCTTCTGGCCGAACCACAAGAAGCTTCATCTCATTACTCAACAAGTTACACGAAAATCCAATGTTGATGGCAGTCTCAATTCTATCACCGGTGAGAACCCACAATTTGATACCTGCGTCACTCAAAATAGAGATAGACTCCGGAACCTTTTCTTGCAAACGGTCCTCAATGGCGGTTCCACCGAGCAAGGTCAAATCACGCTCCAATTCTTCGTTCAACACATCAATGCGCTCTTCTTTGTCATCATCCAAAGAATTGTTAATGGCTTTAAATCTTTTGATCCAACCATCGAGATGCTCTTCGTCGACCTCTTTTTGAGCAATACATAAAGTACGCAAACCCTCGTTGGCAAAATCTTCGAGATGCAATGCGGTTTTTGACAACATCTCCTCATTCAGGTCTGCCGTAAGGCGCTTGAAAATGACGTTGTCGGCACCTTTACAGTATAACATTACCTTGCCATCTTTACCTTTCAAAATGCAAGACATACGCTTACGTGAAGACGTGAATGGAATGATGTGGAGAAGTTCATAGCTCCTGCTTTGGCCATAAACTTCAATGTCAACCGATTTACGGAATCTGCTTTTGAATACAATTCCCAAATCTCTTGCAACAGAAACCAAGGCCTCCTCATCCGGCGATTCTGCTTTAAAGTCATTCAAAGATTTGTCTTCTTTGTTTTTCTCGGTCATTACGGTATGGCAAAGCGCCAAAGCAAGCATGAAATCTTCATTTGCTGCTTTCTGGTCTGTAATCTTACTGTGTGGCACCAATGTATCCTTCACATACTCGTCCGAAATAAAAGTCAACGCAGATTCACGGAATTGATCGTTTTTCACGAAAGATTGAAGATTGTTAACCATTTCCGTTCTATCTTGGGCAAGCAATCTGTTCCAGCGCTCGGTCTCCTTGAGCACATCGATACCTTCTCTTTTGTCCATACCCTGTTTGGCTTCGGTATAAGCTAATCCGTAAGACTTACCATTGATGGTACATTTTTTGAACTCCATAATGTTCTGAGTAAGAGTTCCCGTTTTGTCACTGAATATATATTCGACCTGGCCCAAGTCATCTGAAATACTCCAGGATTTGGGCGTGCACGGAAAATTGAGTTTTTCGTAAAACATTTTGACGTCGGCGTAAATGAAAAAGGCTTGACAGGATTTGATGATCTCGATGGATATGTACAATGAAATGGGCACCAAGGACTGATAAATGATAAGTGCAACAAAAAAGGCCAAGACACCGTTTCCGGCAGAAGTAGGAGCGTATGCTTCGAATTCGAAATAGATTCGCGAAGTGTCTGTTTCATTGTAAAATAGACCATTGATAAGACCAGAAACGAAACACAAAATGAAAAGGACAATGAAGTTAATGATGACAGACAAGTTCAACTCCCGCGAGATTTTGGAGATCTTAACGGGGGAATAGCCACCATTTAGCATGATTTTGGACTCAAGACCTGTGTAGATGGCAACACCAATAATCCATTTTGTATTTCTCAAAGTACAGCCTCTAAGCAAGACGTTGTCATTTGTAATGGCTTCCATCTCGTCATTATTAAGTAGTCTACCATCGGCGCTGTAGTTCTCGTAGTGAATGGTTCCCTTGAATCGGTAAAGGTGAGGGTTTGGTCCATCACACTCAATCCAGAACTTAGTGTTGTGTAAATCACGAGAGCGCTGTAACGAGCTTCCACATGCCAAACTGCTTTTCGTTTTCAAGTTTGTCTCACCATCCAAGTTCTTAGTTTCGATGAAACAGTTACCCTCGGAGTCAGAGGCAGAGAGGACCACAATATCCGCAGGAACCTCCTCGTTGGCGCGCACACGGATAATGTCACCGACACTGACATCCTTCCATCTTCGCAGCTTAAAGTGAGTGTCATCACCCCCACTTTCGATATACTTCTGCTGAAGAGGTGGATTAAGGATACAGTCAGGGACGACTTTGGTGGTAGCTGCTCTAGCCAGGTGATGAGACTTACGAGGATTACGTGAACTCGTTGATGGTCTCCCAGCGGCAGTAGCACCAGCGACTGGGTCAGTGTATGAGTAGTCAGACACTATAGTGGATACTCTGTGCAAAGCATGGGCCTTCTCGGCCTCCTGCTCTTGGCGTAGCTGCTCCTTCATTTTACGATGGCCGAACGTAAATGCAACAGCCTTTTTGATTCCGCGGAAAGCTCTACGGGTTCCACGAGTACAGCTCTTCTTGAACATACGCCAGGAGCCAATATCATCCACCTCTACATTGACGTTGTGCAAACCCACCAAAAGATGAGTCGCGGTGTTGTTCAACTCCAGGTCAGACAGCCCACGCTGGTAATCTTCGAATGCATCCTTTGCAGCGGTGATGACGACAATGACAATCAACGGAACTGCCGCAAGACCAGGACTGGCCACACCGAACACGGTGAACGCACCCAAAATCACAAGCACCAAGAAGTACGCATTGGCCACCTTTCCGAACTGGAGATACAAGTTCTTGGGAAGAAACAGGAGCGGAGTATACTTGGTAGTACGGATCTTATTGGAAGGGAACTTCACGGCCGGCTTACCGGCCAGCGCCACGCGGGGCGGCAACTCGTAGTTGACGAACACCTCACGAGGAATTCGGCTGTTTAGCTCGGCCAAGTACGTGGGCACCTCTCCCAAACCCTTCTTGAACAAAAAAAGCTCGAAGCGGTCACGCATTGTCTTCGGAGGAGTTTTGTAGAGATCATGGACCGTCGGACGAGCGGAGGGGGCATCTTCTGATGCATAGTCATGTTTCGTTTCCATCTTTTGAACGTTTCCGGCCTGCTCCATAATGAGTTCCGGCTTGATCTCATCGGAGCCCGGCTCCGACATCGTCAGCAGCGATGGAGCGTGTTGGTTATGAGCCATGTGCTGAAATGCTGGGATGTGATTGGCCACTTCTAGGAAAAACGGAATCTCTCCAGATGGCTGATAGACACTAGGTGATGCGAAATAGTAGTACTGGTGGAATGAAAGGTCGGGTTCGGAAGTAATAGCTGTGGTACTGCAGGCAAGCGGTTGCGATTACAAAGCCCGCTGCAAGCTATATACTACTGCCAAATTGGGTTGTGGGCCCTGCCGGACGGGACTGTATGCGCCGCACGGTATTTACGAATCGGCCCAGTTGAACAGACGGTAAGTCCGTATGGATTTCTTGGGGAAGCGTTAGAAGCAAAGGGGCAACTAAAAATAAACGGCTCTTCTTCCATTTGTTTGGTTCTTTGGAAGAAGCTTAAAATTTTTGTTCGTTGAGGTATTTCCGGCGGCGAGGGATGGATAGACGGAATCTGCGGAGCGGATGTATTCTACATGTAGAAGACTGCAAGTATGCGAATATGTACCTGATGGAAGCTCAGAAGGGTTTGGGTGGTGAATGTGCAGTCGAAACGGAAATAGCTCTGAATTGGGTGAAATGGAGATTTTGGTTTAAGTAATGGTGAGAATATTCAGTGGGCTTTTTTACTTGACTTTGGTACTATCTGTAAATAAGAGTGTGTGGGTACTTGGCAGTGGGCTTTGTTTTGGGATTGAGAGTGAAATTGAGGGTTTATTTTGATAAATCTTTGCAATTTCGGTTGTTGAATTGGGCGAAACTGGTCTAGATATTTGAACCAATTGTGGTATATCTTGGCGGTCTTGTTTATGGTGCTCTACGCTGCTGTTACAGTGTATGACTAACAACCACACATTTGCACTCCCATTACTATCCTACACTACCACACTCATAATGCTACGCCGCATTGATTACATGCATTACTTCAATATAGCGTTGTTGTAAAATTCTACTTCAAACTCTTGAGAGAATGCTGTACCTTGGTGTAACTTCTTCAATTACACATTGTTCAACTTTGAGAGGCTTTCATCTACATACCTTGGAGGAACGACTGAAATTTCCACCAGAGTGAATTGCAGATTTCTATTCAATTTGCACTGTGAGTCTGATGCGCGTATACTAGTCAACTCTCCCATTTGCAGTGAGACACTAGCATCCTCGAGTCTGTATTTTTGTAATTTGAAGCTTCACTGGGCTATTTCGAGAGTCTCGTTACACTTACTAAAGAGTATTCTCTTCATTCCTTCTTTTACATGTGCGTATGATAGGTAACATGTGCACAGTAGTATGTGTATGTCTCTTAACATGCTTCGGCACTTCGCACTATACAATCCATAAAACAAAATTCATTTCGATTTAATTGTGACGGAAAATCCCCAGGTCGAGGGTGTCTCAGAGTACATATTTCATAGCAGTTGTGTTCTGCGACGTAATAGAGGTATAGTTATTCTCTCCAGTTTTCAGGTATTCTGGATCTATGGAGTTGATACTCTATCTTTAAAAAATCAATCACAATAGAATAAGGTATTGTTTGTTCATTGCGCTCCTCCAACGTGGATACCATCATTACATTTTCGTGGTATAGGGCCATGATACAATTGCCAGAACTGCTCGAAAATCATACTCCCAAACGTAAATTTCGACTAAAATTGTAAACCTTCAGCTCATCTAATCCAATGGGGCCATCTAATCCGCATGGCTTATTAACACCAACAACTCCAATCTTCAGCCACACTGTATGAACGAACAAGCACACCACTTGACCTTGAAAGCGAAAGAAAAAAAATTCCAGAAAAAGAGTCATAATTGACACATACGGAATGTCAAGCTCAAACAATTATCATTCATCACAGCGCAATTTGTATCTACTACTGTGCAACCCATCAGATCAAAGACTTGCCAACTTCTAAACACAAAAACCAATCAAGAAAACCAATCAGAAATCCCTCCGAAACCCAATCCAATTCTCATATCAATCCTATTCAACAAAAAAAATGAGAATTTTCCCTCATTTCCAATTCCAGATCCACCAATGACAAGATGCAGCACTGAAAATTCTCCGACGCTCCGCAATCCCTCCGCGAATTTTCCACCCCCCAACATACTCTTTTTCTTCCAACAAAACCCAATCAACCAAAAATGTCCATCGAAGAAATCCCCCAAGGCGCCGACGTCAACGTCATCTCCAAGAACGAGAAGAAGGCCAGAGACTTGATCAAGAAGCTCGGCTTGAAGCAAATCAAGGGTATTTCCAGAGTCACCTTCAAGCAAAGAGGTAACATCATCTACGCCATCAACGAGCCAGATGTGTACAAGTCGCCAGCTGGCACTTACGTTGTGTTCGGTGAGGCCAAGGTTGACGACATGAACCAGAGACTCGCTGAGGCTCAGGCTGCCCAACAGGCTGCTCAAGAGGCTTCTGCTTCTGGTGCTGCTGCTGCTGCCGCTGAGGGTGCTTCTGCTGAGGACAAGAGCCCTGAGTCTATTACTGCTGACTTGGAGAAGGCTGCTTTGAACGGCGGCGCTGCTGAGGAGGAGCTCGGTGAGGTTGACGAGACCGGATTGGACGCCAACGACATTGGCATCATTGTGGAGCAGACCCAGGTCTCCAGAGGTAAGGCTGCTGCTGCTTTGAGAAAGCACAAGGGTGACATGGTCAACGCCATCATGGAGTTGTCTTAGGTTGTGCTGTAGTTTGTGTGCTGAGCGAACGTTCCATTTGTTACATATCAAATTAATGACTACCAAATTTTTATTCACTGCGCCGTTGTATGCCAGAATCATAGGTTTTTACTGTCCCATTATTTGTTCTTTGGGTATGGTGTGATGTTAGTTTACAGAGTGAGAGAACATAGCTTGGTGTGTTTAAATTACCAAGGTCAAATGAATTATATGATATAATTACTTTGATTCATGCTTAAGACTAATATTTTTTTTCTATTTTTCTTTTCTGGACCCGTTGACTACTCTTAAGCCAACGAAAGCCACCATTGCTTTTCATCACAGCCTACGAAGACGTTGACCGTTTTCAGATGATCTGAACTCCATTTCGGCTTGTGGTGACAGTATAAGAAACTGACACCCTTTGTAGAAGGTTCAGCTTCTAAACACACACACACACACACACCTGCCATCATTCAACTCTAACAAATGGCTAAACCTGCGGAAGAAATCCACCCGTCCTCCAAAAGCACAATGTGATTCTAAAACCGAATGGTGGATATGGCCAATTTGTATCGGAATCCGGAAGATATTGGATCGCACAATCGTACAATGGTCTCACCTCGGAATGAAATGACCAAAGGCGAAACATCAACCTTCCATTCGCCAAAGGCACTAAAGCGAGAAATGCAACGATGCTCAAAGCAATACATCCTAAAACTCTGAACCAAAAATATTCCTCGAACTGCTTAGGAGTTATCTTCCAGAAGAAGGTAAACAAGCTGCATATGGTTGCCAACGGAGAATAATCTTGAACGATCAATGGTACTCTAACGACTTTAGAAATTCCATACTCTTTCATAATGTAACAGGTCCACCATGCACCTTGATACTCATGTTGATAGAGCGAACGGAGTTGCGAGATATGTTTACTGGTACACTTTTGTAATTCTGCAATGAGCAGATCGTAAATTCTTTCAGACAGCATTGTAAGCAGGCCGAACCGATTTCTCCTCCGCAAGATGCGATTGAGGTCGTCTTCGAAGGTATTGAGCTGTGTTGTCCAATCCTTTGGTTCTGGCCTAAATGGTACACCTAAGCCAGTTCTCATTTCGATCGTTGATTTGATCATAAGAGCCTCCCAGGTCTGGTATTTATCGATTCTAGTACAAATTTCGGTGGAAAAACTATTTGCAGCCACTTCTATGGCATTGGTGTCTATGCCTGGAATACGACTTAGCTCAGTCAGATGCTTAGACATTGTTACATTAATCCTACTCTTGAAACATGTATAGAACTCTTTAATGGGTTCATCGGTCAACCTTCTAGGTGAAGATGGATCATTAATATCAACCTTTTTCTTTTGTGGTCTCAGGGCAGAATCAGATTGCAACTCGGAGGTGTTCTGCATTTCGATATCTAATGGCTTCTGACGAGGACGTCTGATCCTAGAAATGAGGCTCATCCTAGAGTTTTCTATTTGATTTATCTGATTGGTGGTGTAGGGTGGGTCTCAAGAGAAGGTTGTAGTGTGTCCTCTTCAGAGTAGTGGCTGCAAATGAATGTAATGAAGGGCGATACAGACGTAGCGGTGCGCTAGGAACACCAACTACAAAATTAAAATGAATGATAATTTTGTTTATATTACAAAGAACTATTTACATCGAATTATTCTCGGTCTTGTTCGACCTTAAGTACTGTTTTCCGTTCTGTTCTGCAGCAGCAACGGATTTCGCCCAAACGCTCATAAAATTACAAAAACGATTCATAAAGTACATTAAATATCTACTAAAAAGCTATCCAGCAAGACCGCCGAGGATGGGATGAGTTTTGATGGAGCAATTGTTGGTTGGTGTTTCGGTTCAACAAGAGAAGCCTGAACATTTCATATGTGCACGGAAAACAACTTGTAAAAATCCTCAATCACCAAACTGGGAACAATTACAATACATTCAAATGCTCTTCTCAACTAAACCTATCCTTTTCTTCATCGATTTTTGTAATTATTATTAGGGTAGACAAAGAACGGGTACTGTATACAATACTGTCACACTCTTTTCGTTTGTTCTTCTGCAGAGGTACGGATGTATTAATGCGCAGGAGACAACGGTGTATATGACGCATAGTTTTCAACCTATGTTCCACATTTCTAGGCATTCTATAACCAAAATTATCTCTCTCTTTATCAATACTCAAAGGACAGTGGAAGAGGAAAATGAACCAAGTAACTATTCAGTCGAATAGACTGATTGATGTACAGCTAGGACATGAGATTTGAGCACCATTTGTGACAGTAAAAGATTCAGAACCAGGATCCAGATTATGTGTTGGATATCCTATTCAGGTCTCACCTAGAGGAATCATAACAAAATTTGTTCTGATTTATGAACATTTGTATCTGAAGTCCAGTGTGAATTTGCTCTCCACATGAAGAGAACCACTAGGAGCTTTTAGTTCGATGCTGACGATATATTCATCAAAAAAAAAGAGAATTCAAAAATAAATACCTTGATTCATACTTAAGACTAATATTTTTTTTTCTATTTTTCTTTTCTGGACCCGTTGACTACTCTTAAGCCAACGATAGCCATCCATGCTCCCCATCACAGCCTCAGAGTATGTAGACCGCCTTAGATGATCTGAGCTCTCTTTTGGTTCGTGGATTCGGTATTTGAAGCTGGCCCTCTTCGTAGAAGGTTTCGATTCTAAACATACTAACCTCCCTTGTTTTCAACATCGGTACATGGTCCGGTCCGCGGAACATAACCTTCACGTCTCTTCATCCAAAATCGCCATGTCAATCCAGAGCCAAATAGTGCAAATGGACAGTTGGTGTCGGCCCACGCAATACATGATGTCGCATGCTCGTACAATGGTCTCACACTGGGACGAAATGAGCAAAGGTAGAAAGCGATCTTCCCATCCATCAAAGAAATTAAAACCATGAATGCAACGATGCTTAAACCAATGCATCCTGGTATCTTGAAATACCATTTTTCCTCGATATATTTGGGAGTATTATACCAGAGTAAGAGGAGCGAGCCGACAAAGATTATTAATGGAGCATAATCGTGAATATCTTGTGGCACTGAAACAAGTCTAGAGATCCCAAAGTGGCGCTTAACGTACAACTTCCAATAGAAACCTTCAAACTCTCGCTCGTAGAGTAATTTGAGTTGCGAGAGATGTTCACGAATACAGACTTCGAAGTCGCCAATGAGCAAATCGAAAAATGCGTCACAGAGCTCTGGAGTTGGGTCAAGCCGATTTTCCTTCCGTAAAATGCGGTCAAGGTCATTTTGTAGTTTGTCAACAACATCTACCCATCTATATGGTCTTGGCGATGTGGTCGAACGCAAGCCGATTTTCATTTCATTCATCGATTTGATCATACTAGTCTCCCAGTTTTGATGCTTCTCGAATTGAGTGAGAATTTCTGTGGCAAGACCGTTTGCAGCCGCACAGTTTTCATCAATGTCAAAGCCTGAAAAACCTTGGAACAGCCTCGAATGGTCAACCAATATACCAAGAATTTCTGAATGGAAAACTGTATAAAACCACTGAATGGGGACTTCAGTCAACCTCTCAAACGAATATGGATCATTAAATGTATCCTTCGCCTCTTGTAGTTTCAGGACTGAACCAGATTGAGACTCGGAAATGATTTGCTTCTCGAGGTCTGGCGAGCGCTGACGAGAAACGACACCCATTCTCTCTACTTGGTACGTCTTATTGGTGATGTAGGGTCGGTCTCAAGAGTAAATAGTGGTGGCTGCAATTGAGAGTAAATGCTGCAATTGAGAGTAAGTGCTGCAATTGAGAGTAAGTGCTGCAAGCGAAGGGGCGACAGAGGCGTAGCGGCGCGCTAAGAACACAAACCACAAAAAAACTAGACTCAAAGTTTTGCTAATGTTACAGAGATTTATATCAAATTTTACTCGGTCTGGTCTATACTTAAGTACAAAAATCTGTTTTGCTCTGTTCAAATGAGCATAACATTCAGAATCATCAAATCAAAACGATAAAATCTACGTAATTAACGAAAAAGCATACTCAAAAGCTATCCAGCAAGACCGCCGAGGATGGGATGAGTTTGATGGAGCAATTGTTGGTTGGTGTTTCGGTTCAACAAGAGAAGCCTGAACATTTCATATGTGCACGGAAAACAACTTGTAAAAATCCTCAATCACCAAACTGGGAGCAATTACAATACATTCAAATGCTCTCTTCAACTAAACCTATCCTTTTCTTCATCGATTTTTGTAATTATTATTAGGGTAGACAAAGAACGGATACTGTATACAATACTGTCACACTCTTTTCGTTTGTTCTTCTGCAGAGGCACGGATGTATTAATGCCCAAGAGACACAGGCGCTCAGAACCTGCAGGTTTCTTCAGAAGTTCCACATTCTGAAGCATCCAATTACTATAAATGCCTCTCTTTACCACTTCATAGAAGGACAGTAGAAGGGGAAATATAGCGAGCTGCTAGTAAATCAACTAGACTGATTGATGTGCATGTAATTTGCTTTCATGATATCAAAATCAAGCACCATTTGTAACAGTAAAAGATTCAGAACCAGGATCTAGATTATGTGTTAGATTTTCTATTCAGGTTTCGCTGAGAGGAATCACCATCATATTTGTTAAGTTGTATTCGGAACATTACTGTCCTAAGTTCAGTGTGAATTTGTTCTTCACATAGAGAGAACCACTTTCAGCTTAAAATTCGATGTTGACGATGAAATCATTAAACTATATGAGAATTCGATGATAAATACCCTGATTCATACTTAAGACTGATACTTTTTGCTTTTTTTTTTTGGACCCATTGACTACTCTTAAGCCAACGAAAGCCACCAATGCGATGTAGCCCACGTTTAGATGATCCAAACTCCCTTTGGGCTTTTGGTGACAGTATTCTAAACTGACACCCTTTACAGAAGGTTCTGCTTCTAGACATACTTACCTACCCTGTATTCAACATCGGTATATGGTCCGACCTGCGGAACAAATCCATCAGCACCATCCTTCCAGAAGCACCATGTGTCTTCTGGACCAAATTTTGAAGATGTCCAGTTGGCCTCGGCCCATACAATACTCGGTTTCGCACGCTCGTACAATGGTTTTACACTGGAGCTAAATGACCAAAGGTAGAAGGCGGACCGTCCAGTTGAAAAAGACAAGAGAGTCACGATCACAAAGAGGCACAAAGAAATATATCCAAATGTCTTCTGTATTGTGTTTCCTTCAATTAGTTTAGGAAAAATGAGCCAGAAGAAGCAAAACACGATAACAAAGACGGGAATATTCTGACCACTGACAACAGCTTGTCGTACTGAGGCCAATTTAGGAAACGCGTATGTTTTTTTAAGGTAGAACCTCCACCATACACCTTGATACTCACGCGTGTAGAGTAACTTGAGTTGCAAGAGGTGTTCACGAAGACAAGCATCTAGCTTTCTTGTTAGCAGATCGCTGAACTCGTTATGCAAGTCTGGACATAAGCTATAGCGATTGTCATCATGTAATATGTCGGTGATATGATGATGTAAGATGTCAATCTCGCGCACCCAACTTTCTGGCGGTGGAGCTATCCGAAGGCCAAGTTTCATTTTATTCATCGATTTAATCATGTAGTCCTCCCACTTTTGATGCTCATCGAACCTAGTGAACAATTGTGCTGCAAGGCCCCTTGTAGCCAGCCTGTGGGCCAGCTTGATTGACTTTGAATAATCACTCAACTCGAAGTGATTGTCCACTATCAGACGGATTTTGGCCCGGAAAGTTAAATCACAATTGTTGATGTTCACATTAGTCAACCTTTCAGCTGAATATGGATCATTGAAAGCATCTTTTCCTTCTTGTACTCTCAGGGTTGAACCAGACTGAGACTCGGGAGTGCTCTGCATTTCAATATCTGGTGAGCGCAGACGAGGAACGACACCCATTCTCTTGAAAATGTATTTTATTGTTCTTCTATTCGATATATCTGATTGGTGGTGTAGGGTCGGTCTCAAGAGAAAGTAGTAGTGGCTGCAAATTAAAGTAGTGTAGGGCGATACAAACGTAGTGGCGCGCTAGGAACACCCTCTCCAGAACCAATACGACTTAGAATCTTGCATATGTTACAGAAATTTATTCACATCGAATTTTACTCGGTCTGGTTCATTCTTAAGCACTGATATCCAGTTTGTTCTGTTTAAACGAGCATAACATTTAGACTGATCAAATCAAAACGATAAAATATATGTAACAAACGAAAATATTTACTCAAGATCTATCCAGCAGAATTGATGATGATGGGATGAGTCTCGATGAGATGAATTTGGACGGAGCAATTGAAAGTTGGTAGTTCGATACAACAAGAGAAGCCTAAATGCTTCTTTTGTGCACGGAAAAAAGTTGTGACAACCTTCAATCGCCAAGCCGCGAACAAATAAAAAACACCATAGAGCTCTCATCATCTAAATCGCCGGTTTCCTTAATTGATTTTTGTATTATTATTAGAATGAACAATGATTTAGTACGGCACACAATGCTGTCATACTCAATTCTATGCGGAGGTACGGATGTATCAATGGATAGGAGGCACAGTTGCACATAAGCCATCATCCTAAATTCAACATTCTGAAGAATTCAATTACTTTGAGTGCCTCTCTTTACCATTACTCAAAAGGACAGAGAAAGAGGGAATGTACCGAGTTATTAGTAAATCAAATAGACTGATTGATGTGCTGGCAGACAATCAGATTCGAGCACCATGTGAAAGAATACTCGAAATTTCTTGTAGTTGGATAGGTTTAGGATCAAATCATGCGTTGGGTTTGTCATTAGATTAGTGGATTAATGATCGAATCTTTTATGTCTAGTTCGACAATATTAAAAGGATGTGTATGATGTGTATGATTTCTGAACATGAAGGAAACTTTTTGAGATAAAGATTACCATTTGCAACACCACACATAGCTCGAAGGTAGATCATTCATATGCGAGACTTTTTTTTCTCTTTTTTCGTTTCTGGACCCACTGACTACTCTAGAGCCAACGAGAGCCACCAATGCGATGTAGCCCGCGTTTAGATGATCCAGAATCCCTTTCAACTTGTGGTGACAGTATTCTAAACTGACACTCTTCGCAGAAGGTTCTGTTTCAAAACATACTTACCTCCCTTGTATTCAACATCGGTATATGGTCCGACCTGCGGAACAAATCCATCACTTCTCTTCTTCCAGAAGCACCATGTGAATTCAAAACCAAATCTTGAAGATGGCCAGTTCCCTTCAGCCCACGCAATACTTTTTGTCGCATGCTCGTACAATGGTTTCACACTGGGGCGAAATGAGCAAAGGTAGAAGGCCAACTTTCCACTAGAAAACGGTAACATAAGACAATTAACAATTATATCAAGCATGGAGAACACTGTGAAGAAATTAATATCATCCTCCTCAAGCCACAGAGGGGCGACAAACCAGTAAAGGGCGTGGAAGAAGCCAGCAATGAGAAACCAAATGCCATGGAAGATGGCATAATCTGTCTGTCTCAATCGAGGAAACCCAAATTCAATCATACGGTAAAACTTCCACCAGGCGCCCTGAAACTCACGCATGTAGAGTAATCTGAGTTGTGAGAGGTGCTCACCAACACATATGTCTATTTTCTCAATGAGCAGGTTGGATAACTCTGCAGACAAGTCTGAACACTGGCTCATCCGGTTTGCCATATGAAGATTGGTTGTGAGATTTAGTTCCAATATGTCAACTTTATAATCCCATTTATCTGGTCTCAGGCATAGCAGCGCACGACGGGCGTTTTTCGTATCATTCATCTCATCGATCATTTTGGCCTCCCAGATCCGATGCTCGTCGATGTCAGTGAGGATTCTTTTGGTAAGACCCTCCGCGGCTTTTCTGTAGGCACGCATGGTGGTTGGTTTCAAATGTCTCTCCTGCTCAATCAAATGGGATTCCACTATGAAAACAATCTCATCTCGGAATCTAGGATAAAATTCGCCAATGGGGACTTCGGTCAATCTTTCGGATGAATTTGGATCATCAAAACCGTCACTTTCCTCTTGTTGTCTCAATACGGGACCGAGTCGAGGCCTGGGGATGTTCTGCAATCCGTCCTCTGGTGGGCCCTGAGGGTTGCTTTCAATCATTGAATTTTGGTTTTGTTACTCTAATTGGCGGTGCTGAGACGATTGCGTATGAAGATGCTAGGGGCTGCAATTGAAAGCAGTGCAGAAGCAGAACAGACATGAAAGTGCACTGCGAGCATTGACTACACATATTAAACAATTTAAAATTTAGCATACTTTCTCTTTGCATTGAATGTTACTTTCTATCATTCATTTGGTTTAGGGTGTGCTTCACATTATGCTCTGTTCTAATAAGCATAATACACGAAAACTTTCAAAATGATAGGATACATATATTATTTAGGAGAAGTTGGTTAGTTAGACCCCCACGAATAGGAGGTGTTTTGAGGGACTTTTTGTTGGGAATTGATTTGCGGACAGAATCAAGCTAAGAGATGAAGGTGTAGAACTACCTGCAACAAAATATTTTTGAGATGTGGGTGTCTTGAGCAGCGCGTATCAATAAGGGAGTCTTCCCGTTTGTAAAGTACTTCCGCTAGTAATTCGTTTTAAGCTGCGTGTGTTTACAAAATTACGCGTAGGTTATTAGTATGGCATACTCCTTCTCTTTGAAATCTAAGTGTCTCCCATTCAATAGACACATGTACAGTTTGATGTTCTAGCTATGATTCTGTTTCATTCTAAGATGCAGTGTGCCTTGGTATCAACGTAAACCCAGTTGTCCTATAGAAACGAGAAAGTGTATGGTATTATGGAAATGCCCAATTCAATTTTACCTCAACAACAACCACAGAAATTAAAAAAGAGAACGATAAACTTATTTGACTAGAAGTCTCAAATGTGTTATTGTCTTCTCTTCGGTAATGGGTTGAAACAAGTTTTGTCCGCTCAATGTTGAAACAAGACGTCTGATGAAAAATGCCATACCATTGAGAAGACCATTGAAACGGTAGAAGATGAAAAGGATCAATTGGAGCTTTTTTAACTACTGCGATTTCTTGCCAGCACCGGATTTCGTAGTAAGGCTTCTCTTGTTGGTACAATCACCGAACAACAATTGTTTCCTCATCCTAATTTGATTTCCGGTTATATAGTCAGATTGCTTTCTAGTCGACATTTTTGATTTGACTTAGATTCAATCGCGCTGATTCAGTGAGTCTAAATATTCTGCTCGTTGATACAGAACAATACGGAAACCTGTACTTAAGATCAAACGATAAACAGTAATTGCCTATAGAACAAGATGTATTAATAGTTGATGTTAAAATTCAAGTCATGTAATTTGTATAGTCAGTGTTGTCAGCGCGCTTACAACTATCAATTGCAGCCGCTAGCATCTTCTTACGCGATCATCTCAACACCGCCAATTAGAGTAACAAAACGAAAATTTAATGATCAAATGTATTTCGAATTGCTTCTCATTTTGTATTCGTCAGAGCCCACCTGATCTCGAAAGGCAGAACATTTCCGAGTCTCATTCTGGTTCAGACCTGAGACAACAAGAGGAAAGTGACGGCTTTGAAGACCCTTTTTCATCTGAACGGTTGACAGAAGTCCCCATTGAAGATTTTTATTTGAAATTCCAGCTTGAATTTCGTCTTAGAGCGAATAAGCGTTTGATTGAGCTATGAGGGCGTAAATACTCGACTACCAACAGGTTGGCTACAGAGGTTCTTGCCACAAAAATCTTCTCTAGAGTCGATGAGTATCGAACCTGGGAGTGGTGTATGATCAAATCGATGGATGCAATGAAAACGGCTCAAATCCACTGGTGAGGTTAGAACCAGAGAGATGGGCTGGTGTAGTTGAAGTCTTACAAAACGATCTCAAGGACATTTTACGGAAGGAAAATCGGTTTCGCCTGCTCCCAGAGCTGCCCGAAGCATCTTTTGATTTGCTCATTGGCGATTTAGAAGTGTGTATTGGTGAAAATCTCTCGCAACTCAGTTTACTCTACAAACGTGAGTATCAAGGTGTCTGGTGGAGCTTGCACATTATGCGCAGCTTTGGGATTCCTAGATTTGTTCCAATACCACTAATTATTCACGACTATGCTCCAATAACAACCTTTGTCTCCTTGTTTCTCTTTCTCTGGTATAATACTCCCAAAAGTTTCGAGGAAATCTATTGGATCAGGATATTAGTATGTATTGGTTTTAGCATCTTTGTATTTATGGTTCTAGTGTCTTTGGCGAATGGGAGGTTGGTCTTCTGCCTTTGAACCTGAAACGTGTATATGCAGGTTGGACAATGTATGACCAGACCTGGTATTGATTTCTGGGTACACGAATGTACTGAGGAGATTCATTCTTGGCCAAGAAAATAGAGCAAGTTCCATCGTGGAGGATTGAGATTTAGAACGGAGGTCAAACCGCGGATGAAATAGCCAGCTCAGCAATGCTAGTTTATAGGATAAAATTAACGCTGTACTTGGTGAATCGACAAAATAAAATAGAGTCTCGAACGAACGGGGAACGAATCAAGAGATCAGAGATAGCGTTTGCAAAGTGAGCGAAGGTTCCATGACCAGTTCAAACAACAAAATAAACATTAGCTTCCTTTTACAGTATATCCAAAGTTCATAGATTATTCTCCTCCCCAGAGACACACGGTCTAGCCATCATTGGTCCGTGAAACTTCCGATATGATTGTTGATGTATACAACAAAAGTGAGAGTTTTTTTGGACAGTGTTTATCAAGATACTGGTCCTACGCATCAAAGCTTGGTGATCTGAGACAGACCATGGAGGTTGCCCCTCGCTTCGCCTATTTGGCCATGCGACAGTAAAGAAAATAGAAAGAATCGTCTTTTCTTCGTAATCAAATAGCTAACACATCCGCTTTTGTTGGTGGGCCTGACATCGTCGTGAATCAGGACCAAAGGAGGTAATCATGTATACATCTTTCGAGTGGGAAGGTAATGTTGTTGAAGACTAAACAGACAACACATTCCTCTAATTTTTAGAATGGAGTTGTGGTTCGGTAGTGATCTGGTAAAGAAGCTTTCACGTTTTTTTCAGTGGGTAAGTTTGGGATTCCGGCTACACAACAAAAAACCTCAATCTAATGAGTTGAAAAAGGACCACAAATAATTGATGCCTTACACTTCATTGATTAAAGATATCCCTCATGTGAGATTTGCCTCATTAACTATTCAAGACGTCAAAAAATGTAGAGGAATCTCAATCTTAAAGTAAGATAGCAATTGTGCTGGCTTGAGCAGCGCAAATCATTACCCGATTACGAAACTTGTGAATTTAGATTCCCCAAAATCACTTTCAGGAGCTTGTCAGCTCCGAACCCTCAGCAGAGTCCGAACTCTTTTCCAGGTCCACCGCCTCAGCAACTCCTGATTCTTTGTCTGCTTTTTCGACATCTTCATCCTTTTTCTGCAGCTCCGTGGTATCATTGATTGCCTTCTCTATTTTTTGCTCCAGTGCCTCGACCTTGCCGTTCATGAACGAACAGTTGCGGCAGAAGTACACAATAGAAAATGGATCGGTACAGCCAGGTGGCGCAAGGCCGTTATGTGTATAGCATCGAGCGCAAATAAGCGCATATCGGCTTTCCACCGTTTCGTTGTGCTCCGACCCGATGATTAGGTCCAACAACCGGTCCTGAATGCCCTTTTTGACCGGAACTGCCCAGCCAGCAGGCGATGCATTTCCTGCGTCAGTAGCAGGAGCAGCAACGGGCTGTGGATTGACCAGCAATGGAGCCCGTTTTTGTTGGTGATTGGGGACCTGCGGTCCATTCGATGGTTGTTGCAAACCTGCTGCTGGTTGAGGCCGCGTAGCCTCGGGTCTTGATTTGCCGCCCGGGCCAGGTTCCCTCACAAGCTTTTGTTTTTCCGGCGCAGCAGCTGTGGCTGTCGCAGAGTCAAACCGTTGCAAGAGCAGGTTGGTTTTGCTGAAGTTGGTCACCAGCTTCAATTCCTCGAGCTTTTCACGGTGTTTCTTCATCATGCTCCCCAACAGCCGCTCCTTGCTTCGGATCCACCACCTGAATAAAGTATCGATCAAATAGACTGCTGCTGCGATCACAATGGGTGACAAAAGGGCCACCATCAAGTCTCGCGGCAGCAGACACCCAATGAAAAGTTGCCACACCAGTTTGTTCTCTGCGAGAATTCCAAGCCCTGCCAGCGCTAGCCTATATCTGTAAGCCACGATCACTACGTAGATTACCGATAGATATAGGATCGTAGAAGAACGAGTTGAAGAGCGTTTTCGTTGCAAAAACGTTAGCTGGTTGCGGGTTTTTGCAATGTCGCCGCTTAAGGTGGTGAGCTGTTTCTCGAATTGCTCATAGTCGAGCTTTTTGTTGCCGAATAGGCCGAGAAACGTCATTTCTATGAACTATTAGAGTAGTACGAGAATATTCAGGTACACTATGTGAGGCTGTATATGTAGGTGCTGGTTTAGCAACAAAAGTGTAAGCTTTAGTGAATTCGTATTTTTTCTTTTTCTTGGTGGGGTGAGTGTTCGATAATTTTTTGACAACTGGGCTATTGGAGTATATGGTTTATTTTCGGGAATTGTTGGCTCTTAGCGCTATTCCTTTTATGACATCGAACGAGTGAGGGTCGGAACAGTGAGAGGCCGATAATTGAAGAAAACTTAGAAAAAAAATTGAGTGCATCTATTAGACTCGGTGTGTGAGCAATTTGACCAGTAGTGTCGAAACTCGGTGCGCTGCTTGATACAGTGTTGGAGGTGTTCATCAACATCTATATAACCGTAAGATTGAGATCAGTCATTTCCATTTCCAAGTCCGAATCCTTACCCGTTCTATTCATACCCATTTTTCCTTTCTATTCTTCACTCAATTATTCTTTTCTCCTAGTTGCTCTCTCGATTGAACGTCTACCCATGTCTCGTCTACCTATTCCATACCCCAACAACCCTCATCAATCCATACAAAGACCACCAAACATCCAAAGATCAAATGAGAGAAATGCACGACCACGAGTAATGTATAAATACAGAGCTTTTTTCCTCAAAAAAAATCCCGCAATTACCACTTTTTTTTTCTCCCCATGTTATCCTCTAGACCTGTATCCAGCCCATATCTAACACCCTTGATCCACCTGATACCGCTCACTAATCATTCACCCCCATAACACCGATGACTTATCTAATAGGCGACCGAACCATGACCATTTCCGGCGCCTCGGTGCTGCCCGAAGACGAAATTCTTATCCGGGCAAACCCGCATCTTTTCAAGCTCTGTCTAAACGCCGCTACAAGACAATATCTCATCTCTTTGAAAAAGACGGTCCATTTGTACGCAGACATATTGACCATCTACAGCACGCTTCTTCTCAAGATCGTCAATTATGACGACATCACATCGATGACCTACAAGTCCAAGCTTCAAATGGTTCGACTAGAAGATGATCTCAATGAGATCTTTGGAAGACTGGTTGAACCGTCGTCCGACGGTTGGGAAGCGTGCCGGTATGAGGGCCAGGTCAAGGCTTTGGGGGCGCTCGTTGTAGAATCGGCCGTGGACGCCTTCAATGCGGCCTACCGCACGCTCAACTGCTTGGAGTTGTTCTTCCAAGCATTCGACAACTTGAAGAAGCTACTAATTCCGAGTCTTTTGGTGTACACGCCGATTGTGCAACGGCTGTTGGCGGGAGCCAGTTTCCTTTTCGGCTTGGCCACTATCGCCAACGACATCGTGCGGTTGGAGGAGTTCACACCTATGGTTGTGCGTCAAATCTCTAAGCTCGACTCCATCACGAGTGGGTTCGAGCGGGAGGCAAAGGGCCTTGCCGCCATCTTCACCATTCTAGATACCTCATTAACGCAATACACGGAGATTCTCTTGGGCAAGGCGATCCTCAAGCGAGAGATTGAAAGCCCTGAGTGCCAAATCATCCGCAGGCGGGAGGTGTGCTTTCAGGCTGCAGAGCATGTGGTCAGCATCCCGTTGAGCGGCGAGACGCCGAAACAGCTGTATGTGCAGCCATTTGAAAAGCATCTCTTCTACTTTTTCTCGGCCATTTTCTTGGTCATCATTGCCGTCATCTATCGACTCTACACGATCTTTTTCTAGCATCTCCCTTAATTTCTTATCAGGCCTCAATTCATCTACACTGCCCAAGCCACCGACACCGACATTGTCATGGCTGTGATCGTGGCTTCGGTCGTGGCTGTGACCTTTAATGTCGCTTTGAATATTGTCTTCGCCTAATTCTCTTTGCCTGTCTTCATCTTCTGCATGCATCATCCCCATTTACCCCATTGAAGACTTGGCTTTTGAACACTACTATGTTATCCTTGGCGCCGGCGGCGCATGCCCAATGCAATTTATTCAAACCTTTGATTGTATACTCCCGCAAATTCCATTATTTTGTTCAACGTTATTTTAGGCTATTTCTACTCACATTTTATTTTTCCCAATCGAGCCCATCCAAAGGCTCTTCTCCCAAATTTCTGGGTCACGTGACCATCCTCTATGTACTCTTATTGACCCTCACATTAGACCAATCTCATACCAAACAAACACTCGGGGAAATCAACCCCACAGATATACAATTGAGCCCAACCGCTGCTGAGCTTGGAGAAACGCTCACAACCATTATTCTTGTGCAATCCGTTTCTCGCCAGCTGGTCTAGAGCGGAAGTTATTATCGATATCTTAACCACACCAAGAAAGAAACAACAAAACCCAAACAAGCCCTATTTTGCCACAGGGCTCATATCCACAATGTCATCATATGACCCGACGCAAGTTTATTCGGCCACGTACTCTAACGTGCCCGTATTCGAGTTTGTCACAGTTGAAGGACCAATAATGAGACGGAAACTGGACTCATGGATCAATGCCACACATATACTTAAAATTGCAAAGTTTCCCAAAGCACGTCGAACACGAATTTTGGAAAAGGATGTCCAGACAGGCATTCATGAGAAGGTCCAGGGCGGATATGGTAAGTATCAAGGAACATATGTTCCTCTTGAGATTGGAAAGGAGATTGCGACTTCGTTTGGAGTGTATGACATCTTGAAACCCATTTTTGACTTTGAATTCATTGAGGGGACGTCGCAAACGCCGCCGCCGGCGCCCAAACATAACCATGCTTCTGCATCCAACATGGGCCGCAAAGCGCTTCTGAAGGTCAAACAGGAGAGTGGCCTCGATGGTGCAGTGCTTGCCAAGCGCACCAGATCTGGCGCTGATGCTGAAACGAGTCCAAAACGTAAAGCGCGCACGAAAAGAGTCACCCTCACTGGACGAGGGAAGCCCGATATGAATCGGTCGCAGACTGTGCCTATAGATCATAGTATGGGTGGTTCCGGGGGCCCAAGCATAGGCACGTTTAGTGCTAAGCCCGAGCTGGGGATGGAGTCGTCTTTCAAGCTTCCACCACTACAGCGACAAGATACAGACAAAGATGTCGCGCTGTTCACAGCCAGTAGCATGAATGTTCGTAGAGAAGATTTGGAGCTAGAGCCGGAGAGTGGAGACGATTTACATGACCACGCGAATGCCGACCACAGGTTTGGTATGAGCATCCGCGACTCTTACGACGAGGAGTTGATGACTGGTCGTGAGTTGTTTGGATCAAGAGAATTTGCAGCTTCAAAGGAATCTTTCGATAGATATGGACACCCTGCTAGCCGTGGGTCAGATTCCACTGTGCCTGCCGCCGTCAATGATTTTACAAAACTCCTTGGTAGCGAGTCTTTCCGTTCATTTCCTTCCCAGCGTCATGGTCAGCCGCAATTAAACTCCACAAGTCTACGTGGCGATCCTGAAGCCATCGAGTATTTCAATGTTCTCCTTAATTATCTCCTTGACGAGAATCCCAACACTCAAAATGGTCGCCCCAAAGCACTCACTACTTCACTCCCTGATAAAATTTTAAACCCTCCACTGCCTCTCAGTCGAATTATTATCGACCAGCCTATTGATAGCGATGGAAATACCATATTCCATTGGGCATGCGCAATGGCGAATGTGTCTATGATCGAGTTTCTTCTATCATTGTTTTCCCTGTCCATAAATACCCAACTCAAAAACTACCGAGCCGAGACAGCTCTAATGTTTCTGGTCCAGTTCAACAATAGCTACATTTTGAACAACTTTACCTCCATTTTTGACTTGTTGTTCGACTCCGTACTCTCGACAGATAGCTTTGGTCGTACTGTCTTACACCACATTGCTCTAGCTTGTGAGCCTCCAGCAACTGATGATTTAACTGCCTCAGAAGCTTCAATGATTAAAGAAAACTTTGCAAAATATTACTTCGAGGTTGTTTTAGCAAAAATTGTTAAATTTCCTGAATTTCAAGTACACAACGAGAATGAGGGTGAAGCACCACCTGAGAATAAAAAAGATGTGGTAGTGAAATTCATCAACCATCAAGATAATGAAGGAAACACTGCGTTGCATATCGTAGCCTTTGGCCTTGCTCGAAAGTGCATTCGTACCTTCATCAAATATCACGTTTACATTGACTTTGCTCTACGAAACTTGGTGAATTGCACGATCGAAGACTACTTAGCCTCGCATAACTATGTTTTGCGTCTTGAGGGCGAAAACGATGAGCTTCTCCCTCTTGTCGGCGGCATGCTCAATGGAAACACCATAAACAACCCAACTTATGGTGCTCAAAGCTTCGAATCACAAATGCTCAGCACACGTCTCGCACTTTCTTTACAATCTTCAGTAGCGCACCGGATCACAGAACAATTGAGCAAACTATCGTTCCAAATTGAAAAAGAGCTCAAGGAGTACGATCAAAAAATCTTTGATGTACTCGAATTCTACAAATTGATCGGAAAGGATAAAATACAATCTCAGAAGTCAGTGTTGCATCTTTTCAATCTTGACTATTTACTCGAGGATGCAGAGAAGGAGTTTGAGAACAATTTAATGAGCTCTCAGCACGATACTAGGTATTTAGATTCCAACGAAGGCTCCAATGACAACATGATTCAAGAGGAAATCAAACGGCTCATGAATGACTTGCGATTTAAGCATCTCTCGCTAGAATATGAGTTTGAGCAACAGTTCAAAACATACGTGGCGCGGAAAGAGATCAAGTTACAGGAGCAGCTCCTCAAAGCAGCCGAGAAGGAAATAACCATCAAATCCGATGCAGATGATCAGACCAAATTGCTGTTGGCGACGAAACTACAGAAATTGATCATAAAAAGGAAGGAGTTATCAGAAAAGATCTATGGTGAGGAAATCAAGGTACCTTTGGCAGCGCAATTTCCAGAGGAGTTCAAAGAGAACAGTATACCTAAAAATGTCAAAAGTGGTGGATCTGCAAATGGAGAGAATGGTGGCCTGTCGTTGATCGCTGGGTTCCCAAAGAACGACAACCTCTACAAGTACTGCAAGCTCATATCCCTCAGTTGTGGGATGTCATTTGCAGAGGTTGAAAACTCCGTCGATTTGATTGAGCAATCACTTGCTAGATCTGTCAGCAACGCGTGAATGCTACCTTCAGCATGAGCATGAGCGGACTAAACATATACGCTCTGTGAAACAAGACAATGAGGATTCCATTATGTATTATTAAGATTTATAAATTGACAGGGTTGTAGGAGAGTTCATGAAGACTTCAGTTTAAATCCAATCAGTGGTTCCGATCTTGCTTTTGGACATTCTTAAACAGCAAAATAATTTGTGAATACAGAGATAAAAACACTGGACCACTTGATAAATTCTAAATCAAATTCGATTTTTTTCAATTTTTTTTTTTTTTGATGATTTCTCTTTACCGTCACAGATATGACTGCTTTTCTACGTACCCCAGATTCCAAAGATAAGACCTACCATGAGCACTTTACAGCCCCTAAACATAAACCAACTACAGCCATTTCCTCTCCTGAAGGAGTTAAGTGCTCTTCCCTCTCATCTTCTTAACCAATTCGCTGCTCTGTACGAATTGACGAAGGGCTATGTCGTTTCGCTAGATACGTATGGTAGTCACCAACAGGATATAGTAAATAGAATAAATGAAAATGTAGACTTGCTCAATCGCATTCTGGAGCTTATTTCTGACTATAATGCATGTTCACAACAGATATCTCGGCTGGCGCAGCGGCTCGAACTGCTCTATCGGCAGTTTCTCGAGCTTGAAACAGCCCAGTACCAACTTTTGAGCTCCAACTACAATACCAATGTATTAAAGAGTAAATTTGAGCGATTTGCCAGAGGAAGCGACGCTACCAGTAGCAGTATGGCCAAGTCATATGCGACCACAGGTGCAGAGAGAGATCTCTTGCAGTTTCTTCGAGAATTCAAGGACTCGCGGAAGGAGTATCATATGCAGCGAGAGAAATTGAATCGGTGGGAAGAAGAACGAGTCAGTGGACTCTTTTAGTGTTTCTGGACAACACTGAGAGACGGGCCCAAAGTAATCTACTAGTCACAAAGTGAGCCTTGGATAGTTATGAGGATATGGGTAAATATTTAATGCAACAATGAGATATATGACGATCAAAATTGTTTGTATTCAAACTTCTTGTAGGACTTTGTTGGATTCGTTGTGTTCTCCGGAAATAAAGAAGAGAAGGCGCCAAGTTAGCAAATGGTCTGAAATTCTTGTCATAGTCCGGAAATTAATTTTTAATACCCAATTAGGGAATTAATTGATTTCCAGACCTTTTTTCAATTTTTGAACGTCTTTTCAGTATTTGTCTGAAATGATTGAGTACTCACAAAATGTGAGAACTGAGAGATACAGATGGGATTCCACGAATTTGAGTTGAGTGAATTTATAATAGCGTCTTCTCTTTTAAAAAAGATGAGATTTATAGATCCGCAAGTCAGACAATCTACGTATATCAATGTTTGGTTAATTCCTCCAATCTTAGTGTCCTAGCTTCATCGAGCCAATGCAAGCCAATGCAAAGACCGAGGAAATCTAGACAAAAGTGGAAAAAACGAAGACTACAAAACATCACAAAATAACTTAAAAAAAGATTCATAACTACAAGCCACTTTGCTCCTCCCACCAAAGTCGCATCGCTCTCATCCCGATCTACGGAGAAACACAAGTACACCCATATCCATCCAAGCACCAGCAACAAAACATCGACCAAATAAAATGCCTCAAAAAAAGCAATTCCAAAAAACATAAATACCTCCCATTTTCCCCGTATTCCCACCCTAGCACATACACCACCTCTCCCTTCGATGCCTCTCAAATTTTTCACATTGCTTGCATAGAACAACCCTTCTCTATCTACTTGCCCCCATTTCCTTTCTCCCTAGCACCCCCTAACAAACAAAAAAATGGAGTCCGACGCAGCAGAGAAGTCCATCGAGATGTGGAAGATCAAGAAATTGATCAAGTCGCTCGAGATGGCCCGTGGTAACGGTACCTCGATGATCTCATTGATTATTCCACCAAAGGGTCAAATCTCGCTCACACAGAAAATGTTGACTGAAGAATACGGTACGGCGTCCAACATCAAATCACGTGTCAACAGATTGTCTGTTTTGTCGGCCATCACTTCGACCCAGCAGAAGTTGAAGTTGTACACACACGTTCCCAAAAATGGATTGGTGGTGTATTGTGGAGATGTTCTCACCGACGAGGGTAAAGAAAAGAAATTGAATATTGACTTCGAGCCATTCAAGCCTATCAACACATCCTTGTACTTGTGTGACAACAAGTTCCATGTGGAGGCGCTTTCGGAGTTGTTGCAAGACGATGACCGGTTCGGATTCATCGTCATGGACGGTAATGGTGCTCTTTTCGGTGCTGTTTCGGGAAACAACAGAGATGTGTTGCACAAGTTTACCGTTGATTTGCCCAAGAAGCACGGAAGAGGTGGTCAGTCTGCTCTTCGTTTCTCGCGTTTGAGAGATGAAAAGAGACACAATTACGTCAGAAAGGTGGCTGAGGTCGCTGTCCAAAACTTCATTGAGAACGACAAGGTGAACGTGAAGGGTTTGATTTTGGCCGGTTCTGCTGACTTCAAAAACGAGTTGTCCAAATCCGACTTGTTCGACGGCCGTTTGCAGGCCAAGGTCATCAAAATCGTGGATGTTTCTTACGGTGGAGAGAACGGTTTCAACCAGGCCATCGAGCTTTCGGCTGAAACCTTGGCCAACGTCAAGTTTGTCCAGGAAAAGAAGTTGTTGAACCAGTACTTCGACGAGATCTCCCAGGACTCTGGCCGTTTCTGTTACGGTATCGAGGACACCTTGAAGGCTCTCGATTTGGGTGCTTGTGAGACCGTCATTGTCTACGAGAACTTGAACATCATCCGTTACACATTGAAGGACTCCGAGGAGAACCAGGTCATTGTCAATGCCAACCCAGACTTGCCTGACAAGTCCTACATGCTCGACAAGGCTACTGGTACCGAGATGGAGATCGTCAAAGAAGAGATGTTCTTGGAGTGGTTGGCTGAAAACTACAAGTCCTTCGGTGCCGCTCTTGAGTTTGTCACTGACAGATCTTCTGAGGGTGCCCAGTTCTGCCAGGGTTTCGGTGGTATCGGTGCCATGTTGAGATACAAGGTGAACTTCGAGCAGTTGGTGGATGAGTCCGACGAGGATGAGTACTACGACGACAGTGAAGACGACTTTATTTAGGGTTTCATGTAACATACTTTCCTCTCTCTTTAGATAGAATGCATTTAAAATTGATCTATTGTACAAAGCTATTTCTTTCCTTTCTTCGACTTTTTGTTGTTTGCCCGATTCTTCTGGGCTTTCGCTGATGCTGGCTTGCTCACCTTGTTCTTCACATCCTTGAGTTCGTCAAGCGCCTTCACCGTCTTACGACCCAATACTGTCGTTGACGACTCACCCGTGACAATTTGGTGAGCCAAGTTTTCGAGTCCACTCGTGATGTAAGACCGTCTATGATTTTTTCTCAATGGAATCGAAAGCTGTTCCTTGAGCTTATGGCGGAGTGCTCTTTGTTCGTCAGTAGAAAGTGCCTTCTTCTCCTTTCTCTTTCTCTGTTTCTTAATGATGTCGTCTTCAAAGTCGTCCACATCAGAGAGATTCTCAATTCCCAAGTCATCAGCAGCTTGTTTGAGCCACGAGTTCTCCTTTCTGGTGGCTGTACCCGACATAGATGCGTCGGCAAGCTTTGAGGCCAATTGAACCCGCTCTCTGATCTGCGAAACAAGATCGTACTCGATGGGTAGAAGCTTGACGTCGGCTCTGGTGCTTAGTTTTGTGTTTCCAGCGGTAGATGCGACCATATTTCTAAGCTTTTTGAGAGGACCGGAAGCTTCTTGAGGCGAGCAGAACATAACAGAAACACCCTCCTTTCCAGCACGAGCTGTTCTTCCGGATCTGTGAATATATACGTCAGCAGTGCGAGGTAAGTGGTAGTGGGCCACATGGTCAATGTTTGGAATATCAAGGCCTCTGGCGGCGACATCAGTAGCGATCAAAACGGCGCTCTTTTTGTTTGTACAAGCCGCCTTGAATCTCTCCAATGACCGAAGTCTCTGCTTCTGCATCATAGATGAGTGAATGGCAAAGGCAGGCACCTGGAGATTCTCAAGCAAAGGAACAAGACGACGAACAGATTCGACAGAGTTGGCGAACACAAGTGTGGAACCGGGGTACATGTGAATAAAATAGTACAAGTACAAGTCTCTCTCCATGGCACCACACTCGACGAGCGCCTCAGTGACCTGGCCGGAAACGATCTCTTTGGGATTGGCATCCACAAGCATGGGTCTCTTGTTCTTGAACTTTAACTTTTGAGCCAACAATTCAACGATCTCTTCGTTGCTGGCGAGGCCAGCGTCAGTTTTTTTCTTGTGGAAGTTCTTGTTCAATTTACCAAAAAGATCTCTGGAGAAGGTTGCCGAAAAGACCAAAGTCTGCCATCTCCAGCCGTAGTCCTTCTTGGATCTTGTCTTCTCCATGAGCTCCAAAATTCTCTCAAACTCATCGAAATGGCCGTCTTGCAACAATCTATCGGCCTCGTCAAGAACAACGATATCAGTTGCTGCCATTCTCTTGGCAACCTCCTCGTTTTTCTCAATCACTTCGAGAAATCTTCCTGGTGTGGCGACAATGATTCCAGGGCCGTATGACAACAATCTCTCCTGTCTTTGGATGGAAAGACCACCAGTGATGGACACAATACCGTATTGCGAAAGAGGCGAGTATTTTGCGATGGCATTTAAGTGATCCGAAACCTGGTGAGCCAATTCTCTTGTTGGCGCAAAAATAATGCCCGCTGGAGGCTGTATCACATTGCCGAAAGTCTCCTTGATTGTTTCGAGTTTGGAGATGTACTTCTCTAAGATCGGTAGACCATAGGCTAAAGTCTTACCGGAACCGGTAGTGGCCTTTCCAATGATGTCAGAGCCTTCCAAGGATATTGGAATCGTCTGTTTTTGAATCGGCGTAGGCTGAGTGAAGCCCAAGGTTTGAAGCCCGTTCAAAATGTATGGACTGAGAGGAATGGACGACCATTCTGGCAAATCGATTTGGTTGTCATCAGGAAGAGGCATGTTGAGCGCTGAGAAGAGTGACGAGGAAAGCTGACTTTCACTTTCCTCTGACTCGTCTTCTTTTTGGACAATAGACTCATCATTCTCTTGATCTTCCAAGATATTAGAGCCATTTAATTCTTCGCTTTCATTGTCATCGTCGAAACCTGTAAATTCATCTTCCAATTCATCTTCCAGCTTAGCCCCCGACTCGTCATCCTTTTTCTCTTGCCCTGCCAATTTATCATTATCAATAGCTTTGTCAGAGTTTTTGCTCTCGGAACTCTTTTCAGTTGTCTTCTTCTCCTTTTGTGTGTTCTTTTTCTTTTGCTTTCTCTTCTTTGAGTCCATATCGGTGATTCCAGGAATGAAGACTTCTCCTTCGTCTTCTTTCGTTATAAATTCGGGCTTTCCATCCACCATGCGGACATCTACACCTTCCAATTCTTCCAATCCGAAAAATCCACTGTAGTCACCTAATGTATCAGGGATGTCTACTGGTTTCCAACTGATTTGGTCAGCCTTGATAATCTTATTACGCAGAGCGTTCATTTCAGATAGAGTCGCCTTTTTTGTAGACTTTACAGGCCTCTTAGCATTGATCTTGCCATTCTTTTTATTAGGCGCCATCTTGATTGCAATACGTAGAAGAGATGTATATGACGGGGATCGAGATACTGGATGGGATGGGATGGAATGCGATGCGATGAGACGAGATGAGATGAGATGAGACGAGATGAGATGAGATGAGATGAGGTTCGCAGAAGCCGATGATTATCAATTCTAGCAGAAATCGAATTTAAACATCTCTTGCATAGCTTCTTTTAATTTTGTTCGAATTAATGTCACTGACCTATTGGTTAGGTTTCGCAAGCGCACTCAACTGAAAGTCACATTTTGCTCGTGTTCACTCGATCAATAGTGGAGAAAGAGTTCTCGATCTTACGTGAGTTGAAATTCTATAAACAGATCATTTAAGTGAGTTGCATTCCAATAGATAGAATCCCCAAAGACTCATATACTTATATCATTCTTCATGTTACGAAAACCAAAGACAATCACATCTAATAACAGGGCGCCCAAAACGTTGAAGCCACAACAAGCTCGACAACTCATTCGCCGTTTCCACGTGTTGCAGAAGAACAGAAAGAGTCTTGAGCAGCTACTAAGTGAGGTAAAACCAGGGTTTGACTTAGAAACGTACCTTCAAAGCCCAGAGCCAGCATATACGAAGCAACTAAAAGAATACAAATATGCTAAGACTCCAGAAATTCACCACATCGACAGAAAATTGCTGTATGCGGAGCTCATACGGACCCTAGCGAAAGTAGACGCTGAACTACAACAAAGAGGAGGACTACATGTGTACCAAATGGCATCAACTGTGGGCCAAAAAAGCGAACGAGGAGGTGACTCTCTGAAATGGCTCGTAACCCTTTATAAACGATTAGGAAGGACGGCCACAAGAACCTTGGAAATTGGAAGTTTATCTCCCACAAATGCTATACTGACAAGTGGAATTTTCGGAGAAGTCACACGGATCGATTTGAACTCGCAACATCCGCAAATCCTCCAGCAAGATTTTATGAAGCGGCCGCTTCCTCTGGGAAAAGATGAGAAGTTCGATCTAATTCTGTGTTCTCTCGTATTGAACTTCGTGCCTACACCAAGTGGAAGAGGCAATATGCTACGAAGAATGACTGAATTCTTGGAGCCGTTCCAGAAAGAACAGAAACCGTCGCTTTTCTTTGTGTTGCCGCTCCCGTGTGTGACCAATTCTAGGTATTTCAACAAATCACTCTTTGCCAATGTGATGAAGTCGTTAGGTTTTGAAGAGATCGAATATCATGAAGCCAAAAAAGTGGCATATTGGCTATTTGACTGGCATGGCCGTGGGAAGAAAATTCAATACCCTAGCAAATCAGAGGTCAATCCAGGCAAACAAAGGAACAATTTCTACATTGACATGAACTAAATTTGGGTTTCCTTTAAAGAAGCAACAACAATTTGAATAACTAGTTTTCCCGAGTATAGTGAATTTTAGCTCAAGACTGGACCACAACAATATACAACCCATGAAATTGCCAATTGTCCACGAAAAAACAAAGTAAAATTCCAAATATCTTATTTTATTGGCACCGTCTACAAATACACTGTATCACTTCATTTTTATCGAGTAGCTCCGTAGCTCCGTAGGCCAGAAATCCCCTTAGGGATTGACTATTCGAAATAGGCGCCAACATAAGCTAGGCAGCTACGGAGTCCTAGAACTCACCCCAAGTATCCCCCAGGAACTCCACAGTACCCCAGGAATCTCCAATTCCCCATAGCAATCATAGTTGACGACATGGAGGAGTAAATGGGCCGATGGGCCAATTGGGTATCCGGCCCGACGGACATGACAAAAAGAAACAATAAATAACTCACTCTACAAACCATCAAATTATGCAAATTAATCCGGAGGCGAAATCTCCGAGAAGGTCGGGTCCTTTAATTGGTCCGATGGCAGTGACTGACCATGGGGAATTACTGGGGCTATATTCGCTTACATGGTCGGCTGAATCATGGAGCCGACGCATCTGGACATTGTGCCGGAAAACGGATAAACTATCCAGTGCAGAGAAGAGATGCACTGGGGATGAGATGGAGATGCGAAGAGGATAAATCGGCGACCGTGATGACAATTACGATAAGAGCCGTGGGGAGCTAACATCCACGGACGGAACAATTCCATAGTTGTAAAAAATTTTGAGATGTAAGAGATGCGCCGTGGTCTAAAACGGCGGACCTCCACCAATTACTCATACACCTACACAGTGTACCAGATACATTACCTGAGGTTGCAGCCGTCAAACGCGGTTTGACTCGGTTGTACCAATTGTTCGTGCATTGTAGCTTCGGCAATACGAACACGGAACAATTATTCGATGCAATTTTTCTTGGACTGCGTCAAATTTGATTGGCAAACGGCTAGGGCTTTTGCCCAATTGACAAAGATTTGGCCCTGATTCACAAGTGCATATTGGTTGGCCAAGACGGTTTTTCCGTTTCTTCTGCAGTGCTACCATCTGAATACAGGCTGAATGAGTGGCCTGTTTCCCATTAAGATACCACCGGAAAAATTTTTCAGCTACAATGCACACCATGCGTCAGCGAGCGGGACATGCAGGTCGTCACTGCGCTAATTGTTGGTACACCACTGAGGCACCGATTCATGAGACCACCAATAGGGCCGGAGAAATAGACAATAGAACATGGGCTCATTCCCAAGAAAAACTTCAGATCGGCCGGATCGGGAAATATTGGTCTATGGTTCCTAAGCGTTCCGTTGTTGCATGCACACGTAGCCCTGTTAGTGCTGGTTGGAACCTGGGACTGAGGATGTTCCGACTTTCACCATTTGGTCCTGCAGGCGACCCCCACGCCGATATAGACCATGCGGCAGAATAAAAAGTGTGTAGTTGACAATAAGATGTCAATGGTTATAGTTGAAGAAATGAGATCTATATGTTTTTTCCTTTTCCGGCCCAAGGAGAGTATCTCCACATTTCTTTTTTTCAAAATGACCTAAGAGTGACTGGAGCCATGAGATCGATGATCTTCGCGCCTGCAGGTGGTGTCATCCCATCCCAAAAGTGGAGAGACTCTAGTTTTTCCGGGGCGTACACGGAGAAACCTGGAGCGCGAAATGGGGCATGGTATTAGCCCCCATGCATATTGTGTGCATGAATGACCAGGTGAGTTTTTTCCGGTGGCAGCCATACCAAACTCTATAAAAGGGCATGAAATTCTCCCCCATGTTCATATTTTTCTTCTCCAGTATCGTCTTCGATTACATCAATAATCATGTCTCAAGAATTTAATAACTCTGGTGCTCAGACACCAGTCGATGCCTCCATCTTGGAGAAGGACAAGGAACAGCCAGAGCATCTTGCTGCCTTGCCTGAAAAGTCCTTCAAGGACTACATTGTCATTTCCATTTTCTGTTTCTTCGTTGCCTTTGGTGGTTTCGTCTTCGGTTTCGACACTGGTACCATCTCTGGTTTCGTCAACATGTCCGATTTCGTCCAAAGATTTGGTCAACTTAATGCCGCTGGTAACTACTACTTGTCCAACGTTAGAGTTGGTTTGATGATCTCTATTTTCAATGTTGGTTGCGCTGTTGGTGGTATCTTCCTTTGTAAGGTTGGTGACATGTACGGTAGAAGAGTTGGTCTTATGTTCTCGATGGTGATTTACGTTGTCGGTATCATTATCCAAATTTCTTCTCAAAGAGCTTGGTACCAATTCTTTATTGGTCGTCTTATCGCTGGTTTGGCTGTCGGTACCGTTTCCGTCATCTCTCCACTTTTCATTTCCGAGGTCGCTCCTAAGCAAGTCAGAGGTACTTTGGTTGTCTGCTTCCAATTGTGTATTACTTTGGGTATCTTCTTGGGTTACTGTACTACTTACGGTACTAAGAGATACACCGACTCTAGACAATGGAGAATTCCTCTTGGTTTGTGTTTCGCTTGGGCTATCATTCTTGTTGTCGGTATGTTGTCTATGCCTGAATCCCCAAGATACTTGGTCGAGAAGAACAAGATCGATGAGGCCAGAAAGTCTATTGCCCGTTCCAACAAGGTTTCCGAGGATGACCCAGCTGTCAACACCGAGGTTCAACTTATCCAGGCTGGTATTGACAGAGAGGCTTTGGCTGGTAATGCTTCTTGGAAAGAGCTTATCACTGGTAAGCCAAAGATCTTCAGAAGAGTTATCATGGGTATTATGCTTCAATCTTTGCAACAATTGACTGGTGACAACTACTTCTTCTACTACGGTACCACCATTTTCCAAGCTGTCGGTTTGCGTGACTCTTTCCAAACCTCTATCATCTTGGGTATTGTCAACTTTGCTTCCACCTTCGCTGGTATTTGGGCCATTGAGAAATTGGGTAGAAGATTGTGTCTTCTTACCGGTTCCGCCGCTATGTTCGTCTGTTTCATCATCTACTCGCTTATTGGTTCCCAACACTTGTACAAGAACGGTTACTCCAACGAGCCAGGTAACACTTACGAGGCTTCTGGTAAGGCTATGATCTTCATCACCTGTCTTTACATTTTCTTCTTCGCTTCTACCTGGGCCGGTGGTGTCTACTGTATCATTTCCGAGTCCTACCCATTGAGAATCAGATCTAAGGCCATGTCTGTTGCCACTGCTGCCAACTGGATGTGGGGTTTCTTGATCTCTTTCTTCACTCCATTCATCACCTCTGCCATCCACTTCTACTACGGTTTCGTTTTCACTGGATGTTTGTTGTTCTCCTTCTTCTACGTCTACTTCTTCGTCTCCGAGACCAAGGGTCTTTCTTTGGAGGAGGTCGATGTCTTGTACGCTTCTGGTGTTGCTCCATGGAAGTCTGACAAGTGGGTTCCACCATCGGTCGACGAGATGGCCCACACTTACGCTTTCCAAGAGAACAAGCCAGAGGGTGAGCACGTTTAGACTTGCTGAACACTTAAAATCCCGATCGGGATACGTTTAATGCGCTTGTAATGAGTTTTATATAGAATTAGCATGACTTAATGAACACGCTTATGTTACTACTTTATTGTACCTTCCTCGATAGTTATCTCTTCCATTTACAAAAACATTCAACATAGCTCAAAAGCTGGATATCAGATACAATTACAAGAATATAAAACGAGAACCATAAATGGTAAACAATGGCCTGGTAATGTACACAATACTGTCATTCTCTGAAGTACCAATGTGCAACTGGAATTGACACAGGAGCACATAAGCCACAGTTTTCATCCTGAATTCCACATTCTGAAGCATTCAATTACTACAAATACTTATCTTTGCCACTACTGGAACGGCCTGGGATCGGTGTGCAGGCATGACATCAGATTGGAGCACCGTGTGTAAGAATACTCGTAATTACTTGTAGTTGAGTAAGTTTAGGATCAAAATCATGCGTTGGGTTAAAATTAGAGTGGAGAAATCATATCAAAATTTTATATGCATTATTCGATAGGATACAGAGGTTGAGTGTAGTGTGGATGTATTATCGACATAAAGGAAACTCTATGAGCTTCAAATTACTATTAGCAACACCACACAACGTTCGAAGGTAAATACCTTCATTTATACTCAAGACTAATACCTTTTTTTCTTTTTTTCTTTTCTGGAACTGTTGACTACTCTTGAGCCAACGAGAGCCATCAATGCTCCCCATCACAGCCTCAGAAGATGTAGACCACCTTCGATGATCCGTACTTCTTTCGGTTAGTGAACTCAGTATTTATAGCTGACACTCTTCGCAGAAGATTCCGCTTCTAAATATACTCAACTCCCTTATATTCAACATCGGTACATGGTCCAGCCCGCGGAACATAACCATCATTTCTCCTCTTCCAAAATCGCCACGTGAATCCAGAGCCAAATTTTGAAATTGGCCAGTTGGCGTCGGCCCGCGCAATACATGATGTCGCATGCTCGTACAATGGTCTCACACTCGGGCGAAATGAGCAAAGGTAGAACGCCAACTTCCCATTCGAAAACGGTAACAAAAGAGCATAGATAATTATATCAGCTATGGCGACCACTGTAAGGAAACAAGCACAATCCTCTTCAATCCACAGAGAGTCAAACCAGTGAAGGGCGTAGAAGAATCCGACCAGGAGAAAGAAAAAGCCATGTTGTTTAGCATGATCTTTCAGTCTCAATCGAGGCAATCCATAATCAGCCATACGGTAGAACTTCCACCAGGCGCCTTGAAACTCACGCATGTAGAGTATTTTGAGTTGTGAGAGGTGCTCACGAACACATAAGTCTAATTTCTCAATGAGCAAGTTGGAAATCTTTGTAGGCAAGCCTCGACACAGGCCTAACCCATTTCGCTTAAGTGTAACGCTGGTGATAGATAATTCTAAGATGTATATCTGTGATACCCATTTCTCTGGTGGATATGTCCGCAGACAAAGGCCGTTTTGCATATCATTCATCAGATCGATCATTCCAACCTCCCGGTTCTGATGCTCATCGACTCGAGTGAGAATATCTTTGGTAAGACCGTCCGCAGCTTTTCTGAAGGCACGAATAGTGGTTGGCTTTAAATCTTTTTCCAGGTCGGACAAATGGGATTCCACTATGGAAACAATCTCATCTCGGAATCTAGGATAAAATTGGCCAATGGGGACTTCAGTTAACATTTCGGATGAATACGAATTATCAAAACCGTCACTTCCCTTTTGTTGTCTCAGGACAGGACCGGATCGAGGCCTGGGGATGTTCTGCAAGCCGTCTTCTGGTGGGCCCCGACGGTTGCTTTCGACCATATGCTTTGGTTTTGTTACTTCTAATTGGCAGTGTTGAGAGGATCGCGAAAGAAGATGCTAGTGACTGCAATCGAAAGTAGTAACGAAGCAGAACAGACTTGTAAGCGCGCTACGAAGACAGTCTATATTGGATGACTTGAATTCCAGCATCTATTATAGTTATCTTGTGGTATAGGAAATTGCTGTCTCTCGTTTGATCTTCGGTACTGGTTTCCGTTTTGTTCTTTTTCAACGAGCATAATATTTAGACTCATCGAATGGGAACGATACAAATTATTTATTAACAAGAAATTTCCTAAAACGTCATTTTGCTAGACAGCCGGGAATCAGATGGGACTTTAGGAAGCAACTGCTCGTTGGTGTTTGTACTGTTAGGTTGTTCATTAGTTGTTAGAGGATCCACGGAGCACATCCAAATTAGTCTATAGGATACACGGAGCATCCAGATTAGGAAAGAATAGATCGGTAGATCAGAAAAATTCTTAGGAAAGAGTCTTAGGAAAGAATAAACGATCCGGAAGAATCTTCGAAGAAGCTGGAGAAACAGCTTAATCAATTGATAGGTATATTTCAGGAAATCTTACGAATATACAGCTTGCAATTACTTCCAAATGTTAGCCATCGTAACCCTTCTTGGTCACGATCTGACATTTACATTACTTTGCTCGGTATATACCCGATACCTCCTAACATTCATGTTTGATGATCTGTTCACACAGTTATTGCATTTGTTAGAATCCCTGTATTCGTCGCTTGATACATTCGACTGTAGCTAGACCTACTCATATCCCGAACTGATCTACTGGTTAGATTTCGGCCAATCCAAGGCCTATCAATGGTCCAGGCCGAATGACGAGCCGTAGTGGCGGCCCGAAGCTTCTCATTCGATATCACTTATCCTAGCGTCAACTGCTATCTCGGAATACTCACTTTGGTACTCTAGTGTGTAATACTCTATGAGTTACCTATCATGTACTAACAAGAGAAGCCTTATTGTTTTGTATGAGCAAGGAGCAAAACTTGTTTTGACCCTCTACCACCGCAGAAGAAAATAAAAACACATTCTAGAACTCCAAACAAGTGAATTATGGCCCTCCTCTTTTATACTTGTAATTGTTGTTCAGGTAAACAATGGCTTGTTAATGTACACAATACTGTCATTCTCTAAAGTACCAATATGCAACTGGGATTGACACAGGTGCACATAAGCCACAGTCTTCATCCTAAGCTCCACATTCTGAAGCATTCAATTACTACAAATACTTATCTTTGCCACTACTGGAAAGGACTGTGAAAGAGTTATGTAAATCAAATAGACTGATTGGTGTCCAGGCATGACATCAGATTGGAGCACCATGTGTAAGAATACTCGTAATTACTTGTAGTTGAATGAGTTTAGGATCAAGATCATGCGTTGAGTTAAAAATTAAAGTAGAGGAATCATATCAAGCCTTTATATGTATTATTCGACATTATTTAAAGGATAAGTTAAGTGTGGATGTGTTCTCGACATAGAGGAAACTCTTTGAGCTCGGAAGTACCATTAGCAACACCACATGAATTCCTTGATATAAATAACTTGATTCATACTTTAAACCAATCCTTTTTTTATTCCTTTTTTCTTTTCTGGACCCGTAGACTAATCTTGAGCCAACGAAAGCCACCATTGCTCCCCATCACAACCTCAGAACATGTAGCCCACTTTCAAATGATCCAAACCACCTATCGGATTGTGGTGACAGTATTTGAAACTGACACTCTTCCCAGAAGGTTCTGCTTCTAAGCACACTTAGCTCCCTTGATTTCAACATCAGTACATGGTCGGGCCCGCGGAACATAACCATCACTTCTCTCCTTCCAAAATCGCCATGCCAATCCAGAGCCAAATATTGAATATGGCCAGTTGGCCTCGCCCCACGGAATGCATGATGTTGCATGCTCGTACAATGGTCTCACACTAGGGTGAAATGAGCAAAGGTAGAAAGCGATCTTCCCATCCACCAAAGAAATTAAAAACATGAATGCAACGATGCTTAAACCAATACATCCTGGTATCTTGAAATACCATTTTTTCTCGATATATTTGGGAGTATTATACCAGAGTAAGAGGAGCGAGCCGAAAAAAAATGTTAATGGAGCATAATTCTGAATATTTTGTGGCACTGAAACAATTCTAGAGATCCCAAAGTGGCGTATAACGTATAGCTTCCAAAAGAAACCTTCAAACTCACGCTCGTAGAGTAACCTGAGTTGCGAGAGATGTTCACGAATACAAACTTCGAAATCGTCAATGAGCAAATCAATAAATGCTTCACACAGCTGTGGAATTGGGTCAAGCCAATATTTGGTCTGTAAAATGCGGTGGAGATCATTTTGTAAGTGATCAACTCTATCTACCCATTTACATGGTCTTGGCGATGTGGTCGGACCTAAGCCGAGTTTCATTTCATTCATCGATTTGATCATACCAGTCTCCCATTTTTGATGCTTATAGACTCTAGTCGAAAGTACTGTGATAAGATTCTCTGCAGCTGAACAGACGGCCTTCTTGTGAGAGCCTGGAAAACCTTGGAACTTATTTAAGCGGTCTGCCCTTGTGAGATGAAGTTTGGAATCGAAATTTGTATAAAAATATACAATGTGGACGTTGGTCAACCTTTCAGATGAGTATGGGTTATTAAAAGCATCCTCCGCCTCTTGTAGTCTCAGGGCTGAACCAGATTGAGACTCGGAAATGATCTGCGATTCAATATCTGGTGAGAGCTGACGAGAAACGACACCCATTTTCTCGAGAACGTATCTCATCATTTTTCTATTCGATTTATTTGATTGGTGGTGTAGGGTCGGTCTCAAGAGTAGGTAGTGGTGGCTGCAATTGAGAGTAAGTGCTGCAAGTGAAGGGGCGATACAGATGTAGCGGCGCGCTAAGAACACAACCTACAAAGATGAAACGACACCAAGTTTTGCATATATTGAAGAAACTTTTATACATCGAATTTTACTCGGTCGGGTTCATTTTTAAGTACTGAAATCCATTTTGTTCTGTTCGAACGAGCATAACACTTAGACTCATCAAATCAAAACGATCAATCTATGTATCAAACGAAATAGCTTAGCAAAGAGCTATTCAGCGAGATTGCCGACGATGGGATGAGTTTTGATGGAGCAATTGTTGGTTGGTGTTTCGATTCAACAAGAGAAGCCTAATTACTTCGTATGTGCGCGCAATAAAAAGTTGTGACAACCTTCAATCACCAAGCTGGGAACAAATAAAATACATCATAGAGCTCTAATCAACTAAATCGCTGGTTTTCTTAATTATTTTTTGTATCTATTATTAGGGTAAATAATGATCTGGTACGGCACACAATGCTGTCGCTGTTACTACACTTAAGCCAAATGGCAAACTGTCATACTCAAATCTATGCAGAGGTACGGATGTATTAATCCGATAGAGACGAGGAAGCACATATAAGTTGACTACTCTTGAGTCAATAAAAGCCACCCATCACAGCCTCAGAAGATGTAGACCACCTTCGATGATCCGTACTTCTTTCGGTTCGTGAATTCAGTATTTGTAGCTGACACTCTTCGCAGAAGGTTCGCCTTTTAAACATACTCATCTCCCTTGTATTCAAGATCGGTGCATGGTCCAGCCCGGGGAACATAACCATCACTTCTCCTCTTCCAAAATCGCCATGTAAATCCAGAGCCAAATTTTGAAGTTGGCCAGTTGCTCTCTGCCCACGCAATACTTTTTGTCGCATGCTCGTACAATGGTTTAACACTGGGGCGAAATGAGCAAAGGTAGAACGCCAACTCCCCATTCGACAACAAAAACATAAGACAATAAAGAATTAAAGCACACTCGGAGGTAAATGAAAGGGATTCAATCCAATCCTTGTCAAGCCACAGAGGGGCAACAGACCAGTAAAGGGCGTAGAAGAAGCCAGTGATGAGAAACCAAATGACATGGGAGATATTATGTGTTCTTTGTCTCATCAAAGGAATACCATATTCAACCATACGGTAAAACTTCCACCAGGCGCCTTGATACTCACGCATATAGAGTAATCTGAGTTGTGAGAGGTGTTCACGAACACAGACGTCTAATTTCTCAATGAGCAAATTGGAAGTCTCTGTAGGCAAACCTCGACACAGGCTAAACTTATCTTGCCTAAGTGAAAAATGGATGATGATTCGTTCTAAGATTTGAATCCTTTCTATCCATTTATCTGATCTTACCCATGTTTGCAGATAATAGTCGTTTTTCATCTCATTCATCACATCGATCATTTCGGCTTCCAGTTTCTGATGCTTATCGACTCGAGTGAGAATTTCTTCGGCAAGACCCTCCGCGGCTTTTCTGAAGGCACGAATGGTGGTTGGCTTTAAATGTTTCTCCAGCTCGGTCAAATGGGATTCCACTATGGAAACAATATCATCTCGGAATCTAGGATAAAAATCGCCAATGGGGACCTCAGTTAATCTTTCGGATGAATAAGGATCATCAAAACCGACACTTTCCTCTTGTTGTCTCAGAACGGGACCGAGTAGAGGCCCGGGGAGGTTCTGCGATCCGCCTATTGGCGGGTCCTGATGGTTGCTTTCGATCATTGAATTTTGATTATGTTACTTCTAATTGGCGGTGTTGAGATGATCGCGAAAGAAGATGCTTGTGGCTGCAATCGAAAGTAGTAACGAAGCAGAACAGACTTGTAAGCGCGCTACGAACACTGTCTATACAAATTGGATGACTTGAATTCCAGCATCTATTATAGTTATCTCGTTTTATAGGAAATTACTGTCTCTCGTTTGATCTTCGGTACTGGTTTCCGTTTTGTTCTTTTTCAACGAGCATAATATTTAGACTCATCGAATGGGAACGATACAATTTATTTATTAACAAGAAATTTCCTAAAACGTCATTTTGCTAGACAGCCGGGAATCAGATGGGACTTTAGGAAGCAACTGTTCGTTGGTGTTTGTACTGTTAGGTTGATCATTAATTGTTAGAGGATCTACGGAGCATCCAGATTAGGAAAGAATAGATCGGTAGATCAGAAAAATTCTTAGGAAAGAATCTTAGGAAAGAATAAACGACTCGGAAGAATCTTCAAAGAAGCTGGAGGAACAGCTTAATCAATTAATAGGTATATTTCAGGAAATCTTACGAATATACAGCTTGCAATTACTTCCAAATGTTAGCCATCGTAACCCTTCTTGGTCACGATCTGACATTTACATTACTTTGCTCGGTATATACCCGATACCTCCTAACATTCATGTTTGATGATCTGTTCACACAGTTATTAAATTGTTTTGAAGACTTGTATACCTTGCTCTATAACCTCAAATGTAGCTAGCAATATTTGTATCCCGGTCTAGCTATCTAGTCAGATATAAGTAGGCACCTGTGCTGTCCTATCGTCGCTATCCAGAGTTTCTCATTCGATGCGTTCCATCCAAGAGTCGACAGCAATCTCGATAATCTTGATATTTGATATAACTCTATAAATTAAGCAACGTGTACCAACAAGAGAACTTCATTGTTTTGTATGAGCAAGAAACAAAACTTGTTTTGACCTTCTACCACCGACCAGAAGACAATCAAAACACATTTAACAACTTCAATTTACAATTCTTTCTATACATCATAAGCAGATTCAAGTTGTGTTTCCCCCTGCAATAATTTTGTCTTTTCCAGTTTTATCTTCTTAGTTTTGTTTTTGACCCCATATCTCCGTCCTGTGTATACTTCTCCTACAAACAATAACAAAACAAGTCTCCCACTAACACGCGTAAAAGCGAGTTGACGAAATTGAAATTTCGACTAGCGGATATAAAATCTTACAAAGATCACAGAGCGTATTTCTCATATTCCAAACGCATCTCCTCGGCTGACTATCTCATATTTTATGAGTTCACAAAACCTCGACCTAGAACATCAACACGTCCGTTATGATCGCCTAAAGCGAGTCTTAGAGAAAGCTGTTGACCAGACAGTGAAACGGCTGATGGATTCGGAGCAGGTAGCATCTTGTTTCCCCCAGATATCTCAAGTGGAAGGTGGAGAAGCAATACTCGAGCTTGCCAGGAAGCAGGTAGCAAGTTATTTTCGGTCTACCAGTCTCAGCCAATTTGAGCATATTTGCCAGGAACGTAACGTCGAACTGCGGCTCAATGCCTTGGATGATATCGTCATAGATGCACGGAAAAGAAAAGAGCAGAATTCTGGCATGCAATTACACATTGATCGACTTTCTGCGGACGAGTTGATGGATGCGGCGGTAGTCCAGCCGAAATTGGATGCAATTGCCAAGTTGCAGCTGATCTATGACCAGCTATGCATTGACAATGTGGAATTGTACGAGGACCTTCTACAGCAGGCTACTGAATGTGACGAGCTAAAATCCTCGGTGGTGGCTCTGGTTGATGCTCTTCAGAGCGGCATCGATGAAGTGAAAAGGTTAGATTTCGAAGCAAACTTCGCTAAGCTCACGGAAGAGGTATTTGGAGATACTTCGTAAAACAACCAACATAAAAGAGGCCGCTGAAAGTAATTGCAAAAATTCTCTAACATGATTTTCAGCCCGTGCCTATTCCACAATTTTACCCATGAATTTCTTCACTCATCTTTACATCATTGTGAGACTGAATTTCGCTGTCAATTTTACTCATTTAAGTTCAAATTCTCAGGAGCTTCGAAGATTCCACACCATTACCAGAATCATCATTCCTACCCAAAAATCTTTTGTGTGTTCAGTCGCCACCTATACTCATTCTACTTCTCACGAAACAATACACCCCCCGTCTGCATCTTTCCTTCTCTCTCAATACATCAATATATTTACAAACTATTCACATGCGCCCCTAGGCGGTTCCATTAATCTTGGCGTAGTTCTCACGAGCCACCCGGTGGTACTCCTCCACACGTCTTTCCAAGTCAGCAATCTTCTCTCTCCGACGCTTCATTGTAGGTGTCACCCTCAACTGCTTACGGTCACCAAACACCTCATACTCATCCATGTAAGCCTTGCTCATGGAAAACTCGTTGCAAACCACATCGTCTGTCAAGCCCAACTTCTCAATGGCGTAGTAGTATCTCTCCGGGTTGTTTCTCTTCAAGTACTTCAACATCTTTTGGCGACCCTGCACCATCTGGCGCACACGTTGAATACGTTCCTTATCCTTGAACGCATCGATGATGTTGCGCATGTTCCAGTGAATCTTGACTGTGCTTACAGCAGCCTGGACCTCTGGTGAACCTGTGTCTCCATCGAATCTCTGGAACTCCTGACGAGCAAATGCAATAGCGCGCTTCCGTTTGTCCTCGTTGCTGGAGTTTTTGTTGTGCAAAATGGTCATCAAAGCCCGCTTCTTCTTCTCTTCAGTACTGATCACCTTTTCAGTCACAGTTTCACCGCCAATGGTGGCATCCAAGGCTGCCTTTTGAGCACCGTACATGAGCTTCTCAAACTCCACACGGTCATATCCAAAGGCCAATGCGTTGGGCTCTTCAAGCACCTCCTTCATGGATTTTATGAAAGTGCACTCAGCAGATCCTAGAACGGGATCCACCAGGTATGGCGAGTTTTTGATGCGATGTTGTTTCAAGTTGTTGACGTCACGGATGATTTGACTCTTCAAACGCAATTCTCTACGTCTCAAGGCTCTCTTTTTCAGTCTTGTTGCATCTTGAGGGAAAAACTGCTTCAGGGCCAATTTGACGGGATATGAGGCGCGAGAAACGGTGCTGGTAGTTTCTGCACTGAGCCGAGGACACGTTGTGCCGAAAAACCGCTGCGGAATCCGGAACATTGTTGTGTTTGAGAGGAGGTTTGGTTGTGGTAGGGATATTTTTCAAATTTTATGCACTGTGCACTCCTGGAAAAGTCGAACAAGACGGGAATTGGAGTTAGCGCTCGTTTTTTAGTTTGCTTGAATTAAAAAGTATTTTTTTGCGATAAGTTTTATTTTTATGTTTTTTGTGTTCTTGGCTGAACCGATTTTGGGGCATCTTGGTGTGTTCTTTCAGGTGCAACTCAGAACAGAAGAATATCCCTGGTGACGGAGTGCAATTTGATTTTTGCGACATTGAATACCATCCCATTGGACTTTTCGTTTGACGAGCTTCATTTTCATACTATTTTTACGTCTTGAACGGCGCACCAGAACCGATTTTTCACTCCTTTCCGCTTCGTCTCCAGAAGCACACTAAAGCTCTCCACAATGCCGTCTTATACAGTCAGCAATGGCCTTCGACGTGTAACACCATACTATCATGATCACAGAACCCCATTTAAGCAGCGTTGGGCCGGCCGCACTGTAGGCGAGGTGCTAACTTCAGAACTTGGCCAAAACCATGATGTAGTATCGCAAGGAATAGCCCTGCACGACATATATGTAACAAAAAATAATGGTAAAGCAGGTGGGCCAATACCAATAAAGGGAACAGAGCTTCTAACTAGACAATTGATGGCCCACGATATAATCCATAATCTTCAGCATGTTCATGAGCCATCTGTGATATGGACGCCTAACCGTACGATGATTCCAACCGTGAACTACTTTGATGGTAGGTCTCAATCTCTGTATATGATGAAGTGCGGTGTTCTGATCTTATTTGACAATAAGGATATACTCGTAGCCTGTAAACCGTCAGGAGTACCCACACATCCTGGAGGCATCTACCGCTACAACACACTTCTGGAAATAGTTGCAAACGAATTGGGATATCCAGTCTGGCCTTGCCACCGGCTCGATAAATCAACTCTGGGCATAATAGTGTTGGCGAAAACTAAACTATTTTGCAAAGCCATGATGGCAGTCTTCCGTGTTCACACTCAATTGGAGAAACAATATCTTGCTCGCGTGAAAGGCAATTTTGTTCACGATAAATGTTCCTACCGTTGTCCACTCATAAGTGTCAATTCGTCTGGCGGCTACTTGAATGTACCCAAAGAAGTCCCCACCAACTCAACCACCAAGTTTCAAAGGTTGGCATATTTACCTGAATCTGACGAAAGCATTGTCCTCTGCAAACCGGTGACTGGAAGAATGCACCAGATCAGGATTCATTTGGCACTTTTGGGACATCCTATCTCCAACGATGAATACTACAATGGCCAAAATGAAATCAACAGCAGAAAGAATCAAATTGAGAGAATCATCTACAAGAACATCTTCGAGAAATACCCTCAATTTGCTGTAACTGGACTCGATGCACCGATTCCAGAGCTGATCACAGTCTCGGAATTTGTGACCCCCGAAATAAACACACTTCTCGAGAATTTGGCCAAACGCAGAACAGATCGGGACCAAAGGCTCATAACCGGAAAATGTGTAGAGTGTATGCTGCCTCTCTATACCGAAAATGCCCATCCTGGAATTTATCTCCACGCTTTTCGGTTGGTTCATAATTGGCTGCAAATCGATAGCGAGGGACTGCAGACAGTGCCCCATTTTTCATTTTCTACTGATTTTCCATCTTGGTGTCCTGCAGAAAAGCTCTCTTATAGTATCAGCCATCAATCAGTTTAGAGACCCGCAATGGCACCAAAAGTGGCAAAAAGTGCGTCGTTGGCGCTCATTTTGCGTGGAATGGGCTCAAAACCGCCTCTGAAATTTCATTCGGGGCTTATTTCCGATGTCTACATCCGCACACACTCGCCAAACCATCTCAAAGACCTTTTGGCTGCAAATTACCTCGAAAATGTCCTTTGGCGTTTTTTTCACCCAGACGTATCGAATTCACATTTAGAGCTTCTCTTGGAAATCATCTCTTATGAGTTTGAGACTCTGGGTCAGACTCTGGGGCTAGATCTCATACAGAAGAAGCCTGAAATGGCCCAACAATTGATGCTGCGGGTTCTAGTATCGACCATAAATACAAATGAATCTTCCAGTAAGTTAGAGGCGAAAATGCTCATTTTTTTGCGTGTACTTCTTGCTAAACAGCCGGATTTGCTAGTGAAGAACCCAATATACTCGAAATGGAGGGACTCACTCCTACTGAGATACACTGCAATCGAAATGAGCGAAAACTATGAACTCATTCAATGCTTTTTGATGTTCTGTATGTCTTGTGTCCAGTCACAGACTGAACTTGGCGCTCTTATCAGATCATACGTTTTCCCAGCATACTACTACAAAGCAGACAATGGGCCCGTCAGATGGTTGGCCCAGATTCTACTCTTTGCTACTATTGAAAATTCAGATGAGAGGTTCACTCAATTGCAGATTTACTTGGCCCAGAATGATCTAGGAGATAAGCTCCGGTCAGTATCCGACGCCCCTCTGAGCTTAGACATCGACCCCGAAAGGCTAATGGGCGAAGTCAAATCTTTTCAAGATTCGGAAAGAGCACAAATTGCTGCTCATCTAGGCTATTCTGGACCCGAAAAGCAAACAATGCTTGCCCAAATAATTTCATGTCTCATACTAGGAAGCGCTGTAAGTTGGCAGGAACTCCAAAACATTGAATTGTCGAATGAAGAGACTGTATTTGACATTTTCGAGCCCAATACCTTGGTTTCGTTCTTGCCTGCCCCCTTGATGCCATTTCAATATCTGCCCAAAACCCTCATATATTACCAAATCGAGAGCACACGCTTATTATCTTCGCGAAAAAATATCCACGATCTTGCGATATCTGCACTTTCCAGACTTGAAATCACGGATCCATCAGTCGCCCTGGGTATTAAAGGCTCAAGTAAGTACTTCTCAAGGATCGACGCAGTAAATGGGAAAGGGTGCCTCGCAACCATCACAGGCGTGAATAACGAGTTCCGCTCCACACTCTTGAAAGATCATTACGTCTTGCTCTTAGAATTGCAAAAGCCCAACAAGTACGGAGGACTGAGACGGATGGCGAAATTCGGTGTTGTGTCTTGTCGAATCGCAAGAGTTACAAAGTTGGATTCGCTGCTTGAGATTTACCGCACTGAGCCCGAGATGGACCACAGATTCAACTCGATAATCAATCTATCCTCGCTCAACTTTCAACACACGCCTTACAGGGATGGCCAAGTTCCTGATATCTTCGATTACTTCGGCTCTCCACCAGCAAAATCACCCAAAAAAGAATCGATGTCCATTGAAAGTACTCTACAGATTTTGCTTGATAAGCCAATCTCCAAATTGCAATCATTTCCAACCTACCAAGTTACACAGCTCATCTCAAGGCTTCTCTCAACCGAAAAATTACTGAACTCAGATGGCTATGTTCTTGTGGTCCTTCCATCGAAAACTGCTGTTGATTTATTTCCTTTAAATCCTGCTTTTGCTGCCTCCACCTTCAAATACGATTCCGACAATGAGAGTTTAGCGAGAGCAAGAGCGATGATCAAGGAGAGCCTATGTCAAGTCTCTATTTTGGCAGACCATCTTGGTCTCCAGGAGTACGACTTTGCGGGCTCTATTCGAAATGCTTTCATGTTGTACGAGACTCAAATCCAGCCCAAGTGGAAGGAGTATCTCACATCAATATCAGAAGAGCTGTACGACCACTATCCGTTCGAAGCGCTAAAGTGCAAATCGTTTGCAGAATATAAATCCGCATTGTCAGAGCATTATGCGGGGATTTGCAACTTGTTTGCCAATCTTCTGGAACTAGCGTACTTCGACAAACTGAGCATGGGCGCATCGGACCAGACCACGATTGGAAAGCTCAACGAGGCCCTTATTGAGAAAGCACACTTGTTAATATGTTCGAATGAAGATATTGAAAGGGTACCGCCGGGAGCTCACACAATTATCATAGATGATATAACCTACCTCCCAGAACCAACTGCCGACCTTAAACGATTAATTGTGACCGGAAACACTAACATGAGCTTCAAGAATGTGATAGATTTTACACTGATAGAATTGGATCATACTGTTGAACCAATAACAACCAAAGCAAACCCGGCAAACGCTGGATTTGCGCACAATTGTCAGAGAGTAAAAGTCGCGCCATCAGACCAACAAGCAAACGTCGAGGAGGCATCTATGTGCCTTCAAATCTACAGATTTATGCAATGTCTTGAGTACCCAAGACGGAAGATACTGATTGTGTGTAGCAGTCCATACATGAAACTTCTTATTCGAGAGCTCTTTGAGGAGCAGACGGATGACTTCGAAATGCCCATAGTCCAAATGGCGGCCGATCTCTACACAAGCGACTTCATGATTGTCTCTACACATGGCAACTTTAGTACTGCCGACTACGAGCAGGCCGTCGAGTGCTGTAAGGACGGATTATACTTTGTTGGCGCCGAGAGCGCGGAGCCGTTTAAGATACCGTCAGGAAAACTCGAGATATTTCCAAACGAACTCTACGAGCAAACCACTGAGCGTGACCCTAAGTCACCGTTGAGGATCAATGATTCGAAACAACTTCTGAAGGTCAACAACGATATCCTCAAGAGCCAGAGGCAGTGAGCTACTACAGTAAGATACATAAACACAAACAAGTACCAAAATGAAAACGGACCCAATTGACCAAAATCACCGCTGAATTGATGCCTGCGACAGTTTTTCGGCCATTAGTTCTGTTTAAGTCAAAATCTCAGATGCGGCTCAATTCCTCGGAAAAACTATGGTCTTAACACCGATCACCAACAACAAAAATGAAAATGCAGTAACGAACAGAGGTCACGGAATACGAATAAATAGAAAGGAACTAGAATGCAAGAGAAGAAAAAAACAAACCCGAAAAAAAAATCACCCGATGGAAAAATTCCGGACCAATACTTTTTCTCGCGCTTATCATGACTCACTTATCAGGTCCCTCCACCAGCCGTGGCCCCGAACAGACCCAACCCAAACAGAAAAAAACCCAATGGATCAACACCAAAATCTAAGCAAACGCCGCGCCCTCCTTTCAACCAATCACCGCCTTCCATTATTCCTAATCCCTAAAATCCTCCCACTAGTCCTACCGCCGACTTCCCCTCGACTCCGGCACCGTAAACTCCGACGCGCGGGAGCCTTCCTGCCCGTACATCTATCGCACCTCATCCCTCAGGACGAATTTCCAACCAGCGACTTTTGAAGTGAAACATTCACCGTCCCCAAACTGAAACAGTTCCTCGGACTCGTGTCAATATATTCCACTGACTAAGCCAACCTTACTCTGATCCGATTGGCTAATTTATTCGACCATGTTCAGAAGTGCTGGTGTGCGTTTTTTCCTGGCTCTGGCTAGGAAGTTCGCCCAATCTCCCCAAGGTGCTGCTCCTAAAGCGGGTGCTTTTAGAAAGACTTTGCGTGCTGCCGTCGGTGTTCTGGTTCTTTCCACTGCTGCTGCCGTCGGTTACTTGGGCTACAAGGTCTACAAAGAGTCGTACCCTGCAGACCAATCCAAGCAGGTTTCCACTTTCGAGGATGGCCGTAAGAAGAAGACATTGGTGATTTTGGGTTCCGGATGGGGCTCCATCTCGCTTTTGAAGAACTTGGACACCTCGTTGTACAACGTGGTGGTGGTTTCTCCAAGAAACTACTTCCTTTTCACCCCCTTGTTGCCCTCCTGTCCTACCGGTACCGTCGAGTTGAGATCCATTATCGAGCCCGTCAGAGCCATCACTAGAAAATGTTCCGCCGAGGTCATCTACTTGGAGGCCGAGGCCACTGAGATCGACCCAATCAACAACAAATTGACCATCAAGCAGTCTACCACTGTCCACTCCGGCCACTCTGGTACTGACACCGGTTCCTCCAAGCCTACTGTGTCCGAAGACATTAGCACTTCTTTGCAGTACGATTACTTGGTGGTGGGTGTCGGCGCTCAGCCATCCACTTTCGGAATTCCAGGTGTCGCTGAACACTCCACTTTCTTGAAGGAGGTCAGTGACTCCATCAAGATTCGTAGACGTCTCATGGAGGTCATCGAGGCCGCCAACATCCTTCCTAAGGGTGACCCTGAGAGAAAGAGATTGTTGTCCATTGTCGTTTGTGGTGGTGGCCCAACTGGTGTTGAGGTTGCCGGTGAGTTGCAGGACTACATTGACCAGGATCTCCGCAAATGGATGCCTGAGGTTGCTTCTGAGTTGAAGGTCACCCTTGTGGAGGCTTTGCCTAACGTTTTGAACATGTTTAACAAGAAATTGGTCGACTACACCAAGCAGGTTTTCCAGGACACCAACATCGACTTGAGAACCAACACCATGGTCAAGAAGGTCGACGACCGCGCTGTTATTGCTCAGACCAAGGCTCAAGACGGTTCTTCTACCACTGTTGAGATTCCATACGGTATGTTGATTTGGGCCACCGGTAACGCTCCTAGACCAATTGTGAGAGACTTGTCCTCCAAGATTGATGAGCAGAAGAACGCTAGAAGAGGTTTGTTGGTCGACGACAAGTTGTTGGTCGACGGTTCTAACAACATCTTTGCCTTGGGTGACTGTACCTTCACCAAGTTTGCCCCTACTGCTCAAGTTGCTTTCCAAGAGGGTATCTTTTTGGCTCAACACTTGAAGAGATTGGACGACATTGAGTCTTTGAAGCAAAAGATCTCCGCTCCTGGTCCTCAAGACAACGTAGACAGAATGAGCAAGAAATTGGTCAAGTTGGAGTCTTCCTTGGAGCCATTCAAGTACAACCATCAAGGTTCTTTGGCCTACATTGGTTCGGAGAGAGCCGTCGCTGACTTGGTATGGGGCGACTGGTCCAACGTTTCCACCGGTGGTACTTTCACCTACTTGTTCTGGAGATCTGCCTACATTTACATGTGTCTTTCCGTCAAAAACCAGATCTTGGTTTGTCTTGACTGGGCAAAGATTGCCATGTTTGGTAGAGACATCTCGAAGGAGTAAGCCTTGTTTATATTCAATTTTAACTTATTTAGGTCTCCTGTTTGATGCCCTTGGAAGTTCGTCAGTACTTCCAACATCGAACGTGGTTATTTCGTAATATTATATTTCACTTCAATATAAATTCGAATCTTCAATTCTTATCAACAGGAGTAGCTTAAAGGCTACAACATAGCAAACACCTTCCTTTCATTTCATAGATTATCCGATATAGTGTAACGGCTATCACGGTTCGCTTTCACCGAGCAAACCCGGGTTCGACTCCCGGTATCGGAGCATCTTTTTTTCCAATCTAAAACAATCTCGTTATTTCTGCAATTCATCCAAATATTCTCTGACATATCAACATTCGTGTCAATTTCACATAATTGTCTTATCTTTCTCGAGACCAGCCACCTAAACGTGCCTCATCACATCACGTGACCGCATCTCCATTACATCCCAGATGACGTTACACCGACATACTTCTCCAGATTTTGCCGGCCGACAAGAAAAATATAGATCACGTTGACAGATTCGATTCTTGGCATCGTAAATTAGCCGCAGTGCGCTACACTCCCATCATTACCATCACTGTGAAACATTCCGGCTTCAGCCGTGCCCCAAAACCGTTCTAGGTTCAGCCGTGCAGCTCCTATAGAAGCTGTCTGGGAACCAGTTCCAAGTTTTTGGAATTGACTGTCCAATCAGATTGCGAGATTCTGAATATATACAGTAATCCCAACAGCAACAAACACGAAACACAAAACAAGAAGTGCTGGTGACTATCCGAAATGAAGTTCGCAAAAGTCTTGGAACAAACGCTCCAGGAACAAGACCTTCCTCCAGAATGGATTGCAGCTGCTATACAGTACAAGGTTTTGAAAAAATGTATTTCAAAAGTGGTGAAAGAACTCGCCTTTTTGGGCCTTTCACTGGCCGACATGAAGCTCTTACTTCGAGACGAGGCCCAAGATAAGACTGTCGAGATGTTCCATAACGAGGCGACTCCTGACAACCCGATCGTCGCGCACTATACCCTCAAAAAATCGAAAAACAATGTCGTTTCGTACCTCAAGATCGTCTTGAACGAGAAGGGAGATGAACAGTATTCGAAAGACCACATTCACATGTTGGCCGCCGAAATTAGACGTAAGCTTGCCTCTTTGGTCCACTCTGACGATGACGAGGAGAGACATATCATCGAGGTGAAAGAGGATGACGAACAGCACTTGGTGCTCTCTCCTCAAAGATCACACAATAACGACGAGATGGAGGATATTGTGCGTGTTGAGAACGACAACGAGATTGTGGTGATGCTCAACTCGGACCTGACATTCTTCAAAATGTTGAATAGTGAACTCCAGAGTCTTGACGATATCCGCCAGAAGGAAGAGGAGTTTCTACTCAGCCAAATAGACAAGCTCAGCGATAACGTGGTGGCGCTCACAAAGAAGCGCTCGGACTTGTATGTGTGGCGTGAGTTTTTCCGCATCTACCTTGACTCGGAGGTGTTTTTCCGCTACAACGAGACGTCTCTGTTGGCGCTGGAGAGAACCGGCGACCAGGTCAAGAAGAATCTCGCAGAGTTTAATTCGCGGGTCCAAAAGGGCCAGATCATCGAGAGATTGAACAAGAAGACCGGCGTGGCCGCATGTGAGCAGTTCATGGCCATGAATATGCGTCTCTTGAAGATGCTTCAGTTCCAAGCCATCAATGCTACTGCGCTCAAGAAAATTCTCAAAAAATTCGACAAACAGACTTCGCTCAACGTTTCTGGGCGGTTTCCTGACCTTATACTGAAGGATCACATCTTCATCCATGGCTCTTCTCTCACTCAAAACATCTGCTACATGATCCAGAACAAGCTCTTGCGACTCATTCCCCAGATCGAAGACTATACATGCCCCATCTGTATGTCGGTAGCATTTAAGCCCATCCGGCTCTCGTGTTCACATATCTTTTGTGTCCGGTGCTTGGTTAAAATGAAGCAGAGGGGCAAGACAGACTGTCCCCTCTGTCGTCTGGCTCACGCCATTGAATTGGCAGATTCAAGCAACCTTGATGTGGAAGCTTTGGAATTGATCAAGAAAAATTTCCCAATCGAGGTGAAGGAGAAGTTGCGGGAGATCGACAAAGAGAAGTATGGAGAGGTGGTGAACCACAAGAACTGTGTGATAATGTGATGCAGTAGCTATTTAATTCTGGTGTCCGACATGGGCTCCACTAATGTTGATTTTCTAATAATGTATTATATGGATCAGAGTGGACACACCATGTAGATCACTTTTTATTAATGTTGCTGACTCGAAAAGCTTCCGTTAGAAAAAAGCATTAAATTCTAATGTATTACAAAATTGAGAATCTCAATTACCCAAATTATCTTAATAGAGTGTTTCTCGAATTTGGTGGATCTGGTTTCACCGATCATGACATTGATGAAGCTGTAGCCATCTTCAAATATTTCTATTCAATGAATTTCAGAATTCAGCTTCCGCAATTCGAAATTCATTTCGTTTCATTCCATTCACAATTTCTTTTCTTATCTATTATCTCCACACTTATCTATCGTGTATCTGCATATACCAACCGTTTAAATTTCAGCTTCAATAAATTAGGTCCCATTCTTCCTTTTCGCCGTTTTTTCGACAAAAATGGATTCCGAAATTCATAAGGCAGCCCGGTACGACCGGCAGGTCCGTCTTTGGCAAAGAGGTGGCCAGGCTCGGCTAGAGCATTCTCATGTATGTGTAATCAATGGAAACACCACCAGTGCAGAGATCTTAAAGAACTTGGTACTTCCAGGCATTGGAGAGTTCACAATTGTAGATCTGAAAACTGTCTCTGATGCGGATCTCAGCGGGAACTTCTTTTTGACGGAAACAGATGTAGGATCAAGTATTGCAGAAGCTATCTGTGCCAATCTCTGCGAATTGAATGCTGATGTGCGCGGAAACGCGGTGAGGGAGGATCTTCTGAAGCTTCTAAACGATTCTGGTTTTTGGCGCCGGTTTGATGTCGTCGTGGTGACTGAGAGAATCAGAAAAGAGCAACTTGAAAGACTCGAAGGAATATTGTGGCCCCATAACATTCCTTTGATGCGTGTATGGACATGTGGATTTAGTGGTGCAGTGCGTATTTCGAGATTTGAGACTGCTGTTGTAGATACTCACGATCCTTCTCCTACATTTGACCTACGGCTTGATTGTCCATGGCCCGAATTGGCCGCCTACGCTGATTCTTTCGATTTGGATGAATTAGATGATGCCGAACACGCACACGTTCCATATATTGTAATCTATTTAAAGGCACTTGAGCATTGGAGAAAGACCAATGGCTCTCTCCTGGCTCTTCCGCTGAGCTACCCTGAAAAGACCGATTTCCGGCGCAATTACGTAGAGAGCATGGCACGAAATATGGGATTGGAGACAAACTTCATTGAGGCTTCGCAATCCATCCATAGAGCGTTGCAGAAAACTAACGTCCCAGCGTCTGTGGCGGAACTTTTTCAAAGACCAGAGACTTCTGACTCTAGTTTGCGGGAAACGAAGGCTCCTTTTTGGCTCCTAATTCGTGCTTTGAAAGAGTTTGTTTCGTCAAGCGGAGGCTTCCTTCCTCTTCCTGGAGTATTGCCTGATATGGTTTCGACAACTTCAAGTTACGTTCTTCTTCAGCAAATCTACAGGAAAAAAGCACTTGAGGATAAGCTGACCTTCCTGAGTATAATGCTGGAATTACACGAGAGTCTCGGCTTTGAGTCAGATTTTGATGCGGAAACCATTGCCAACGTTTGCAAGAATTCCGCTCTGATACATCTTTCCAATGGCTCGCAATTGAACAACCATAATAATTTGCTTTCCAGATTGTCAAAATCACTAGAGCAAAGTTCAGATCATAATCTTCTCCTCGTCTCATATTTCGGTATAGTCGCCCTTGACTCATTGGCGGAACAAGAATCACACGACTTCAGTCATTTTGTCCAGACCTTCTGCGATATCACAAGAGTCCCGCTACAAAATTTGACGGAACCGATTAAAAATGTATTAAACGAATTGTACATCCACAATACAAGCAGGTATTTGAATGTATGCAGCTACATGGGTGGCATTGTTGGCCAAGAGATCTTGAAGATTGTGACAGCACAGTACATTCCTCTAGACAATCTATACGTGTTTGATGGAATCAAATCTATGAGCGAGAAATGGAAGGCATTATAAATCATCGAAGGAACCCTGTACAGCCAGTGCAGCAGTCTTTTGCTTCTTGTTCTGCCTCAACATATCTTTCCAGTCTTGTTGAGTGTCTTCATCAGACGAACCTTCCTCCATTATTTGCTGCTGAATGGCGTCTCTCTTCTTTTGCTGTTTCTCACGACGGGTGGCTTTTGCATCCTTAGTTTCTGTTTTAGAAGACCAAGACTCATTTTTCTTCTTCAACAACTTTCTGGTCTTGGCATCTTTGATGAGTTTGGCCTTGGTTTCTTCTAAAGTTTCCAAACGTACTCTTTCTTTGTCTTTATCTGCATATGCGAACGTGTCCATGTCTAACTTGAGATCTGTGAGCCATCCGTCCTGTGGAAACTTTTCACTAGGAATGAATCTTGTCTCTGGCATTTTGGGGAGTCGAAGAAGGCCATACATTCTTGCCGTTCCGAGATAGTCTAGCGATTGCAACCGGAAAATGGACGAAGCAATGTGTTTCTGGTAGTAACGAACGAAGCCAACATATGCTTTCACAGCAGCCTCGTGTCTAGCTCTATCCTCGAGCATATATTTCTTAATTTTCTCAGACATGATTGGATGAATCTTATCGGTGTTAAATGTGTCCATCTCAGACATTTCGACTTTTTTGACCTCCATGAATGGCACATAGTCTTCCTCTGTGGAATCTTTATTCAAGAACACCAAAGCACGACCGATTTTGTTGGCTCTTCCCGTGCGGCCACATCTATGCAAAAACATGTCTGGATCAGTGGGTGGTTCAAGCTGTACCACCAAGTCGACATCAGGAACATCGATACCTCTGGCAGCCACATCTGTAGTCATAAGAATGTATTTCTTCTCGGAGGAATCACCATCGACAAATGACTGAAGTGTTTTCATTCTGTTTGAGGTTGATATCTGTCCGTGTAATGAGAACAATTTTAAATCTTCATCTTGAAACACCTTAGTCAAAATCTCATAGAAAAACTTGACACTTGCACATGTAGGGAAATAGGCAATACACTTTTTAAACCTGTACTCCTTCACAAGACCTCTGAACGTACTAAGTTTCCTTTCCGGATCTACGAGCATGTACTGAATGCTCAAAGATGTTGGAGCGGCTCTCTTGGACGACTTACTCTGAACCGAAATACGGACTGGATTCATTAGTCCTGTGCGGAAAACACGATCGCCTGCAGCAGACAAAGTAGCTGAATAAAGACCCGTTCTCCTCTGTTTCGGGAGCATTTTCAAGATCGACTCGACCTCTGTCTCGAACGACAAGTCAAGCAAGCGATCAGCTTCGTCCAATACCGCCACTTCGACCGACAGCGTGCTAACCTTCGACGACGAGAGTATTTCATTCAACCGGCCTGGTGTTCCCACGAATATTTGATTCCGCGAGCCCAAAAAATCCTCCAAGTTCTGTCTAGTGGAAGATAAAGAGCCCACCACCAACTGCGTTCTGATCGGCGTCTTGCCCTCAGGAAGATACTCCACTATACGGTCAAACACATCTTTGATTTGGCTGGCCAACTCTCTGGTAGGAGCCACCACAATCGCCAAAAAGTGGCCCTTCTTGAGTGGTACTACCTGCTCTTCGGCGCCAACAGAACCATACAACCGATTGGAGACATGCTGCAAAACAGGTACAACGAAGGATAGCGTTTTTCCCGATCCGGTCACACTCTCAACAATAACGTCCTTGTTTTTGCTGAAAAGCGGGATTGTGGATGCTTGGACTGGAGTCATAGCTGGATATTCCAAAGAGATCAATGCCTCGTAAAGCCACGGATGGAGCACGGGCTGCAAGTTCTCCCACAGAAGCGTAGACATGGTCGATAATTTTTTTCGTTAATACTTTTTCAAGGCAGTTAATGCACAGATATGTTCGTTTTTGTGGGGTAGGTAGTGTCGCGATGAGGCCGATGAGATGAGCATCGATTACCAAAAAAGACAGCCTGGAAAATCAATGATCCTGCGGCTCTGGAATCTCGTATCAAAATCGGAAAAAACAATGCTTCCCGCTGGAAAAGAGTACGATACATGGACCAAGGCACAATTAGTGCAGCGCATCCGTATGCTTGAATCTCCTTTGGTTCTGGAACCGAAAAGCGAAGACATCGCCCTTGAGAAGTGCGATGGCGAGGAGACAAGCGGAAAGGGTGAAAAGTCTAAGTTGGACGGTGGTATGAAGGCACTGAAGAAGAGAAAGTTCGATTTTTCGAAGTTCGAGACCCGTTTTGTTGCTCTCAGGTTCGCCTACATGGGCTGGAACTACAACGGCTTGAATTACCAGCAGGAGCCTACACCATTGCCCACTGTCGAGCAGGAAATTTTGGACGCTATGACTACTGCAAAATTGATTCCAAGTGCTGATCCAGCCTCATGCAACTTCAGTAGATGTGGTCGTACTGATAAGGGAGTAAGTGCTTTGAACCAGGTGATCTCGTTAGATATTCGGTCGAATCTTCGCAAAGAAGACCACGCAAAGAAAGAGTTCGACATCAAAGAGCTTCCCTATATCTCAATTCTTAACTCGCTTCTACCAACCGATATTCGGATCACGGCGGTGTCTCTCCGGCCTCCTCCAGGATTCGACGCCCGTTTCAGTTGCACATACCGTCACTACAAGTATATTTTCAAGAAAGATGGCTTGGATATCGATTTGATGCTGCAGGCAGCTGCTATGTACGAGGGCCCTCACGATTTCCGCAACTTTTGTAAAGTGGATGGCTCAAAGCAAATCACAAATCATGTCCGTGAAGTGTACTCTGCAAAGATCATTCCTCTCAATGAAGATTTTTACGTGTTTGACTTGAAAGGTTCGGCGTTTCTTTGGCATCAGGTGCGGTGTATGATTGCCATCTTGTTCCTCGTGGGCCAAAAGCTTGAAGCATCCTCTATTGTGACAGATTTGCTCAATGTAGAGAAATTCCCAAGCAAGCCTGCCTATGAAATGGCAAACGATATACCGTTAGTGTTGTATGACTGTGTCTTTCCCGAAATGGAATGGCTTACACTCGAGAATGATTTCGAAGGTAAGCAAAAGCATAAGTTGAGAAAAGAGTACAACCTTTACAATGGACTCCTTCTCGACTACCAGCTCAAAGCCAATGTGGCTAAATTGATGGCAGAGACATATTTACAAAGCGCCGACGTCATCAAGCACAATACCGAAGGAGGCTCAGTTAATATCGGAAATGGTAACGGAAGAAACTTCAAAAACTATATCCCGCTTGCGAACAGAGAGCTTGGAGAAACCGTTGAGGTTATTAACAGAAGACATCGGGAGAAGAAACAAAGGAAACAGGCCGATGCTGAATCCATCAAATCCGTAGATAACTAATCCTGCGAAATCCATGAAGGTTCCCAATACTGCCACTGGCCACCAGGGCCCTGCGAATCGACCCAAAGCAAACCACTTCGGATCATATCATCGATTACAGATTTTGCTCTTACTTGGTCCCAGCCATAGTTATCTCTGAGCAATCTGTGAGTGACAAATCCACCAGTGAATGTACATAGCTCATAGATCTTACGTTCGTCATAAGATATGGCGCCTGAACCTGCTGGGCCTGAGAATTTAACCCAGAGTTGGTCACTGATGGTCAATGTCTCGTAACCTTTGCCCAAACCATCCAAAAATCGCAACGCAGCACTGGCGTCTTCTTCCTTTATTTGAAGGGGTACGGTAAAAGTGTCTTGGAGTCTTGAATGAAGTTCCTTGAGAGAAATCAAGCCGCCATTTATGTCTCGAGTCGACTGACAAATCTCAACGATACGCACAGCTAAACCCATGTAAAAGTCGTCTGTCTTTTTCAGCGACGAGTCAACAAATAGCAAGAGCTCGAGGGGATCAACGCCAATCAGATTGCACATTTTTGTGAACTTATCACGAAACTCACGGTTTTTCTTGATTGTGGCTGCGTTCTCAGCCGCAAAATTCACGAGTGCCGATTGAAATACCGCCAATTGTGCCGAAAGTTCTGACGAATGACGGTCCAGAAGACTTTTCCCGATTTTCAGGTAGATGTCTCTGTCTGCCGAGAACGAATTCATCTTGATGGATGAATTGGCTTTGCTCTGTATTTAGGTGAAGAAAAAGAATGGAAAGAAGCAATCTATCCAATGAATGACTTCTGGTATGAGCTTGCCTTTCGAAGTCTATAGAGTATCAGGTGAATGAAAGATCAGTTTTGGTACTATGATGCAAGTACCTATACTTGTGCCAATAGATATGAGAGTACAATTCTCTAATTTGGTCCTTTATCAAAGAAAATTTTCGGATGAATATCGCGAGTAGTGTAGAAAGCAGAATTCTGTGTGCTTGAATGCCAACGTATAGGTCTCCTGTCGATCAATTGTTTACTACTAGAGAGCGTGACTGCCAAATTCTAAAATGCGAACAATCCCCTGAAATTGACTCAGTTCCACCAATATCTCAAAAAGGCAGTTCTAAGAAGATCACCTATACTACTGAAGTATCGGAGACGGAGTACAAAACCGTTTGTCTTAAAAAGAATGCTCGTTTACCTGCAATAAACCCTCCCGAAAGTATAGATTCTGTTCCAACACCGAAAATGTCTCTTCTTCGAACCAGTCGATATCGGAGATCTGGCCAGGTGTGGATGTAGTGGTTTCAAGTGTGGATGCAAGTGTTTCAAGTGTGGAGACAGATAGCCGAATAGCGCCAAGTACAGAACCCGCATATAAAAAAGAGAAAATGTAAATAAAATATGATATGCTCAATTATTTCGAGATTTTTATTGTGTTCCAATTCTCACTGACCTTTATCCAACGTCTGGTCGCTCAAAAGGAGATTCTGCCGTAGTTCTACAAACCTATAACAATATCACATGAAGAAGGAAAGAGACAGGACTAAGCGAGACTGAAAATATAAATACACCCCGTTCCCCAAATATCACAACTTTGAAAATTAACACCCCTCTTTTGTCTAACCAATATCCCCCCCTGTGTTACTTTCTTAAGTGTCGTTTATACCCGCTAATTCCCGCTAATTTCCACATACAACTCACTCTTTTTCCCCATACCATCGACAATGGAAGAAAGCCTTGCAGAAGACTTGTACAGTGACTTCGCCGAGGTGGCTGCACCTCAAGAATTCGAAATAGTCACCGAAAACGGTGTTCGTGGCACTGTAGCGGTACCTCATTCGGTAAACCAACAGGACTACTTAAGCCAGGGTTTTGCGCCTCCAACAAACAAAATAGCAATTCTATTGCATGGCCAAGGTGGCAATCGAAACTACTGCTACCAGAAAATACTCGCCCACAAGTTGGCTGCGGAGTTAGGCTACTATTCGGTCCGTATTGACTTCCGAGGTTGTGGAAGTCTGGCCGAATTGACCGATCCACGGGGCAGAGTCCTCGAGCTGGACGTTGAAGATATAGAAAGTGTAGTCGCTCGAATTTTGGAACCTTCGCAGCTCGTGGAAGGCCGAAGTTTCGTGCTCTCGGCAATCATCTCTCATTCCCGAGGCGCCGTGGCCATGTTTCTATGGGCATTGAAACAGCACCGGCTACTACAGGATCCAAAAACGGCCGCCAGTGCTGTCTTTGTCCCAAATCTCATCAATTGTTCGCTGCGGTATCGCTCTCATACTGTTTACGATAGATACCCGCTCTTGGACGAAGATTTCGAGTTCTTCGAACAACTGGCGGTGAGACATGGCAAGTTGCTGAAAGTAAAGGTGACCAAACAGGAATTGGTTTCTCTTGCTACGGCTGAATTGCTGGTTCTTCGGAAGCTTCCTCCTGAATGGTCTGTTCTTAGTATCTACGGGACAAAAGACGATATTATTCCAAAAGAAGACAGTGCTTTTTTCGCTAACACTCTTAACAGAGGAGCGTACACTCACCATTTACAAATCATTGATGGTGCGGATCACAACTATTACGGCACTAAAGTTATAGACAGTGAGTCCGATATGGAGGAATACAATCCATACGGCTTGCCAGTTACAAAAAGAAATTTGATTAATTACAACCCGGTGGCAGCAGCATGCATCATAAAGTACCTTCGTTGGGACCAGGAGCTTCTCAGATTCGCAGAAAGAAGCGCAACTCTCACGACTGGCGCCTCGAGATTCAAGAAAGTGGACGGGATCGCTAATTTCAGAGACATTGGCGGCTGGGAGATTTACAAACCAAACTTTCACACCAGCAAAGACTCACAGGCGCGCTATTTTGTGAGACCTAATTTCATCTTCCGTTGTGCAAATACTGCCACAGTGCATGACACTGGACTCGACGCGCTCAAAGCCTTGGGAACCAAAAAGATTTTTGACCTCCGTTCTTTGGAAGAATGCAATAAGGACGTCGTTCCACAAGGTCTACAGGATGCCGGTAGAGTATCAGCGCCTGTTTTTAGCACCGGGTTCTATTCGCCAGACCAAATGGCTTTGCGTTTCACAAGCTTACTCACATCGTGGCACACGTTTGCCAAAGAATACGACCATATGCTTGAACAAGGCGTTCTGCTGTTCCGAGCAATGTTCACACATATACGCGACAATCCAGGCGAGCCATTCTTGTTCCATTGTACAGCCGGCAAAGACCGCACAGGAGTCTTCGGTATCCTCGTCTTGAGTCTTGCCGGTGTAGATAAGGACACTATTTCCAAAGAGTATGCATTGACAACTTATGGATTAAGACCAGACCACGAGGTCATCCGGCAGAAGTTCCTTGGAGGACTTGCCAAATTCGACGGAAAGGAAAATAGCGAGCAGATGCGTGATAGCATCATCCAAGGCAGAAAAAATTGGACCATTGAAGAAAACGGGTTCCAAAATCTTATTAGCTCACGGCCAGAAGCAGCGTTGGCCACTCTCGAGTTGTTGGAGATCAAGTACAATGGTGTCATCAGCTACATGCAGCAGTTCCTTGGATTCAGTCTCGACGATATTGAAGCTATCTACAAGAACATTGTATGCTCAGACCTGCAACGCACACAGCCGCAATCGTTTAAACTCTAGAGGATCCTCACATGATTGGGAGCGGTCTATGTTTGAATATGATCTTTTTATAAATAATGTCCACCATTCGTATGTCTGTATCGCCATCCTGACTAGGCACTTTTAAAACAGCCAATGGTTCTCGTAACGTTTCCACCACGCCATTTAATCTTTGTGATGTTCCGATAAAAAGTACCACTTTTGAGGGATCCTTTTCATCGAAAGACAACTTGCCAAATTGGACCGCATCGCGAACCGCACGAACCAATTTCTGATCTACACTTTCCACCTTTACAAAAGTATTTCCGCCTTCCACGGCGGTGTCTGATTCTGTTTCTGGTGCCGAGCTTGGAAGCACCAATTGGCCCTGGATTTCCAAAATTGAAAGCCCAAATGGCGTTGAGAGCACATACGGACTTGCAGGTATGTCGTTGGCCACTCCCAAGGCACGACTGGCCTCTGAATAGTCGATATTAGCACTGGGCATAGATGTGAAAAGTAGTACCAGGTGTATGCAGAGAGGTAAACAGGCACACGCAAAACATGAATTGGAAATGGATTTTCAGGATAATAAATGCGATTGATATTTGAAAATTTTAAATGGGCGACTTTTTTTTGCTTCAATCCACGGGTATTTTGTTTCTTTTGACCGCAAATTAAGAACCTACAACGTAAATTGCAAGCGATAACGGAATTGAAGAAGGAGCACAAGAGAGAAGAGACTGAATCGAGCAACAAGAACAGATTAGGGACTAAAAATTAATTTGAGAAAAGAACAGGTCTAAATGAAGAATTGTTCCGAATAGACAAGCACAAACAGTGCCAATTCACTTGTGTTCATTCTCATATTAAGATCGCAATTAAACACAACATCAATCATTGGGTAAACAAAAGTTGCAAATATCTCAGCACAACTACAGTTTTTGTCGACTGATTTGGTAATATCGTGTCCTAGCCTTTTTAGGAAGCAAATGCATCTTCGAACACTTACCTGCACTCCCACTTTACCGAATCGGGTAAACATCCTATGGTTGCAAATTCGACCTATAAGTACTCCAAACCCGCCCATGAACTCCTCTGCCACTACGGCTGCCAAAAACTCACTATGATAAATGGCACCAGCTACGCACCTTACGACTTTGATGGTTTTCCCGCTATCAAAGGTCTCGCATACTTCCTTCTGTCGCTCTTAAACGGCGCTGGAGAAGGAACAGGAATCAAGACAATGTTGAAGTGGGCTAAGAACATAACTGGAGAAGACATATCTCCAATTTTAATTGATTACTACATCTCTATTCAGTACAATTTGTTTGGTGGTTATCCAAATAAATCGGACTTTGTGCCAAGTATTGTCTTCACAGTCATTTTTGCAGTCCTCATGTTGTTGCATTTGCTCGTCTTCGGTATCAACACCTCGCGTGGTCATCATTTCATCATATCTTTGGTATGGTCGTTGAATTGTGCTGCCAAATTGGTTGGCTTTGCTCTCCGAGCAGTGTGGGCCAAGGATATCACCCAACTTAACGTGGGTTTGACCAGTGAGATTCTTCTCATTATTCCCTCAATTATTTTTGCTTCGTTTGATCTTATCTTGGCGCAAAGACTCTTCACTTGGCGTCACCCGGTCGGTGGTTCCAGAAAACTCTTCTGGGGAGTCATGTTACTGTTGTATGCGGTTGTGGCTATTCTTGTCGGTATTACAATTGCAGCTGCCTTTATTCCGTACCTCTACACATTGAGTCCTAAAGCATATTCGAGCTGGAAACGTGTGAATATGTTCACTAGTGTCATGGTCATTGTATACTCATTGACCGCCATGGCCTTGATTGGACTTTCGTATCTTTTCCCTCCAACAGCCAAAGATGAGAATTTATACACCTATCAACCTTGGTGGATTGAGTCTTTTGCACCTTTCTATTTTGTGGAGCCCGGCGCCGCTCAGAAGGCAGAGGAAACATTTATGAAGAGAAACCATAACCACAGACACGCAATCAGAGTCATTGCCGCAACTCACCATCACTACAATATGGTTGAAGGGTTGACTAATAAGAGAGGTACTCTCAAACATAATGTTTCGATGGCCTTGATCTGCACCACCACGGTTCTTATTTTCATTGGATCAATTGGAAGAGCTATTTCCCTATTCCAAAACAGGCTCTCTAGACATGCCTCCAGCGTCTGTAACCCCGTCTTTATGTACATCTGCTGGGGAGGCTTCGAGGCTCTTATAAACGTCCTCTATTTGGTTGGTAGAGTAGACTTGAGATTCTACCGTCCCGACATTCTTCCTATCAAGGTGCGGCAGATTATTACTGCCGAACAGAGTCATTATGTATCCGAGGCTGAAGAAAGTGATACAGACGAGGAGCCGCTCTCACGGTTTTCTTCGGGGCTTTCATTCAAACCACATATCGATGCGCCAAACTCTCCTCCATACCCAAGAGACGACTATCTTCGAGAAAAGCACGATGTGGATAATGACAATATTTCCGACTTTCATTTCTAGGCCCTGGGGCATATGTACATTAATATATTTCGTTGAAGAAGAGAGTGTAGACAATAAAACGTTTGGTAAGAGAGAGAAATTTCACATTGACTAAGAATCATAAATGTATGTTTTTGAGAGAAGTTTACCATGGAAAACGAGATAGACCTTGCTCATGTCTCACTTCACAGGTTGTTCTAGGCTAGATCACAGGCCACAAGTATGGGTAGCTCAACTGCAATCTAAGAAATTGAAAACATTACCAATTAGTTACGACTGTCTAAAATCCATCAAAATGATTGCTGCACAACTCATAGCTCCTGCAAAATACAACACCTCCCCTATCCAGAGCAGAATCTAATCAAAGGCCACGATATCTACCACAATTGAAAAGATTAACAGTGCACGATTTCTCACTTTGAATTCTAATATCTTTTCTCCCCAAAAATTCCCCCTTTTGCTAAATTAAACCTTGTCCTTTGGTTCCCACCCTGCACACTGCCCCACACGCTTCCTATCAACTAGCTATCAACCACTACCATAAACTAACTATAGCTTCTCTCCCCATGCCCGCCTACCACTCCACTTTTCTCGGCGAATCCGAGAGGACCGTCGGAAACATAGTCTTGTTGCCAATTCATACCACCTACCGTGGTCCTTCTTACCCCCCAAGCCAGGAATATGACATCATTGAAGAAACGCTCGATTTGTTCCGCGCAAACTCGTTTTTCAAGAATTTCGACATCAAGGGTCCAGCAGACCGCTTGCTCATCTACGGGATTTTGTTCGTGAGTGACTGTTTGTCCAAATTGTCGGCCCGAACCACTTACAGGGAAGGAGTTAGAGTTCTAAATAACTTGGCACTTGACTCGTTCGCTTTGCCAGGAGACATTGGCTTCCCAATGAACGCGCTCTACCAAGCGCCGGCCTCGAAAAATGACGCAGAGTTGTTGCGTGGGTATTTGCTGCAGTTCCGCCAGGAATTGGCCGATCGCTTGTTGAAGCGGGTCTATGCAGATGACGAGAATGTTCCAAGCAAATATTGGTTGGCATTCACCAGACGTCGTTTCATGAACAGGAGCTTGTAAGGGTATAGGTGCAAATAGACCGCCCTTGATGGGTGCTTTAGATGATACTTGTAGGATGGAACGGCCATAGAAAATGTATTTGAAAGTATGAATATGATTATTGTGACGAAAAAAGTGATATGGTTGGCCATTGGCCCTTATTCTTCTGTATTGAATCTGTATTGTGCTATTTGAGAGATAGGCCTATCAGCCAAATGCGATAAGAGATATGTTACATGCCCTGTGGTTCTTGCGTATATCTTATCTATTGTTCCTAGCTATTCTCTATTTGATTAACTAGGATTTGAAAGTCTGAAATTGTCAACACTGACATTGAGGGTAGAGCACAGGCCAGATACTTTCTTAAGAGAAACCATTCCTAAGACGAGAAAATGATTGCTTGGCAATATTGAATCGCGTCAGTAAAATTCTCTTTTGCAAATAATAACATCTTCGGCAATTGAAGACTGTACAATTATCAGGAGCCAATCATCAGTACACTTCACTGAACGATCAGTAAAGAAATGGAACTAGCGCAGATACCTTCTCAGAATATTTCTCATATGCCTCACCGTACAAATTGTTCACTAGCACAATTTCCTCCAACTCGATCCTCTCACTGAAGAACCGAAACAAAATCACCATGCTCATAACGTAAATGAAGATATTTCCAAAAAGAACTTGCATCCCCATCACATACAAGATGAACCCGAGATAGCTCGGGTGTCTGCACCAGGCATAGATTCCGCTAGTTACCAATTTCTGAGGTCTTTCAGACTCAATGTAATGAGAAAACGAATTTCCACAATGTTTAATGGCCAACGCCCGCACAACGATTCCGGAAAGTGCCAAGGGCACACCCACCAGAACGTATCCATGATATCTCCAGTATTTCTGCGTCAATGCATACTCCAATATACTACCAATATGAACCATAAATAGATTTCCAGCACCTCTAGCACCGAACAACAAAAACAGCCATTCTGTAGCCGTCCGTGGCAGATATTTCTGTGTCACATAATATTCACAGAGGTGAAAAATGGACCAAAGGGCCATGTATATTGCCAAAACAGAACCTTGCTCAGACAAGAACCGATAGAGTGCGAAAATAAAGACACTGACGAGAAGTCCTGCTTGGAACGCTACCATAGACTTCATTGTGCTTGTCTTGCAGAAGCAACTAGACGTGCATTCCTACCTACTTTATATAGTTTCAGGTAAGTTTCAGATATGTTTCAGGTGTAGGGATCAGTTGCCTAATTGGGCGCCACAAGAGTGAAAATGAGGGAGTGAGAAGTATGAGGCGATCCTAAAGGGGTAATCTGGTCAGGAAATTGAGCCTCGTAAATGTTTTAAAGTGCATGGCGACAGCTTTTGATTTAGGAGCGCGAAGAAATTAATGTGACATGGTTAGGTAATGATTTACGTTTTGTAGAATTGATCGCTGATCTAAAATCATGGAGTTAAAAATTTTAAGACAATTCCAAAATGGTGAAAAGGGAAGAATAATGAAATTTTATTGAAATGTAAATTTGTGAAGTCTCACGTACGGACAGCTTCCTAGGTTTTGGGGATTCACAAACTTGAAGCGAAGAATTAACGTGCTATAACAAACGCAATTAAGTATCATTGATAGTTTTAAAAAGGAATTTTCTCAAAGCCCTAGTTTAGAATACGAGGAGCACGACTGGATCCGATTGTTTTGCTTTAGGTATGTTTCTGCTTGAAACTTCACGTCGATTGATCTCAGTAACGACAGAACAATAGAGATGCTCAGTTGTCTAGAAACAAAAGCAAAAAAGATTGCAGCACCACAATTTCACACATGGTCTCCCACTGCATTACTCAGTGTGGCTCTAAGTGGCTTGACTAACGTTGATCGGACGGGAAACAGTATTTTCCACTTGATATGGCCGCAACCGATAGTCGAACTGCTTCAATGCTCATATCCACTCGTAGAAAGTTCAAACTAGTGACTCTTTGTGTGCCTCTCGATGTTCATTGGAGTCTCGCCACCTGAATTGTTAAATTTGGGCATCCAGTAAGAGAGTCACTCCATCAATTTCTAAAACAAACGCAACACTGGCTTGGAAAACTGGAAGAAATAATTAAAGTTCATTTTGGTCGATGTGCATTACAACAGCTCGAGACAATTATCTGCTCCAGGAATGTTTGGTAGGTAACTGTGACTGGTACAGTTTTTCAAGAGTTCTTCACTTGCCTACTTCAACAAATTCGGAGCAAAAAGTGGCGAGCAATGATTTTGAAGCTTAATGACTGCTCTGAAATTTTTCTCATACGAGCTTCTCTTTAATTTATCTGAATTTTTGATGATTTTCTTGTTCAATTCTAGGATGCTCAGTATGCACTATTGATCTCAAGCACTTGGCTGCAACTAGTCTAAGTTTGTGTTGATTATTTGCAATTTGGCCCCGCAACTATATATTTGAGACGTAGATTGTCTTTATCAAATTGCCAAAACTACACCAGACTGGCTTTTCTGACTTTCAAAGACGCCATTGAGCTCATATCCATCATTACAGATTGAACCTAAGAAGTGTCCCTAGGTCTTTCACGAACGGGAAGAATACAGATAGAGTGATATTCGCATAGCAGAGAATATCCTTGAAAACTTTCGTCACCAAATTTACTGACACATCCTCTTAGCTTGGGCATCAACTCGTTATAACGACGAAAACTGATACATCACAAGACAATCATGGGAAAGTACTCAAATTATCAACCTGTGCGTGTACGTTTACACGTGGTTGCCTTGAAGGCCTTTCTACTAGGTGTTGTGCTGACAGCGTCATTAGGTGTGATGTTGTTCATCCGAGATTCAAACACACTCTTGTTCCGTGTGGCATTGTATACGCTCCTCAACTCTATTTTCCATCTACTAGAATTTTTCATGACAGCGTTGTGCAACACTCTGGAGGTTGATGACGATTCGTTCATTCTTAATGACATAGAGTTGTACGTTGTCTATATTGCTTCGGTACTTGAAGGAGCCCTAAAGACGATCGATTGGGCATACAGCATCAAATTGAGAACATCTTTCTTGATGGCTGGCTTATCTATAATAATTTTGGGCCAGATCTGTCGTTCATTGGCAATGTATACTGCTGGCGTCTCATTTCACCACTACATCCAAAAGGAGGCATCTGACAAACGTCCGTTGGTCCATTGGGGAATTTACAAGTACATGCGTCACCCTAGCTACTTCGGGTATTTTTGGTGGTTTGTTGGCGGACAAATCATGCTTCAAAACCCTGTTCTCTGTGTTGTTGGTATCTACAAATTGCACCAATTCTTCAAGAACAGAATTTCGTACGAGGAAGAGTTTCTTGTTGCCTTCTACGGAAAACAGTACGAAATTTATCGGGAGAACACACCCACTAGAATTCCTTACATTAAATAGTTTTCAAATAAGAAACATGCATTTGATTGAGAGGTGCATCCTCTATACGTCTATATATGTATAATTGTAATAAATTAAGAACCCGGGATAAAAAAAAGTGCTTACTTCTTTGGTGGAGTACCAAAGCCATTGACGTTTCTGTACATCAACAATCCGTTGTCACCCTCAACGAACTGACACCATCTGGCAGACTTCCACAAAGAAACAAACATGTTCTCATCGCTGTGACGGTAGTGCTTACCCATGACCTTCTTGATGGCCTCAGAAGCAGGACGAGCGTTGTAGAAAGGAATTCTGGAGCAGTAGTGGTGCAAGACGTGGGTCTCGATGATATCGTGGAAGATGTGCTTTCCGACGAAACCAAACTCTCTGTCGATGGTGGCAGCGGCACCTCTGGCGAAGTTCCATTGGTCGGCTTCGTAGTGAGGCATCTCAGGGTCAGAGTGTTGCAAGAAGGTAATGAACACAAGCCAGTGGTTAACACCGAGGTATGGGATGAACCAGTTAACCAAGAGGTTGAAACCACCGTAGTTTTGGTACCAAGTGTACAAAACGAAAAGTTGGGTAAGGATACCAATGTCGGACAAAACAATGTACCAGTATTGGTTCTTCTCGAAAATGGCAGAAGCTGGGTTGAAGTGGTTCATGCCCCAACCGGTTGGGGCAACCTTTTGACCAGTGACGTTAGTAGAGATGTACATGATCCAACCGAACAATTGTTGGGTAATCAAGGACCACAAGGAAACGATAGGAGAGTCAGAGGCAATCTCCTCAATGACAGAGGCACCTCTGTTCTTGATGAACTCATCTCTGGTCTTAGGAACGAAAACCATATCTCTGTCCATGTGGCCAGTAGCCTTGTGGTGCTTAGAGTGAGAGAACTTCCAGGAGAAGTATGGAACGAGCCAGAACGAGTGCAACACCCAACCAACAGTGTCGTTGACGATTCTGGAGTCAGAGAAAGCAGAGTGGCCACACTCGTGGGCCAAAACCCAGATACCAGTACCGAAAAGACCCTGGATGATGGAATATGTGGTCCAAGCAGCGAATCTAAGTGCAGCGTTGGGCAATACTGGAATGTAAGTGTTGGCAACCCATCCAATGGAAACCATGGCAGCGATGTCACGGAAAACATAGTACATGGACTCGAGAGTACGACGCTCGTAACTCTCGGCAGGAATGACAGACAAAATGTCCTTAATGGTGTAGTCTGGAGCCTCGAACTCGTTTCCGTAAGTGTCAATTGCAGTCAATTTCTCCAGGAGCGTGGCGACGTTACCCGAACGCTTGGTGGTTTTGGAGGACAGGGCTCCTGTGCTAGTGGAGGACAACGAGGCGACTTTTGACATGACAAAGGAAGGTTGACTAGGTCGGACGGGTGAGAAAAAAAGTGGGCCAGTGGTGTAATATATATATGCGAATGGGTCTGAGAAAAAGTAAAGTGAGCCTGCAGCTAAGGGGGCCTTTCCTGGAGTGGTGCAGGAGATCTGCGGGAATTCCAGGGTGGGAGAGGGTCTTTATATATATTTGTGAAAAGCGGGAAAAGCAGGCCATTTCTTGAAAACAATTTGTTATTACAGATTGATAATTTCTCGTAAATGCCTTGTTTTTTATGTGTTCGGGTGGCTGTCAGGGACCCAATATTAGGGCGCGTAATAAGACGATGCGGCGTAGTGGATGCAGGCGATGAGGTGAGGTTGGGCGGATTACCACACCACAAGAAAAAAAAAAGAAAGGTAGAAAAGGAGGACGAAACTTCGTGGACCAAGGGAACATCAATGGAAATTCGTGAAGTTGGATTTTTTTTCTGAATTTAGGATATCCGTTCCGGTGGTAATTGTTCTGTTTTCCGCTGAGAATGTATTCTCTCCTATTGGTCATAGATCTTGTAGATAATAACGGGATAAGCGAGGCCGGAAAATTACGAAGGAGTGGACTCCATAACTATAGGATTTGTTTTCATACTCGGTTCTCCGCAGTTCGCACAGCCTGTGGGTTTTGTGTTGACTGTGAAAGAGGCCCGATTGGGATTGGGAGTACGCGGTCAATTCCATTGGGAGAACGGGGAATTTTTTAAACTTGACTTCAATTGATTTTGCTCTTTCGAAATAGGTTCGGATTGTTGGGTGCAAATTACACCCGTGCACCAGCGGTATAGGGGTGTTCAAATTTTACGAGAATCGAAGGGTTATTTTAATGTATTTTCAGTCAAGTCAAGAGTGAATGTAATTGAGAAAAGCCCTTGTGGCTCCCATTGTAATCGTGACATTTGTAAGTGAACAACATGGAACATTTGTTAAAGTAGAGATTACCGCTATGCAGTACATCCTTTTGGAAGTAATGGTTCTATTCAGCGCAGCACTATAAGAGGTAATAACTCAGCAAGACATTCGGTGATGCAAAAAATGAAGAGTCCTTTTGGTTTTTAACCACACCACCTTTGATACTCTATGCAAAATGTCAGCACGTGCTAAAGACATTCATGAAGAACGAGCCACAGCCTTCTATCCATATCTATTAATGGAGTTGTTGCCGAGCAATCTAACGATTCGAGATTCATTTCGAGATTGTTGAGCGACATCAATGGAGATCTAATTCTCGTGCCCATTGTATTTTGCCATTCAACACTCCATCCGAAACCACTAGATGCAGGTGCTAACGGTTCATTTGCAGCCATTGAATGCCGATTGTAGTATAAGAAGTCCCGCATTTGTGACCTCCGGGTAGAACCTAAAACGCACTATAGGCAAGATGTTCAGCTAGGTTTTATGAGGATTTCTCCTTAACTTTTGGTATCGCAAGGTGTTTCGTTAATTCAAGTGCTATACATGCTTTGAAGAGTAATCTCACGATTAACAAAGACACTTTCTATCAAGTGAACTCGCCAAGATTGATCAACAACACTAAAATACGCAACCAACAAAAGTGATGTATTTGTTATCTGAAGTGCTAACGTTCGTAGTTTTGGCTGGCCAATCAATTGATAATAAATGTAGGCAATGACAAGAATACTATCTATGCAAGAGCTTTGACGGCTTAGAAGACTTTTGTGGGCATTTTATACCATCGGAAAGACATATCGCTTCTACAATTCGATCTACGACAGGGTTAAGGAGTATCCCTTATCATACAACCCCATTCGTGTCCCTACGGAATCACTTAGAACATGGGTCCAGAGCTTTCTTTTCAAAACTGCCTCTTATTTATAAGATAACCGAATGGCCTAGCTCTGGTATTCAAGATCAAGAACGATCCGAACGGTTTGTTACAATAGGTGTTAGAGCCAGCTTTGGTGAAAAGACATTGAGACAGTATTCAAGCGATTTCATACATCAACTTTCTTTACGAACCTCTGGTTTCATCACACTCTTCAATTGACCTTATGTTCTTATTGAATCATTACTGTCAATATCCCATGTTCCACAGGAAATTGCCAGTCAAAATCTCTTATGGAACCTATCGACACACTACGAGGTCACCAAAAGACACATTTCCTACTCTTACTTCTATGAATTCGTAACCATTTCAATCCATCAAACTGACAAAAAAAAAAGACAATTAAAAATTGCTAAGCGCATACATCCAATCCTTATCAACTTGACGCAGCTCACTATGACTCACTGATCCAACAATGAATGCTCAAAACACACAATAAATCATCAACAATATCGATCCCCGCCAAAACCAAAACCTCAACGAAATCAAAACCAAAAACCAACCAAAAATACCGTGCCCCTCCACAATCCAACGGTTTTCCCCGCCCCTTCTGTTCCGTTTGTTCTTCTCTCCGACATCGGCACCGACCTCAGCCCTCTGGTCTCCTGCAGGCCCGGGCGATAACGTCCAATACACACTATATTACCCTCAGGATCCAACCTAAAACCACACTTTCTCACTTTTCACCCCCAGATTTCCCGCAATGTCTATCAGCCCAAAAGTCGAAAAAAAACCAATCAACTTCTCCAACATCTTGCTTGGTGCAGGTCTCAATTTGGCGGAGGTGACCACTTTGGGTCAACCTTTGGAAGTGGTGAAAACCACCATGGCGGCTAACCGTGGCTTCACGCTTTTGCAGGCCACAAAACACGTGTGGTCGCGTGGTGGTGTGCTTGGATTCTACCAGGGTCTTATTCCATGGGCTTGGATCGAGGCGCTGACGAAGGGTGCTGTGCTTTTGTTTGTCTCTGCGGAGGCCGAGTATCAATTCAAGAACTTGGGAATGAGTGGGTTTTTGGCAGGAATGGGAGGTGGTGTTGCCGGTGGTGTTGCGCAAGCCTACCTCACCATGGGTTTCTGTACGTGCATGAAGACGGTCGAGATCACTCGTGCTAAGCAGGCGGTTCTGGCTGCTGCTCAGCAGACCTCGTTCCAGGTGTTCCAGGATATATTCAGAAAGGAGGGTATTCGCGGTATCAACAAGGGTGTCAACGCGGTGGCCATCCGTCAAATGACCAATTGGGGTTCTAGATTTGGTTTCTCCCGTTTGGCCGAGGATGCCATCAAGAACTTGACCGGAAAGGGTGCCGATGACAAGTTGAATGCCGTTGAGAAGATCGCTGCTTCTACCATTGGTGGTGGTTTGTCTGCATGGAACCAACCCATTGAGGTGATCCGTGTGGAGATGCAATCCAAGACTGCTGACCCTAACCGTCCTAAGAACTTGGGTGTTTTCTCTGCTGCCAAGTACATCTACTCTAACAACGGTGTCAAGGGCTTGTACCGTGGTGTGGCTCCTCGTATTGGTTTGGGTGTGTGGCAGACGGTGTTCATGGTGGCCTTTGGTGATATCTTCAAGAAGATGTTGAACACCGATGGTGCTGGCCATTAAGATGGCCAATGCCTCACTAGTGAAGTGGCTCGCAAGAGACTATGCATGCTTTTTTTTTTGTTTCACCCATGATCCGGCGGAACGTGCGATAGATACGTCAGACTATGGTGCTGGAACTCATTCACATATAATTAAATTTCAAGACATCATTAGAGACTACTCAGCTATCTCAAGAAGCTTCTCACCTACTTTATCAGGAAATGCGTACAATTGTGTTTATGATTGGTATATAATGACTAAAATGTAGACTGCAATACAGTTATGAAGATGCAAAGTATAAGAGAGAAAACATAGGGGAACTATGATGATTCAGAATCCACTAGTTACGCGAGGTTCCCCATCTGTCGTAACAGTACAAACCAAAGGCAGTCAACACAATACCGTATGACTGCGCGCCTGAGAATGAGAAGGTGCTTTCCCACATGAAAGCAAAGCCAATCACTGCGATTCTCTTCATAATGTTGACAATCGAGTAGTTGACTGGAGAGATGCTTCCCAAAAGCGAGAATGCAAGAAGCGATTGCAAGAAGTGCGAGACACCGTTCAAGAGAATCAAAAACATGAGATACAGCGACACTTCAGTCAATGAGAAGTGCTCGTTGCGGAACTCAGAGATCAAATAAACAGGCATGGTGAAAATGAAGCCAATGACGGAGCAGAAGAGCAAAATGGTCAACTTGTCAAGCTTCTTTGTCTCGTCCTTCTTGTGCATTGGCAACTCCAGCTTAGGCTTCATCTCATCATCATCTTTGATGGTCAATCTTTTCTTGGCAAAGATATTTTGGGAAACAAAAATGAGCATGGAGATACAAGCATAGATCAATCCACTCAAGTAGCCGTGGTCCTTGGAAGAGTTCATGGGTCTGTAACAAGTCAACATGATACCGACCATCAAGGGAATCAACGTGACATATGTAACTCTCTTGAAGCGCACCTTGTACAAAACACGATAGATGAGAACCGTGGTGATAGGCGAGAGTGCTTTGATGGTGTGTACCAAGGAAACAGGAATCATGGAGGTGGCCTTGTGACTAGTGATGTGACCCACGAACTGGAAGATTCCCATCGGCAATGTGGTGGAAATGATGAAAGAAGAAGGCGTAACAAAGTTCTTCACGGAGAAATTGAGTGCCTGGAGGTCTGGCACCGAACCTTTGGGGAACAGACTGACAGCTCTAGGGAACGCAGAGAGAATGGCAAAAAGCGACACACAGAGCGCGGAGTTGAGCACAAACTGGAACTGCGTGAGCGTCACGGGGTACAGAAAGCGCAGTAGGATGGCTTTGGTCGAATTGGCAGACACTATACTGAAGCCATACCACAAGACACAGAGGAAGGCCACCTCCATATCGACGTTGGGCAACCACTTTCTGGAAATGCCAGCGGCAGCCAGCTTCTGTTTGGGCATGGATGCGCTCGCAGCGACCGCATTGAGGTTAAGCGAAGAGCCGAAATGGAAGTTATCCTTGGCCTCAAGAATCGGAGTTCCAGAGAGTGACGCAGGCGGCGTGAGCGGCGAAAACGGCACTAGCAGTGGCCGGGTAGACTTCCCATGGTGGTTGAGACTAGCGATGTTTGTGGAAGAAAGATTTGGGTTTGCCTGTGAAGTAAGACGTTCGTGTCTTAGGCGATGGATATCCTCAACGGAACCGACAGCAGACAACATTGACAAAAGCTATTTATATGGTTCAGATGAGCGGAGCGCGGCGCAGAATCGTCAGGCAGAATTGAAGATCAAAAGCGAGGCCGCAGCTGGTTTGACGTGGATACGATGTGTTTACCGAAGCGAGATTAGCAAGATCAGAATACCCAGGGAACACGACGGGTATTAGGAAGGAAGGGTGTACGGGTTTACACAATTGGACGGACACGTTTCAATTGGCCGTGGGCAAAATAGCAGGTTTAGCGAGTGGAAGGGGAAGAAATGGTAGTGGACTATATGTTTTTTTAGTTGACCCACTGAGTTGTTAAAAGGCGTGCGTGCGTGCATGTAGCGCAGGCCATCGATGTATTTGGAGGTGTGTACAGCAGTCTGCCTGCAGGACTCCAAAAAAGAAATGGTTGCAATTGAACTGTGGTGGGCTGGAAAGAGCAAGGTCAATAGGGAACACAATGCTTTGGGAGGGTTAGGAGCCCTTTTCAGTTCGAGACGAGACTAAAAATAGAAAATGAAGGTTTCGCTCGGTGGACAGTGTCTTGTGGAAGGTTTGAACTTGAAACACAAGCAGTGGGCCAAAAGGAACAGTCGCCTGCTGAATGGTCATTATGACGAACTTTAAAACGGCGGACGCACAGTAAAATTTTTTTAGGTGGGCACTATAGGCGAGACCTGCGGGGCGAGGCTTCATTTGGCCATTTACGACCTTTAATCTGGGCGCTATGCAGATATACGAGCCGGCCAACTGTTAGAGGCACCTGTCATTGGGTCAGGCAGTGGGGTTGAACTAGTGGAATTGTCGAATATTTTATTTTAAGGTATTGTAGTTTGGCCGGCGAGATTATATAGACGGAGTTCTTTTGGTTTTTTTGGTCTGGAGTGGAGCTGTAGGTCTTGAGTAACGAGTGGTTGGATGTTTTTATTCGAGACTTGAAAGCATTGAGAAAAAAGATGTCTTTCTTTTATGTAGATTTCGATTAAGTGAAATTGAAGGGTTCTAATAGTTGAAAAAGTGCATGGTGTGGTTCTGGCTTTGGGTGTGTGAAAGAGATTATAGTGGGGATGAATACATGCACTTGGGCCCAGCGCCCGTTTAAATAGAACCATGTAACTTACGGAACCTCGCGAAGTTTTTTGATTCAAATGATTCATCCATTGGGCCCCACGCTTTTGAACAATTTTGTTGGCCTTTATTGAACAAGAACAATTGATCTTGCTATAGAGTTACCAACGGGTCCAACATAGAATGAAGAGAAAAAGAACCATTTGATTCTAGAGACAGGACATACACCTTTGAAACCCTAGTATTGTAATAGGACAAAAAGAGATTGACAAGATAAGCATGGACAAATAGTGACATGCCCAGCAAAGAAGTAAGAAAATGAGACAATGCAGATCAATTTACATACTAAAGATTATTCAATTAATTCTTCTTTTGACCATGAACATCAAATGGCCATTACTACTTTCTGCGTGTGCCCTAGTCCAAAGATACACTCTCTCAAACCTTACACTCGATAAAAAATAAACTTGCAAATTATCCAGATTGTACAGAATTCCATCGGATTTTTTAACTTTTCTTTCAAAAATTTCAAAGTTGATGAAATTCTCCGGTGAGTATACCTTCCATTCTCATCTAATCTATACCTGCCGAAGATCTCCTCTGCCTTTGACGATTGATCCCGCTCTCCACAATAAATCGACCTGACACGGAAACTTTTGAAATATTACAAAAGAGGCTATCTCTATTTTTCTCAAAGTTTCCAAAAATATTTCTCCCTCCCATTCTCTGTAAAAGGATCTTCCCCTATACAAAAAAGTAAGCCCCTGGTGTACGGGTGCCCCGTTGCTTATCTGATTGCGTGGACAGTGAAAAATTTTCTTTATCTCTGATACGGCTACCTATATCTAGATTAGCCCACGCCAACTTTCAGACGCAATTTCACTACTGCCAATTCAACCTGTCTCCTTGTAGTGACCTTCTGTGCGTTTCCTCCGTTTGAATCCAACCGATTTTCGCTACTTTTCCCTGTGTTTTACTCTGAAACAACAACAACAGAAAGTGGCCCAAAAAAGTTACAATTTCTCCGAAGAAAAAGAACACGATTATCAAGCAGTATCCCGACTTGCTATCGCGCCCAGAACCTATCCTTGGATCTATCGTTTGCCTGTCCAAATAGTCTTATCTACGGAAACCCCGGTATCTGAAACACATCTGAAACGACCCCCTTTGCGTGTCTGAACTAGAACCCCAACCATCCGAGGACACTTGCTTTATTTTTGATTTATACCCCGCTGTCATTCTACTACCTATTTAAACATGAGTGAGATCCAGAGATTGCCTACCATCAACAACCCCATTCATCCCAACGCCAAGGCCACCACGCAGATCAACAACGGCACCACCACCACGAAATCCAACATCTCGTCGCCCGTTTGTCGTAACTGTAAGACGCAAACGACCCCGCTCTGGCGTAGAGACGAGACTGGTCAGGTGTTATGTAATGCCTGTGGATTGTTCTTGAAGTTGCATGGTCGCGCTAGACCTATCAGCTTGAAAACTGACACAATCAAGCTGCGGAACAGAATCAAGCAGCCCAACTTCAACAAGTCGCTGGGCCCTAACACCCCGGAGCTCAAACTGAAAGACGTCAAGAACCCTTCTAAGGACTCTCCAAAACCCAAGAAGAAATCGGGAAACAACTCACCCATGGAGGGCATCTATAGTTCTGGCTCGTTAAAGCCATTGCCACTGCCTGGCCCATCACTGGGTATTCAGTCTCCTCTCCAACACAACCCAACAAGAATCCACTACCCGGGCTCCACCAACTTGTCGCAACATTTGGGTCGTCTTCCAGGTACTTTCCCTGCACAAGTACAGCTGTTGAACTATCCATCGTCGACGCCAACTCAGTTTGCCCCTGGTTTGCAAAGGATCACATCTCCATTGCTCCTTTCAACGACCCTGTCGATGCTGAACGCTCGTTCGACTCCGCAAACCTCGTCCAGTGCAGTAAACATCAAGACCATTGGTGCTATGGGTGGACTCAACGGCTCGGCGCCTCATGACCATGGTCAAGGTGCTTTGACTGATGCACAAGCCGCTGGTGCTTTGGAGAACATGTCTAACGAATTGGGTCCATCTGCTTCTTTCAAGGGCGGCGTAGTTGGAGCCAATGGCACATCTCTTATTGCTCCAACTGGTAGAAAGCCACACATGGAATCTGCCGGTCTTAGCACTCCCTCCTCTGCTTTGAGCCAGAATGGTCATGTACCTAAGTTTCCTGCCTTGGCTTCTTCTGGTCGTGACTCTCGCCAGGGCAATGTGATTGTGTCTCCTTCTTTCGGACCCCAATTCCATCTCCAAGACACTATGGTGAAGGCTGAACCTTTGGACCACCCTAAACCATCTTTGCCTCCCATCTCAAGCCTTACTTCTCGTAGCCCACCAGGCTCTTTGCCTCAATTAACTGCTGCCTCTTCTGTGTCTTCCGTTCCTGCTACTCCAGAAAATGGCAGCATTTACGGTGGTAAAGACCAAGTTGGGATGGTGCAGAACAAACCCATCGAGAACGTTCTTTCTGCTGCTGCATCCCAGGGATACAGCGCTCCAAGAATGGTATCGCACTCTGATTCCACTGGTTCTAGTGGTAGCTCTGGGTATCCAGCTGCTCCTGGTGGCAATTTGTCAAATCAAAGCGGCGAACAACCTCCAAACAGCATGAAAGCCGGAAGAGAAGGTGGAGCAGATCCAAACAATGGAAATACAGGTAACAACGGTAACAACGGCAACAACCCTAACAACAACCCCAACAATGGTGGTGGTGCCAACAGCAATTATCAGTTCTCGCTCTTGAAAACACGTATTTCGGAATTGGAATTGGTGAACGACTTGTACCGCACCAGAATCATGGAATTAGAGGCTATGGAGCAGGCTGCGCGCCTACGCGAGCAGTCTATGAGAAAACGTTTAGATGAGTTCTTGATGGAACAGGGACAAGCGGGCTCCGCTTCTGTTTTGAGTGACACTATGAAAATCCTCAAAAGAGAAGGTGACGCAAATGACGACTCCGCAAAGAGACAAAAACAGCTTTAGTCTCGGAGTTTTATGGAACTAGAATGGGTTTCTTGGCTTTGTTATGACACACAAATGATTTCCAAGATGACCCTTTGTATATTGGCTAGCTTGATTGTATATTATATAGATTTAACTTTATTTTTTGGCGACAAACTGTACATTCTGTGCTAAGTGATTTCTTTTTGGTAGCCATCGAATCTGAACGATTCATGTAGTTGTTTCTTACAGATTCGTCCCTCTTTGTATGTTTCAGATTTTTAAAAATTTAAGGGCAACTTCTTAGATTTTATTATTTCTTAGCTTTTTAATCGGAATTCGAACCGAAGTATTGCCACATTTGTTTTATTTGGAGACATTTCTACTATTGGAATTCTGTGCGATCAATAGTGAATATCATTTGATTCAGAAATTCAAAGGCAGTTTGAATAGCAAAATGAACTTGTAAAGGAGAAACCTATGAGCTCATTCTGGTTACAAATTGCTGTTGCAGAAAAATAATTTTCATTAATCAGAAAAGCTTGTCTTCTTGTGCCAGAAAATTTCAGGGCGGATTTTCCGTCAGTAAATCCAACTTAATAGGCACTGCAGCTTTTCATACTATTCATATACATGAATTTATTCTATATCTATTGTCTTTTATTCTTATAAAGAGTCTTATTAAACTCTGTCGTTTAAACTGGCTTACCGCCGAGGAACTCACTCCATCTCTTGACTTCTCCTGGAATCTCAACAGACTCAGGAATGACCTCAAACTTGGTCTTGGTGCCAATCTTCTCCTTCAAACATTGGGCGAAGAGCAAAGTAGTGTTTGGCTCGTTGAACAATGGAATACCAAAGTCGATGGCGTTTCTTCTCATGACGTAATCCTCATCCAACAAGCTCTCTGCTCTGGCACGAGCCAAGTTGAAAACGGCAGAGACTTGGTGCTTTTGGAAGATTTCTCTCAAAGCTCTCTTGTCTGTCTTTGGGAACTCAATCACCTCCACAGGCTCCTCGACATACTTTGCCAAGTACTGTGCGACATCTTCGGTAGCCACAAAGAAGTTGTAGCCCAATCCAGACACAGTCTTTGCAACATTGCCCAACTTGTCGTTTGTCAAGTCACCACCAAACAAAATACCAGTTCCTGGGTGTGGCACGTTGAAGTTCATAGTGGACTGAATGGATGTCCAGTAAGCCTCGAGTAAGTTGTCACCGAAACATGCAATCTCTCCAGTAGAAGACATTTCGACGCCCAAGAATGGATCAGCACCGGCCAAACGGGTGAAGGAAAATTGTGGAACCTTGGTAGCAACACGGTCGAAGCTCTTTTGCATCAAGTCAACTGGTGCTGGAACATTCTCATTCAAGAGGGCCTTAGCAGCAACATCAATGAAGTTGGTTCCCAAAACCTTGGAAACAAATGGGAAAGAACGGGAGGCACGAATGTTACACTCGATAACCTTCAATTCAGCTTCAGCATCAGACAAAGTTCCTTCTTGGTTGTTCAAAATGACTTGCATGTTGAATGGACCAGTGATCTTCCAAGCAGCTGCGACCTTGTCTGCAATTTCCTTGAGTCTTTGCAAAAGCACAGGGGACAAGTTTTGTGGAGGCAAGACCAATGTGGCATCACCAGAGTGGACACCGGCGTTTTCAACGTGCTCAGAGACAGCGTGAACCAAAACGTTACCTTGGTGTGCAACACCGTCAATGTCGATCTCTTGAGCTCCCTCGATGAACTTGGAAATCACAACTGGATGGTCACGGGAAACCTTAGAGGCGTTTGAAAGTTTAGAATCCAATTCGCTTTGGTTGTTAATGACAGACATAGCGGCACCGGACAAAACATAGGATGGTCTGACCAAGACAGGGTATCCGACGTCGTTGGCGAACTTCTCGGCCTCTTCAATAGAAGTCAACTCTTTCCATTGAGGCTGGTCAACACCGATCGAATCCAAAATCTGGGAGAACTTGTGTCTGTCCTCAGCCTTGTCGATATCCTCTGGGTTGGTACCCAAGACGGCACATCCCTCATTTTGCAAAGCCAAAGCAATGTTTTGAGGCAATTGACCACCAACAGAGACAACCACACCAGAAGCGACCTCCATCTCGTAAATGTCGAGAACACGCTCCAAAGAAAGCTCCTCGAAGTACAAACGGTCAACCTCATCGAAATCAGTGGAAACAGTCTCAGGGTTGTAGTTGATCATGATTGTCTTGTGGCCAGAAGCACGCAAAGCTCTAGCGGTAGCGACAGCACACCAATCGAACTCGACGGAGGAACCAATTCTGTAAACACCAGAACCCAAAACCAAGGTACCATTTTCGTTAAATTCGACATCGGAAGAAGTAGCGTTGTAAGTAGTGTACAAGTAGTTGGTGTTGGCAGGGAACTCAGCAGCCAAGGTGTCAATCTTCTTGACGAATGGAGTGATGCCAAAGGCCTTTCTGATGGCACGAACCTCCAACTCGGTAGAGTCAACACAAGAAGCAATTTGTTTGTCAGAGAAACCGAGCTTCTTGGCGCGGCGCATCAAGTCAGAGTTGACGTTGTGCATCAGACCAGCACTCTCCAACTCACGGTACATGTTGACAATGTTCATCAATTTGTGCAAGAACCACTTGTCAATCTTGGTAAGCTCGTGGACACGGTCGACGGTGTAGTTCTCGTGGAGTAAAGCTTGTCCAACAGCCAACCATCTTCTGTCGGTTGGCTCGGCCAAGGACTCGTCCAAGTTCTCGAAATGGTCACCCTGGAATCCGACATAAGAGGGGTCGACTTGACGGATAGCCTTTTGGAAGGACTCCTCGAAGTTACGGCCGATAGCCATGACCTCACCGACAGATTTCATGGCAGATCCAATGTCTCTCTTGACATGTTGGAACTTGGACAAGTCCCAACGAGGGATCTTGGTGACCATGTAGTCCAAAGAAGGCTCGAAGTTGGCAGAGGTAGTTTTAGTGACAGGGTTTGGCAACTCAGGCAAGGTGTGGCCCAAAGCAATCTTGGCAGCGGTGTAAGCCAATGGGTAACCAGTAGCTTTCGAGGCCAAGGCAGACGAACGAGACAAACGAGCGTTCACCTCGATGACACGGTAGTCCAATCCATCGGGCTGCAAAGCGTACTGAACGTTACACTCACCAACAACACCCAAGTGACGAATGATCTTGATGGCAGCTGAACGCAACATGTGATACTCCTCGTCAGACAAGGTTTGCGAAGGAGCCACCACGATGGAGTCACCAGTGTGGATACCCAAAGGATCGAAGTTTTCCATGTTACAGACGGTGATACAGTTGTCGACGCGGTCACGAACGACCTCGTACTCGACCTCTTTCCATCCCTTCAACGATTTTTCAACCAAGATTTGAGGCGCCAAGGACAACGATCTCAGCGACAAGTCACGAAGCTCATCTGGGTTGGCAGCAAAGCCAGAACCCAAACCTCCAAGCGAGTAAGCAGAACGCACAATAATTGGGTATCCGATGTTCTCGGCGGCGGCCAAGGCATCGTCTACAGTGTCTACAGCGATAGATTCAGCAATAGGAATATCGATCTCCTTCAATGCCTGAGCAAAGAGATCACGATCCTCCGAGGTCTCCAAGGTCTTGATGGGCGTTCCCAACACCTTGACGCCGTAACGCTCGAAAACACCCATCTTGTCGAGCTTGACACCGACGTTCAATCCGGTTTGACCACCGAACGTCAACAAGATTCCATCGGGACGCTCTCTCTCGATGATATAAGTGATGTATTCGGCCGTGACAGGCAAGTAGTAGATCTCATCGGCCAAGGCATGCGACGTTTGATTGGTTGCAATGTTTGGGTTGATCAAGATCAGCTGTTTATTGGCTTCCTTCAAGGCCTTGATAGCCTGGGAGCCCGAGTAGTCAAACTCACCGGCCTGACCAATAGAAAGACCACCGGATCCAATAACCAAGACCTTCGAAACATCGACCAATTTTCCGTGGTCGTGGTTGGCGATCAGATTGAGGTACTCTCCTCCACGATACACTGGTTCATTTCTGCAAATGGACGATCCCACAAACGTTCTCTTGGTGGCGGTGCTGCGCACGCCTGTCTTAGCAAAAGCCAAGATGCGATTTAGAATCATTTTGGGCAGTGGAAAAAAATGTAGTTGCTGAAGAAAAGAAGAAGGAGATTTGGAAAATCTTTGGCGATGGCCCAATCCGGTAATGACTCAGCGCTAGCCGCGATTTAAGATCAGTAGGGGGTTACCCGGAGCGAAAAGTGATGATGTCAGCGACGGGAGGTTTTCATTCTTTATTCTCGGGAACAGCGAGTGTAGAGATGAAGACAACAATGGTGAAGTTTCTTCATTCTATATTGGAGCTCAAAATTTGATCATTTCATGGAAATTCATTGGAGATACGAGAAAGTGTTGGGTGTGCACTTGAACTCTATCTGAGTGTTGTCTGCAGGCATACCATTTGCTTTCAATTAGGAAATTTGTTTCGATCGGAAATGATTTTTTGATATTTCAAACTGAATTCGGGAATGGACTAGGTGTAGGTTGATTCCAGTCTTGTTGTTTAGTGAAACAAGTGAGTTTTGGTCTTATTTCTTATAGTGAGGTCATAGATGGTAGTATACGTAATGCACTTCGGTGCAGGCCACTGACTTAAGAAGGACAAGCGCATTAGCTCAATTTCGACTTCAAATGGAATTTTGAATTTAATGATTGTTTTATTTGAAATCATTGCATATTGGTATAATCTTTTGCTATGTTCTTCATTCTTTCTTTGGTTCTAAAAACCCACTGGTACAGTATTTAGTCCATGCAAAGACAAGGGCCCAGAACGAAGGCTGGGCTTGAGAATAATTGATTCTTAAATTGCAATATAAGGTGAAAATTGGAAACTAAATTGAATCTAACATCCTTTTGTGCTAGAGCAGTTGATTCGGTTCAGCTTCACGAACCTTCTGATGGTATTATTATACCCGTAAGAAATCCTTAAGTTCAACTGTAAATTAGTAAGTTCATCTGATTATGGGGAAAAGTCAATCAATTTCAGGAGCTTGAGAAAGGAGGACTGGAGTGGCGCCTTTTAGTGGGTCCTTTTACAGTCTATTAAAGAGTCAAGTCTGTGGGAAAAGAGGCTCGAGCTTGACGTAAAATTCATCCCAGATAATCGAATCTAATATGCTTGTGGCAGCTGACGTTCTGAGGCTTTGAGAGTGCAAGATATACGCCAAAGCACTAGTTCATCCGATGTTCAAGCTATCTACTAGACGTTACTTCACATTCTTTGGAGCGGACATCTTACCACATAGATCTCTAACGATAGAACAAATAATTTGAATGTATAGCTTATTCTGATTCTGTCACTTTCCTATATCCCTACACTTTCAAGAGAGATCAAGTCATCAACGCAAAAGAAAAACAGAGTTTAGTCTGATCCCATAGCCTGAAACATATAATTCCCCAATTGGTTCTCCTTTTCGGTACCGTAGACAATTACTGTCTCGACCCCGGTTGGGTTCTTCCTTATCCAAGCACACAACTATTGATTATTCTCATACACGTCACTCGCCTGGCACTTTTATAATGAAGTTTCTCATCAATAAATTCAAATTGTTTTTCTTCCTCAACTATTTCTTAAGTTACCATAATTCATCTCCACACTTACACCTTACACGCTTTGAGTTGAAGCAGTGTAAAAGCAGACACTACTCACGCTAGCCATCTTTGTTCATCTAGTTCTTGAAGTAGTTCACCCCTTTACTTTAAGGGACTCTTCTGCCGGTCTGAAATCCACAATAGCCGCTCGTTTATTGTGAAACTTTGTGTTACTAAACGCAAACCAATCTTCAACTTCTATTTATCGACTCCGGCAATACCAACCGGCATTTGGTTGAATTACAGAGCAAAACTTTCAAATTCTCCGCTTTCAATCCCATTCAAGTTCCTCGATTTCTTTCAGTTCTCATCACAATGGAAGCAGTACGAAATGAGATGCAAAACTTCCTCTCACGGTCCTCAACTCCACTAGGCAGACTGAGGTCGACCCCGGTTGAAGAGGATAAACTTGCCCGAGAATCAGATGTCACAGTCGCGACCAATTCTACTCTGTATGCGGAGTACAAGGGGTTCTTCATCTACGTCAGTTCTGCGGTAGCGCTAATATTCTACATTTTGTGGATCCTCGTGCCTGATCTGGTGCTTCTAAAGTTGGGCATATCGTATTATCCGGATAAGTATTGGGCGTATGCGGTCCCGATGTATCTGTTGATGCTTATGCTATTTACATATGTCTTTGTGGCTCTCTACAATACGGAGGTGAAGACACAGAAGTTAAATAGCCCCAACAATTTCATCGATGCCCACACGGTGTATCCAGATGACCCTGCAGAGTATATATGGAAGGCTCCTAGTGGTGTGTGGGATCTACCAATTGGTCTAGTAAATGACGTTCTTTATGACGAGGAGTACATCGAGCTGGCGCTTTCGGAGTTGAATGCTCTGAAAAATGTCATTTCGACCAATCTCGATCTACTGTCACCTCCCTTACTTACAGTGAACGTACCAAGCCAACTCTTGGATGACGAAGCAGTATCTCCTGGTACCAAAAATGGGATCTTGCAAGAGGTGTGGGATGAGCTCTTGAATGGATCGTCCCTAAGCAACACTATCCCTCCGCCTTCTTAGTGCATAAAAGTGCCTCAGAGCCGTTCCCAGTAGATATAATTGTGTTCTTATAGAGAGTCTACTTCGAACATCTCAGTCCCTCCAAATCTAATTGTGTATATTTGAAAGATGTAATTAATGCCTAATGTCCAATTTTTTCCGGGAAATTATACACCATATGTGCTGGACAAAAACCCTCTGGTGTCCGAGTCAACCAACTTCATGACATCATTCCATGAAGATCCAAGCAACTCTTTGTAGCTCACCAAGACTTGGAAGAACACCTCCCGCAACTTTTCCAGTGGCTCGAAATAATTACCGATGCAACTAATGAAGAGGGACAAGTTCTTGCGTCCCAGAACAGTGGACAAACCACCGAATCCAGCGTCAGGGCCAGCCTCAATGGTCTTGACCATACCCAAAAAGGCAGATTCTTTCTCCTCATTCTCGAGTACATACATCATATGCGTACACCATGTGTAGATGAATTCTGGAAGTCTAGGAACAATGTCTGAGCTGCCATCAGCAAGCCCAAGACGGCCCAAGCAAATGGCTGCGTTCTCCAACACTGTTTGTTGCATGTCTGAGGAATTCAATACGGGAATTAATAGGTTGACGATGTTTGAAATGTATGGCTTGAGAGAGCCAGGAGCCACCTTCAATGCAATTTCTCCGAGCGACCAAATGGCATTGTTGGTCACCGCGTATGTTGTGTAGGAGCAGTTGTTAATCTCGTTGCCCGCGCAGATGACAATTTGGTTCAAGTTTGGTTGAACTGTGGCTTCACAGGTGAATATGGCTAGATCACCCAACAACGCGAAGGCCAGCTGTCTGACGTCGTCATCGTGGTCTTCGAGACATGCCAAGACAAGCTCCATTAAGTTTGCGCCATGCTGTCTCATCAATTCAACGGAATGTTCCTTGAACCCTTGCACCAAACCGTCGATGAGATCAAGCGAAGTCACCATGAAGTCCTTTTCAGGAGCCTCAATCACAGGGTTGGTGTGAACCTCTTTATGAAGTTGAACGGTATTTCCTAGAATCTTCACCGCTCTTTCGTACACGGGAACAGCGTATGGGGCAAATGACTCTCCCATCGTGGCAGCGACAATAGACATACACTCAAGCAATGGCCACAAATCAGAATCCGTGTCCTCAAGAGTTTGCCAGTTGTTCAACAAAGGAGGCAAGAGAGTATTGGCATGCTCTGGGTGTGAGTTGAATACGTCTGAACCAATTCTGTCGACAAATGTACCCACACAATCATACAAGATCAAAAGGTTCTTGCGTTGGTAGAAGGCAAAACATTTTGCAAAGTGCTCCATCATAGGGCCAACGTAGTACTGAATCAATGACACATCCGTGGCTTCAATGAACTGCGAGAGCGCAGAACAGGCTGCTTCCTGGACGAGCTTCTTGGAATCAAGCGCCAACAGAGCCACAGACTCAAATGTGGGCTGGAAATATTGAGCGTATTGACCGCCTTCGAAAGCTTCTTCAGCAACCCATGTGGCGTATCTGGAAAGCGTCCAACAGGTGATTTGACGGACTCTCGTTTCTTGATCCTTCATTCTGTCTACTAAAAAGGGAACCAATGTTGGCAACTTATCCCTAGCGAGATCCATGCAACTCTTGGAGATTGCACCAAAAGCGAGAATAGCAGCTTCGCGAATTGGCCACTCGGGGGAAACGATGTTCTCTTGCAAGATGGGCAACGAGATATTGATCACCTCTTCTGGATATTGCAAAGAGAGAGCGTCGAGTGTTGCAGCAGAGCAACGACGCAAATTCCACTGTTCAAGTTCATCTTCATCATCTGAATCCAGGTCGGAGTCCGAGTCATCAGATTCCAGGTCTGAATTGTTGCCGTTGCCAGCACGAGAAGGAGCATTCGAGTTCTTTCCGACGGCATGCGCATCTTTGCCTTTGGCCATGTTTGGTCTGATATCCTCTGCCTTGTCGGCAACCGCTGAGTCATCTCTACTGTCGAGAATTTCCATGAGTACAAGCTGTTCATCGGAGAAGACCATCTTCAGCAACAAAACAGGCAAAACACGGTCCAAACTGGCGCGGAAAACAGGTTTACTTGCCTTGTCATGCAGCTCTGAGAGCGCCAAAAGAAATTCGCACGCTTCCATTGCAACTGTCTCGTCTTTATCTTGAACCAGCTGCACGCAATACGACACAACACCCTCAATGTGAGGCACAAGCTTGTCTGGACGGTTCTCCATGATCAACAAAAAGGCAGAACAAACAGAGCGACGTACTTGCGCACTCTCGTCGAGAGCCAATGCAAAAAGCGTCTGCAAGTATTGGTCAAGGTACACGAGCACCAGTTGAGACTTGAGAGGCACCAAGTGGTTCATACTACGAAGAAGAGCCGCAGTGGTGGCTCCAGACACCTGGGACGTGGCTACGGCAAGAATCACAGGGATCATGTGGTTTAATGGTCTCTCGCCGGCATATTCGCGATCTAACATCATGGCGCTATCTTCGCAGATCTTGGCCAAAGCAGAGGCAGCAGCTTCCTTGGTCTGCACCGACAGTCCAGCATCCTGGAGCATCTGCAAGAGTTGTGGGAGAACCTGTGGCCATCCCTCGATGCCGTGAGCAGAAAAAAGGGCAGTAATGACGTTTCCAGTGATGTTTCTGACAGTAGTGTCTGACAGCAGTAAACCGGCCACCACCTGGGCTTTTACGTCCGGACGATCGGCTGAACGATTCTTCAACACAGAGTTTTTCAACGTAACACCAGCAGCGGCTCTCACATCAGCTGGTGCCTGGTCAGAGTGCACCAACAAATAGCACAAGTAGTTTTCGAATTGAGGTTGTGCTCGTGCAGCAGCAAGCGCATCATTGGCGGCCTTTCTCTGGGCGGCATTGGACGATAGCGTTGCCCGAAACATCAGGCTGAGTTGGGCGAGCTCCTGCTCGTCGGGGCGCCACATTGGATGGTTGTGTTTTGTGAAGTTAAGATTGGAGCGTGTATATAGAAGCGATGGAGATGAGATGAAGTATGGGGAAATGATCCACTAGGGTGAAATGAATTTTGGATTTGAGAAATTGCAGCAATGTTTGAGTACGTTAATTTTATACTCATTGGAATCTGTGATTTTGATGTGATCATTCTGTACACATTGTTGACAGAGCATTAGTTCCTGGTTGGTGTTTAGTACATGCTACTGAAGAATCTCAAGGAGATGAACAATTAAATGAGATTTTATTGTTTTGCTTATCTTGAGTTGAGGGTTTTGATTTGTTGAATTGGGTAGAGCTTAGGCGCTGGGTACATCAACAATAATTTCGTCCTCGAGCTAATCATAAGTGAATTTGATAACATACTAGACTTCTCGTGATTGAACTAGATTCTTTTCGTTTAAGGATAGGCTTATCCGCTATAGAATTTCAAAAGTCCTAAAATTTTATGTTAACGATACACACCGCTGGGTATCAAAAATACTAGCCAGAAAGGAAATAGCATTCACTTGGTTTTAGTAGAGAACTTTTACCAGCAAAGAACTATTCCATCAAGAATATTGTGCGTCATCAGAGATGACTACAAATTAACTCTACATTGAAAAGATGCAATGAATGTGGAATAATTTCTCTGTGGCAGTTTGTTGTTGGAAGCGAAAGAACATTGATTGGCGACAAGAATTCTTAGGAAAGTAAGACGAGTACTAGATCATTTAGAAGTACGCCTTTGTAACATCAATCCAACTAGTGGTCTGTTGACGATACAAGATATACTCAGAGAGAAGCCTCATATATCAATAAGATACATACAGCGAAATTGTATGCTTCTCAGTAGTGTTGCCACAGCTCTAAAGTTTTTTTCATTCTACCATCTTGAGTAGGGTATTTTTTAAGTTTAACACGGTCGAACCCTCCATTGTTCAGAATACCGTATAATCTAATAGGCTTGAGTGTGAAGAAGACCGAGTTTAAAGTGAAACAAAAGTATACTTGCTTTCGTCGATTTTGATATCGATTACTTTTAATGGCAGTCATTTATTCGGGGGTATCTTTCTGACTCGTTCAATGTTTCAATGAATTGAGTCAAGCCTCCAATGGAAGAGAAAGAGCTACTCCCTTTACAGTCTCTGTTTCGATTCCTCTCACAGAGTTTTTGGACTTTTTTTTGTTGTTGTTTAGATTTACGTGCTACGAATTTTTAATAATCAAACGTTAAAGCTCATTTTTGCAAAACTTTCAAAATTGCAACCGAGGTTATCAAATTGCAGAATCATGAAAAAAAAAAAAAATCGCATCGAAACAAAATCAAACAAACAATTCCAATACTACAGCATCATACCCCTATTAGAAGTTTTCCAATTTTTCAAACGCCAGTTGTGGTTTCTCCTATCTCGGTCGAGCGGCTCACCTCCTCCCTATCCTAATGCCGAATGCCGATTACACCCGGAAAGCATCTGAAAGTCAAATCTCCAAAACAAAATCGAAGCATTTTTCGTCTATTGTAACTCCAATTAATGAATTGGAAGTCCGAGATCGGACCAGGCCTGATGACTCAGAGTCGCGACTGTCAACACAATAGATAGCGCCGAAAATGGAACGGTATCAGACGGCTGCCGCCTGCAATATACAGAAGCCGGAAAAACCGAGTGAGTCAAGAGAACTCCAGACGGCGACCTAAACGAGCCACAATACAAAGTCCATAAAAAAATAAACAGAGAATACCAAACCGTAAAATTTAAATCACACGAAGGTCAAATTTCCATCTCTGGAGTAAATTTTCCGGTTCCAGTTGCACGCGATCTGTACCTCACCTGATACTTTTGTTCGCAATTAACGGCATCAATTGCAGTGACTCCACCTTCCACATCCATCAATGTCACCAACTTCCACACCCTATCGCAATAGACTGAAAGCGCACTCAATCGGAAAAGAAAAAAGCGAAACAGATTTCAAATATTATCTACCCTCCCCTCTGCAAAATTTACTCACTCAATACCCGATCGATCTCCACATGACAGTTGCAGCCGCTAATAAGTGTCTCCTGCAGGCCACCCGAAATTTCCAAACCCGCGACTATATAAGTCACCTGTGATTCCTCCCAAAAATCTCTCCACGCATTTTCCAAACCTCTCCAATACACAAAATGCTCAGACGCAGTACCCGTCCCTTCTCCGTAGCCACCCGTTTGGCCAAGTGGAACGAGATCCCATTGGCTCCTCCAGACAAGATCTTGGGTATCTCCGAGGCTTTCCAAAAGGACACCAACTCCAAAAAGATCAACTTGGGTGTTGGCGCATACAGAGACAACTCCGGTAAGCCCATCGTGTTCCCCTCCGTCAAGAAGGCCGAGACCGTGTTGTTGGAGAAGGAAACCGACAAGGAGTACACTGGTATCATTGGTTCCAAGAAGTACCAGGACTCGGTCAGAAACTTCATCTTCAACAACTCCGGCAAGGACGCCAGCGGTGCCCAATTGATCAAGGAGGGCCGCATTGTGACCGCACAGACCATCTCCGGTACCGGTTCCTTGCGTGTGATTGCAGACTTCTTGAAGAGATTCAACTCTGCTCAGAACATCATTGTTCCTAAGCCAACCTGGGCCAACCACGTGGCTGTTTTCACCGACGCCGGCCTTTCTGCCGACTTCTACGCTTACTACGACAAGGAGAACAATGATTTGGACTTTGCCAACTTGAAGAAGTCCATCTCTGACGCTGCTGACGAGTCTGTCATTCTTCTCCATGCTTGTTGCCACAACCCAACCGGTATGGACTTGACCCCTGAGCAGTGGGAGGAAGTTTTGGCCATCATTGAGCAAAAGAAGCTTTTCCCATTGGTCGACATGGCCTACCAGGGTTTCGCCTCGGGCTCTCCATACAAGGACATTGGCTTAATCCGTAGATTGAACGAGTTGGTTCAAGAGGGCAAGATTCCAACCTATGCCTTGTGTCAATCCTTCGCCAAGAACATGGGATTGTACGGTGAGAGAACCGGATCGATCTCCATCATTGCCGAGTCTGGCTCTCAGGCCAAGGCCATCGAGTCGCAGTTGAAGAAGCTCATCAGACCAATGTACTCCAACCCACCTATCCACGGTTCCAGAATTGTCGAGACCATCTTCTCCGACGAGAACTTGTTGTCTGAGTGGTTGGCTGACTTGGACTCTGTGGTTGGCCGTTTGAACGTGGTCAGAGACAAGTTGTACCAGAAGTTGGACAAGACCAACTACAACTGGGACCACTTGTTGAAGCAGAGAGGTATGTTCATCTACACTGGATTGAGCGCTGAGCAGGTGATTGAGTTGAGAGAGAAGTACTCTGTGTATGCCACCGAGGACGGACGTTTCTCGATCTCCGGTGTTAACGAGCACAACGTCGACTACTTGGCCGATGCCATCAACCAGGTGATCAAGAAATAGAGGCTCAAGTGACCGGGAATATTCGAAATAAATGAATGATGAGACACTGACACACTGTAAAGAGATAAGACAGACCTCGTAGGATAAAAAAGAGAACACTGAACAGTTTCGTACTACACGCTAGAAAAAAAAGGTCAAATTATATCAAACAGGCGCTCCAAGCCACACTTTTTTGACCGAATTCGGTCCTACAAAAGTAACGAAACTTCTAGAGAGTCTAATTGTGGAAGTAGTGTTTCCAGTGTGGTGGGTCCATCGGTTGCCTGCACTCCCAGACCGTTTACCCGTAGAACATTCACAATCTCCCCACCATTGACCGTCATCCTAAGCGATCCCAATTGCACCAAATCCGTACATCCTCACCACCTCCCAGCGTCAATTAACCTCTATTTCTGCAGATACTCAGGCAATTGTTCCAAGATCATGCGTCGCCGGATCCGCCCTGGAAATCTGTCCTGCAGAGAACATGGAACACCCCTCCGTCTTCCATTCCTCCAAAAGAAACCGTCCTGAATTTTTAGGCGTGTCAGGGGAAAAGTCGGGAGAAAAGGGCTCATAACCCTCTTCCAAAATAAAAAAGTATAAATAGGCCATCTTCCCCCGATAAAATCGCCTCCTTCGCTACTATATTTCGTCCCGCCCACACCACCAACATTCGTACCATCCAATCCAGTCTGCCCCACCCCCAGATTAGTGCGTGCTTCCTGCAGGCTTATCCACCCAATATCCACCACCCCCTCCGTTGACTATATAAAGAGGTGATTCCCCACCTTACTTGGCCAAATTTTCAGTCACCCACGTCAATTTCTTTCTTCGCTGTCTGTTTCTGTTTTTCTTTCCAGAAGACGCATCCCCGCAATTGAACACTCTTGCAATTGATATCTATTGCCATGTCTGTCTCCGTAGCCACCACCGCTTTTCAAGACCAAAAACCAGGTACTTCTGGTCTTAGAAAAAAGGTTGTTGTGTTCCAGCAACCCAATTACACAGAGAACTTCATCCAGGCCATCCTAGAAGCCATCCCCGAAGGTGTCGAGGGTTCTACCTTGGTTGTTGGAGGTGATGGCCGTTACTACAATGATCAGGTGATTCAGCTCATTGTGCAGATTGCAGCTGCCAACGGGGTCAAGAAATTGATCATTGGTAAGGATGGTTTGCTTTCTACTCCTGCCACCTCGCACGTCATTAGAATCAGAGAGGCTACTGGTGGTATCATCTTGACTGCATCTCACAACCCTGGTGGTCCAAAGAACGATTTGGGTATCAAGTACAACTTGGCCAACGGTGGCCCTGCCCCTGAGTCTGTCACCAACAAGATCTACGACATCTCTAAGACCCTCACAGAGTACAAGATCCAAAAGTTGGACCCTGTAGACCTTTCCAAGGTGGGCACTGTCAAGGCTGGTTCCATTGAGGTCGAGATCATCGACTCCACCGAAGATTACGTGACTCTCATGAAGGAAATCTTCGACTTCCCATTGATCAAATCGTTCATCTCCAAAGACCCAGACTTCCAGGTCTTGTTCGACGCCTTGAACGGTATCACCGGTCCTTATGGCCGTAAGATCTTCGTTGAGGAATTGGGCTTGTCTGAAGACTCCATCCAAAACTGCGTCCCACAGCCAGATTTTGGTGGTTTGCACCCAGACCCCAACTTGACCTATGCCAAGACTTTGGTGGACAAGGTTGATGCTCACAACATCGCATTCGGCGCTGCTTCTGATGGTGATGGTGACAGAAACATGATTTATGGTGCTGGCGCTTTCGTGTCTCCTGGTGACTCCGTTGCCATCATTGCTGAGTATGCCGAATACATCCCATACTTCAAGAAACAAGGTGTTTACGGTTTGGCCAGATCCATGCCAACTTCGGGCGCATTGGACTTGGTTGCTAAGCATCAGAACTTGAACGTCTACGAAGTGCCAACAGGATGGAAGTTCTTCTGCAATTTGTTTGACGCTAAGAAGTTATCTATCTGTGGTGAAGAGTCCTTCGGAACTGGTTCCAACCATATTAGAGAAAAGGACGGATTGTGGGCCATCTGCGCCTGGTTGAACGTTTTGGCAGGCTTCAGCTTGCAATTCCCAGAAGAAAAAGCCTCCATCAAGAACGTCCAAGAGAAATTCTGGGAAAAGTACGGCCGTACCTTTTTCACCAGATACGACTATGAAGAAGTCTCTAGTGAGGGTGCTGGTGAGTTGATGGCTGAATTGGCCAAGATTGTGGAAACTTCTTCTGAAGGAACTCAATTGGCTCCAGGATACATTGTCAAGGAGGCTGCCAATTTCTCATACACCGACTTGGACGGATCTGTTTCCAATAACCAAGGCTTGTTCATCAAGTTCACCAATGGCTTGAGATTTGTCGTCAGATTATCCGGAACTGGTTCCTCTGGTGCTACTGTAAGATTGTACTTGGAGAAGCACTCCTCTGATGCATCTACTTATGGTGTTTCTGTTGACCAATACTTGGCTGACGACGTTAGATTCGTTTTGGAGTTGTTGCACTTCAAGCAACACTTGAACAAAGAGGAGCCAGATGTGCGCACCTAAAAAACCAAGTCATTTCATAATGCCACGAATTACGAAAAGAATCGTGTGATGTTCGTATATGTACGATAAAAAACTAATACTATTTCCTTTATTTGATTAACTGTAGATTAAATACATACATATCGCGATAAATGTTAGATGACCCACCCAAAGATCCCTTAGTTAGAGTCAAAGTTGAACTGGGATTCAGAAAAACACCTTCACAAATTATGACTAGGTCAAATCGTCACCCTTGTCAATGATGCTGTTCTTCAAGTTTAACAACATCTGGGTCTTCAACTTGTCTAACTTGCTATATTGATCAAACTCGTAGACAGCATCAGCAAACTCCTCAGCAGTGCCAGCATCGATGATGGTAGCAATATCCTGCAACAATTTGAACTCTCTGGTAGATGCGAAGGATGCATCTTCCACAGCATAGTTATCAAGTCTCTTCTGTGCTTCTACGGCATCCTCCATGCACAATGCACACAAAACGACCTTAAAGTAGTAGTCCTTCAATGACCAGCGCGACAAATTGTTTCCGGCCAGCTTCTGGATAATGCTATCGTACAATTGCATAGCCTTAGAATAGTTTCCCTGGGAAGCATACAAGTCAGCAGCCTTCAAAAATGCCTTGCAAGAGAGGGCCTCCGCCTGGTCAGTCGAAAAGTAGTCGCCTGCCTTCTCGTAATTCTCTGTGGCGTGTTCGAAATCACCGACGCTCTCGTAGAGCTCCGACAAGTCCATCTGGAAGTTGGCGGCTCTTCTGAACTGACCGTTTTGGGTCAAGAAGATGTGAATGGCCTGTGAAAGCGCGTCAATGGCATCGTGCGGAGCAACGGTTTTGTAGCACTTGTATGCCTCGATCAAATGGTTGGCCACATCGTTGTGGGAATTGAGCTTCTTCTGTGTTTCGGCAGCACGCACAAACAGCTGTCCGGCCTCAGAAAAGTTCTTCTGCAAACGATACATATTGGCGGCCTGGATGTACAAGTCCATGGCGTCTTCGAGACGGGTGGACGACGAGCCGCCGAGGAAGGAGAAGAAGCCTGTTTGAGGTTTTGAGAGCTTCTCGGCTTCTGCGATTAAGGACAAAGGATCCGACATTTTCGGTTTCTGCTAGTGTAGGTGGATAGAATTTACAACGAGATCTACGGCAGACAAGCGTGTAATACACTTAATCGGGTGGGTTTGGGCTTAACTTTGGTTCTGTATTCCAAACAGAAAACGAAGCAATAAGGATGGTCAGAGAATTCAGCCAATGGCAGAGCGAGTTTTGTTTATCTTCGATTTGATGAAATTGATCCGCGTAGAATTGCAAGTTATTTGCACGGGTTGTTATGCTCAAATGGTGATTTGAGACTAGGAGTAGATAAATGTTAGGGGAAGTATGGGGTAGGTTCACAGGAATTTGAATAGTGATAAAAAAGAGAAATACAAAAGAAATATTTGAGGTAGAAAATGAATTAGCAATAATTGGGCGCAATTACACTGGAAAAAGGGTGCGTGATGAAATTAGAATTGACACTGTAGTGCTTATATTACAACCATCAATATTAAGTCAATGCATTAGATGTGATGTCCATTGATATCGTCTCATTAGTTGAATGCGGAATTCGTGAAAGATTCTCAAAATATTAAAGAATCTGTTGTTGATGTTTCCTGTTTTACTCAAACAGATGCTCGAGCTCTGCTAGTTTCTTGGTAAGTTCCTCCAATTGTCCCAAAACAGGCAGACACATTTCGTATTTCGACCGTTTCTTCTTCTCAGGCGGCGCCAATTTTGGCGACACGCCAGGCAAACTGAGCGAGTTTGAGCTGGTAAGCGGGGTTGACAGTTCTTCCGCGGTGAGCTGGCGAGACTCGAGGTAGTCCAGAAGCGAACCATCATCCTCATCGTCATCCACAACTATCGGCTGTCTCACAGGTGAGTGCTTGGAAGTGCTCTTCCGATCAACGCCAAGATTGTTCTGCAACGACCCTCCAAAAGAGAGCTCTTTGTATTCTTGGAGGACATTGTCTTTCCCAAGAAGAGAGGTCACCTCGGAAAGCTTGTCTAGAATCACTGAACGACGAAGCTCGCTCTGTTCTTCTTGCTTAAGAGAGCCGGCAAACCGTTGTGTTGGCGGTGTATCAGGAGAGTACGTCCCAATTGACACATCATCTCCGGCGGGCGGCAATTTCGGTTCCGAAAAGAGCCCCAAATCCATCGTTTTGCCAACAGTAGCGGACTCTCGGTTACTTTTAGGAATATGCAAAGGCATGTCTACCGGATACACATCACTGAGAACCTCAGAATGGCGCTCTGGATCATCGATGTGGGTTTTCTCGATGTCATCGTGATTGAGGCCGTAATAGCGATAGGACAATATGTCGTGGTCCGAATCATCGTCTCCGATTTCATCGTCATCATCCAATGCGAATTCTGCAAGGTTTTCAAAAGTCACCAGTTTGTTGTTGCGTTTGTAGCTTCCTTTCTTCTTGAGGATGGAACCTTTCCGTCTTATTAGAGGCAGAACGGGTTCCGCGAGATATTCGGCCAGGTGCGAGTCTATTTCAGCCAAATCATTCATGCTGTCATTCACCGCGGTAAGCTCGCTTCTGGTAGATGCTGGAGACGTTCCTAAGGAAGACTTTTCAAGAACCTCATTCTTATAACAATTTAGTCTTGCGAGCCGTTCGCCATGTGTCTCTAAACATTCGGCAGGAACAAACCCAATCTTGCCATCCTCTTCGTCTGATTCTACAGGGTCCCCGGAGGTATTACAAGCGATACGTTCTTGTTTGGTTAGCTTTCGAATGAGCCACCAATAGTTATCCAGGTCATTGACCAAATAAACAGGCTCCTCACGGAAGAGCGTACAATGCAGGGGATCTGGCCCCAGAAAGTCAAAGAGTCCATAGAGTCGACTGGGATCTAGCTCTTTGGGAGGCAGTCTGGGAGGCAGCGGAGGTAGAAGCATGTCAACATCGATATCCAACATGTTCTCTGGATCACCGGGATCATTTTCTGTGTCTGACTCGCAGTAGCTATCTAGATTATCGTCGTAGTAGGCATCATATGGATTCTCAGTGGAACTAAGCGATGAACGCGGCAGGTCGTTCTTGAATGCCGCTTTGAATTCCTCAGAGTCTTGAACTACATTTTCTCTGTCATATTTGCCCAAATTTTCAGCAGAGGCGCTTTTGCCCACGTTGGGAGAGTATTCCCGGTCGAACTTGGTGATTAGCCTCTGTTTTCGATCCGAGTACACCAGCTCCGGATCAAATTCCGAACCGCTGTTGCGGATGTAACTAATGACACTCAGCTGGATGTTATCTCGTGCCATACCGCCGTACTGCGGGTCCTGGATGACCGATCCATGAGATTGATGTGACGTAGACAGTGAGACGGTCAGAACAAGCGACAATTTGCGTTCTAGGTCGCGGAGAACGCGGTTCGTGGCTTCAAGCCGATTTTCTTCGGGTATATGGGTCTCTGCTTCCTGCATCAAATGTGTCTTTGTGTATTTTGTCTGGAGATTTTGTGTACTGAATTAGAGTCAAGTTATGGCCACAATGGATGCTGAAAATGAGAAATGCAAGTAGAGACTGATGTATTAGAATTTGAGAAGGGTAAGGAGCGAAAAAGGTTATGTCGGTCTCGAATGCGTTGATGTGTTTCTTGGACTGTTCTGGATTAGGGAAAAATGGTGCTTATCTGAGCTGAAATTGAAGTTTTTCGGCCGCAAAAAGGACCTATATGTGGAGAATTAGTCGCTCTCTTTGATTATAGCACCGAGCGGGCCTCGACTGTGCAATAGAAGAAATGAAACTTTTGTATGGAGATTTGAAGCTTCTGATCCATGGTTTGCATGGAGCGCGTTTTGTAGGCACAGGAAGGGACGTCAGGCGGTGGTTGGCGGGATGGGGTCGCGTACGGCGGCTAAATAGAGTGTAGATGTTACGAGAAATATACGGAGCAAAAATTGTGGATTTGCGTTGCTGTGTTTATTGTATAGAGTGGTTGGAAATATGCCAGGGCTAATTTTGGGAAGGGTCGGGCAGCTGCTAATCTGCAGGAATAAGTATTTGCAGCCAACTAACTCCTCTATAAACTAAAAAAGCTTCAATGATCAGCAGTGCGGCGAAACGACTATGACCGTCTTTCTATTCTACTCTTCTTTGAATTTTCGTTCAAAATCAATGTATTTACTCAGAAATGTACTTTTGTATATGTATAGGAATAGCGTCGACCAGAACAACCGAGTTCTCGAACTGAACTGGCAATACCAGTTTGAATTGTCAATGAATTCAAATGTTAATTTGAAGATGTGGCATGCACACCAAATGCTTTTGGATATCTAAAGGATCAACTCGGCCTCAGCTTCACGTTCACCCTCAAGATCATGGCCCTGAGCAAGACGTGCCTCGTAGAGCTTGATCTTTTTCTTGATGTGCTTCATCTGCCATTTCAATGGGAGAAATGGGAGGTACCCTACGCGCTCCTCGTATAACTTCAAGCGGAGCCAAATGGACACAAAAGCCCAGTATCCAATGTACGAAAGAACACTGCCATAGGTAGCAGAGTTGGTCCAGCCCACAAGAGCATTCGCAACCATCCACCACCCATCGTGAAGCCCATCACAGCAGTTGACGTGCCATACAGAGTTAGCGATATCATATGATCCGGGTCCGGAGCCCGCCTCGGCTACATCGGTCAGTCCACAGAGCTGGACAAACCTCTCAAGTTCCAAGAACCAAACACCTCTGCTTAAGAGGCCAGCACTGACAACATACAAGAAACATGTCGATGCTATGAGGAAGTATTGAAGCGACAACTTGTTACCGCCTCTGTACAAGGAGTAGCCAATGGCGCAACCCAAAGAAACACCCGCGAGAATTGCAAGTGGGATCGATCTAGGCGACTGTGTCATACCCACACCACCCACAAACACCACAGCTTCCAAACCCTCACGGAGGGTAGTGACGAAAGGAAGAATGGCCAAGAAGTACTTTTCGCGGAACTTTTTACCTTCGCCATTCCTAGAAGCAGAATTGTCCGTAAGAAGGGCGTGCGAAGACAGCAAAGATGTTCTTGACTGGTTCTCTTCGCCGTTCTCGATGAGTGTGTTGGCGGCCTCACTCTCCAACGCCTGTTCGCCCATAGCATTCACACTATCTACAGTTGCCAAATCTCCCAAAGTGTCCTTTTGACTATCGGTGCTCGTGTAAGCGTCTCCGAGTTTAATCCACCACTTCACCTTCATCACCTTGTTTATACGCAAAAGTCCAATGCCCATCACTGTGATGATAACCGCCGACAAGAGACAGAAAAGTCCCTCCCAAAGCCTTTCGGTATAAGACCAAAGATCGGTTTCGATGAAGTAGAAGCATAGAATAAATACTATTCCTACAAAGAGGCAGATAAGAAACCCACCAATAGCTCCCGCAAACACCTGAAGACGTAGTTTTTTGTTGGCCTCTCTTTGATGCTGTGCCTGCACGGAATCACCCTCCGGCTCTCTTTTGTTGATGAATGAAAGAAGAACCGAGATGATGATGGCTGTTTCCAAGGTTTCTCTGAGAATGATGAAGAACACCTGGATCGAGAAGTATCGGCTAATGTCGAGCATGCTGGAGTGACTATGGTCGTGTTCACGTGACTGGAAATGACTATGTTATGTAGTTGTGTGGTGTATGAAGAGATAAATAGAAGTAGTTAGTCGTTGATAACCAGAATCTGGTTTGTGGAGTCCGACTATAGCGGGACTGCACTTGGTGGGAATGAGGTCCGATCTTAGGCTAATCAAGGTGCAGAGAAAGGCGGAGCAGAAAATATTTTTGATGAGAAATAGAAGATGATCTTTTGTATTCTTGGCGAAAAACCTGACAATTCTATTGCCTTCTCTTTTTTTTCAGATTTTTTAGCCCTCATTCACTGAGATCCTAGAGTCAATGAAGTTAGGTAGAGAGAACGATAGAACGGCTTTATGTAAATGTATGACAGATGAATATCGTCTAATTATGTATATGTGCACGGTAGAGGATCATCCACGGTCCATGCTTTGGCTTTTATGTGATGTAATCGAGCGCAGTTTTGAGCCGCTCGTATTTCTCTGCCATCAAGAGCACAACCTGCTCCATCAGTCCAGAATCGTAGGCTTCGTAAAAAGTAGCAAAAGCCCCTCTTTCATTTTTCTCAGACATGGGAAGCATGCCGCGGGGAATGTCGTACATCAAATGCTTGAAGTCACCGCTGCTATTGAGTGAATCTGAGGCTAAAACTTGCTCTATGCGTAATAACTTCCAGTTAAGCTGTTTAAACTTCAGGTAAATGAGGATCTTTTGTGGTAGTTTAAACCATGGGAAATCTGTGGTCCACAAGTCTTCAACTTGTTCCGCATACGCATCGAACTTAAGTGCTTTGGCAGCCAACTTATGAACCAATTCTGTGAACGTCTCAAAGACAACATCGTAATGCACTGATGCATCGAACATGTATTTGGCCAGTTTTTTCGCTTTGGCGTCAGCGAAAAGGACAGATTGAGGAGCATGGTCCATGAAAATGTCTGAGACGTCTTCTCTACTCCAAGCATTGTTGAGTATATTGTAGCTTGACGACATCGAGGTAAAATATTCATCAATTTTACCGAATAGAAGACCTACTTTTGACTCAACAACTTCGTTCTCACCGAGAGAGATCAAAAGAAGCCCCAAATATCTGAGAAGGGCACCATGTAGCCTAAGTCCTTCGTCGTTCTGCTCGACCCAATGATAGCTGTAAGAGTTTGAATCTGGTACATAAAGCAGATCCTTCTTGATTTTGCATGTTTCGAACTTTAAATTCATTGTAGGAACTTGTCTCACGAATTGGATGATACCAGCCGCTTTCCCAGCCAACAGATATCCGAGTTTATTATTGACCGTGGCATTGCTTTGCTTCATCCAGAGTTCAAGCAAGGTAGTTACTGAATCCACTTGTAAATGAGGATTTTGAGGCGTGGACAGTTTGGGCTCTTTAGAATTTGCCAGGAGAGCGACAAATCGTGCTGCATACCTCAAGATATCGTTGAAAAGGGGATTTGAATCAACAGAAAAGCGATCTCCCATGATGACATCTTCATCAAGATTGATGTAGGCTAGAACGGGACTTGACTTGGGCAACACTCGGTCGAGGAGATCGGACATGCCAAAAGCGCCGCTTCGTGACGCATCCCAAGAGACAAATTTGATTGTTCTCAAGGGCAGCCAACCTAGTCTTTGGAGCTCACTCAATTGGCTCATTAATTCTATCATGATGGCATGTCCACTCAAAGGATTCGTGCTTGTTAAGGAATCTCTGGAGGCACCCACGACAACAATACCATCATGCATAGCTGAATTCATCGTGGAGACAATTGTGCTACCTCGGAGAGGACTTTGATTGAATTGAGTTCCAAGCTCTAACTGAAGCGCATGGTTTGAGTAGGGAGCAAATTGCCACTCTTTAAAGTCGCCATAACTTGGCCCAAGTGCGACAAGAATAGGCTTTACACTGTCAAAACTGATAGGTAGACGAAAACTCAAAGTGGGGATGGAATGAGAGCGAAATTTGCGGGATATTGTTTTAGGAACATTCTCGTCACCGTATACAATTACGCCAGCGCAACCTATACCTTCTGCGAAATGAATTTTGTCGTTAAGTGAATACTCAGAATCTAGGGCATGAGAGAAGATCACTATCCGATTTTCAATTGAGATTCCATTCTTGTCTAGAAGTGCATAATCAGCAGGAGTGCCCATGTTGGCGTTCACATAGTCTTTCTTTATTTGGCCTGCTGCTGAGAAGCAAAAAAATGCAGGAGTGTGGAAATTCAGTTCTTTCAAAGGTGCTTTATACAAAACCCGGTTATTTTCCGCATCTCTTAGTACTAAACTCAGGTCTGAAGGTGCCTGTAGCTCAACTGGCAAATCATAATCATAAACGTGAGTCTCACATTTCTGTCTTCTCATTTCTTTTTCAACAAACTCTTCAAGATTTCTATTCTCAGAGCCTGCCATATTAGTGGCGCTCTGGCTATTGATTTCAGAGAAGTTTCTGAGATACATTCCTATCCTATCTTCGGTGGTAAAGCCTTCAGAATCAGATTTTCCTGGACGCAGAAGCGAGATAAATAATCGCTCAACATCGCTCGTGGTCAATTTCAAGCCATGCCATCGACGGAAATCCCGATTTGGAGAGGTTCTAGGCAAGAATATCAATTGTGCGACAATCGTAGCCAAAATACCAAGCAAAATAAGCCACCAAAGACGGCTGAAAATCGATTTTGTCACTTCTTTTGGGTTTTCGACCTCTTCCACGGGCGGCTCCGACACACTGCCATAGTTGGTCTCTTGTGTTGTGTCTTCTGCCACGGAATCATCCACCGAGGTCATTTTTTATATTTCTTTCTTGTAAACTAGAAATTGAGACTATCAAGTTCACGAATACAGCACAAGCTACAGGAATCTAGGCGGGGTACACATGTACTGGATGAATGATAGTAGAAGAAGTGGGTCTAATTATATGTCATTAAGTAACATGCAGGAGAAACGGTTTTGATAAGTGGAGATGAATTTGGGTACGAAAACAGGTTCGCGGAATGGATATTTCTCGGAAAATGAAAATGGTTCATAGTTTTGTAGGAAGATCCTGTTTTTGTTTGCAATTGAAAGAGCGTTGTATCTTGAACGATAGTGGGGTTTTGGTTTTTCCACTTTTAAGCTCGAAAATCATCGTTTAGGAAGAGAAATAACCCTGTTTCATTAAATTACATCTTTAAGAGCAGAGAAAAAATCTTGTTTAACTTTTGTGATTTGAGCACCTTGCCTCCCCTTTTCCTCAAGGAACATGTCATCCTCGAAGAATTTATCGAGTCGCTGTGACAAACAAGAAGACAGCCAAATCGAGTGTATAGTTGAAAATTTATTAACATCCGTATATTCTGTGCTCTTAGTGGGTATGTTAACACTGATCTAGGTTGTTGTACTAACGTGTTGTCTTCCAGTAAGTACTTACCGGAGAAACAATTCGTTAGAATCCACAATATTTCGATTACAATTGGGTCAAGATAAATTTAGGTCATGTCTTCATTCATTGTCACGAGCTTTCTCTTCAATTGTTCGAAACGTGTACTGGCAGCTCTCAGCCAAGACCGAACCTGTTGCTAGGATCTCAAACTAATTGGTGAGTAGTCTCGGAAACGTACTTAGGCTGCTATCGCCAATTAATCCATTTATTCAAATAGATTTCGAAGAAAATCATGGATTTAAACACACAAAGTTACCAAATGGGGTTAGTTACAAGGTGATAAGAGTTCCCTTCAAGCACTCTTCACGAGACATTCAACAAGATGATGCTGGAGCCAATACAGGATCAAACCCATGCCCAAAACAGAAATAACACGCTACGCATTGACTGAGTATCTGAGAGATGGAAACTTTGCCACTTTTAGTACTGGAAGCCTCCAGTAAACCTCATGGCTTCATCCCTACAATACAACTCTCACCCAGCAGCCAAGAGATCAAACAATCAGCGCCATGTGGATATTTTTGCCACAGACCAATATAGACCCGAATACGCCGTTCGTGGCTATATTTGCGCTATGATATCCAGCCCCACCATGTGCCAAACACGGCTTTTCTGTAAATTCGAGCGCTAAAACCCAATTTGCAGCGGTACTTTGACGTACGTCTTCTATGCCGCATGCAGACGCAGAAGTTTTTCCGATCAAGTATTTTTCCGAGTCCAATCCCGCTATATTTTACTACATCAGTTTCATTTCCATATCACAATAGAATCGAAGCATGCGCAAGCCAGACAGAGCGTCTCACATCCAATCTAATTACCGCGAAATAAGAAATATTAGACTCGTAAAAACGATCGCATCGCATATTGGACTTTTTCTCACGGGCTTTATGTCAGATTTGGTGGTTATGTGCACGAAGGTAGGATACCAAAGAGAAAGTTCGTAGCGCCCTTTTTTGCACTCACCACTTTTACGATGAAACGAAACTCTGGTCCGAGCTTCCATTTCCACAAGAAAAAGAAGAGAAAATTTGCGCTCGCGATTATGCTTCCATATTGGTAATGCCCTCTTCCACACTCCTTATCTAGAAACCCTGCTCCCCTCTTTTGGCCGAAGACATTCCATAAACTATTAATTGACCTGCAGTCAAGCCCTGATTTAGGGTTATACGGGCCTGTGGATAAGCCATAAATGCTGTTTGATTCGCGAAACCGGCGCCGCTGTCTGCAGTACCAGAGATAAAGAATTTCGAATGAGGAACCGACATTTCTAGCTGAATTGTGGGCGCAAACTCAGCAGGAGAAGGCGAATTTGGTCGTAGCAAATCGGCCCGTAGTGGCGAGTGTCTGCAGGACGCTCTTCCCAAAGGCTATCTTTTCGCCTGGAAAAAGATTGACTATAGGTGCAGATAGTACATAAGCGGAAGCGTAGGCCAGACGTTGGAAGAACGCAAAAGATTCGTCGACAAAGGGACACAGACGATTCAAGAAAAAAAGCGTAAAAAAAGCGAATGGAAATTTGAACCATTCTCTTAGTTTGGAATTTGTCGAGCCGTCCCCTATCTAAATCCCCAGCTCATACTCTCAGGTGCATCTCCATCTACGCACTATCTCTAATCGGAACCACAGTTCTCACCAACAACTACTTCTTTTCTGCCAAACCGTCCAGCACTTACGCAATCCCAAGATTGCTTTCTATTCTTGAATCAAAATATTATAAATAGCCATGCCACCCCCAGAGAATAACCCGCCCGATTTCGATTTCGGCGGAAGATCATATGTTCTGGTCTCTCATCGTCATTCCATTTCGTATAGTTCACCACAGGTGCGCCTGGGAATCGATGTGAACCGTGAGTCTGCGGGACTCGCCAGCATTGGAGTCGTGGGCGAAGACCTGCGTTCCGAACAGGATCTGGCCGATGAGTATGTACTGGAATATCCTTCTATTCCCATCGACAGCCACACACAAAGCGTTCCTATGGCGATTGGAGGCGATGCCAGTGGCTCGAGCTTTTCTGGAACAACCCCTTTGATCCGCGTTCTGAATCAAGACCTGTCGTCGACGGATTTGGAAGCTAACTACGGAACCTCAGATTCCTCCAAACCTAGCCAAAGTTACAGTAGCAGTCAGGATAAATGGCAGGCTCCGAAGAGTGAAAACCAGAACCTTTTTGTTCGTGCTGCTTCGTACTTACCGGCGGTGTTTTTGGGAACGTTGTTGAACGTGCTCGATGCATTATCTTATGGTATGATCATGTTCCCCATTGGAGAAGCCATTTTCGCTCAAATGGCCCCGGCAGGTCTTTCGATGTTCTACATCTCTACAGTGGTATCGCAGTTGGTCTATTCGTGTGGTGGAAGTGCCTTTAAGGCCGGTATTGGTTCCGAGATGATCGAGGTCACTCCCTTTTTCCATTCCATGGCCTTAAACATCAGTGCGAACATGGCGGGCCAATCCCAGGAGGCTGTTCTTGCCACTGTCATAGTCACTTACTGTCTCTCATCCATCGTCACCGGTATAATTTTCTTCCTCTTAGGTAAATTGAAGCTCGGTTCCTTGGTGGGTTTCTTCCCAAGACACATTTTGGTCGGATGTATTGGAGGTGTTGGATATTTCTTGGTCATTACTGGTCTTGAGGTCTCGTCTCGTCTCGAAGGTGGAATTCTCTACAATTGGGCAACCCTCTCATTTTTGTTTGGAGACTACATCACTCTCCTTCAATGGGTCATTCCTTTGGCGCTCACCGTTGTCTTAATTGCTTTGCACCAACGTATTCACCACTCCTTGTTGGTGCCCACATTCTTCATCGGTGTCTTCATTGCCTTCCACATTCTTGTCGCTGTGAACCCTCACTGGAACTTGGAGAAGGCTAGAGACTATGGTTGGGTGTTCCCAGCTGTTGAAAACAAAGAACCATGGTACGCACACTATAAACTTTTCCGCTTCAACTTGGTGGACTGGTTATCTATCGCAAGAGAGTTTCCTTCTATGTTGGCTTTGACTTTCTTTGGTATTTTGCATGTCCCTATCAACGTTCCAGCTTTGGCTGTCAGCGTTGGTATGGATCAGTGTGACGTCGACAGAGAGTTGGTAGCACATGGTTACTCTAATGCTCTTTCTGGTATGATTGGTTCTATTCAAAACTACTTGGTGTACACAAACTCTGTTCTTTTCATCAGAGCTGGTGCCGACGACAGATTGGCCGGTATTTTGTTGGCTATCGCTACTGCCGGTGTTATGGTTTCAGGTCCTGTTGTCATTGGCTATATTCCCGTCTGTGTTGTTGGTTCTCTTATCTTTTTGCTTGGGTATGAGTTGCTTAAGGAGGCCGTATATGACACCTGGGGAAAGCTCCGCAAAATTGAATATTCCACAATTATTATTATCGTGGTAGTCATGGGAGCTTGGGACTTTGTCTACGGTGTGTTGGCTGGTATCCTTCTTGCTTGTTTGTCTTTTGTTGTGGAGGCTGCAAGAAGACCCGTCGTTCGTGGTATTTACACCGGTGTGGTTGCTCGTTCTACTGTCTTGAGACATCCTAAACAACAAGAATTTTTGAAGGATGTCGGTAACCAGATTTGTGTCATCAAGCTTCAAGGTACGGTCTTCTTCGGCTCTATTGGAAATGTCGAGAAGCCAATCAGAGAGATTTTCGAGAAGACAAGATTCGACAAGAATCCAATTAAGTATCTTCTCATTGATATGAACGGTGTCGTTTCAATTGATTTCTCCGCCGCTGAAGGATTCCGTAGAATCCTCAATTTGACCAATGAGTTCGGCACTCAGTTGGTGATTTCCTCTGTTTCTGAAGAAGATGACATTGTGATTGCTTTGAGAGACGCAGGATTGTGGGATGTTCCTTGTGATCACGACATTCAGCTTTTCAACACATTGGACTATGCTCTCGAGTGGTGTGAGAACTCGTTTTTGAAAACGTACAACAAGTTGCAAAAGAATGTTCCACAAATCACCAACATGAGCACCCGCAACTCTATTTCGAAATTTGGCTCCAGTCCTTCCAGATCAACCCCAACGCCAGGCTTTGATGTCGCCTTTGGAACACCAAGAACTACTCAGGTGTACCAGGCCGCCAGCAAAACAGTGCGCGATGAGCAAAAAATGAACAAAAAATACTTTTCTGATTCGGACAAGTCTTTTAAGGCTGAGCCCTTACCATTGATCTTGATCACGTTCTCAGGATTGTCCGACAAGGACGATCAGTTCTGGGCCAAATTGGCGCCATTATTTGTGAGAGAGAGAATCCCAGCCGGCGTCACTTTCTACGACACAAGCATTCACACACCTTCATTCTTCATATTGGAATCTGGTTTAGTCAAATATTCCAGTGTGTTTGAGACCGACAACAGAGAGATCCTGTCGTCAATCTTGCCTCGTACTGCTTTTGGTGATTTACTCGAGTTAAGTGAGTACCGCAGAGTAACTTTCACGACTGTAAACGATACTACACTCTGGAGACTCAGAGAGGCAAAGCTTAAGACGTTGGTGAACTCTGCAGAAGGACAGTTGATCTACAACGAGATGTTAATTGTGCAAACCAAATTGATCAAGGAACGTTTCGACTCGCTTACTGCCAACTTGGTGATCACCGCATAAGGGATTCTCTAATTTCAACTATGACATTTTCAATTACTCATTTACTTAATACATAATCAGACATCAAAGACCTGGAAAATACTTCTAATGCTCGGTTGCATTACGGTGCTCTAATATTAAGATCTACAACTCATTCATGTCTGATTCATTCATCTCTTTCCATATCTAATTCTTACAAGAGTCCAGCACCAGTGGCAGGAAACTCTACTGTAGCAGTCAAGCAGGTGATCAACTTGTCATCTTTGTCGAAAGCACGAGCATTGACAACATACTTTCCAGGAGGAACCTCTGCAGGAATTTCCACCTGCTTGGTAATGACTTGCTTGCCCTTTTTGATCGGACATTCCAAGTCGACATTTTCGACCTGCTCACACAAGTCGTAGGTTTGGTGAATCAAACGAATGAATCCAAAACGAACGTCGACCTCAACATATGCACCATCTTCAACGTCTTTGCTCAAATAGCCAGTAGCGCTGAAGGTCAAATTTTGGCCCTTCACTGGAGGGCTTGGGTCGATGATGACCTCCTGCAAGTCCAAAATTTGAGGGTTGAGAGCTTCACACTGCACAATTGGAGCATTGCCAGGAATTGGCTTCTCATTTGGGTTAGGCAAGCCTTCAAAGGTATCGATGATTTGAGCTTCTTGGATTTGCTCTTTGTGGCCAAATGCGTCGACGATTTCTTCCAATGAGGGAATAAGGAAAGCGGAGGAGGAGGCAGCAAATGCAGCCAATGCAAGTTTCTGAATGCAGACCATTTCTGTAGAGAAAGTGTGTTAGGAAGAGAGTAGTAGGAGGGGTCGATTAATTAATGATGGGGGAGGATGTTTCTGCAGGACGCACGATAGGAGGCGGCGTGATAAGATAAAATGGCAATGGGAGTGTGTAATGGCAAACGAAAAAACGAAATTGTGGTTGCGATAATGGGGGAATTTGCGCGCCTTTATATATTGCGGAAATACTTGGCGAGTTATGAGCCCAGGTCCGAGCTATAGCTAAGTTGGGTTGAGTTTTGGGGTGACTATAGTCGTGGGCTCTTGAAGGTGGTGATGATAGGAGAAGGTGTGGCTATGGAAATAAGTTTGAAGCAACTACGTCTGAAACCGTAAACTCAAAACAATTTGATTATAGCCTCGCTAAATACTCTTGTTCAATATTCTTAGTTTGGACTCTTGTAATTCATCCTTTATTTTTTTTTTACCAACTCGGAGTCCTTTTGCTTTGATGTCTGTCTGACCGTAGCGAACATGGGATCTTTTAAATTCAGAGAAGACAAAATGGTAGCTCATTCTTTTTCCGTATATCCTAAGAAATGAACTCTTTTGATTTTTCAATAGAGTTGTGGCTTTTGTTCATGGCGCATTGACTCAATCGGGTTTAGAAAACAGATCAGTGCTTAACGGTCATGACTCTAAGCATATATCAGTTTCGAACTGAAAAAAAATCAGCGGTGGCTTTTTATAGTTACTCTTGTTCCTGAATAATAAGCATAATTTTCTGATTCGTGTATACCTATTCGATTAGATTATATGCAACCAATTGAAGGACTATCAGCCTATTGAATCTATTTTGAGCAACTATCTATTAGTAAATCCAATTTAATCGCAGTGAGAATTGGATCCATAGCTATATCCTAGATTTGTGCTTCCCCCTTCGGGATCATATCTGAATGGTACGTCAAAATGATACTCCTCTGACCATTGAGTAGGTTCCTCACAAGAATGGTGTGTTCGAACCTGAACATCTCCCCACTTGACCTTTGTTTGGTACCAAACGCTGCACTTGTCTCCAGGACCCATGAAACATGTCCAAGATCCGTCAGTTGAAACAGTGCTTTCCCAGTCACCGCCTAACAAGAGATTAAGCACGCTCCACTCAACTGGGCCTTCCTCAATCAGCCATGAATAAGAGTACTTCCAGCTTAATTGAGTGTCTGATTCCGCGAAATCCTTGTTATTATAATGACAGTCACTGATTTTATACCACGGCGACCACCAATCACCCAGTTGAGCAATTCGACACTCTGCCCATCTACCTGAGCACGTATCAACTTGAGCAGATACATTTCCTGAAGCTTCAGGCTCTAGTATTTTAATTACTCGATTCTCATCTCGATCCGTCAAAAGAGTACCTGGTGGGAGGTCTCTAGCAAGCTCGGAGATGTGCAATGTATCTTTTACATCGACTAGAATTGGCACAGAAGTTGCCAGTGGAATACTTGTAGAGTAAATTCCAATGGCAAGAATAAGTACCAGTGTTAACTTTTGAATGATCATGATCGAATTATTTCCAGACCACAGTTAAGACAAGATGATATGTGGAATATGTCACCGGAAATCGAATTGGAAGGGTATAGGCGCAAAACTTGGGCGAGTTTAACGCTCTTTATATGCACTGGTGTCATCAAATGCGCAAATCAATGATCTACCACGGCATCTCGGGACATCAGAGTGTCAGAATTGAGAGATCTCGTACAATAATGTAGGTAGTTTGTTGAGGCTTTCACAAATAGACAATCAATAGATTTGAACGAGTCGTGAACGTGACAATGTCTTTGTTTATCAAATTTCTTAACTCTAGGACGTATGTTAAAGCACCAGTCCATGAGAGGATCTACAATGATTGAGGTTGCACTAGGGGTTCAGATCTCAATTCGCAAATCCACTCTGCTTTCTTAACGTTTGTAATGCATTGGCTCTCAATGACCTTTTTGGCTTCGTTTGTTAAGTCAAAGATTCTAGTGTTTATCTAATTTGTGTCTACCATCTCAATTGTAGAACAGTCACTCCGTGGATATGTAAAATATCATCCAAGAATCAAAGTCAAGAGTTGAACATGTCAATTTGTACATGTATAAATAATGAATGTGATGTTCTCCCCCTACCACTGTCTTCACATTGAACTTGATAGTATATATTTTTACTACACCTTCCAAGACCTTAAGTTAAGAGACGTGACTAAACTATCGAAGTCGATTGAAATATACTACTTAAAATCCAATCCATTTTCCGGAGCACCCCGTTGCATAGCCATTTGTTCAATGTCCAATCGTTAAACACAACTTATGTGTCTCGTCTCCATGACTAGTAGATCTAACCTAATCACTCCAAAAATTATTCAAGCAACTGTTCTTATTATTTCTCAGACGTCGTATGTGACTTGCTTGAAGGTACTCAACAAATTTGTAGGTGGTCATTTCCTAATTGGGTCCTGGCTGCAAATAACTTATACAGTCCATGAGATACTGAACAAAGAGTATTGTACAACAACATCATTCCACAACGCTATCTTTTTTCAAAAGCTCATATAAAGCTAGCTTCTCTCCAAATTTACTGTTAGCTTTGTGCTTGTTTCAGGTACGTTTCAAAAGTGTTCCACGTGAGCTCTCGGTAAATAAAAGTACACATTGTGTAAAATCCACAAGTCGATCACACTTAACCCGCAAATGAGTTTCGAAACTCTTCAAAATGAGCCAGGGATAGCCCAAGCCTGGTTGATGGCTACTGTCGGTCCAAAAGTACACCAAAGACTGCTTCGTAAAACTATCACAGAGATTTCTATCCCCAAAATCTGCGGAGCAATGCAGACCCATACAACTTTGCTGCTTCGCGTTAGTTCAAGTCTTCTTTATGGGGTTTCATTGCTATACAAGCAAAAAGTCGGTTTTATGGCTACCGATTTGTGTTCTGTCTTCGATAGACTCTCGTTCCAAAGCTTTGATAAGCCAACAAAAGTAGTCGGCACTGAGGATCAAACAAAGAAACGAAGATGCCATTATCTCACTGATGATCCTTTATTCAGTATGGAGGCTGATTTTGTCAACGAGTGGAAGGATGGTGAGGCAAGCAGCACAGATTACTTGAGTGATGTTTTAGCTATTCAGGAAATGGATCGCTACTTGAACGAGCCAAAAACTCCAAGGGAAGTTGGTGAGAATGAGAAAGCTAATTTAACTCTCGAGACCAACTTGGACTTCGGCTTTGAATTCGATGGCGACGGAAATGTCTTGACTACCGGGTATAACGGAGTGGATATCCTGGCAAATCTTCTTGAAGATTTGAATTTCGACGAAGATTTCAGTGCATCTGCTGGCAACGTCGTAGAAGATTTGTCCAAGTCTGTAAATTCTTTGAGCTATGGTGCTACTACCTTGAATGCAGCAGAGGCCACTATCACCACAAATCCCTCCAAGCACAAAATTAATAAGAAGCGTTTCAAAATTGACCCGGTGACCATTTTGAATCCATTTCCCAACTCTGCAAGTAGTTGCAACTATATCCCAAGGAAGATCAGCCTTCAGACGTCGGTGAGAGAAATTGTTGCGACTGAAAGCACAAATCGTCCTCAGTTTGTTAATCTATGCTACAGATTGGCTCTCGGAGCACAAGCTGCAGACTTGATCTCACCTGACGCATTACCTCTGAAGCAGAGACACCCTAGCGCTACCAATATCGAATCATTTCTTCAAGAAATTGACGATATTGAGCGTGGTCGAGATGCTGCTATCGCACGCCGAAGTCTGAGTTTTATGGAAGATGCATTGGAACGAATGGGCATAGATCCAGATGACAGCTTAGGAATTGACTATGGCTTAGACCCAATTTCACCAATGGCAGACGACTACGATGATGACAAATTTCCACCAACGGAGCACGATTCAGAATTCGTGCGCAAGCTTGAAGGTTTTAAGGAATACCTTCAGGAAAGAGCGCTAGTGCTTTCCACTGGTGAACCGCTGCAGCTGTGGATGACATTCACACAACTCGTTCCTGATAAGAGTAGCAAAATCGAAGACGCAGTCTCCGTTAGCCTTGCAGCTCAATCTTTTGCGTTTCTTCTTGAACTTGCTACTAATGGTAGCCTCGAATTGAAAGCCGATAGGCAACTGGATCGCCATGGCAGAAATACAGAGGTAATCAACATTAGATTATGTATGTCATAGAATGTGTCTTCATTACAAATTCAGCTCTACAGTGGTGGTTATACGTTGATAATTATTATTCGCACATAATACATAGAGTAGAATCATTAAAAAAAACTTCGGCGCGGCGAGCCGGCGATGATTTTAGAATATACGGCTCGCAGACGGAAGCGGGGTGCATGTGTGGGAAATTAAGCAAGACCGTTGGTGTCGTCGTGCTTGGCGAACTCCTCCTCGGCCTCGTAGATCTCACCCTCCTCAGGCTCCTCCTCGTTCTCGTGGTGCAAGGACAAGGTTGGCTTGACAGCGGCGGCGTCCAAGGTCCAAGAACCCAAAGCGTTCTCGGCGTCAATGATGATTTGCTTGGAAGCATCGTAACCATCGTAAGCTGGTCTGGTCTCACCTGGGGTGACAGCAGAGTCGTCCAACAACTCCAACAATGCCTTACCATAGCCGGCTATGAGGGCATACTTCTCGGCCAACTCTCTAATGGCATCGAATTGGTAGTTGAAAGCAGCCTTCAACTTCTCACGGGTGATGTTAGACAATTGAGCCTCAGCGACAAGAGACTCGGCCTCAGCACGGACCAACTCCTGCTCCAAGACTGGAATCTTTGGAGATTGTGGGTCCTTGTACTTCAAGTGGGCAATCTCGTCGGTGATCTTTTGCTTTCTGTCTCTGGATGGTTGAACAGAAGACTCGATGTTTCTGATGGTCTTCAAGGTGATTCTGTATTGGTCGTACTTGTCGATGAATTGGTCCTCCAACTCACCAATCTCGTAGATCAAGACACCCAACTTGTCAGTGACATCGGAAACATCCTCGTCGTTCTCCTCACCCCACAAGGACAATTGCTTAGCAACCTCTCTTCTCTCTCTAGCAGTCAACTCAACGGCGCGCATGACGTTCTTCTCCATCTTGATGAATTGAGTCAATTTCTTGGACAATTCAGGAGCAGTGGCGCCGTGGAAAGACTTCTTGAAAGAAGAAGTGATACCGCCCTTTCCGAAGAACTTCAGTTTGGTGGACGAAGTTGGTGGAGGAGGCGATTGCAATTGGGAGGCGGTAGGAGCCTTTTGAGATCTGAGAGAGTAGGTTCTGTGCATTATGTGGAAGATAGACCAGATATGGTGTTTATTGGAATAAAGGAATGGGGTCGAAGCAGGGGGGACGAGGGGGGTATTTATACAGACAGCAAATTGGAAGTGTGGGTTTGGGACGGCGGATAGCACGCGCGGTCCTGCAGAATGGCCAGCATGCGTACTGCAGGCGGGCGGCTGTCGGGCATCTACGTTGCTTTGGTTGCGAATGGTAAGAAAGAGAAGCGATGAGAGAAAGAAGAGGAATTGGGGTTGGATCGGTTTTGTTTGGTCGAAAAAAGGGAAAAGATAGTGTCCAATGATGTGACCGGATTTGGCTTGCATATAGGCGCTCGCTGCTTTTTCATCTCCGACTCCCTTTCTCCCCTCCTTTGGCTATCTCGAAGTCAGTGGGGCAACCAATATACTGTTTCAGTATCCTATTCTTAGGAACCCGGGAGGGTATGAGACCTCAAGTAATCTTGGTTCTGTTTTGGTTTTGAGCTCTTTCCAATTAATTCTGCCTCTTTGGGAATCAATGGTTGCAAAATGCCGATGACTAAGGGCCCATAATCCCTTGAGCAATCGCAGAAAAGTCAAATGGATCCAAAACATGCGTTGGTTCTGTGTTGTGGTTCGGCTATTCTCTCCTTCCGAAAGCTAACTCCTGGTGGTTAGATCTTCGTTAGTATCGGAATCGCTTCTAACCTCGGTTTGCCTCAAATATCTCCGCCCGTTGCCTGATCTGGCTTGTAAATCCGAAATTGGTGACCTTGGGTTTTGTCTTGGGTGCTTGCTGGTGAGGGAAGTTGCATCATTGTATGACGTAACCGGACATTAGAAGGCCGTCTGCATGCAGGCCCATGGAATCATCGGTGAATTGTTCCAGAAAAATTTCATTCACTATGATGTAACCGGGTTGCAAAAAAAAATTGACGTTGGTGAGGCTACAGTGGCAGATGGTCTCGCGTCTGAAACACGAGCGGTTAGGCATTGGGTTCGTGCATATTGGTCTGACTTCTTTTTGGTTTGATAACTTTTTAGTGTACAAATTATAATATATACAATGGATGTTCTCTGTGATTAATAGAGATGTATGACTCTAGAAAGAGAGTCTTCTAGCAATCCTTCGTTAGTTTCAAAAGACTTTTTCCATAAAATCCAGCGTCGGATCACCATTTACACCCGAATGTCATTCGTCGAAGTGCTGTTGTAAATGGCGTTTACTTTGTAAAACGATCACTTTTTCTGCTTCTTTGCTTTAGGTTTCGTGTCACTCTCTTTTCTTTTCTTTAATCGGAGAGCGGCCAATACACGCATGTAGTCGTCCTCGAGCGCCATATATGCTGTCTGTAGCTTATCAAGACGTGTAGGCTCGTCCATTTCAACCAACGCATCGTGGTTCTTCTCATAGAGACGGCGCTTGATGAATTGACGGATAGCCTTCGCGGACTCTTTGCCCAAACCATCCTTACGTTGTTGCAAGAAGATCATCTCCAAAAGGCGCTGAAGCTGTCTTTTTTCGAGCTTCTCCTTCTTCTTAAACTCTTCAAACCATCCAGGAGCTGTAACTGTGGCAATGGAAATGGACAGAAGGTCAATATGTCCGCTAGTAAGGAGGCGAGTCAAATCGACACGGTCACGCAAGTCGTCAAAGCTCTCGTTCGGGTCCTCTACCACGACCTCTACCACATCAGGGTCAGCAAGCCATTGTTCAAAAAGACGCTCGTACATTTGGCCACCCAATTGTTGGCCTTGGAAGATGGGAAGAACCACAAATTGAGAAATCTTTTTTCTGGTTTCAATGGCTCCGGCGTCAAATTTAGTGTGGCCCGGATACTTCCAATAATTGTAAACTGTTGTAAATCCCACAATTTCCGGTAATTGAGGGTCTGTCACGTTGTACATGACATACACTTCCCACAATGGATCCAGAGCATCGATGTACGTACCTGCCTCGATAAACAAAAGCACAAGAATCTGAAGACGTTTGTGGAGTTCCAATCCGGCAGCAGACGCGAGGTCAAGTTTGTAGAGAGCCCAATCCTGCTGTTGGTGTTTCCAAGTTTCTCCGACTTGCGAGCCTGGAATGACGTAATCACGCTGTTCCTGCTCAATACGGTCTCTCCATATACCTTCATCCTTGAACACAGCCAGGGCTGGTAGTTGGTCCAACATCTTCTGTTTCACATCTGTATCAACGTCCGGCATTGCTGCAGACCATTTGACGTTAAGAAACGGGAGCCACGTGACGGCATCGAAACACAATAGGATTTGGAGATCTTTGTATCCAAAAATAGACTCTGCTTCGCCAAAGATGGGGTATGTGAACGCTGGTTTGAATGAGCTGGCAGTACCCTTGGTATCTGTGACGTAGATCGACATTGCCTCGTTCAGGGAGGATGTCCAGAGCTCAGGTTTAAGTGCATCCACAGCATCAGAAACTGACGTCATTTTGTCTAGATGGGATGGCGGTAAAAGTGGAAAGAATGTAGTATGTGTTGTAGAATCGATACTATTTAGGGTGTGGATATAGGAATATGGGGGAAGGACGCGACACGTAGAAAATGAACAATAGTGGGGTTGAAATTTTGCTTAATTGATTCTTCTTCAGAAAAATTAGATTGCCCAATAGTAACTTTAAGGGAGAGTAATTTTTGTTGATCGTTTCGTTTTATTTTGTTTAGAAGATTTTCTTAGCTTCACTGCTGCAATTTCGTTTTCAAATCCAAAGATGCACTCTCAGTTTTGACCAAGGAACTTGAAGATTATTGTGATTAAATAAAATTTTGGAATTAAATGAGTAAAGTACTTTTTGCGGCTTTTGTATGAATTCTTGGCTTAATTTGGAGAAATTGTGTAGCACGACATCTGAGAAAATCTGATCTTACAACATCGTAAGGTCTCCAATTATATTGTTAGTTATGTTGTTGGCAATTTAATACAATAAAGTCCTTCTCTCTGTCATTCGGCACAAGCGCCGGGAATGTCGTAGTATCCACCAGACAAAAGCTCTCATAGTGGCATAGTCCTAGATTAGGTAAACTTACTCACAAGCGAACTGCAAAAGGACCTTACTTATCTAATTTTAGATGATCTTTGTCGTAACAGATACTTTCAAGGCACTGAAGGACATCATAGACTCGTTCCAAAATCATCAGCCTGATAGCCTGAACCATAACTAAAGGTAAATCAAAAAAGAACAGGAGGAGATTAAATCTACAATCAAATTCCATTATTACCTTTATTCCTTTCCGGCCAGCCCCCTCTCACAAGGGCTGGCGTTAATTCAATCTATACATTACTCAACAACGACAACCAAATCTCCAGCATCAACCATATCTCCGTTGTCGTGGAAAATCTTGACCACAGTACCCTTCTTGGTAGAAGTCACCACCATCTCGGTCTTCATGGCCTCAACCACAATCAATCCCTGTCCGACGTCTACCAAAGAGCCCACTTTGACAAGTGGCTTCCAGAAACGTCCGGAATATTCAGAATAGATCATTTCGGCATCCTCGCTGAAGGTTTCATCTTCAGCCAAGGCTGGGCCGGATTTACCTGCCTCCAACTCAGCGTTAGAGACTTGAATCATCCGGTTGAACTCTTCAAGCTTCTCACCACCCTGGTTCTCAATGAACTGCTGGATAGAGTGAGTGTTGTCTTGGACCCAGTGCAAGTACTCCTCGTGGTCAAAAACGGTCTCAACAATCTCAACTTGGTAGTGACCAGCCTCCATCTGCTGTGTGTTGTGGTCAATCTCAGCTTCAGTGACTGGGAAGAACTCAATCTGGTCGAATGGGTTCAACAACCATGGCTTGTTACCTGGAGAGTGGGATCCCAATGTCAATTTGTCCCAGATTGGAATGGTACGACCAACCAATTGGTAACCACCAGGCGATTCCATGGTGTAGATACACATGTAGTTACCTCCAATACCAACAGTACCGTTTGGAGTGAAAGTTCTCGAAGGATTGTACTTAGTACCCAACAAACGTTGTCTAGGATCCAAAGGAACGGCACATGGTGCTCCCAAGAAAACATCACCAAGACCCAAAACCATGAATCTGGCAGAGTACATCAAATCCTTGACATCATCGCGCTTAACACCATTGATGTTAGCGATAAAGTCGACGTTGTTAGGCAACCAAGGAGCCTCACTACGAATGGTCTCCTGATATCTCTTGACAGCGTCCAAGGTCTTCTTGTCCTCGAACGCCATTGGCAATCTGATCAATCTGGAGGGAACCTTCCACTTGTTCACGAACACAATCTCCTTTTCAAGAGCAAGCATGGTACGCAACAAGTCCTTTTGGGTGACGCGCTCATCGAATTCGATCAAAACGGAACGAACACCACGCGACATTTCAACGACTCCTTGCACGTTCAAGTATTGAACCATCTCGATCAATTTGTGGATACGGTAACACAAGTTGAAGTCCAAGCTGTTCTCACCGTACTCCACCAAGATGTATCTGTCACCAGCTTGACGGTAAACGATCTTAGGAGCGCAATTAGTGCCCTCAATGACAGCCAAAACTGGGTCCTCAGCCTCAGCCAAGATCAGGCCTTCGAATGAAGGCAACTCACCACCAAAGTCCTCAATGATCTTGTCTTGAGAAAGTTTCAAGCCCTTTGCAACTTCATAGGAGAGAGGGAAGAATTGAATCAGGTCACCGGGTTTGACCTGGCCAATCTTCCACATCTCAGCCTCTGCAACCACGGCTTCACAAACAAATCCACCAAGAGAAGGACCATCGCAGGTCAAAATGACTGGCTCATCTCCGGTAAAGTTGATAGCACCAAGAGAGTAGACGTAATCGTGAGCGTTAGATGGGTGCAAACCACCCTCACCACCATCCTTTCTGGCCCACTTTGGCTTAGGACCAATCAATCTGACACCAAAACGGTTCGAGTTGTAGTGAACCTTCCAGGCGCTGCTGAAAAACTCCTTGACTGCCTCCTGTGTGAAGAAATCGGGGGATCCATGTGGACCACAAGTGACACCAACCTTCCATGCGGTAGAAGAGTTGTAGTCGTAAGATGGGATCAACAGAGAAGGAACAGAAGCAGGCTCAGACACAGGGAGAGGCAAGGTACAACTTGGCAAGTCTGGTTGACCCAAGAACAAGACGTCACCGAACTTAAGCACACGACCATTGTAACCTCCCAAGTTACCGAGAGCAAAAGTGGAACGAGATCCCAAATACTCGCAAACATCAATACCACCACGAATGGCCAAGTATGCTCTGCATCCACTCTTCAACTTGCCAATAGCCAACTTCTCGCCCTTCTTGACATGGATTGGTGCCCATTGCTTAACGGCAACACCATCAACCTCGACTGGGACTTCACCACCGGTCACAGCAACAATGACATCATGATGGAACAAGAGAGTTGGACCGCTCAAGGTAATCTCCAAACCAGGAGACTTCTTGTGGTTACCCACACAGCGGTTGGCAATTCTAAAGGCATACTCATCCATACAACCAGAAGGAGGAACACCAACGTGCCACAATCCCTTTCTACCAGGGAAATCTTGCACAGTGGTGTAAGCGCCAGGAACAACCACCTCGAAAGCGGTTGGGTTGTAATCGTAGGAGTCGAGTACCTTGGTTGCAACCTTAGCCTGTTCAAACATGGCTGAGTTAGCAATAGAACGCAAGTAGTCGATGTTGGTAATACAGCCAGAAACTGCAGTCTCGTTTAAGGCTTGACGCAACTTTTGGAGACAGTCATTTCTATCCTTACCGTGGACAATAATCTTGGCCAAAGTAGGATCATACTCGGCGGAAATGACGGTACCATCTTCAACCCAACCATCAATACGAGCAAAGGATGGGAACTTGACTTCAGTAAGCTGACCAGGAGAAGGCTTGAAGTCCTTGACTGGGTTCTCAGCGTAAAGTCTGGCCTCCATGGATGCACCAGTACAAGTAATGGCCTGGGAGAAGTCAGGAGGAGTATCGGCGGCAATGAACAACATCCACTCAACCAAATCCAAGCCTGTCACCATCTCGGTGATAGGATGCTCGACTTGCAAACGAGCGTTGACTTCCAAGAAGTAGAACTCATCTCTCTTCTCATCGTAGATAAACTCAACGGTACCAGCACACTTGTAGTTCATCAAAGATCCGAGCGATTCAGAAGCCTTTCTCATTCTCTGTCTAGTAGCTTCGGGCAAGTTTGGCGCAGGGGTTTCTTCAATAATCTTCTGGTTTCTTCTCTGCAAAGAACAATCTCTTTCACCCAAAGCAATAGCCTTACCGTAACCATCACCGAACATTTGGATCTCAACGTGACGAGCGTTCTCGACAAATCTCTCCAAGAACACACCAGAGTCACCGAAGTAAGATTGACCTTGATGCTGAACGGTTTGGAACACGCGCTCAATATCGGCCTCAGAGTCGACCTTTTGCAAACCAATACCACCACCACCAGCAGTGGACTTCACCATGACAGGATACTCCAACTTGGCGGCGATTTCCTTTGCTTCTTGTGCAGAGGACACCAAACCAGATCCCGGAACAAGAGGAACACCGGCTTTTTCGGCGATTTCTCTAGCAGAATGCTTCAAACCGAGCTTACGAATGGCGTCACCAGATGGACCAACGAACACAATCTTCTCACGAACACATCTGTCAGCAAAATCAGCATTCTCCGATAAGAATCCGTAACCAGGAATGATAGCTTCGGCACGAGACTTCTTGGCAGCGAGAATGACCTTATCAATGTTAATGTATGTCTCGGCAGCAGAAACGCCATTCAAAGGAATAGCCTCATCAGCCATGAGAACGTGACGGGCATATTTATCAGGGTTGGAGTAGATGGCAATCGAGCGAATGTTCAACTTCTTCAAAGTCTTCATGATTCTGACTGCAATCTCACCACGATTGGCAACAAGAACAGAGTTAAATGGCTTCTTGAACTTGGCGGCCTCTCTGTCCAAGTGGTCATGGTAGCCCTTCCATCCACCGTACTCGGAGATGTCAAGGGAGCCAGAGGCAGAGTAGCCAGCTTCCTCACAAATGAAAGACTTGATCCACTCACCAGATTTCAACTCCACAGAGCCAATACCCAATGGTTCAGGAACGTAGCTAACAAATTGACCAAAAGTTTCGACAGGAACTTCATAGACCTCCACAGCGATACTGCTACCGAATTCGGATACTCTTCTCAAACCGGGTTTGGCTACAGGGCCAGTTTTAGGCAATGCGTACAACCTGTAGTTTGGAGAAGTAGTGGTGGCCTCGGAGAAAACAGCATGTACCTTCTCTAATTGCCAGTGCAATTGAAATCCCTTCAAGTGGGCACCGACAACAGCCAACTTGACAGTGTTTTTGAGAATCTTGCGAGGCAACTTGTCAAGTGGAAGAACGTCATCACCGAGAGAGGAGTAGGCTTTGTCAGAAAGGCAACCGTAGAAACGGGGAACACCAGCGGCAGCAGCCAGCTCTCTCAAGTATCTAGATGCAAATTCCAAAAGAGCGTAATCGTTGAACTTTTTGGAAAGGAAGGTGATACCGAAAGGAATGCCGTCAGAACGGAATCCAGCAGGAACAGCCAAGGCACTCATGTCAGCAAGGTTGACGAAGTTGGTATAGGTTCCTTGGCAAGCATTGACACCAATTGGGTCGTTTTGGACTTGCTCAATTGTTGGAGTCAATGGAGCAGTAGGAACGACAATGACATCGATCTCTTTGAGGAGAGGCTCGATTTTACGCAAGATTGCTTGTCTCTTGTACTCGAACTCGAAGGCGGTAGCAGCAGTGTGCTTCTCACCGGTTTTAATGATAGAAAGAACAGTTGGGTCCAAATCCTTCTCAGGAGGGTTGGTAGCCAAGAAGTCCTTGGTGGCCCAGTATCTTTCAGAGACCCAACAGCCCTCGTACAAGTACTTGGCCAAAGTGAGCAAAGGCTTGATGTCCACGGTGGTCATTTCACAGCCAGTAGCAGCAACGTTCTTCACGGCGGCATCGAATAACTTAGGGTTCTCGGTCTCGCCACACCACACAAGGTCGTTAGGCACGGCCACAGTTGGCTTTTGAGAAAATGCCACCCGTGCATTGTCTGGGAAGGATCTAGAGTGCTCATCGTTGGCGGAGTCTTCCTCAGCCAACAAGTTGAAGGCAAGCTCAGCGTCATGAATGTTCAAGGCAAAGACAGAAACACAGTCCAAAGATTTGCAGGCTGGCACGACACCTTTGCTCGAGAAAACACCTTTAGTTGGTTTGAGACCAATCAAGTTGTTAAGAGCGGCAGGCACTCTTCCAGAACCAGCAGTGTCAGTACCCAAAGCAAGAGGCACAATACCACGAGCAACGACAGAAGCAGAGCCAGCGGAGGATCCACCAGAAACGTACTTATCGTTGAAAGTGTTTGGAGTAATACCGTAAGGAGAGCGGGTACCCACCAAACCTGTAGCAAATTGATCCAAATTGGTTTTACCAATAATGATGGCACCGGCAGCTCTCAAAAGACGCACAGTGGTGGCATCTTCGCTGGGATCGTACGAGAATGAGGGACAGGCGGCCGTGGTAGGCAAGCCCTTCACATCAATGTTGTCCTTCACGGCGATTGGAACACCGTAAAGTGGTAGCGAGGCCTTCTTGTCGTTGGACTGAAGAAACTGCCATTGATGGGTAAGAAAGTCGGGCGAAGATACAGAAATCCATGCTGGATCGGTAGCGCTCTGATCTGCCAACACTTTCTGCAACAACTCAAGGGAGTCATCTGGAGTAGCATCGAAGTGGAACTGTTTCCATTGAGTAATGGTCCAGCCAATGTAGTCAGTCATTGAAAATTCGAGTGATAGGGTAAAATTAATAGGTATGTGCTTTCTGGAAATTACAGATCAAAGGATGTCTGGAGGATAGATAGATCAACGGAATTAAATACAAAGTTCACACAGAAGTCCGGAGGTGAGAGGAGACGACTGTTGGCGAAATTTGGGGTTGGAGAACTGCAAGTTACTGGACATATTGCCTTCTTTATAAATTTCCAGACCGTTTGGCTGTTTAGGCGCGGTACTTATCGTAGATGCCATCACCAGTTGATAAGCCTGCAGACAACATCGCCTTGAGGACATCGCCGGGCCTATTCTGTTAACAGAAGGCGCAAACGGCCCGCGCATTGAGCTGGCGCCGATTAGATCGAAAGTGGCTTTTTCGGGAGGAACCGACGGCGGTGATTAAGGACTTGTGTGTGAGCGAAGAATTTACGGTTGCGAAGATTCTGTGTTGGCGAGGTGTAGCAAATTGGGTAGACCTTTGGTGGGCGCTTGCAAATTTTTGTTTGGGAATTGCGGGCCACAATCAGCGACATACAAATTTGGCGAGTCACGGCGGGTATAGTTGTTAAGGATATCTAGTCCAATTGAAGACATAGCGCAAAGTCATTCAGAGGAACACCCTACTGGACGCCAAAAAAGTCTTGCTAATGTCGTAACACCAATTTTGAATTTCGTGAATTTACAATCAAAAAAACTCAATAATAAACAAATATTTTTCAATCTCTACAATTTATTCTTGCAATGTGGGTTTCAAGTGGTAACCTCACTTTTAAGGTTCGTATATCATCGTAAAACTGCCAGTGTATCCAACCGCATCTTATCTTCCCCACCAACAGCTTACTTCTTGCAAATTCCGTAAATTTCTTTTCATCTGCATTGTGTATCCCACACAAGGTCTAATCCTAGTATTTGGTTATTGTAAGCCCTAATGATGACGTCCTTGTCATCTATTGGTCACTGATATCTTCCGGCTACAAGAGGTGTATGAATCCCCCACCCGTGCTGTCCGGAATAGATTAGATCACGTGTTTATCTATTTGGCTTGCGTGCAGTCGTTAATACTAGAGTTGATCTAACGAAAGGGTCCGTGTATCAAATATCTGGAGGGTTTAATTCTCCAGGTCGGTCCCTTATCCGCACACATATTAGATTGTGTGTTTTCGTATTTGCTTTCGAGCAGATTTTGTCCCAGTTGAGTCGGCTGTCAAAAACCAAGTATGGAAGAGCAAATCAACGTAAACTATCTAAAAATTTCATCAATTTCGAATAATAATTTTTGATTTCATATTTTAAAAGAACTGCTCTGGTCCAATACTCCTTTCCTCTATGAATTATTGTCGGTATTAGGCCTCTACACATTGCATCCGTATTAAATATTGTATTGAAACATAATTACTTCTTCTCTAATTCCTCATCAATTCCATGAGGCAGAACATAGCCTCCACCAACAACTTTTCCTTCGATAGTAGTCAATCTAGCGAGCTCAGCGGAAACCTGGCTCCGTACAGCATGCAATTGTTCAGGGTGGGCGTTTTGCCATTCACGCAACTTGTGCGTTTGGCCAGTAACGTCCCAGTAAATACCTCTGAAAGTGGTGTAGCAGCCTTCGCGGCCCTCCCATAATGGACCAATGATCACAACAAATGCAGTGAAGAAGGACCAAATGAACAAGACAACAATCCAGCCAGTGAAGAACTTCTTGCTGAAGATGTACCCAGTACCGTACATAGGCATTGGCCACAACACAAGAAGACATACGGCAAGTGTGCAGCAAATAGTCAAGGCAATCTTGAAGGAGCGTCTCAAACGAGCTTGTTCGGCGAGAGGATCAAGATCATTTTGGGCAATAATCTCTTGGGCGGCTTGGGCAATGGTAGACTTGACTGGGAGAAGCTTCTCGGGGTCATCGTTGTTCTGGGAAGACTCGGCTTCGAGCAACTCTTCCTCTTCGTCCACACGAGTGATACTCTTCAAAATGTCCCAGTCAAAGTTTTGTGGCTTGAATACCAAAATGAGCACAGGAATGATCACAAATGGTGCCAACAAGGCGACAATGTTACCAGTCAACATAGAGTCGTCCTCGAAAGTGGTAGCAACGCTGATGGCACCAAACTTGGTTTTGGTGACAATGAGCCACAGCATAATGGCCAAACCAGTGGCAATTGGAGGTGTAAAGGTAGCAGCGGCCCAGTTTTGTTTCTTAGAGAGCAAGGTCAATGCCGAAGGTAAAACACCACCTCCAATTATAACACCCATCAATTCATACAAGTAGCCCATAGAGATACCAGCGTAGTACAAGCCAATAGCAAACGCAGCCATGACATAAGCGAACACAATAACGGAGGCGTGAGACATGAAGATCAATCTCTTGCTCGATGCCTTTGGATTGATGTAAGTTCTGTAGATATCATAGGTGTAGATGGATGACACAGCGATCAACTCAGCGGACATAGCCGAGGTGACAGCCATGAAAACCAACAAAAGACTCATAACAGCACCACTCTTACCCAAAAGGGCAACTGCAGCGTTAGGCAACACCAAACCAGCACTGACCTCTGCTGAGGTCATTTGACGTGGGAAGGTTGGCCAAGCTGGAGTATCTTGCAAAGACAAGGCAGTAAGTCCCAAGGTAGTGGCAGTGAACATTGGGATGGCAAACCAGGCCAAACCTCCAATGACGTATCCGGGCATGGTGGCAGCAGGGTCAGAAGCGAAGGCCTTGTTGAAGTAACCGTTATCCAAGAAGACAGTACCGAAGTTACCAACAATGTTGATGACAAAGAAGATGCCTCCAGAGCGAGACTTCAAAGTCAAGTATGAGCCACCAGCGTTACCCTCTCTAGGTTGCGTCATAGCCAAGTTAGTGATGATGTCCCAGACAACAGCTGGAGATCCCAATTTGTCGGAAACAGCAAAAGTGTTAAATGCGAAAACCAACATTATAACCACAATGACTACGGTGTGTGCGTAATCTGTCAAAAAGGTGGCCTTGATACCTCCAAATAAGGTATAGATGACCACACCGAGGGGAAGTAACAAACAAGCAGCCACAACATTCATTCCGGTCAAGTCATGCACCACAGCAGAGCCACCGGTTAATAACATGGCTGTGACCAAAACGTTGGTAGCGAAACCCCAGAAACAGTACACTCCATGCGTGGTGCTTCCATATCTGGCTTTGATGATTTCCAAGTACGTGTGTGCGTGAGGAGCCTTCTCCTTTCCCTTAATAGCCAAACATGCGAAAAGAATAATCTGGACAGTTGCACCAGCAGCATAGTACATGGCGCCTGAGATACCATTGTTGTACACTTGAACAGTAGATGTTAAGAGAGTTGCAGCCCATGTCCAAGAAGAGACCACTGCAGAAGAAAGCAAGAATGTCTTCACAGACCGGCCAGCGGTAGCGAACTCTTCTGCTGTCATAATTTCTTTGTTGTAACGTCTTAAGCAGAATGTGGTAAACATCATTCCAAGGGCAAACACTGCACCCAAACCGACCACAACTGCGTAGCCTGCGCCCTGTGGAAGAGCAACATATTGAGCTGGCGACGACATGATGTAGTGCTAGCTATTCTCTTTGTAATTGAGTGAATTGGAGATGGTAAGGGTGGCTGCAAATTGAGCCAATTTATACATTTTCGAAGGAGATAAGACATTCTAGAGTCACAGGAAAAGTCCGAGCATTCTGCAGGAGAAGGATCTGTTATCGATAGTCTCAGCCGCAGTTCCAGCAGAAACCTTTCGTGTGTTCTTTGAAATTATGACAAGTGCATGCTGGGCGGTAAAATCTCGCCGGTGCGGACCGTGATTCAATGCAGGAATATAATCAAGATAGAGTATCTGCAGGTGGATAATCACTGCTCGCCAACCAAAATCAATTGAGATTGAAAACTGCAGATGCACTGTGGGGTGGCTATTGGTCTGATTAATCTTCTAGATCAAATGCCACTTATTCACTGGTTTGTTCCTGTGGGTGAAATATGACTCGGAGTCGTGGTTTTGCAGCCGCTCAGTGATAACAGAAAGATAAAGAGATATCGGTGAAGCGGAAAAGGCTACATTCCCTTGAATTCGAACGGAAAAGAACGAAATTGATCTCATTCTGGTAATTGGTGTTTTCGTATTCATATTTGAAAAGAATAGCGGCTTTCATCGGCTCCATGTCTCTCCCCTTGGAACTGTATTTGAGGATGTCAACCTTATCGATGCACAGCGCTTGAAAAGGAAATGGAAATGGAAATGAGGCAAAAAGATTCCCTATTGAGAAGGTTTGCTTTGATTACTAAATACATAGAGTCATCAAGTAAATCTAAGGCCATTGAGTTGGTTCAATGAATCAGGTAAGGATCCCGACAGCGGAGGGCTGAGGGACGGAACCGAGGTAGATAGCCCAAAGCTGTAGTCTGAGACGCGTATTAAGTTTTGATCTGCATCATATGTGGTTTTGAGTTTATCAGAGATTAATTTTTGTTGTGCCAAGACATCATTTTGGGCATCCTTCTTCTGTGACTCTTCATTAGCTAGCCGCGCCAAAATAGTCGGATCGAACACATTGGCATAATAGAAAGTGCCCGAAATATGCTCGTCCACAACAAGAAGTTGCTCTTCGAGACACAGCTCTAATTCTTCAGCACAGACCGCTGGGGACCAGCCGTAGTGGTCTGCTATTTGAGAAACTGTAAGCCCGTTGAACACACGATATTTATCTCTCATGTAGCCATCGTTATCCGCAAGCAATTCACTTTTGTATTTTTCGTAGGTGAAAGAATTTTCCTCATCTATCAAGTACTGTAAAAGAACTCGGTGAAGACTTTGCAGGTCATGAGACCGTCTGGCAACAACCACAAGACCTGACAGATATGTTTTGAGCCTGATCGGCATTTTGAGCTTATCCACGAGATCTAGAGATTTCGTCAAGTCCTGGGGCGGGATTAATTCAGTGCCAAAGCCTTGACTTAGAATTAGGAATCGATTGTACGAGGCAAATAAGTCCTGTAGCGTGATCATGGACGTAACAGAAGTGAGTTCAAAGTTGAGGAGGAACTCACTTACATGTCGAAGGAGTTCCTGGTGGTAGAGACTTGAGCTCTTATTGAACAGTAGTGGCGGCATTGTCTTGCCCTCTATGTTGAAACTGTGTCTCTGAGGCTTGATGACAGTTTTAAATGTAGATGCAAGATTGAGAATATCTTGAGCTTTGTACATGAGTTGCTCGAAGTCGTCTAGTGACAGGGATAGGACCATCTCGTTTTGCTTTCTTTTAAGCTGGTCAAGTTTTTCCAAACCACGAATACCACCAACCAATTCCTTTTGAGGGCTGGGCTCACGCAGTTCTACGATTTTCGTTCCTTCTCCATTAATGGCACCCTTTGCCTCAAGCGCCAGCCACTGAATGGACTGGATCTCCTCAAGAAGATGCTGGTATGATGCCAGTTCGCCTCCTTTTCGGAAGCTGAATTTCACGTAAGGTATGTTATTTGTATATTCCTCTTTGTCTTCGAGTATGAGTCCCATAGGATTCTCGGAGATTATACTCAGAGAAGAAGGATTGTCTAACGACTGGAGACGTTTCATGAGAGATGATGATACCAGGCGAAGAGCAGTACCACAAAGTTCACAGTAGCGCATTGAGGGATGATTCACGAAGGTACATTTTGGGCAAGCTTCCAGATTTGGAGGGGGTCCATTTAGAGTCAGTTCACGACTCAGCTCATCGGCCTCAGCAAGCACACGCTCAATCTGGGCACGGGAAGGTGGGATTCCGCAAGATATGCATGTCGGGAGTGCAGCATTCAAGTCGCAGTCGGTGCTGATCAGATTATTGTACAGACATATCACACAGACCCAAGTGACAGTGGAGGAGCGCAGACGTAAGGCCGCGTCCAGAACATTGAGTTGGTCAAAACTTCCTTTTGGCGTTGAACCAGACACATCCATGGCTTCTCCTTTTATGCTAGTCTCTTCATTTTGCTTCAAAAACGCCTTTATCTTCGGCGACGACCGCAAAAACCCTTCAACAAGCTCAATACGTTCAATTGCTGATAATTCGACAGCAATTGGTCGCTGTTGGTCATTTTGATCAAGCCAGATGATCCTCCGATTGGTTAGATATAGTCTTCCGTTCTGATACTTCTTGATCTTCAGCCGGCCTTGATAAAGCCCGATCCCATCTTTGATGTAGACATTGTGCTCATCCGACGCAAGAACAGGCCGATTACTTTTGTTGACAAGGACCTGTTGCCATACTGAAAGTGGAGGCATGAATTGTAAAGGCAACAATGACGTTAAAACTTCGGAATATGGCAGGAAACAGGGAGTCTTTCTATAATTTTTGGAGAGAGGGGAAAGTTATGATCTAAAGCACAGGATCTCTCGCACCAATTGGGTTTCCGTCTGGAGATATTGTGGTTATTAAATGTGTTTGTGCCTATTAGTGTATAGTGAGTAAGAGTAGGTGCTCATAAGTAGGTCACAAGACTGAGAGATAAGGACATTTCACATACTGCTGAGGCGTAGTTTAGTCAATAAGAGAGTTGGGAATTATCTTATTTCAGGTTTTTATTTAATTTTTTTGCTATTTGAATTTGATGATGTATTTGATACAATTTACATCACCGTGTGAATAAATGAGATTCCAGTGAAAAATGCGTCTCTGAATTAAGTATGCGTCTCTAGAGCAAAAATAAAAAGGATTTCAGTTTTGAATAATACAAATTTCAGGGAACTTAAAATCAATATGTACTACAGGATGTCCTAGTGACAAGCAACTGGGGTGGAAGATCTAGGCTAGGAATTCACCTATTACTGAATGAATGTACATCGTTGAAATATCTATGACAAAATTACTCGGATCTACGAACGTATCAATTAATTATCCATAAATCAAGGGATATATTGACCATACTTCCACAGAATTCATACAGAGACAAGATATGTACCAAACTGTTGGCTCAATGAAATAGATAATCTGATCATAAATGAAGGCAATATAGCAATAATTTTTTGCAGTATTAGCTTGAGAACAAAAAAAGCCGAGATCAAAAGTGGCACTCCATGACTTAAGTAAAATATCCCTTGAAAGCTCTTGTGGCCTAGTGGTTAGGGAAGTGATTTTGCTTGTTCAAGGTATAGTTGCATGTTCCAGTCCTCCCTTAGACAGTCTTAGTTGGACCTTTTTCTATTCTATTGTTGTTCATGATGATAGTTTACACGTATACAAGTGTTATAAAGCCCTCAAAAATTGACTAATTTTTCTCTGTAGCTCGAATTTATGTTTTGTTTCAAAACTCATAAATGCTGCTATTGCGCTGGAAATAATTAGTTAAAGTAAATTCCAGGCAGAATTTGATACTCGATGTTATTTTTGATTCAAATAATTGCTTTCATTTGCTTCATCTTTATTGTGCAATCACTCAATCTAACACTTAAATGTCCCAAAGGAGTACACTTAGCTCTTCAAAAACTTTAAAACTCTAAACCCTAAATCTTTAGACTCTTTTTTATGAACGATAGTCAAAGATTGATTTGAACTTACGTTTTGGGAAAGGTATCATCCCCTTTGCCAAGAGCACTCTGAAGAGCAGGCCAAATTACACTTAGAAACTACATGAAAATTAATCCTACAGTTTTCAACACACATCTCAATCATTATGCTCTTTTCGTGTTCGTTCTGGGTATATCCTCAGTAAATAATTAGTACAAGTGTAATCTAAATGCTTCCGACGATAGCACTTAGCATCAACCATAATGGAGGATGGAGCTGTCTGTTAAATGTACTGGTCAAAATCTTCTCGAAGACTTTTGTGTAGGAGATTGCCTAGAGAAAAGGGCCTGATTTCCTCAAAGGGAATCACTACAGAATGCAAGTCATGCGATGGAAAGAAACTACCTAAAATCCTTATTTGTCTCTCAAGATCAATTGTCCTCCGGTCACAGCAATTGATCAGTGACAGAATTCACATGTTGCTCCAGCTTAGGTAAATAGCCACAGCCATTGATTACAAGAGGCAGTGTGAATAGTAATTACGAAACAAATCGGGTGTGACACTCGGGCAACACTCCAGATTAGAATATTCAATACGTCATCACCATGAACTCATGTCTGTCGCTAATTCGAAAGTCACTTCTTTCGGCCTAAGTATTCGATTCTATCCATTCCGCTACCAAATCAGGAACCACTACCAATTTAAGTTTTCATGACATCATTGATAGAACAGGCCAACCAGAACAACTCAAAGAGGCTTTAGAAGCAGTCCATCGTCAAAATGCACTCCAGAACCCCGATCTACCCCTGGTTTGCACTGATCCGATGGCAATCATGCATGATCTATATTGAGGATAATTAATGTTCGGAACACCGGCCAGCAGAGAGAATTAAGTTCATACAACGAAATTCACTGATCCAATGAATCCCAAATTACATCCATTTTAACTGCGTGCAACTGGATTATCGAATTTTCATGAAAATAGTTAAAAATGGCTGTTTTCGCTTCGCTTGAACCAATCCACAATCACGCACTACTCATTCAGCCGGTCACACACGTGATGAATGAATGAAGTTTGATCGATTTGGATGCCAAGAGTTGAAGTGGCTTCTTGATAGAGGGGAATGATGATATCACAAGGCTATAATTCATGTTTTCAGAAATTTTAAAAACAATGAACCGGTTTTTTCGAATTTGAAATCTGAGTCAGATGCCTCAGCTTCAAGTCCTTCCTGCTCTTCGGTTGTCGTATATTTACGGTCGATCCAAATTGGACTCCAACTCGAAAAAGGCTATGTGGAGAAGCAACCTGCATGGACCTGCGTCTAAACTGTGTAGAAGGGTTATGAAAGAGATTAAACTTCAGAAGAAGTAATCTCCGTTTATATAAAATGTAGAGTGTTGCGCACAAATTTTGTGGATTCTTGTTTTATTCAAAGACTTGTTGAATTTCGAAGTATTTTCTTGTGTGGGAAGTCTTCTGGTGTTAATATAGAACTGTTTCTTACAAGTCTAGCAGCCGTTCCTAGCAGACAAGATAACTATTCAAATCAATATTTCGCCACTTCTTTTCTCGATTATCATACCTTTTTTGATTGAGGTATAATCTTATTCAATCGGATTTTTTGTGTTTGAATCCGTCGTTACCTCTAGATCATGAGATTCTTGCTCCCGTTATCCATAGCGACATTGGTTTCGGCCGTTTTGATCCCTCAAGATGAGGAAAATCTGGGTTATGTGAAATTGAGAGTCAAGCGCTCGCTAGGCACCTCCCATCTTGACCGAATGCCTTCCAATGAACCATACTTGAGCAAGAGAGACGTCGACGGGAGCTGGGAAATGGAGCTCAAGAATAACCTCGTTTTCTACGAAACAGTTGTTTCAATTGGCTCCGATAATCAAAAGCTCAAGCTTGTGGTGAGCACTGGCTCCTCGGATATGTGGGTCCCTGGTGCTGGCCTTCCTTGTCCTCAGACCCGTAATCCTTACAAAAAACGAGAAGCATTTGAGGACCGAGAAATATTTGAGGACTTGGTGGTGGAAGACCTTCTAGAAAAAAGAGCCACTACGACAACCGGTAGTAGAGTTAGATCCGCTACGACCACCAGCAGTCGGAGTTTGTTCAGTCTGAGACCTTCAAGAGTTTGCTTCCAGGCTGGTACTTTCAACAACAAAACATCAACTTCGTTTCGTTTTAACACTACCGCTGCACGTTTTGAAATATACTACCCCTTTGAACCAACTGATTACGCCTTTGGGACTTGGGGTAGAGACACTGTCACATTTGGTGACATTGCCTTGACAGACTTTCCATTTGCTGTGGCAAATAAATCCTATTTGGACGTAGGATATCTTGGAATAGGGCCAATGGAAGGTGAAGTTTCTACTTACTTGTCATTTAAGAATAGTTTTGAGTATGAGAACTTTCCAATGCGCTTAAAATCAATGGGAGCTATCAAGACGAACTCTTATTCACTTTACATGGATCTGTTGGAATCACGCGAAGGGTCACTTCTTTTTGGAGCCGTTGACAAAGCAAAATATTCGGGCACTCTCCAACTGGTTCCATTCATACAATCTGTTTACGACTATTACGGGTATCTGACTTCTCAGATTGTTTTGAGTGAGTTGTCGATAAACGGAAACGGCAAAAATATCGTTATAACGGACTCGCTGCTCGGAGCGGTGTTAGAATCTGGTACTACTTTCTCCAAAATGCCAGCCGTGATTGTCGAGTCTCTAGCTCTCTCGATCGGCGGCACCTATAACTCTCGAAGTAATATCTTTAACGTCGATTGCAAGTTTGGTGGACAAGACTACAACGTTACATTTGATTTTAGTGGTGTCAAAATTCAAGTGCCATTAAGCGATTTGGTCATGAAAGTTGACGATAAATGTCTCCTCACTATTAAACCCGAATTTATTCCCAACATGGGAGAAGCTGTTGTTATCTTGGGAGACAATTTCCTTCGTAGCGCATATGTTGTGTACGACTTGGAAAATTACGAAATTGGTTTGGCGCAGGCGAAATACACGGATGAGGAAGATGTCGAGGTGATCACTGACAGAATTCCAAATGCTCTGAAAGCCTCGGCCTACTCACAAACATCCACTTTCTCGTTCACCGAAAAGCAACGGAGCGACCTCACGGCCGGCACAGCAGTTGCAAAGGAAACAATCGGCATAGCTAATGCTGCTGCAGATGCTAAAATCACATCTGATGCTTCAGCAGGACCGAAAACGATAAGTACATACGAACAGGAAGACTCAATACGCACTGGTAGTATAACAGATGGAGTCGGTGCAAAAACCACTTTCACCAGAGGACCTGGCGGACCCCTTGCAAGTGGCTCAGGTGGAAATCTTGCAAGTAGATCAGGTGGAAATATATTCGGAGATCCTATAAGTGGATCAAATGGAGGACAATTTCCTGGTTCTGGCCCTATGAGTGTTATAGGTGGCGGGCCTAATGGCGAAACCACGTTGGGTGTTCCGGACGCTAGCGGTATTACCACCTGGGCTGTTATTAATGGTGGTCCAAGCGGACCTGTCACCTTGAGTCCCAGCGGCGGAAGCAGTGTTTCTAGCCAAGCGGCAGGTGGAGGTGGAAGTGGTGGTGGACAAGCAGGAGGATTGGCCAATATGAATTCGATTCCACTTGGCTGGGTCATGGCGAGCGTCGGAATGATTTTGTCGATAGTTCTTCTCTAAGAATGTATTTAGTATGTTTAAACTGACAATTTTTTATTAAAAAGAGTCTAGCAGTCATAGATTGGCGACAATTGAACTGTATGGTAGCCTCATAATGAACATACCTTGCAAAGATAGAGAGAGATCACTGCTTAAATCAGAAATTTACGTATTGCTATGATTGGTGTTTCAGGACTTCATGTTTGAATACCTAACAAGCCAGAGGATAGCATCCACAACAAAACCTAGGATAATAAGATATCTTATGCATGATTCAACTCCATCTCTTTAATTCTTCTTTTTCTCGTACAGGTGAAAAACGTCACCTGTACTTTTGGCACTTTGGCAGATATCACAACCTAACTTAGCCCATCTCCCGAACAGATATCCTCACAACCGTCCAGAATTGAACATAGAATAATTGTAAACCAAAAAAAAAAAATCCGTCCTCATTTTGACGTCAAATTTCCAGGGTTCTCCTTGTCAGCCGTCTCTCAGGGCTCATATTTTAACGTTTTTCACCACTACAACCTCATCACAACAATCACCACTGTAACCCTCCCCAATGAGGATCACGGGGAACTTCCAGAAACGATCAAACTGAAACATTTCGTGCCGCCAAAAAAGAAATTCAAAAAACTATAAAGTCTCCCGGCTTTCCCGTCCCTCCCCCTTTTCTCTTCCCTATCTTTTTCCTTCCTTCACATACGACAATGCCCCTGCGTCTACGATTCCCTCCACACACCCTTGGTTCCGCACAGGCATATTGAGTCTTTTGCTTTCTACTACTCCTTTTCTTCTCCAACACATCGTCCATCCACCGCCGAATTGCCGCCGAAAATGTCATTTCTCTTCAAGAGAATCCCCAAAACCCCGGCCGAGTTCGTGCGCGTGCTAGAAGAGCTGCTCATCAAACTCGATTCTTCAGGAGATCCCAAAAAAGCGTTGGAGGATGTGAATCGATACTTGCGCCAGTTGAAGCTGGTGATCTCGGGCGAGGATACGTCATCGCCCCTAGAACTGGCTCATCTGCTTGCTAACGAGTTGTGTCACCTGGAATGTCTTTATTATATGGTCCTAGGATTGCGGAAGATGGACTTCGATCTGAGGAAAGACGTAGTTTCTGTGTTCAGCGCGTTGTTGAAGAAACCAAACGGGAACGGGTTGGAGAAGCCAGTGGTGCAGGCGTTGCTTCTGCAGCCTGAAACACTTGTGTTGTTGATGCGCGGGCCTGAACACGAGGAACTGGCTCTGAGTTGCGGCAAGATCTTGCGTGAGTGCATTTTGAACGAGCAGCTCCATGCGTATGTGTTGTATCTGCCTTATTTCTGGAGCTACTTTGAGTATCCGCAGCGGCAGCAGTTTGAGACCATCGCGGAGACAGTCCAAACGCTCGAGGCGCTATTGACGCGTAATCCGCGCCTTGTCGGGCAGTTTTTGGTCAGTAATAGAGAGCATTTTCTTGTGCGAATCAATTCGCTCGTGCAGTCAGATAACTACGTGCTCAAACGCCGCAGCGCCCGGTTGCTCTGTGACATTCTCCTTCAGAAAAGCTGCCAGGCATTCTTGTTCGAATACACCGATGACCCCACCAGTTTGAAAATCGTCATGATGTTGCTTAGTGATAAGCTGCGCAATGTCAATCTCGAGGGCTTTCAGCTTCTTCGACTCTTCTTTGCTAAACCGAAGAAGACGCAGAAGATCTTTGATATCTTTGTCAAAAACAAGGAGAACTTCCTCCGTTTTTTCGACAACTTCGATATCAGCGACCTCGGTGGCTCTATCTACGAAGAGCGCGACTTCATAGTCAACGAGATACGCAAGTTGCCCAACATCGAACGAGTGGAGATGGCCACGCAATCGAATTGATCATCTGTATCTGTGTTTCTCCATTCACATCATAAGAAGAGGCAGGAACCCCTTCATCATTAGAGCCGAAGCGCTCTGTGTATATTATTTATTTTTCTAATCCCAGCATTCCATGTATGAGTGTATGAACGTCATACATACATACATACCTACACAACCATATATACAAACATGCATACATAAATAAGAATCATCGATCAACATTAAAATACTCTATACACATATCTATTGGATGAGCATGGACCAGCCCTTGTATTCCTCCTCACCGTATTGGATCTTCTTGATCCATTCAGACATTTGCACAGTCAACTCACCAGCCTCGCCGGCAGCCAAAGGAACAGCAATGTCCTCACCTTTCCAGCCAATGTTTTTGATTGGAGAGACCAAGGCAGCAGTACCAGAACCGAAGGCCTCGACCAACTCACCCTTGGCGGCTCTGTCCTTCACCTCTTGGACAGTGAACTTTCTCTCGTTAACAGTCCATTCGTCGGCAGGCAATCTGTCTCTGGCCAAAGTCAAAACGGAGTCTCTGGTGACACCCTCCAAGATGGTGCCATCCAAAGGAGCAGTGACCAATTCCTTCTTACCGTCAGCGTTCTTGAAAACGAAGAATACGTTCATGGTTCCGACCTCAGTAATGTAGCCCTCCTCACCGAACAACCACAAGTTCTGTTGGTAGCCTCTGGCAGCAGCCTCCAATTGTGGCTTCACGCATGGTGCATAGTTGGCACCAAGCTTCTTGTTACCAACACCACCTGGCCAAGCTCTGACGGCATAGTCGGTGGCCTCCAAGGAAACAGCCTTGAAGCCAGTGGAGTAGTATGGTCCAACAGGGGAGGCAATCAAATACAAGAGCGCCTTGTCAGGGGTAGAGACACCCAAAGAAGCAGAGGTTCCGATGATGGTAGGACGCAAGTACAACGAGTAGCCCTCGCCCTCAGGCACGAAGCTCTCGTCCAACTTCACGAACTCGTTGATCAACTTGATGAATTCGGCAGAGTCGAAAGTAGGCAAAGCGATTCTCTCAGCAGATGTGTTCATACGGGCCATGTTTCTGTCGGGACGGAAAATACGGATCTGGTTTTTGCTATCTCTGTAAGCCTTCATTCCCTCGAAAGCCTCGAATCCATAGTGGAACACAATGGTGGATGGATCAAAGCTCAAGTTGTGGTATGGAGTGATGGTTGGAGCAGCCCAACCTTTCTCGGCAGTCCATTCAACCTCCAAAATGTGGTCGGTGAAGGTCTTACCGAACACCAACTGTTCCTTTGGAACTTTTTCACGCGGCGTGGTGGTTTTGGTGATGGTCAATTTGGATGCGTTCAAGGTGGCCATGTTGGACAATTTTCTAGTCTGAGTTCCGATATTCCAGCGTCTAATAAATGACATTTGATGGGGGGAGCAAGAAGAGGAAGTAGATGGTTGTTCTATTCCTGTGTAGGCGCGATGATATGGGTTCGACTGGGAGTGAAAAATTCAGGTGCGGATCTGGGGTTTATATACCCGGACTGAGGGGGAAACCAAAGAGTCATAATGCCGCGAATAACCGAGAAAGGCTATGACTGATTTGGTTTTGAGTTTGAGTTAGGGGTTGTGTGTGTGGACGGCTGGTTTTTTTAACTCAAGGGGTAGGGCTTTTTGTGTAATTCTTTATTGTTAACAGGCCTGGGTTATCGTTGGGGGAGGACACTTTGGTGACTGCTATCTGGCCGATACCGGCGATAGTGTATGCGCATAAGACAACCACCTAAATAGTTGGGTGAGTTGGCGGGAGGTGGTCGGTAAATTGGAATTTTTGCGTTTAAGTTTTGCGTTGGCTGTTTTGATTTCTTTTCGTATTTTAGTATGTGGTTTTCCGACTGGTTGATGGGTGTATGCTTCTGATCGGAGTTAAGATAAGATGATAAGAGAATGAGTGAAAGTTACATAAATGGAGATTTAATGATAAATCCATCATACTCAGGGTGGTTCTTGGATCGCTTAAAAAATCTATAACTTGGTAAAATATCATGATTACTTTTGAGACAGTTTCATAGCGCTATCCACTTGTTAACAGGCTTCATACTACAATTGGAAGTTTCACAGTAAATCTATAAATATACCTTCAAATTTTGTTCATGCTAGTACGCTTTTAGGTTTTCAACGAGACGTCCCTCAATTAGGATCTGGCCCCTTTCATTGATCTTAAACGCTGCCAGGCTCCGCAACAACGAAGCGCCCTCGGTCCAGAGCGTACCATTGGCCATTATCCGGTGTCCGTTAGCCATATGTACACGATAGAGATCCGTGCTATGACGTTCATTGCTCTTGGGTGGCACCACTGTATTGTCTCTTGTAATGCGATTCTCTACCAACTTCTCCAATTTCAACCTACCTCCAAACTGAGGCATCACGAGATCGTTTGTTTTGAATATATGCTTGCGCTGTGTCTCGTGTACTCTGTAAATTTCGTATGCTTCTGGCCGTACTAACTTGCCAATGCTAAAGTCCATACTTGCAGTAGTGGCTATCCTTCGACTCCTAGGTTCCCTCGAGAAACACTGCGTTTTCAAAAAGCTGGGTGTGAGCTCGATCACACTGTTATTGCGATACGGCTCCAAATGGGCTGGTCTTACGAGAGTAGTGGCCAGATGGTTGTTGAGCGCGAACAATTGATCCCAATCGCAGAACCCAGAAGACTGAAAATGCTGATCGGGATCTGATCGCCATTGCTGGGGCCTGACCTCACATACTTCGAGTGCTTCTGCAGCAGGTCGCAAGTTTGAACCGAATAAATCATGGCGCTCCATCTCTACAGGCGGAGCCGGGTCTGTAGGTCCAGTTCCTCCGAAAGTTTTGATGATTTCCAGCCACATGCTGCTCAAAATACCATTGTTCAGAAAGTTGGTGTAGTCAATGCTCTTTGATATAAGGTTCGACTTGAAACTCTCTCGGCTTGTTGCTCCGAATTCTTCTCGATACCATAACGGGTGTGCTTCAGTAGAAAAGACCCAATTTTTGCGGCTCATTGATTTTCCGTGAACATAACTGTCGTTGCCCTCGTCGAAAAGAAGATACAAGTACTTGAGCAGCTCGCCCAAAACAAATGTCTCCATTCGATTCTGCTTCAATCCGGTTCGGATGTCTTGGAAACCAGAAAATCCACAAGTTGTCTTGTACTGTGTCTCGAACAAGGTCAAAATGCGTAAGCCAATCTGTAAATACATCGGGTCTTTTGTGGCACGGTACAAATAGTATGTCGACTCAATGAACTCCGGTCGGAGTGGATACCATTCCAAAGGAATTGCGGCTTTGACTTGGTCCTTAAGCTTGTCCTTGGGAGTGCTCAAGGATCTCTCTTCCCATCTTTCGGGAATAGAATCGAAGTGGTCCCAAATTTTCAAAAACACTAGGTGCGTAGATACAGCATCACTAAGCCGTCCGGCTAGAACCTGTAACCCGGGCCAGAATGCACTTAGCAGATCTATCCATAGGTTACTTCTGTCTGGAGTGCTAACCTGGACATTGGAAAAAAGCATCCAGCTATGGTCCGTGGTAAATACAGCCAGATGAGACATTAGCGCATTGTATGAGAGGGCAAATACATCCCAGAAACGTTGATCTTGCAAGACTATGGACGCCTTGACAGAGTATTCGTAGAAAGAGTCCACCAGGGCACCTACGCCAGTGACTACATCCAACCATTTATTGGAAGCTGGGTCTACAGTCATGGGAAGCAAGCCTAGTTCCAGTCTAGTGCCCCAAAGCTTCCAGAAGGTGGCATTGGTGAGTGTTTCGAAGCGCTCATCACCTGTGAGTTTCAGGAGTAACGAAAATTCGAGTAATGGTGTAGTACATCCAGCAGTACATCCAATGCGATCAGCTGAAGACGGAACGCCGTCTAGGCCCTTTGCTAGATTAATTCGCGGGAGAGGTAGACTTGTACTAGTATTGTAGGATGGAATAAGTCGGAGCCCAAGGTCGTACGCCATTCTAAGTAGAAATCCATCGTACTGGGATATTATCCTTATTAAAACTGGATCCTTTTTAGTCAAAACATTGTCGGTAAGTGCCAAATGGGCCAGAAGAAGCCCGCCCATCCATCTGATCGACGCTTCAAATACCTGAACCACATAATCCTGGTCAAAAAACGAGACTTCATTCTTCTTTAAGTATTTGAGCACGCGCTCCAATTGCTGCCACTCGCCCATAATCATGAGTGTGTCTAGGGAATCAAGAATGGTTGAAGAGACGTTTCCCATGGCATCATTGTGAATACTCGTGGGATCGGCAAATTGCGGGCCATACGGCTCGCAAGTGACTGGAAGCACCTCATCTGCTGGAAATCCATATGTCATGTACGAGTCCCAGCCATGATTGAAGAGAGTCTTTGTTCTGTTCTTAAGTTCACGCAAATGCAGCGGCGTGAACGCAGAATGCTCCGCTTTTGGCACCTCTCCTGCTTGAATAGATGCAGCACAAAGCCACGGTAGTAGAACTATGGAGAAAATATGTGTGGTTCTCATTTTACCGTGGGATTGTGGTCGAAAAGAGAAGAAGAAAGAAATGCGAGATTGAGAATACGTGGGGTGACCGGGACAGTTCACAAGGCGAGAACAAAAGGAAATAATAATTCGTTCTATGTTTCGTGGTACAGTTAAAATTAAATTGACACGAATAATGGTGTTTAAAGGATTTTTGCAGCCACTACAAGGGATAGATCTACATAGGACAAATGAATTGACATTATGAAATTTTTCACTATAAGCCATGCAACTCATTCGACTCGATAAATTGCATCTGCAGTCTGTGCTGCTTGACGGGCCTCGATGAGATCATGAACTCTGACTACATCTGTGCCCTGCTCAATACATGCAACAATAGAAGCCGCTGTAGGCACAGCACGGTCTGCTGGCTGTGGGGTATTAGTGATCTCGCCCAAGAACTTCTTGCGACTCGTTCCCATCAACAATGCCATTCCGTGGAAACTGACATATGAGTTCATGTCCGTGTTCCATTGGGCATACCTTTTGACGCGCGAACAGTGACGAATAAGGGCCAAGTTCTGCTTGCCGTTCTTTGCAAAACCAATGCCAGGATCAACTATGAGTTGCCATTTCCGCACACCCTTTTGGAGAGCTGCAAGCACCTGAGTTGAGATCTCTCTGCAGACTCCACCCAAGAGGTTTTGGGTTGAATCTGGAAGCGGATTGAGAAGGCCGTTCTTCTCGTCTATAAAGTATTCCACGACCGTTTCAGGAGTAGGGTTAGCATCATACACGGTCATCTTGCTCATGGTAGCCGGAGTGCCTCGTGTGTGGTTCATCACGTATCCACAGCCAGACCTGGCAACAAAGGCAAACATGTCTTTATCAAAAAGACCCATTGAAATGTCGTTGATAATGTCAGCACCGGCCGCTATAGCCTTCTCGGCTACTTGGACACGATAGGTGTCCACAGAAATGAAAATCTTGTCAAGAGTTCTGTCCAGACGTATAGCCTCAATAACTTCTACAACCCTGCTGAGCTCGTCTTCCACAGATGGAGCAGTGCTACCTGGACGAGTGGATACTCCGCCCACATCAATGATCGTTGCACCTTGATCTTTCATGTAGTGAGCAGTTTTCAAAATCTCCGTTTTGTCTAGATTAAAGCGCTCTCCTCCATCACTAAACAGGTCAGGTGTCACATTAAAAACTCCCATGAGCATTGTAGGTGACAGACCATCTCTATTGAACTCCAATAGACGGCCGTGTGCAGTTGGCACGAGTTGTATGAGCTTACATGATTCTTGAACAGAAACATCCGCTGTTTGATGAAGAAGTCTAGCGAGGTGGGTGTGTATAGACTCGGCCGTCACTGGATGAATGAAGTCTGGGGGAAGAAGCTCACACAAGGGTTGGAGGACAAAGGTACGATCAAGCATTGCTTTATGGGGCACGGTCAAGCGTGGCGTGTTTACAAGAGCTTTGTCAAAGAGAATGAGATCCAAGTCGATGGAGCGAGGTCCATTTTCGAATTCTTTAGTGCGTTTGAGCTGCTCGTACTCAATCTCTTTGAGAAAGTCAAGCACCTCGTGCGGATTCATGTCAGTCACCGAAAGCTTGACCACACCGTTGTAAAAGTCTGGTTGATCCAAATGATACATGGGTTTGGACACATACAAAGCCAGGGTGCTCTCAAGCTTGATTTGAGGGTGTTGATGGAGAAGATCCAATGCCTCATTAATGTTCTTGAGTTGTTCGCCTTCATTGGAGCCGAAAGCCACATACACAGAATGACTGCCAGAAAATTCGTTTTGTGAGGTGACAGGTAGATTGAAATGCGACTCTTCTCCAGAAGACTCAACAGAAGTCAATGGATCTTCTCCGGCTAGTTCGGCCCTTGTGTATTGACAGGAGACACCTACTCCATCCGTGTAAACGATGGCATTGGGTTTTGTTACTTGCACCAGAGCCACCTCCACCGTCGGGAAATTCTGAAAGATCCATTGGCATGTCAGTTTGACCAATGCTTCTACGGTCTTGAAATTAGTCAGTTCAATGTAGTTCTGAACAGACTCGGAAACTTCGCCCACAGCTACGTGTGTGTTTGAGCTTGTGAACGTGAGATCTAGTGTCACATACTGGCGGTTTAGTCTTTCAAAAGTGAATATTCCGATAAGCGACAATGCCCGGAGACCGCGGATCTCATATGTACCAGCAGTTCCACAGTTTGTAGTATACATTGCAGGAGCTCTAATGTCGATTTTTGGTGCAGATACAGCAACTTTTACTTCAGAACAGGCCTTTCGTTCTTGTTCTAGTAGATTGAATACGGCATTGCCCACTCCGCCGAGTGAGCTAAAGTTTCGTTGATAATTTTTCTCGAGAAATTGCAGAATTTTAGTCGAGATCACTAGATAATTAAGCGAGTAGTGGAGATCGTCAGTCTCCAGCGCTTTCGAGAAATCTGTCAGAAAAGTGACATCAACTGACACTGGATGCGGTACTGGTTTCTTCCAGTGGTCAAGTCCAACAATAGCCAGGGACAGAAGACCCGAGATATGGACCTGATCTGGCATTTTCTGACTTCGTAGCGGAGATATCGAGAACGTACGTTTCTGCAGAAGAAAGACCCTAAAAGGGAGAAAAGTGAATGAACGCACTTTGGAAAAAGCGGTAATAGTAATATTCAATGCTGCAGAAAACGATTTTCGCGGAGCGGCGCTTCTTATTATGGCTCAATGGCGTCAAATCGGGAATAAAGTGTAGTTCTGAGTTGGTGAAAAACACGAATCTGGAGAACCGAAAGCTCTAACCAATGCAATGAGCTCATTTGAGGTGGTAGAAGCTTTGAGAGATTCTGGCAGTATTCTGAGCGGTCTTGAATTTTCTTTAAAATTTCTGGCACAGGTTTCCTTTGGTCTTGGGTGTTCGGCTTAAAGAGTGAGTCATACTGGCAAGAAACCGGAAAATGAAGATACGAAGTGAGACTCCTGCTTATGATTGTTCTTTTAAACTGCGTGAAAAATCGCATGATTGTCGTAATCTGGTCAACTGAGTTGGTTCTCCATTTGCAGTCCAAAGACAAGTGGTGCATTGTCGTCTAAAGCACTTGAAATTCCTCAAAATTCAAATCATCAGCAAACTCTTCCTCATCAGCAACATGGCACCCATAATCGACCGTCTCTTTCATGAGTTTTTCCGCCTCAGCTTTCAGAAGAGACATATCATCCATGATTAGCCGAAGTATGACTTCATTGGCAAGCACATAGGTACAAAACATATCCTGAGTCCAGTAGTTGAGAGTTTTGTTTTTTGTTTTGGCCAAGAGACCCGAGTATTCTGCCTGAATTAGAGTAGAAATGAACGTTTGACGCCGTAATCCATAATATCCTCCAATGTAGCGATCCCAAGGGATATCCCACCGCTCATTAGATGTCATTGTTGTATGAGGCAGCTTTTTCCGCTGTTCAGAAGCATGAGTGTAGTGATATGAGAGCTCTTCTTTTCCTTCAAGTAGCTTAGGAATGATAGGTAGCACTTGAGAGACCCGGCTTTTGAGCTCTTTCTTTGATATGGGCACTGAAAACTTTTTTGATGAGTATTTTTTCCTGATTTCCTCAGTTTTGGTGGAGTCAAGGTCACCTTTAAGTATTTGCAGTGGAAGCTGCGAAATCTCTGTGTTTTCAAGTAATGAAGACCTATTTTTCTCCTGTAGAAGTATATCTAGCTTGGCAAAGTTTTCACTTTTCATGTTTGATTTCCCCACAAGCGGCTCAATGGCAATTAATTGTTCAACTGGTTTCTTCTTGTGAACATACACCTTTTTATGCACAGACAGCTTCTTTTTGTTCGGTCTTCGGGCATTTTCAAATATTGATAGAGTCAGCTTTGAAGTATTCATACTGGAGACTATTTTCTGTTTCGTAAAAGCGACTTTTCAGCTATAGCTGTTGAAGAAGTGAAGTTGAAGTTACGGAAGCACACCGGGAAGAAAAAGAGCCGCTTGAGAAAATCGGCTTTTGAAAGAAATTAAGTGAAGATTCAATTGATGATCATCTCTCACCCAAAAACGCGTCTCTTCTTTAAATATCTTTTAAGCCCTTTTGCACACCCAGAGTAAGTACGAACTTTCGAAGCAATCGATGGATGTCAAAGTAAAAACATTTCATTTTTTCAAATGTCTTAAAATATTAGACTAGATTTCCGTTTCCATTCATGTACTGGTGGGTGTTGATCACTTTGTCCTGGTGACAAATAGATCAAACATTTGAAATGAACCTAGTTGGTGACTGGGAACAGTAAACACTCTAGGTAACTTATTTTCATCCACAATAGATTCGGTTTCTTTCGGATTAGATTGTCGCGATTCATCGGAATTGGCTGCAAATTGATACCCAGTTATATCCCGTTTGAGCAATACCCGTTCAAATTTAACTTTGAACGCATGAGATCTCATTAATTATTATCTCTCTGTTCAATAATTTGTCTCTATGTCTCATACCAGCAATTGTGTCTCCACAGTGGCCATCGGTTTAAGTCATTCTTTTCCCACAATATCTCCTAGATGATTCCGTTCATACATGGTTACAGCTCATATTTGATATAAGCATTGATTTTTCAATTGGATTTTTTTTCTTTTTCTGGTTCCTGCCTAATAAACACCCATTTGTGGTTCCGATGATCATCTCATCGCCAACTCCTCTAATATGGATCTAGAGGAGGAAGTACTAGATGAAAAGTCGAAGTTAGCGGTGTTGCATTTCCGTTCAGGGAGCTACACCAAAGCGGCCGAGCTTTTTTCCGAGCTTGTGCGGTCAATGGATGGTTATTCAGAAACATACTTGGCTTCAGCTAGAACGCGTTACAATCTAAGTGAAAGGCCAATTGTTGGGTCCTTGATCCATCCAAAGTTGCTCCAAGTGTTGGATCAACGAGCTGCTACATGGGAAAAATTGAAAGATCCCCAACGGGCTTTCCGGGATGCTAAGAAGATGATTTCTTTAGATCCTACGAGTTGCAAGGCGTACCTCCGCTTGGGAAAGCTCTATTTGAAGGAGGGGAAAGAATTGGAGGCCTACAAAACTTATCAGCGTGGTGTATTTACTATTGAGCGTGCAATCGAGAAACTCGGGTTGGAAGTACTGCCGAAGCTTATTGCACAACTCAAGGAGCAGTATAGAAAGCTCAATCGGGAACTAAAGGCAAAAAAGGAGTCTTCTGTAAATGTGGCTCAGCAAATAGAGCAGAAAAGGACCCAACAGAGGCGTTTGGATGAGGTAATTCCTGCTAAGCGACCAAAGAAGGACACTACTCCTCAAAGGAATCCACTAGATCCATTTCAAATTCTTCCTTTCGAAATAGTTGAGCATATATTCCGCCAGGTTCCAGGGAAAGACCTTTTCAAGTGTCATCTTGTGTGTAAAGGGTGGTATACTGGACTCACCCACATGCCAAAATTGTACAGGGACTCATTTGTATTGCGGCATCGTGTCAATGCCCGCGAGTACTTCTCGGGCCTTCAGTTGATGCATCGAATTGAGAAAAACCTGGCACTGCCCTCATTGCGTCTCATTCGTCTCGGCGCTACGAGAGACGTAGACAATCTCGGTTACATTTTGGAAAGCATCATTACAGAGAAGACACTACGAATCAAGAGATTGGAAATTGTCAATCTCGATATGAATATCGACCTTTTATTTCAGAAACTACAAAAAAAGGATTTCGAGCGCCGGGGTTTGGAATCCATCGAGAGTTTGAAATTGGGTATCAATACGTCAATCTATGAGTCAAAGCCACTTTTGGAACTTTTTCCAAATTTACAACGCCTCGAAATTCTTTGCTTGGATTGCAAACTACGAGGATCCAGCTACAAAACTCTACTTCAATCAAAAGAGTATAATCATCTCATGTACACTGCGGGCCAGCGTATAGAGTCAAACATTTGTAGCCTCACACTTGTCAACAATCCGGGCCTCATAGAAGCGAATCAGCCAGGAGTTCAGGTAGGCTCTCTGACCTTTCTAGCCTCACCACCTCTTTTGGATGTCCGATATCCAGAACTAGAGGAGTACACATTAGTTGGATATGCGATAACTCCCGCTCGATACGGTCTCCTATTTTCTCACCTTCTCTCTGCATCTGAGCTGCTCCGTGCGCTTTACTTTGAGCAAGTTGAAGGGCTTACACTTCACGATTTCTTGCAATTCATCTGTGTTGCTAAACCTCGATGTAAGCTCAAAACTCTCACCGTTCGCAATGCCACTGCAGACGAAGCATTAATTGAGACGTTCAACGTTCTGGACTTCGGATGTCTCTCAGAACTCAAATGTCTAGACATTTATGACTCCTCCATCAGCAACAAGTCTCTCCTCAAACTCTTGGAGCTTGCAAATCAGGAAGGCGCACTTGAACATATAAATCTAGGCCATCCAGAGAAAATTGCCCTCACTAATGATCGGAGGAGCATGGGCGGAGACAAGCTAGACTTTTCGGTGCTTCTACAGGCCGTGCCCAACCTTCAGAGCCTTGTTCTCTGCGAGCAAGATCTTGACAATTATTCAATGCGCCAATTTGCAACAGATTTGAGTCGTGTTCGTGGAGCATCTTGGTCTTTGCAATACTTGGACCTTTCTTTCTGTCAAGGCATTGATGGAGTTGGTCTCATGAGTCTTCTTGGTGGCAACATCCCACGAGTGAAAACTCTTGTTTTAGATGGCCTTGATATAAATATTCAAACGCTTAATTATTGTGTCAAAAAGGGGTTGGTCGGTGAGATAAAGTGCGATCCACAGAAGCAAAAATGGATCCAATATGGAGTCAACAGTCGCATTATTCCCAATTTATCCAAAAGATGAGCCGGTGGGAGTGAATGCGGTATTGAGCTAGTGTGAGAAAATTACAAGGACGTAGGCTCCTAGAAACAAGTAGACAGAGTCATGGTCGAATACATGATTTTACAGGAACGCTCATATTTATGATGGTTGTGAGAGGAATCTAACACCATAACTATGTATTATTTTACTCATAATACTCATGTAAGGTGCTGCAGGAATTCAAGGCGTTTGTGTGTTGTCATGTAAAGCTATGTTAGTCGGCACTATTGGGATGGTCCAAGTGCAAGTTATCACGGTTCTTCCCAAATTTGCAAACTGCGTTTCTATTTTAAATTGGTTTAAAAGCAATAGACAGCCTTACGGCTTAAATTTGAGATATATTCGAAATCCAGTATGAACAACATAATTAATAGTAAGTTGATATGCAAATGCCACAATTATCAGTAGCATCAAATCCACGACTATATCTTCCACACTTTCCCACTCGAGAATGGTTTATTCTATTAAATTAGTCTATTTATCTCTTGTTTCGCCGAGGATTCATATCCGAGACGGAGAAGCCACCCTCCGTCAAATCCCAAGCAACTAAACCAATATCAACGTCAAAGACATTCGAGACGAGTCTGCCATAAACTCCTGCTGTTCGGCTATAGAACGAAGTCTAATTGCAACTTTTCAAATCGCAAATATGCACCCGGAATTATATCTTGCAACTGTCACGCGTAGCGCCTAACACGACGTGCAGTCTGGTCCTGAGCTACCGGGACTTTCTACCCACGTGGTGGTTGAGTCAACCTGAAATCAGAACTTTATTGGTTACATCGTGTGTCAATACATCGAAGTCAATACGAGGTCGGATCTATCAACGGTTTCGTGCACTCGTGTGCGAATTTCGAGCATGTCAGTTTCGGCTCCAAAGACTCGAAGCCGAGTACAAGAGCACGAAAAGAAAGAAATTATCTTCCCGGCCGATTGAATTTATTTGATTGCTTTAATTCTAGATCTGTTCTCATGAAATAAATCGTTTTGTTGTTCTTTTAGAGAAGGCGCCGGCTTTTTATCCCCACAGAGCATAGAACAGTCAAATCTGCGCGAATTTTCGCCAGAAAAGAAGGACAACTTAAACTCTTTGGCGATATTATACCATCATCAACTTCATTACTTCCTAGATTCAATACCGCATGTGTTATTGCGCTCATGACAACATGTTGCAAATGGTTCAAATGTAATCAAGCCTGTATGTATACTTTAATTAATCTCAATCCAGGAAGTATGCCGTATTGGAGTGTGTACAGTCTGATTGTACTGAGTTTGGTAGTGTTCACTGCTGCTGCAGGGCGCCTAAATTTCCATTTGAGACCGCACCGCCTGCAGACAACAACAAGGCTTTACGGAGATTATCCACACGAACATAAACACTTTTTTCTGTCTTAATTAGTCTCTCCGTGAGCAAAACCGTCCAAAACCACCCGATCTTGCTTAAAGTCGACGTGCTGTTTCTAGCTGTTCCCGTGTGCTCCTGTGTTTCTGCTTGTGTGCAGCTCTATCCACGGTCTTCTTCGTTTTGGTTCCTTGACACTAATTTGTTGATAATTGAACTTTCTGTGAATCTAATTCCGGTAAAGTTAGTTCTGGGATAATCTTATTGGCTGCTGCAACCAGATCTAACCACTATCTGCTCTATTTCCGTACGTCTGGAGCTCGATTGTGGAGTCTAGAGATCTTACACGAAGCAGATCTTCAATAGTCGTGTATCTCTCTTTGGATTCGGCTCTGAAATCCTTTTGAGATATCTGCGGTCGCAAGCTCTTTCGGTCCGCTTGCTTCATCTCTATAGTTCACCGCTTTGAAGTGTTCTGGTTGGAACAGAAACTCAAAGGCTCAGTAAAAACAGATCGAATAACTTATTTAAACACCGCTTGGAAGCCCACATGCAAGACGGATCGCGCGATACTCCCGGGCTGCATCGGTCGTCGGCCCCACCAAGCCAGAATCATTCGCTTTCACATCATGACTATTTACCAAATCCGAGTCTCTACATGCCTATTCTGAGTCCTGGCGATGGCTTGCACGGCCTGAGTCCCGCCAAGATTCAGCTTGCCGATAGAAGCCCGCGTGGCCATCCGAATCAGATGACGTCCCCCAATATGAGCACTGGTATGTTCTCGGACGATCACTTTCTCCTCCATTCGTTGGATGGAAACATGTACGACCATGCTTCGGGTACTGGACATATCGACCATGATTTGGGAAACCATCATTTACAGACGGACTTCGCCTTGGATAATCTTGACTTCATAGTTCCAGATGACTTGGGAGAGGAATCTCGTGCATTTCCTCCTCTGAACTTTCCTCAGAATACTCCTTCTCTAATGGCGCATGGCCACGCAAGTATCGTGCGCAATCTGCTACCGGGCGCGATACAGTCGCCTATTCTTCCGGGACAAAATCAGAAGTCATACAATCAAGAACACTTGTATCATAAACAGCGTCAGCAAAGACAGCAGGCGCTGATCAGTTCGCTTGCGCAGAACCCGCCAAAACATATCCATCCTGATGCAGTGTTCACCCCATTGGTTTCGCCTGCTGGCACGCCCTTGGATCTGCAGATCAACTCCAATGGACAATCCAAAGCCCTGCTCCGTGACTTCGAGCCGCTCACTTCTCCAGCTCTTAAGGCTCAACCAAAGGGCGTTTTACAGAGCCTTCCGTCTTCGGAAAGAATCCGGCCTCTGTCAACAATAAATGACGATTATACTTCTGGCAATAGCACCAAGAGAAAAACGCCCCATCTGACACCAAATCTTCAAGCACACACTGCCTCCAAGCACTCAAAGTCACCAGTCGCCACCAAAGTGCCGCAACCTTTCGAGTCTCTTCCAGAGGCCTCTTTCGACGGTCTTGGAGCTCTGGCAAAGAGTACAGAAACCACTCCAATGTTGCCTCCTCAGAGCAAGCGTGTTCCAATTGACAACAGCTCAAGCTCTACTCCAGGCAGCGCAGGCCCCAGTACGATGATGGGCTTTACTATGAATAGATTGGCAGAGCAACAGAGCGGGTCTTATGAAACCCCAACCAACGGCAAGACAAGTAAGCCTCCCAGAAGACTTTCGCGCAGCTCCTCCCAAAGATCTGTGGACTATTCTGGGAAGCACTATGCATCTTCGCTGTCGGAAACTTCACCCCTGCTCGAGGCTCAGCAAGACTCTGGCGAGTATGGTATTTCGCGCAATGGAAAGCTTCCTACCAAGAAAACCTCACACAAACTCGCCGAACAAGGCAGAAGAAATAGGATGAACCACGCCATACAAGAGCTCTCGTGTCTTATTCCCACCACCTTCCACGAAAGAGCCGCTGTCCCCTCTAAAGCCACCACTGTTGAACTAGCGGCGGAATACATCTCCACACTCTTGAAAGAGATTGAAGATTTGAAGAAACCAAAGCGTAAAATCAAGCAGGAGGAATGATACTGCTTTACGAGAGCCATGAGAAATGTAAGTAACAATGAGTTTTTGAATATAATGAGAATAGTAATAGCTTTCCGTACAGTAAGTTTTTCTACAAACGAGGCTAATAGAGATTATTTATGGGACTTCGGTCGGTTGTATCTCAAGTTTATGGGTAATCCTTTTGGGTTTTTTTTGATTTAATGATACAGATAGACTCTTTACATTGGCTATAAATGATTCCACAGGACAAGGAATTGATAAAGTCGAGAACGCAGCATACTTCCAAAGAAATTCCAATGAGCCAACTTTTCTTTAGTCAGATTCAAACAGCTGTATGTATTTTCAACGACAGAAATGACACAAGGCGCTTGTTCTCTGTGCGAACGAAAACGAAGAGATCAAGCGAATAACCAAAGATAAAAAATCTCGGTAGGAAGGACTTGGTTGTATTTACATGAGGACTATTTATAAAGATGAATATCGATTATCTTTAGAGGATAGTGAAGCGTAAGACAAGAGTCAGAGCTAAAATGTGATTTAAATGCAATGGTTTGATACTTGAGAAGTTGGTCTACTTTCTAACATTTGTACATATGGGCGCTGTGCTGACATCATCTGTATTCTTCCATTTGTCAAAAAAACCGATAGGACAATAAGACCAACGGTAATCGCAGTGAACCCAGAGCTCCTCGGAAACATCTCCAAGATTATAAGCCAATCGATCATAACCGCTCAAGATTTGATGTAGAGCCTGTCTGGATCCAGCTGACTTTTTAAGGCCTCTCCAAGGTATAGTACCGCACACATCTCTAATTTAGGAAGGAACTCCGAAACGAAGACCATTCGATCGAAATTATCTGTTTCAATGTCATCTTATTTATGAATTGCTTCTTTTCGGAATTCCAAATCTTTCCTTTACCTCCAAATACTCCCAAAACCATACATACTCAATTCACACCAAATCCAATTTTTTAGAAAAAACGAGAGGAATCAAAACATGAAGCTCGACTCAATTTTTCGAAATTTCTTTTTTTTTTGCTCTCCGACTTTTTACCTAGATTAGTAATTGCCGGCCCCGATCTCCACACTTTTCCTGATTGACTCGGATCGAATCTTCTTCGCCTCCGCTTTTCCAAATCGTCTCAACATCCAGAAGGAAAGAAGAGCTGAAAACTACACCGTTGTGTTCGCGCGCTTGATCTGATCACAACAGTCAAATTTTCGTTTTCAGAATCGTTGTTTCTGGCAACTTATCGGTCTTCTTTACAAAACACAAATATCACATCTCCTGACCGCAAATGGATGTCTACTACCGCAAACTCATGGGGAACGGAACGGTTGCGTCCAAATTTCGCCTAGAGCTGAAAGCAGTTGATGAAAAAGCGCCCGCAAAGGCCGCAACACCGCCGGTGATTGATCAAACCATGAGAATCTATCCTCCTCCATCCAACGGGACTGATCTGGTCAGTCACCATGAGTCAAATTGTGTGAGATGCTATAAACTCAAGAAGAAATGCTCCCGGACTTATCCGATGTGCGACTATTGCTCGCGTTCAGGGACCGCTTGTAAGTATGTGGAGAGAAGAAGAAAGAAACAGAGACTGGAGGAGCCTTCAGGGCTGCCACTGGCCGAAAAACCCAAGTCTGTCTCCATCTCATCGCTTGTGCATCGCGATGAAACAGATGAGCCATTCCGCAACATAGACGTAGCTAACCTGCTTCCGCAGCACCAGCAAGAACTCCCGACCATCTCTAGGTATGGATCTTCGGAGAGTTTGCGCTCCCTGATGCGCGGAAAGCAGTACCTGTCACTCCACCGTAAGCTAGTATCACTGTCGCTTGGTCTGCGACCACGCCACAAGCTCCTGGACGAGTTATTGGTTGTTAAGGCCATCCTGGATCTCTCACTCCCTTCATCGTTCATGCACACATTCATCGGCAACTATGAGTGGAAGTATCCTTTTTTGCCGCTGCTGAATATCATCAAGCGCTTCAAAACGCTTTCGTTCAGCAACGAGACGCTCGTGAATCTTGATATCTATCTTGCCCTCGCCATCGGGTGCAGTATCTACGATTCCAACCACAATACCCAACACTTCAAGGCATATTTCAGTGACTCTTTAATAGAGTCTATCAACGATATTGTCAGCTACGACTTCGTGCCGGAAGAGGATGTTGAAACTACAGACATTTTGATTCTTTTGAGTATCTACGCAATCAATGTGAGCAACACGTCTCTCATATGGAGTATACTCGGCTATCTCAACCGACTTATTATCTACATGGCCGACTTTTCAGATCCTAATAGCAAAAAGCTACGCCAGCGCCTGTTTTGGTCAGTGTTTAACTTGGACAAGGAGCTCTCCTTGTTGCTCAATAAACCAAGTCAGTTCGTTCCATGGCAGGTGATCAAAGTCAGCCGAGATTTCGAAAGTTCTCTTCAGGAAGGAGAACTGGTTCATTTGGCCTCATTGATGACCTCCGCGGTCGAGTTGCATCGCCTCCAAGACAGGATGCTTTCGTTCTCGTTGGGGTTGGAAGAAACGAATAAGGATGCGCTCACAAAGTACAGCTCTGACCTTGAGTCGTGGCGGGTGAGCATTCTGCTGTTGATCCATACTGAGTACGCAGATCTGCTGCTTTTGCAAAATTTCATTGGCCTAATTAATCTCGACTATTATTTCTTGCTTATAGAGCTTGATCAGCTCCTGTCCACAGAATCGTTCCAATTTACGTTGCAGTTCTTGTCGAACTCATTCAGCTTGCTTTTGTCGGAACAGTCGGAGAAGAAAGGCGTGGTGGGCACTTCCATGCACTCGCTATTCTGGTATTTGAAATTCTTCAAGGTCGTTGAGTATAAATTGTCGTCGCTTCAAAGAGTGCTCAGCTCCGATGTTTCGAAGACAGAGCTCAATTCGCGGTTGAATGAGTTCAATAGTAACGTGCAGCTCATTCTCAATCTTATCAACTTTCTCATGAACAACGGGGCGGGCCCCAGGCGTTTTGTGGAGCAGTTGAAGACTTATTCATCTTATTTGACCAGTGTGAACGGTATGTTGATGTCATTTAATCCGTTATCTGCGCTGGCGGAGGATAAGCTGAAGATTTTGAGTCATATTGAGGATAATTTCCATAAGGTTCGGATTTAAGTGGCTATGAATTCAATAACAGATGTTCAGCCTATTTATATAAACCATTTCGATAATCCACTCTTCTTTCTAAGAGGAGATATTAAACGTTTTTCAAATTTAATGTATGAAATGTATCAGTTGTTTTGAGTACAAACGAATGGTAACTGGAGCATGTAGAGTCCGGATTCACTTGGCTTCTCATAATATTACAAACAAATAAAATGATTCATAAAAGCGGAACTATGGTTAGAAATGTGTTCCACATCACATTGCCTATTGCTCTCCTTCCACTTGGCGCCACCAGCAGCATAGAACCGCTTCCGAACACACCCTTCCCAAAAATCAACCAACAAACAATTATCAATTTAAATCAATTGACTCAAAACCACTCCAAAATCAAAAGAAAACTCCCGGATTCCTAGATGTATCTCCAGATCTACCGCCACACCCGTACACCCGTCTATCCTCCACCCTTTCCTCAACTCAAATCCCCAGCTCCAACAACCAACCTATAGCATACTCCCCAAAACCCCCACACCCAACACACAATGCCTCCAAAAGCTGACTGGGACAAATACGTCGCCCCCACTGACGACGACAACGACGCTCCCACCGCCGCTCCGCTCTCGGAAGGCGACATCCAGGTCCTAAAAACCTACGGCGCCGCCCCCTACTCCACACAGCTCAAGCAGATCGAAAAAGACTTGAAGGACATCGAAACGAGAATCAAAGATAATATCGGCATCACCGAGTCCGACACGGGCCTCGCCGCGCCCCATTTGTGGGATGTGATGGGAGACAAACAGAGGATGTCCCTGGAACAGCCACTCCAGGTGGCCAGATGTACTAAGATCATTGAGGCCACGAGTCCTCCTCCACAATTGGATTTCTTGGCCAACGCAGATAACAAGCTGAAGTACGTGATCAACATCAAACAGATCGCCAAGTTTGTAGTAGGCTTAGGTGAGCGAGTATCTCCCACCGATATCGAAGAGGGCATGCGCGTGGGTGTAGATCGTCACAAGTACGAGATTCAATTGCCGTTGCCGCCCCGGATTGATCCTTCGGTGACCATGATGACCGTGGAGGAGAAGCCCGATGTGACCTATGGTGACATTGGAGGATGTAAGGAACAGATCGAGAAGTTGCGTGAGGTGGTGGAGCTCCCGCTTCTCTCGCCCGAGCGGTTTGTGAAGTTGGGTATTGACCCTCCAAAGGGTATTTTGTTGTATGGTCCTCCAGGAACCGGTAAGACCTTGTGTGCTCGTGCTGTGGCCAACAGAACCGACGCCACCTTCATCCGTGTCATTGGCTCGGAATTGGTCCAGAAATACGTTGGTGAGGGTGCGCGTATGGTGCGTGAGTTGTTTGAAATGGCCCGTACCAAGAAGGCATGCATTATTTTCTTCGACGAAGTCGACGCCATTGGTGGTGCCCGTTTCGACGACGGCGCGGGTGGAGACAATGAAGTGCAAAGAACCATGTTGGAGTTGATCACTCAGTTGGACGGCTTCGACCCCCGTGGTAACATCAAAGTCATGTTCGCCACCAATAGACCCAACACATTGGACCCTGCTTTGTTGCGGCCGGGTAGAATCGACAGAAAGGTCGAGTTCTCGTTGCCAGACTTGGAGGGTAGAGCAAACATTTTCCGAATCCACGCCAAGACCATGAGTTGCGAGAAGGACATCCGTTGGGAATTGATTTCCAGATTGTGTCCAAATGCCACCGGTGCGGAGTTGCGGTCTGTGTGTACCGAAGCGGGTATGTTTGCCATCCGTGCGAGACGGAAGGTTGCCAACGAGAAGGATTTCCTCAAAGCTGTCGAGAAGGTCATCAAGGGTAACTTGAAGTTCTCCTCCACGTCACAATACATGCAATACAACTAGATGACGAACGCAGGCCGGATACATAGATAATGAACATACACATCAACGAACAAGCTAGTTTTCTTCTTTCTATTTGCGCTGTTTATTAGAGTTGAAACTGGCCACTCTCTAGAATACATTATGTAGTGGTTATGAAGCTTACGACCAGAAAGAATGAGGATTCATTGAAATCCCGACTCTGATGAAAAGTATAAGACAATTCTGTGCCTTCTTTAATCCCACCATGACACACAGCCCATACCATCAGTTTGACAAGAGGCCACCAAGGCATATGGTGGAGCTTTAGAAACAGACTCGTCGAGACCCAAAGCCTCGGTGCTAGATTTTGGCTTGACGCTTACAAACACCTCCTCCTCTACGCGGAAACGGATCTTTTCATTGAGATCGATGAACAACTCGGTATCCTCATCTGGCTTCCAAACCCAGGCCTTTTCCACTGGCTTGAAAATGCAGGCTTCAAAAAGGTATGCCTTTGGAATGAAAATCTCGTTGAAAAACTTCATGTGTACCTTGATTCCTTCTGCAGAGCAGTCTGTCACCCAACCTGTGAGTATCTCGCCAACAAACGGCTTCCAAACCACCAATCTGAAGGTCACCTCCACATAGGAGCCTCCGTCTCCTGGCTTAAGAAGACCATCTTTTATGTCCAGAATGTCCCATACGGCCACTGCAAGCCCCAAGTTTGTGATTACCTTGTTGGCGTATTTCTGGTGCAATTCGTCCCGTAGAACGTGGTGCACGGGGAGATGAAAGAGATGTGGTGGAATACGGATCAAATCCAGTAGTTGTGAGAGAATAAACATCTTCGAAGACGGATCTGTGGTGTGGTTTGTTGATCGAATAGAAGAGGAATGACTATAGTACGAGGATGGACAACTGAAACTCGACAAAAAGAGTGTGTGTTTGTTTTCAGGTTTATATACAGTGATTAGAGTATGAGTTTTGTCTTTTGGACTTTTGACTCAGAGGTGATATCCTTCAATTGTGTACAATAGTAGACTACACAGTATCTACACTAAACCTGGAGAGATGAGATGAGATGAGATGCGATGAGATGAGATGATGTATCGCACAGAGCAATTGATGACTGTGAGATTTTGACCAATTAATTTGATTGCTCTCGCACAATTTGATTAGTGCAATTGACTTGTTTCAAGGTGGTTCTGTTAGTTGTGCTTCATTTGTTTCACTGACCTCCTATGTACGGCGTCTTGGGGCTTGGTAATTGCGTTCAATAGCCGAAATTATGAATAGTATTGAATATGAGTTTCTTTCAAGGCTTTTCTTTTTTTTTTTCTTTGTGTGAAGTCGATGTCTCAGATGTTCTTGTAGACGTGAATTGATAGTATCAAAGCACACCTAGAACCTCGGATTGAAATGTTTGTTTGTGAAAAATAATTTTCATTTTTATCGGCCAATTTCATCCATGGTATAATCTTAATAGGACTCCACAAATCCAATTCTTCTCCACCATCCATGATTTTGCAGCCAATCTACTACACACTACCTAGATACTAGTCTCTTCAGATAAACTTCCATAATACAACAACTAAGATCTGAAACCACGAATTGTTGATTGTTGCCATTGTTCATAACCCTAAACTTTACCCTTTAACAAATCACTTCCCTGTAAATCCTTCCAACATGGCCATTCCTAAGAAACGCAACATCTACACCGCTAAATCTTCCGACAGAAGACTCGCTAGTGGCAAGAAAGCAGAGCTGTATCTACACAGTGCCTCGAAAGCCCCTGTTGTCGTTTCTGATAAACTCAACCCGAAGCATTTCCGGTTGTTTGTTGGCAATTTGGGAGCCGATGCCTCCGACGCCATTCTCTCAGCCGCGTTCAGTAAATATACCAGTTTAAGTTATGTCAAGGTTCCTATGGATCCGCGCACCAAGGAAAATAAAGGATTTGGCTTCGTGGCGTTTGCTCTGTCGGACGACTATTTGAAAGCGTTCAAGGAGATGAATGGGAAGTATGTGGGGCTGCGTCCAGTCCAGTTGAAGCGTGCTGAGGGAAAGGCAAAGTGAGGAATCCTTTTTCATGATTTACGAAATGTTTGGGCTGGTGAAGTGAAGGTTTTGGGGTAGGAAGTCCATAACTATGCTTAAGAAAAGCTGGGTATCTTACCCTATTTGGCAGTGTGATGCAAATTCGTATTATTATTTCGACTCCCATGGCAATTTTGTCATCTCTGAATTCTTTTGCTCGGAGATAGTGACATTTGTGTGTGTCTACTCCTCAAACAACCCACTTCAGCACTTATCGCAAGCCACTCAAATTTCACTCAGTGTTTTGCTGAAAAAAACTTCTTTTCGCATTTACTCTGAAAATTCATGAGATTACTTTTTCCGGACTTTCCCGTCCTCTGGCATAGACTTTGATAGACTAACAAGATCGAATCTGTTCACATCACTTCCGCCTGCAAAACCTAAAAAAAATCGAACATCACCGAACATTTCCAGAATCAGTCCTGCTGTTTCTGTACCCGCTTTCCCAAATCATCGTCGCAACACCCCATTTTTCACTCCCATCTCGAACTCCAACTACTACCTCTGTCTACACCACTATGTTTCTCAATACGAGACATCTCTGGCTACAACAGGGCTCGTACGCCCTCAGACCATTGCGTGCCTCGCCCATAGGTCTCCGTGCCGCTTTTGTGCGGCTCAATTCGCAGCTTCCCCAGGACTTCGACCCCAAAAAGAACCTTCCATCTCTGGGCGAATGGAAACACTTAAAACAACATATTCCAGGTGAGTCTGTACAGCGCAATGAGCTCCGTGACCGGATCCCGATGTTTCCCTTGGGAAAAGAGAACGTTCCGACGCTTTTACCTCGGCCAGGAGTTCCGAGAGTGGGACCTAAGATGTCCTTCCGTCAGGTGGTGCAAATCTTGAAGCTGAAGAGGCAGCCCGAACTTATCTATGAGTCTGAACCTCATAGACTCTACTTCCTCGCATGCACATGCATGGCCGTAGTGTTTGCCGTGTATGGATGTGTTCTTATGGAATTTGCATGGTTCAAATCCAATAAGGATTTCCAGGAGAACGTGGAGGAGCTCGATGATATCCATCGCAAAAGACAGCGACTCTTCACGTTTGCCGAGTATGCCGCTTTGGGTTCTTTGGCGCTTTTCACGGCTTATCTGTTTGCTACCTTTCCTACCAGATTGGTGCGTAGAATGTGGTATCTCCCTGGACCTGTGGAGCATGTTAAGTTCTCTTCATACCCTCTTATTCCTGGCCGCCCTACGCCTATCATCACATTACCGCTCCAGAACTTGGAGAGAAGACTTAAGGCTAGAGTGTGGACTGGAAAGGGATTCTACGGCACTGCCGATAAGTCATTTTTTTTCTTCGCTTTGAAGGACACCATCGGCAACAAGACATGGATTGTGGACCGCAGAGGCTTTTTCTGGTCTGATGGTAGAATCTTCGACTTCTTGTTTGGCAAAGAATCGATGTCCGAAGCTGAGGCAGGAATTCCCTACGATGAGAAAGTCGGCATGCTCAACCGCGAGGTGCAGAAGAAAAAGAAGGAGATGAGAAACAAGTACGGCCGCTTTTACCAGTTCAAGCTTGGCGCCGAGGAGGTGAAGCACGACGCCGAGATTGCGTCCAGCTACGTGAGTCTGTTGAAGCAGTCGAAGAACCGCAAGGCTTTGCCTAAGGATGATGAGAAGGAGAACAACCTGTAAATATAATAATAGAAAGTGTCATAGCTAGACAATTGCCGTTCAAAAGTGCAAAAAACATGATTTCGCCCAGGATCGAACTGGGGACGTTCTGCGTGTTAAGCAGATGCCATGACCAACTAGACCACGAAACCGATGTTGAACAAAAATATGCAGGGTGTAAAGTCGATCCAACTGGCTTTTATTGTTCGTTAGGTGAAAAAAAGAATTGATTTCGCCCAGGATCGAACTGGGGACGTTCTGCGTGTTAAGCAGATGCCATGACCAACTAGACCACGAAACCAATTGTGTCAATTTTTAAGTATAGAAGTAAGTATACCAGTTTGGTAACACTATTGAAGAGGCGCAAAAAAATCTGATTTCGCCCAGGATCGAACTGGGGACGTTCTGCGTGTTAAGCAGATGCCATGACCAACTAGACCACGAAACCGGATTCTGCTCAAAAAAAACTGGCTGTTCAACTGAACAAAAAGAGATATAATTGTTTTTGTTTGGGACTAAATTTTCGTTTCCTTGAATTTTTGACCTTTCCGAGAGAGAAACGTGTCGCATGCAGTCGATGGATTAGTCTAAACCTACATATTAATAAAGAATCCACTTTCAATTTACTACTATATGTATTCTTAAAAGCGAAAATATATCCTTAATCTTCTTGTTGAAAGACATGCCTTCAAAACTTGGATTCTTTTCCAGCTCTGTCCCGCTTGGCCCCTGATCAAGGTAGACCCTCTACGCCAAGTTCCATTGTCTCTTTATTATCGTACACGGCAGCCAGGCCGCCCTCGCAGCACAAGTTTCGCAGCAACAGCCACCCAAAGTCTATTTACATTCATCAACATCCGCAGCAGCAGCTCTTTTAAACAGGAAGACCCTCGGTGATGTCGACATTGTCGGTGGGTCTACCCTCCACCAGCTCAGTGTTCTGCGAAAGCTCCCGCTCCTGGGCAAACGCATGCAAAGCCTTCTCGCGCAACTCGTCCAACATCACGGTCTCGAAGCGTGGGTTGGTCAGAGGAAGAACATCGTGCTGCACCAAGTCTTGACGCCAGTGCTCCTCCTCGCCCTTCCGCCAAAGAGACTCCCACATGGCCGTCGTGTTCTCCAACTCAAACTCTTCAATGACGTGCGCCAAGTCAGCCACAGCCTCTTGCGAGTAAGTGGGTCTGTACTGGCCATAGTACCAGATGTTTCCATCCTCGTTCAACTTACGGGTCTGTTTAGCCTCCGCGCGCGACATGGTGTCACGCACCTTACGCAACTGCACCAACCCCTCGTACGCAGCCACCGCATACTCGTAGCTGGCAAAGTTCACCACACACATGATTCTCCACATGTCGTTTCTGCGAGATGGCTTTCTGTTCTCCCAATTTGGACGAACAAACTGCTCGTCGATCTGGTCCTGGTGGTATCCGGGCGTTTGCGAGTAGAGCACCTGGCCCGAGAACATGTTCTTGTACATGAACACTTGGGGAGCCAAGTTGAGTTTCTGGAGGTCTTGCGCCGATTTGAAGCCCTGAGCGATTCTGGCGCCGAGAACTTTCCGAGCCTTGAGCTGCTCTATGAGATGCTTGCGCATCTTCTTTTCTGCTCTTAATTTCATGGCCATGGTGTGCTGTTATGGAGTGGTAGAGATGGTAGTATTGGGGAAGATATGGGAGAGAGGTGAAAAATTGTGGGTCACGTGACTTTTTCATTTCTAGTTGGAAATGAGTTGATAATGAGTTTTGGGGTATATTTTGGTGAGTTTTTGTGGGCGGGTTTTGGAAAGCTTTGGGTTCGGTCATTATGGTCGTTTGGCTTGTGGTGTTGTTGGTTATTGGAGATGGGGTCTGGACATTGGAGCGCAGTTAAGTATTTGTGTGTTGGTGATGAGCTCTTTCTCGCCTGTTTCGATAAAATTTCCCTGTTTTCTTTGTTTCCTCTTTTATATTGCTTTTCTTTTGATTGTTTTCTTGATGGTTCTGTCTAATTAACTGCATAGGACAGAGGTACTGAGTACTTGAAGATTCTCTCTGAATGATTAATTTATGTCTTTGTTTCCTTTTTATTAATTGCATTCAAATTCTATTGCTTATCCTTCAAAATAAATGTCTCTCTGGTTGTGTCTTGTTGGTCGTCTACAGTGTCTTTGACTCGCACACTAAAGCAAACATTGAACCCCGAACCGGCCTTCTTTTGTTATAATTGACTTGTCTAAAACTTTTTCGATTTTGTGTCTAACTTTGCACAACTACAACACATGTTCTCTGTGGATCTCTGCAATAAGCACACAACTACTACATCAAAAACAGAATAAATCGCTGATGAAAAGCAGTTCCTAGAATTCCGAACCACGTCAAGTTTCCTATTTTCAAGTTCTTTTTTTGGGTTTACCCCGCGCTTAACATATTTCTACCTTCCACTACCTATCAACGACTAATCTTCTGCCAAAACAGTCCCCTGATAAGATAAATTGACTTCTGGAATTGGAATCTGCTTTTTCCTACTATCTGTTTTACGAATTGACGTCTGAATTCTTGCAAAAAGTGCCCAAGACCCAATTTTCCACCTCTATTACCTAGGAACACTGTTGCCAATATTCCCGGCAAATGAGCCTATTTAGCACCTATAGCATATAAATCCTCATCTCATGGGCTCATTAGTTCTGAATTTGGGACTTGTGCCCCTTCTGGCCGTCTTCGTGGCCATCTATTTGTGGGCATACAAGTATGTGTTTAACCACGAGATTATTCGCAATTACTCGCATCGAACGGTGCTATCGACGCTGAAAATCAACGAATTGATTCAGGAATGTAACACGAAACATGGCCTGTATCTTGTTAGTGTGGAAAACGACGATGTTGGTGCAGAGAACGGCTCATCCACATCAAATGCTCTGCTATCTAGTCAGCCAAAGACCACCACCGATCGTGTGGTAGGTGCAGTTTTTGCATCGGGAACGGCGCTTTCCATAGAGCTCATTATTGTCATGTTGTTGCAGCTCACAGGCTCGATTACGGTGAATTTGGCGCTTCTACCGATACTCATCAAGGTGCTTGTGGCAGTGGTGGCTCTTGTGCAGCCTTTTCTCGTCATCAGTCTATATGTCAATCAGCTGCTATTTCCGATGCCGCTGTTATCGTCGCCGCTGTCTCTTATTCGCATGGTAGTCACATTTGCGCTTCTCATTTTGTGGTTCATTGTACTCGATCGCTTTGGAAGCATAGCTGCGCCCTTGGGTGAATCTACCGGAAAGTCTTTCTTGGAGGAAAAGACAAACGATATTGTTTTGGCCGGGATAACCATCACAGCCGTCCTTTCTGGTATTGGATGTGCTCTGACTCCTGTTCGAAGCTGGATAGAACAGCGCCTGGGCCGCAGCGACTCTGGGCCTGCCAAAGGGGACTTCCGTGCAGTCAACGATCTCATTCAGTCTTTCAATGCTGCAAAAATGCTAGAGGAGAAGCGCCTGCGTGAACTTGCCCTTTTGAAACAGCTGTCGGCTGGCACCATCTACAACACGCCTCCAAAAGCTAGTGGATTGCGTCTGATGAAACAGACCGGTGCTCAGCTTTTCAATAAGGTGCAATCGTTCACCAATCTTTCCGCCTTCAGCGGTCTGGAGTCGGAGGAAATTGAACTCGAGCGTGAAATCGCCTCCTTAATTGACCTCAAACAACAAGTCTACTCGGACCTCTCTTATAAACTTGAGACGATTCTCACTTCACGCACGGTCTCTTCTGATTCGCGCGTCAACTTTCAAAGACTTTCACTGGCCTTTGATATCGCTTTCTCTGTGTACTGTATCTACAGAATTATAAACGTGTTGGTTTTCCGGTTGGCATATCTGATTCTTATGAGCGGCCGTCAAAACAAAAACCTGGACGATTTGAGCGACCACACAAGAGACGCTTTGGCCATTACTATTGCCAAGCTTGTTCAATCCCTATTTGGGTACTTACCTATGTCTGAGGCGCAGCTCATCAACCAAATCAGCTTCCTTCTTTCCGGTTCCTTGTTTGCATGCTCATTTCAAAACGTTATGGTCACCTTTAAGACAATAGGTAGATTCTTGCCGTCCAACACAACATTAACCGACCAGAATATCAGAGGCTGGCTCAAAAACCTTATAGTTAGTCAATTTCTCGCTGTGTATGTCATTGCAACAGCATTGCTCATTCGCTCCAATCTACCACAAGAGGCTGCGCAACAAATCCTGAAGGTTCTTTCACTCTCTTCGAGCAGAGGTTCTTCTACGTTGAAAGGCATGTTAGCGGAGGTCGATTTTGTGGATGCGTGGTTTGACAAGGTCTTTGGGTTCACTAGTATAGCTACTCTAGTCATTCTCTCTATGAAGTTTTATATAGAGAAGGATGGTATCACAGGAGATGAATTTGATGAAGAGATGATGATGGAAGAGCAAAGTCGTGCGAAATTTATGTGAGCTGAAAAGCCAAATTCTGTGCAAAACAGTTTATCTGAGCATACTTTGGTGAGTACGGTGACTCGCATTGAAGCCAGCGACTTCGGGTTCTACGCTTTCAATTGCGTCTACTACAGTTTCGATATAGTCCATGCAAGTAATGATTAGCAATACACTCGTGCAATGAGTATGTTATACTCAAGGACTTGACAAAGATGAAATGAAAGCTGTCTAATAAGTATTGTCGTTTGTTTGAGACATCCCTAAGTTCTGTTAGATTGGTGTGCATACAGTCGTTTCAGATTCGAAGAAAAGAACAAAGGCAGAAGTCAGGAACAACTTTTCTCGGGGTCCGACTGCTTGGAGCCAAATCAACCTTCAATGATTCTTATACGAGGTATTGTCATCATTCAAGCGCATAACTGATCTTGTCATGGACTCACATTGAAAGCTTAGATATACATTCGTAAGTAATTTGAGATTTCTTGACATAAAAATTTCTAGAATTAACTCCAGTGTGTACCATAACCATACGTTGTTAATTTAGAAGTCGCCTAGAAGCCTTGTGAGTGATAGCTCCAAACGTAAGGGCATCTTCTGGGATACGACGGAGAGTTCTCAAGTTCAAACAGAATTCTCCTCCAATATATGAAGCTCGGATTAATCTAGTGAACACAGTTATTGCAATACAATGGTGAGGAACTTTCGGCGACAAATACTTATTGAGTCTGAGCTAGATCAGAAGAGCATCTTACGGAACAAGATTAACTAATCAAAATGAAGACAAATTATTCCACTTTAAAATTTCTGAGCTATTGCACCCCTTAAAGCTTGACCAGAGACGTTCTTTTTTGTTGAATCAAGCTCTAGATTCAAGAGATTCTTAAGGCCGCTCAAAGAGAAGGAACAGAATCATTAAGCAATGGATTTGGACAGTCTTCAGAAACTCACCACTCATTCTGCGTCCTAATTTAGATTTATTGCAAAAGCGGTTTGCACTACGCTATCGGTCTCTTTGTCGCTGGTTCGTTCAATGTTCAACACTGAAATACGAAATGCTTTCGTTTCAATATAATACATGCCACACAAACCCCTCTCAAATGAAATACTGAATATCTTCAATCAAAAGCAATAAATTGCCAGAGCGTACATATACATTCGACCACTGCTCTGTCTGCCACCATACCCCCATCTGCGAACCCCCAAAACCCAAAATCAGATAAAATCAGCAATGAAAATCGCAATTCCTCAAATAAGACCCATTTCCCCTCAATCACCTTTTTCAATTCGACAGTCGCAACCAAAACCCTCCAAAGTGGTGAAATGGAAGGTCCTGCAGGTAGCTGAAAATTCACTTGGCTTCACTTGAACTAATCGTTAGTCACCATTTTCCATTCATCCACTCTGTTTTCTTCCACAAAAACGACATTCCTCCGTGCTATCCAAAAAACAAGAATAGCCGCCATGTCTGTTAAAGCCGCAGAAAACTTCTCGAGAGAGTCCCTCGAGCAGATCCTCAAAAGACGTTTCTTCTACGCTCCTTCGTTCGAAATCTACGGAGGTGTCTCTGGTTTGTACGACTACGGTCCTCCAGGATGCGCCTTCCAGGCCAACATCATCGACACCTGGAGAAAGCACTTTGTGTTGGAGGAGGACATGTTGGAGGTCGACTGTACCATGTTGACTCCATACGAGGTGTTCAAGACCTCGGGCCATGTAGACAAGTTTGCCGACTGGATGTGTCGTGACTTGAAGACCGGAGAGATTTTCCGTGCCGACCACTTGGTCGAGGAGGTGTTGGAGTCCCGTTTGAAGGGCGACAAGGCCGCCAGAGGCCAGGCTGTAGTAGAGGAGGAGGACGACGATAAGAAGAAGAGAAAGAAGAAGGTGAAGGAGATTAAAAACGTAAAGTTAGACGATGAGGTTGTAGAGGAGTACGAGACCGTTTTGAACAAGATCGACGGTTACTCTGGTGAGGACTTGGGTGAGTTGATCAAGAAGTACAACATCGTCAACCCCGCCACTGGTGGTCCATTGGAGCCTCCTGTGCAATTCAACTTGATGTTTGAGACCGCCATTGGTCCTTCTGGCCAATTGAAGGGTTACTTGCGTCCTGAGACCGCACAAGGTCAATTCTTGAACTTCTCCAAGTTGTTGGAGTGCAACAACGAGAGAATGCCCTTCGCTTCTGCCTCCATCGGTAAGTCGTTCCGTAACGAAATTTCTCCTAGAGCCGGTTTGTTGAGAGTGCGTGAGTTCTTGATGGCCGAGATCGAGCACTTCGTCGACCCAGAGGAAAAGACCCACCCTAGATTCGCCGACGTCAAGGACACCAAGTTGAGCTTCTTGCCAAAGGGTGTCCAAGAGGCTGGTTCCAACGAGTTGAAGGTCACCACTGTCGGCGACGCTGTTGCCACCGGTATGGTCGACAACGAGACCTTGGGTTACTTCATTGCCCGTATTCATGCTTTCTTGCTTAAGATTGGTGTTGACCCTGCTAGATTGAGATTTAGACAACACATGTCCAACGAAATGGCCCACTATGCCTCTGACTGTTGGGACGCTGAGTTGCAAACTTCTTACGGCTGGATTGAGTGTGTCGGTTGCGCCGACCGTTCCGCATACGACTTGAGTGTCCACGCCGCCAGAACCAACGAGAAGTTGGTGGTTAGAAAGCCTTTGCCTGAGCCTGTGACTGTCGAGAACTTCGAGGTCGACTTGGACAAGAAGAAGTTCGGTCCTAAGTTTAGAAAGGATGCCGGTGCTATCCAAAAGTTCTTGTTGGAGCGTACCCAATGCGAGTTGGAGGACTTGTCCAAGGAATTGGCCGCCAACAACAAGATTGCTGTTGATATCAAGGGTGTCGGTAGCTTCGAGGTCGAGTCTGACTTGATCAAGATTGCCAAGGTCCAACGTGTCGAGCACGTCAGAGAGTTCACCCCGAACGTCATTGAGCCATCTTTCGGTATTGGCCGTATCATCTACTCTATTTTCGAGCATCTGTTCTGGAGTAGGCCAGAGGACAAGGACCGTTGTGTTTTGTCCTTGCCTCCTTTGGTGGCTCCAACTAAGGTCTTGGTGGTCCCATTGTCCAACCACGCTGATTTGGCTCCTCTTGTTGCCAAGATCACCAGCGCCTTGAGAAAGGAGCAAGTTCCATTCAAGGTTGATGACTCTTCTGCCTCCATCGGTAAGAGATACGCCAGAAACGACGAGTTGGGAACTCCATTCGGTATCACTATTGATTTCGAGACCGTCAAGGATGGTTCCGTTACCTTGAGAGAGAGAGACTCCACCAAGCAGGTCAGAGGTGATCTTGCAGACATTGTCAATGCTATCAAGGAGATCACCTACAATGGTGCTTCTTGGGCTGAAGGTACCAGCAAGCTTGCTCCATTCGAGACCGCTGTTGAGGAGTCGTAAGCTAATGAAGAATGAACAAATAATATACGAAGTCGGATTTATTCTCTCTTTTTTTGCACCGAATAAGTGCTCTTAGTAGTGGGTAATCTAAAAGAGCTCAGTCTCACCAATATAAAGATTTGAATATATGTTGAAAGTCACAGAAAATTAATCGCTTACATATCAAAATTTCCAGTTTAAATTCAATTTTCGATTTTTGGCAACTCTCATTGTATTTTGAGAAAGACCTCAATGTTCAATACTAAAATAAAAACTAGGATGAGTAAACCACTTTTCCACTCCCTCAAAAAGTGTTGACCACTTGATCGCCAGAAGAAAATCCAGAAGCATTTATAGAAGATCTTTGGGTAATCAGCGCCAAAAATGCGTCCGAAGAGGGAGCCCTGCCCAAAAGCTCAGTGAGGTATACCATTGGATTTTCAAGACCACCGTTCTTCAAAACGATATCTCTCAATTTCACACCATTCTCCTTGATATTCTCGACACCGTCAAATAATGTTTTGAAAATATCACGAGCGTAGACCAGAGACCAAATGTAGCTGTAGTACCCAGCGTCGTAGCCCTGAACCATATGTGTGAACTGACTGAAGCCATTATTCCACGTGTCACCATTTCCAATCAAAGAGACATCTTTTTCTAACAGATTCCAAGCACTTTTGATATCGAGATCGTCCAATTCCTGTTGGTTCTCAGGAATATGGATTTCCATATCGAAGTTGGCGGCATACAATTGACGTAATGCATTCGAGGCAGCATTAACATTTAACGATCTGCTGAAGTTTTCGACCATTTCATCTGGGATTTTACTGGCATCTTTGTAGTGATGAGAGATCGACTTGAGCACCTTTGGGGAAGACATGAAACCCTCAAGCACCTGAGAGGGACACTCGATAAAGTCCACTGGGACGTGAGAGCCCGAGTATTTCACAGTTTTTGTTTTTGAAAGAAGAATGTGGAACCCATGGCCAAGTTCGTGGAATAGCATGCTCATCAGCTGTGGTGTGATCAAAGAAGGCGAGTTTTCAAGCTCGGGTGGGACACTACAGAGAACACTCACATAAGCTGGAACTCTATTCCCCTTCAAGGATTGGAAAGCTGCTCCGATTTCAAGAGCAGCAGCTTGGGAGAATTTGTTCTCGCGGGCGTAGATGTCAAGACACAAGTAGCCCATGAAGGTCGGATCCGTCGCCTTACCAGTGCCCTGGTAATTTTCATCATATACATTTACCTGTTCGTCATCTTCATCGCCATCGCTGTCTTCGTCGTCGTGATCATATTCCTTCCCAGCATTAGGATCTAAGGGATGGGTTTCGTACAGAAGAGTGATTTCTGAAGGAAAGTCACTCATGTCCTCAGTTTCTTCTCTTTTAGATTGTCCATTTTTTGGTTTCCGATTGTATTGATACACGGCAAATTGCATCACATCTGGATGCCATGCATCGTCGAATTCCGGAGTGAGTTGAACAACAGCGACGTCGTACAATTTCTCAAAGAGACGGAGAAGCTTGGGAACAATTTTCTTCGTTGGGAAGTATTCTGCTAGTGCGACTTGGTCTACTTGAAACTCCTTTTGCAACATTGCGGTGTGGTAGTAGTCGTAGTCCCAATTGTATAACTCAGGCTCTTCGGGTAAACCCTGTTCGCGTAAGTCTGCGTTTTTGAGTTCAAGCAAATGGGCAATTTCTTTTTCGGCTACCGGCTTGATCTTGTCCTCGACGTCATACATGAAGTCGATAACGGTCTTCTGTGTTTTTGCCATACGGTTTCTAAGCACGTATTCAGCATGGGTGTTATAGCCGTACAACTTGGCATGCTCATATCTCAACTTGACTATCTTCTTCAAAACTTCTTCGTTTTCGGGTGCTTGATCGTAAAAAGCAAGACTGACTGTCTTCCGTACGGTATTGTTCCGAGCATATCTGAGAATTTGAAAGATCTGCGACGCATCCAACTTAACTCGATAATGTTCATCATAAGCCTTCTGGAATACGTCAATGGAACTTTGAGGTACCCCCTCAAGCTCTTTGGCGCTGAGAATGATGTCGCCTTGCAAATTATTGACGTTTTTGTTGAACTCAATTTCTAAGGCATCGATTTCGTCCAGAATATTAGCTGCAAGCGAGAAATCCTCGACCGACATAGCCGTGCGGTTGGCGTCTTTCATCATGTCCTCCAAGTATTTCATGTACTCTGGGTCAGTTGCAGGCTCTTCACCGCTTCTGAGTTTTTCCAACAATACTCGATACGGCTTATTGAGATCTTCTGTCACGCCGAATTCAAGGTCACTTTTCTTCAATTTTTGTTTGAATTGAGAAGCTACCGTGCGGGTAACTTCGTCATTTGCAATGTATTGGTAAAAGTCGATCTCGTTGATCTTCGACGACAAATGATTGTCCCTGTCGATGGTTGGGATCAAGACATTATCAACAGTCGGATTCTCCACTGCAAGCATAGACTTGACAAAATCGACTTCCTCCTGTATCATTTTCACAGAAAGAGCCTCAATTTTGTCGGCGTCTAGGTCCCATCGAATATCTCCATTCGATGGGCGGCGAGAGAGGCCATTATACTCAGTAGCAGCGGCAACAATTGCCACTACAGAGGTAATTAATGAGTATTTTGACCAGCGCATTTTGTTTTGAAGGAGTTATCTAAAGGCGATTTCCTGGCTGTTAAATACATTTGGACTATGAGAGATTTCCCATGTCCCTCCGATCATGCAGCTCAATTTGTAGATCTATTTCATGTTGCTATAGCTGAAGAATTGGAAACTTGACGCCTTTACGAAAAAATTTGGTCCAGTGAAAATGTGTGGCGTGCTATTGAGTAGATCCTTTTCAAACGTGCAGCGAATGGTTAGGATCACGATAATTCGAGACGACGAAAACCTCATGAAAGCTGTAATCTTAAAAAAATAAGGCGCTAGATTATACAATACTGCGCGAATACTTGTGTTGATTTCCTCGACTAGAATAGAGGTATCACCATAAAGGTTGAACGTGACGAGAAGAATTTTGTGGATGCAACGTAAAAGTACGAGCGAGTAGTCTTCTTTCTCGTCTCCTATACCCATACAGTCTGTATTGTTGGAACTGGTTCTCGGCTACATCGTCAGGTGATGGTTAGGCGAAAGTATTTTGCATCCAGAGTCCAAAATTTTTCAAGAACGATAAAATTTTCATTCAAAAAGCAAGAAGATTATCTTTCCGGCTATTCAGAGAACTAGATGCCTGCGATATACCTCTATCGAAATTACATCCAAGCAGTGTAGATCTTTCTTTAATAAAAGATGCGAATTCGTAGCCAATGAAACCCACCAAATAGTTCCTGCTTATGATTTTGACCCCGTCTATTTGTCCATGATACGATCAAAAGATCTGACGTCTAAGTAATGGCAGCCAAGCTCAGAAAGCTCGGCATCGCTGCTTCTGGAGGATCTGCAATCGCCCAAATGTCGGTAAATGCGACTCTTCCGGACAGACCAAATGTCTTACAATGCATTTTGTCTTGAACTTGAATACATTTGGTCCGCTGAAAGCCCCCCTCAGAGCCATGGGTCCTCAACCCCGAACAATGATGGATCAGCTAATACATGCATTCAAGGTCCTGTGCTCAGTATCTTTACTTTTTTTAAGCGAGTCTGAGTTTTAATTTTTGGAGTCATATGTTGATCGTAAATGAATAGCATAACGAGAAAGAGTCTGCAAAAGACTCAAAAACGCACAATATATCAAACAAGCAATTTCGAATAGTATCGAAAAGGGCGTGTGGTCTAGTGGTATGATTCTCGCTTTGGGCGACGGATGTTTCATTCGGACAAATATGCGAGAGGCCCTGGGTTCAATTCCCAGCTCGCCCCTTCTTTTTTACCTTTTTTTTCTATAAGAATGAAAAGTTATATCCTTCACTTCCATTCATTTGCTTATTTTTGTTCCGTTCATCGTAAATTAGTTTTTTTGGTGGATACAGAAGGTAAATGCAAAATATGAAATTCTATAAATGAGTATACAATTCTAGATGACGAAAACTTCCAACAACCGGCCAACTTCAATTCCTTCACCCGAATGAACATCATAAATCCGTAGTCCCTCGAGTGTGTGTACTCCCTTTACGAACCCAACCAATTGGAACTCTGTCTCAAAGACTTCTTCGGCTTCCAACTTTCCGAGACGAAGATCGTTGGTGAGTATTACCACTCCTTCTCGGACAGGCTTGAGCGAATTGTACTGGTTGTAGAGTTGCATCGGACTATATGTGACATAGCGGTCCTCGAACTTAACAGCTTTCCCCTCTTTTTTGGTGGATTTGTTGGATGCGATGGAGAGAGCACCCACGCTGGAGTTGTTCGGTAACGCATACACTTGCGTATTCTTGCGGCTTTTTCTGGCAGACATGTGTAGATTCATGTCGCGGGTGCCAGTATTTATGACCTGGAGCTTCCAATAGGCCACTTCTCCAAGTGAGATACTGAGCTTTCCGGTAAATGAGAGTCGAAGACCACTTAAAATTGAAGTTGTGGGGATAGCCAAGTTGAGAGTGACGGTCAGCGCAGTTCCAGGAAGCAGTGCTGCACTTCGGTACGGTTTATGCTTCAAGACACCGGCTGATTTGGTAATAGAGAGCGAGGGTGAGGAGACAGTTCCGTTAGGACTGTTGATACCGCTAGGACCGATCTTTCCTGAAAAGCCATTTGGCGATCTAGACTGATTGGTGATAGTGCTAGTAGTCACTGCTTTCCTATTCTGCGGGGTCGGATTGAGCTGGGTTTTTGGGTTGCCGCAGTCAAGCGAGGGAGACCAGCGAACGGGCAATTCTGGAGTGATGGGATGATCGAATTTCTGGTACTGAACGATGAACTTGAAGCTGAGAGAATTCCCTGGGTTAAAGAGCTCAGCGCCGGGCTCAGCCAAAAATTCGGGGAAATCTAGCCTATATGTGAGATGTACCACGTCGTCGAACGCACAGCGAAGCGGGAAGGTCGTATTTCCCATTGGGACCACCTTTCCACCCTTCGCGGAGGCTGTCAACGACAAAATGTTGAGATGCAAATTTTCTTTCGCAACCGAAGATGCGCGTGGGGCCAGAACACGGAGGGTAGCAAATACACACCCGCCATGGGTTCCTGAATTGCCCATATTGGTAGTTCTTAGGCTGAGAAGTAATGGAGGAGACATGGCCGCCTCAAACACCGCCATGGACAGCAGCAAGCTCTGCTCGGGAAGCGACGTGTCATTTAGGATCGAATTTTGAGCATCTTTGGCTGTCAAAGAGATGGACTTCCGTCGTTCATAGCCCAAAGCATCAATTGAGGCTGTGAGCTTGAAAACTCCCAGATCGCCGGAAATTGACGGCACAGATACGGAAAAAAGCCACGCAGTCACATGGACAGACGTACCGTCGGCAGCATCCACATCTCCTTCTATACGTAGCTCATTCAAGACCTGTGTAGTGACCTCTCTTCTGTTCTGAAGGTTTTCTGCTCCAATAGCATCGCCAGCGATGCCTGGACGCCCAGATTCGGCAATTAGACTCTTTGGTGCACCAGAAACAGCCTCCGTGGTCAAACAGACCTTTCGAGGCGAATTTTGGGGTGTTTTGGAGTCGCAGACGTGGAGAACACAGCCCGAAAGACGCTCGGTGAAAAAGACGAGCGGACGCGGGCTCTTGACCAGAAGACACCCGTACACCAGGCCAATGTCTCCGTTGCGGAAACAGGACTGCAAAAAGTCGCTGTTTTCGGGTATTTGGATGTGTATTCCCATGCGGTTTAGTGTATAGCCGTTTGGCAGTAGAACAAGGGGCAGCGCACGTGACAATTAGCACGTGCTCAAACAAAAACAGCCTAATTATGATCCCAAATTGATATTCATTTCCTTTTGCGAATGCTCGGAATGTATCAGATTTGTTTCAGGTCTTCATGAATTCCGCCAGGGTCTCTTTACTGCCGCTTTTGGCGACATGGAGCCTGGACCTTCTGGTCTTTCCTGCAGTACAGCACACTTAGAATGTTTCAGGTTGAAGCACCAGAGAAACCAGAGTCTTTTCTTCCGATCTACCGAAAAGAGCGACATTTTCCAGCTGAAACATCGCCAAATCAATTTTGGAAACACTCAATCCCCGCAGTTTGACTCCCGTTGCCCTCCTCAAGGGAGACATTCTGTGGCATAGTAATTTGCAGCCATTCTAAGAAGATCGCTCAGCGCTGCAATTGCATCACAATTTTTTCCAAGGATTCTATTTTGGTCTGAACCATCATACAAATGAAACGAGAGGAGGTCAACGTGGCGCCGGATGGGTCTCTACTCCTCAACCCATTTGAGGTCGAAAGACAGCTGCGCTATCACTTGGCTGCGATGGATGTGATGGGGCTCATCACGACATCTGAGCATTTGAGCAGCTTGGTGAAGCAGGCGATGTGGGAGCTGGACGCAAAGCTGCTTCGTATTGTGGTTGAGGCTATTGTAGCACAGGTAGCCATAGATCCAGGCGACACCCATAGCTATGCGTTGTTGTGCCAGATGGTGGTCAAAAACAAGCAATTGGGAAGTTCGGATTTTTCTGTCCAAGACGTGGTGGCCAAAGCGTGTCAGCAGAGCTATGAGACGTTCTGGCGCCAGATGATGATGACTATGCTGGGAGGGACGTACGCCGCTGCCGAAAGACAGCATTTGCGAACTGCGCCTAGAAGTCAAGGAAACCGCGGGCGGGCCTTGCTTCTGTTCATAGGATATCTCTACGGAATGGATGTGGTTCCGGAATGGTTGGTGATGCACATCGTGTTGGAGCATGGACGCAATGCCATCGAGCTTCCCGAAGACTGCTTGGAGAATTTCGCGTGCTTGATGGAGATTGTAGGGTGTAGCCTTGCCCGTCGTACGGAGCGACCCATGCTTCTAGCCCTGATTCTTAAGACGGTGGAAACGGCAGCAGAACACCCCAAAATGTCTATGAGAGCACGCCAGATCTTGCGCGATATGCTTCTTTCTTGTTACAACTGGGACCTTGACACCCGTGAAGAGCCCGATAGCGTTCCTCGTGAGATCCCCATTGGCCATTTGGAGAAATCAGAGTTCCATACAGAAATAGGATAGCAAATCTAGGCAATGAAGTCTACGAACCAAAATTAATCCCCAATATTTAGTAGAATTATATGATGCACTTATAAATTAGACCTGAGACTCCTCAGGTTTGGTGTGAGAAACATCGGCAACGATAGCGATGCACCGATAAACGACACCGCAAAGACAGCCGATGGTGATGATGAAGAGAAGACATGCATAGATGGCACTAATGTAGCGGAAAGCCTCAAAGCCATGAAATAATGAGTAGAGCTGCCCGTTGGAGGTGGCCATGGTTCCTAGAGGAAATGTCATGGCCCAGAACCCACGATGGAAGCGAATGAAACCGGAAAACATTCCTTTGAATTTGCTTTCGCTTTTTGGTGAATACATGGCGGCCGCGTTGCGTTTCTGCGCAAAAGGAGCCATTTTGGCTAGAGTAGAAGCGATGGCAACAAAGGTGAAGAAGAAGCCGAACGAGATGAGCGCCAACGCATTTATGGTACAAACCATCATGATCGAGGTCGCAAGCATCATGGAAATATCGGAAACATCGACATTGTTGCTCTGGGCAGTGTGAGTCATGAAATATAGATACGACGAGGTAGAAGCAGTATCCTTATTCTGAAGCAACACCGTGAAGCAGTTCCGGCCAAAGAGAAGAATGGCCAAGGCACCCTGGCCCAAGAAACCGATGGGCAAAAACATGGTCATGACTTGTGCCGAGGGTGGGATCTTGTGAACGAATAGGCGCCAGAAGTTGACCAGAACAACAATAAAGGCGAGAATAACGGCCACGGCCCACATAATGAAGCAGATGATCATGGTGATGATTTTCAACTGCGTCGAGTCGAGCTTAGGGACCAAAAGCCCACCACAGGACAGAGACACAGTAAGGGTAACGACTGGCAAGAGAAACAGCATGCTGATGTTGGCCGGGTCCAACGCGTTGGCGGTCTTTCTGTGTTTACCGATGGTGGAGGCGAAAAATGTAACGAATCCAGTATAGAAAGACATCACACTAGCTATCCACCATAGAACAAACAACGCCATTCCCCACAGCTTATCTGTGGCGGCATCGAGAAACATCACCAACGACGTGTAGCCCATGACCATGCAGCCCATAAATGGAGCCATCGCCGTGTCACAATGCACCTTGTGAAGAAGCAGTCTGTTACGGAATAGCGCGGTCACAAACAGCACCAGAAGAACTACAAACAACGTGAGCGAGATGACGGCCATGATTCTGCCGCACACCTGGAGCCACCGTGCTGGAAACACAAAGTTGTAGAGAATGTTGGCGGAAATACCGGTACCCATCACCGACGCATAGTATGCTGGAGTGAAGCCCGTTATTAGCCTAGTGTCGATGTGTTTCCATAGTTTTTGGGTCGCGGAGAGCGACTCCTGGGGCTTTTGAGCACCCGAGTTTGTTTTTTCCACCGAGACCGTTTCCTCACTCGAAAACGAGTGGGTGGTATCTTTAGGAATATTTGCACCCATGATTCTATCTGAATAGGGTCTCTTTGAGCCTGCCGAACAGAGGGCTTTTTGAAAATAGGTCCAGCGGTTACTTCAATCCGGACACTTTCGATTTCTAAAAATCGCCTTTTCTAACTTTCCGTTTTGTGGTTCGTGACTCACAATGCTTTCAGTGTACTGGTACCAAAAACAATATCCAGAGCTCAAATCGAAACCAAACGTGAAACAGTCGTATGCACTATCTTCGCGCGCTTCCAAATTATATTCTATCGTAGAAAAAGCACGGGCGCAAGCGGCACTTTTATACTTTTCCTAGTACTTCCGTGGAGTAGATACGAGTCAGTCATTAATGACGCCACATGTGTAGGAGGCCCGACACTGCCTGCAGGCCCGACGCGATGGCCATTGGTCCACGGCCGCCGAATTACCCTATTGGGAAGGTGCAACCCCCGAAAATGTCGCAGTACTGTATCCAGCCAGGTTACCTTCGGCCGACAGCCAATAGCGGACCTTCCCAAAGAGGCATTTCGTGTCTGTCGGCGCCGCTTATCTCGTCGGGCAGTCATTCACGGTGGCATTTGGGCCGACTATAAAAGAGGACCCGAATCCACCCCGTTTTCTGGATTTCATTATTTTTTAGGGTCAAGTTACTTTCGCTAGAGTTTTTTTCTATTTGCTATTTCTAGAAATTTTCCACTTGCTAGTCTGAAAGAACAGTTTCTCTTTACATATTCTCTGATTACACTACTACGTAACTACTTGGGTGCAAAAAATGCTTAGTGTTAACGTTTCCAGCGCCAACTCAACGGAAGTTCCACCTCAATTGATGTGTGGAACGCCCAAAATGGAGCTGCAACCCTCGGGAACCGTCCCAACTTTTGGAAATGTGGAGGAAGAGTCCAACAACGATATGGTCTTGGATAACAACTTCGGAAAGCTCATAGATAAGCTTAGAGAATTATTGAATGGCCGCGGTTTGGCCTCGGAGGACGTGGATGTGCAGAAAATCATCGCTGCGATGGAGGAGTACGAGTCCGATGAGAGCGAATGGGGCCGCTTTGCCCTTTCTGATCCTCTGCGTGGCTACACTAGGAACGGCATTGTTAACATCAATGGCAATGCCAACCTTCTCATTTTGGTTTGGAGCCCAGGTAAGGGAAGTCATATCCATGACCATGCCAACGCACACTGCTGTATGAAGATATTGAAGGGCCGTTTGGCAGAGTCGCTATATGATGTTCCTGAACAGGAGGGCGCCCCTATGGTGCCCAAGAAATACACCGAGTTGGAGCGGAATGTGGTGGGCTACATTTCCGACGATATCGGCTTGCACAAGATCTCCAACGCGCTGACCGATGACTATGGTGTTTCGTTGCACTTGTATACTCCTCCATATGCATCTCTCTACGGATGTTCATACTACGAGTCGGGCAACCTGAAGAAGCATCACGTGGACATGAGTAAGTATTTCTCGTGGCAGGGCAAGATTCTTGATGCTAAGAAGGCATCCACCTGTTGATCCAGGGCGTGTGGTTTATGTATATGTATAGGGTATTAATGGTAACGATAAGATAAAGTTTATTGTAGAAATGACGATGTTATTGATTTACTTGATTTGCTTGTTAAGCTTTTTGCTATTGTTTTCCTATTCCCTAATTGATTGAGCTTGTTAACTTATGACGCCATATCTTAGTCAACTTCCTATATTACATACAAACTATACATACTCATTATAACTTTCTCCGTGTAGCTTCCTCCTTGGCTTCTTCTGCGGCCCTCAATCGACCCAAATCCCGCTCTTTTCTGCCTGCTTCCCTTTGTTTCCATGCCTCGTGTTCGGCCTCAGGATCTACGTTATCTGTGTCGTCTACGCCATCGAAAGGGGTTTTTTCAAGCCCTTTCTTTTGCACTGAATGTAGTCTTTCGGCCTTTTCACGAGCTGTGTTTGTTACAGGAGCAGAAACGGGGTTTGGCTGGTTTTGCTTCTTTTTGAGAAAAACTGGCCGCACCATTGTTTCTTCTTCCGAACTAGACGAGCTGTCTGACCCAGAACTTGACTCGTACGAGCTTTGATCTGGACCAGATGACATATTCTACGTGTTTCACGAGAAGAGAAGAAGAACGATTGGTAGTAGAGAAATCTGGGGTAAGACCGATGCTATAGGAAATGAAATGACTTTTGAGAATGTATATTATTTTTATTTTGGGTAATTCCAGAGCGTATTGGATCTTCTTGAGAGTATAGTCGACCTGCTTGATTATTGTTTTCAATGTTGGGACATTGATATCTCTACACACGGAGAAATCTCGCAAAAAGGGCCCGAAATGAATTTTATTTTGTACTTTTATTCTATCTGTTTGAGTACGAAGTCTTTTTTTGCTCTGAAACATCTTGCACAGTGTTCTTGAAGCAGATCCCAGTTTTGAGAGGGAGAAATAGAGTGAACGATTCTAATTAAACGTAGGATTGACTAAAAAAGGGGAAATTCTGAACATAGAATATAGAAATGGCTCATTTTATGACCATGGAGGTGTATTTCACTCGCTTATTAGCATCTTTTGGACACAAGATACATCTATCTGAAAATATAATACACACAAACTCAAATAGAATACCCCCAAAATATCCTTGGTATATTCTTTCTCTCCATTTAGAAATCTGTGTAGAATATGGACTGGCTGCAAAATGAAGGTATCTAACATGATCCTGAATAGACCACTACATTTAATGAGCGGCAAATTCAGAAGATGAACCTTTCATCGCTATCAATACCTATGATCTTTGCCTGCAATCATTTTGACTCAGTCTTCTTCACCCGAGATATGCCACCCACTACCAAACCCAATTGAACCGATCAAAGGTAGCCTGCGATAGATCAACCCCTTTAAAACCAGAATCACACAAAACATTAAATTCTATCTGATTCCACTCCTCATCTACTATTATCCAAATCATTCGCTCATAACCTACGCTCCATATTGATCCATACCCCCTAACCCAGACCCAAGGCTCAGAACCCAAAAAACATAAAAGGACCTTGGAATCCGCACCTAAAATCCTCCAAAAATCGCCTCAGAAATGTCCCTGCACCATCACAGTCCTCGGATAATCCCCTCTGTTCAACTCGGTACTCTAATCAATATCTCCTGCAGATAGTAGAGGCCATATATCTTACCGCCTGAATCCCATCCAACACCAACCACCGCTTATTCAGCGAAATTCGACCAGAAAAAGCCCGCAGAAGAGACCGCAATGGCGTCGCAGTTGGTCTATTTCGGGCCCAAACCACTCCAGGCGCTCAACGCCAAAATGCGCCATGGTTTCGACGAAGACTACAACTCAGAACAGTTTCTCTCGTCGCTCGCCAACAACTTCTACATCTATTTCGACGATAAGCGTCACAATGCGAATGGTCTGCCGCTTCTGGACGCGGAGAAACGGCTGCCTGCGCATGCCAAGACATACCAGCCAATAGTGGACTGGAAAGTGATGAAAGAACGCCAGAAAACGATCGCTGCAGCAGTGGTTCTTTGTCTAAATTTGGGCGTAGACCCCCCGGACGTCATGAAAACATATCCATGTGCCAAACTCGAGGCTTGGTGCGATCCAGGTGCATACACAGACACCAAAAAGGCCATAGAGGCCATTGGAAAGAGTCTCCAGGCACAATATGAGACCCTCTCCTTGAGAACTCGCTATAAGCAGTCGCTAGATCCTTGTGTGGAGGAAGTTAAAAGACTATGTAACACTTTGCGTCGTCTGGCGAAAGATGAACGTATTTTATTTCACTACAATGGTCATGGTGTACCCCAACCAACCGCCAGTGGAGAGATCTGGGTGTTTAACCGAGGATACACACAGTATATTCCCATAAGCTTGTACGATCTTCAGACTTGGTTGGGCGCGCCGGTCGTGTTTGTCTACGATTGCAATAGCGCAGGAAACATAGTACACAACTTCAAGAAGTTCGTTCAAAAACGTATTGATGACGATAATGAAGGCAATCACGACGAGAGCGCTCCCTCTCCTACCCTGGCATACCTTGACCTGTTACAACTTGCTGCTTGTCGCTCCCATGAAATTCTTCCGATGAGCCCTGCATTGCCAGCCGATTTGTTCACCTGCTGCTTAACATGCCCGATCGATATTTCTTTGAAATGGTTCATTATGCAGCTGCCTCTCAAGGATAGCTATTATCTGTTGCTTCCTCGCAATTCTAGTGGAAGCGTCATTGTTCCAGGTAAACTCACTGATCGTAGAACACCGCTTGGTGAACTCAATTGGATCTTCACTGCGATCACAGACACAATTGCTTGGACCTCGCTTTCGAGGCCCATTTTCAAGAGATTGTTTCGTCAGGATCTTATGGTCGCGGCTCTATTCCGTAATTTCCTTCTAGCAAAGCGTATCATGCCACATCTCAATTGCAATCCTGTGAGTGATCCACCACTCCCTGAGTCTGTACGTCATCACCCCATGTGGGATTCTTGGGATCTCGCCATTGACCAGGTCTTCGCACAGCTAATAAAGAATAATACTGCCAGCTCTGACTCAGATTCACTACCGACCACTGGCGGCTCATTTTCTGGACCGTCGGCTTCAACAGCAGGCTCCAACGCCTCCTTGGAGCAATCGAGACCGCCGGCTGCATCGTCTGCATCTGCGTCTGCAACTGCTTCGGCGGCGGCCCTCCCTCAAGCATTATCGAACTACCAACATTCAACCTTTTTTGAGCAACAGCTCACTGCATTCGAGATATGGCTCAAGTATTCTGGTGCCTCCACAAAAGATCCTCCTGATCAGCTTCCTATCGTGTTGCAGGTCCTTCTTTCTCAAGTGCACCGCTTGCGTGCTTTGATTCTCCTCTCGAAGTTCCTCGACTTGGGACCATGGGCAGTATATTTGTCGCTCTCGATCGGTATCTTTCCATATGTCCTCAAACTTCTCCAAAGTCCTGCGCAAGAATTAAAGCCAGTGCTCATTTTCATATGGGCCAGAATCATGGCCATAGACTACAAAAGTACCCAACAGGAGCTCTGCAAAGACAAGGGCTACAACTACTTTTATTTGATCCTAAACACCACACCCCAGAACCAAATCGGCGCGCCTGGTGCGCCCGGTGGTGCTGCTGTAAATTGGAACGCTCTCCCTGCCAATAATGTGCTTGTGAACGACGATCATAAAGCTATGAGTGCCTTCATCTTAACACTCTTCATCAAAGACTTCAAAAACGGACAAAGGCTCTGTTTCTCTATCGAGTTGGTGACCAATTGTCTTCGTTTCATTGCGACCTCAGAGAACCCATTGCTCAGACAGTGGTGTTGCTTGCTTTTGTCTCAGCTTTGGCTGAAATACCCTGACGGAAAATGGATTATTTACAAAGATGGATATTTGAGTAAATTTCTAGAGCTTGTCAACGACCCAATTCCAGAGGTGAGAACATCAATCATCTTGGCCCTCACCACATTCTTGACAGAACCACTGGAGGGCCCTTCTGATCTGCCACAAAAACCTTCGAGAGGCTCTCAAATGAGCGCTTCGACTTCAATGAATACCTCTTCCACCAATTCAACTGTGATGTCTGGCCAGAGGCAAAATGGTCCTCCTATCAGCATCAATTCCGATTTGAGAAAGGATGAGTTGAAGCAACAGGACTCTAAGTTTGCGAATGTGATTCTTAAGCTTCTCGGAGACGGATCGACCATTGTGAGAAAAGAAATTGTGTTTTTCATCAACCGCTTCATCAAGGTGTACGAGAAGTTCTTCTTAGTGGTTGCCTTCAATCAGCTAGAGGAGGAAATCGTTTTGATTGATAATCCTAACAATTTACAGGAGTTCCGCAAAAAGTCCCCGGCTTATGGTTCGATCTTTAGCTCAGTTTGGAAAGCGCTTCTAATTCTTTCAGAAGATCCACATCTCGAAGTTAAAGAGTTAGCAGAAACTCTCATTGACGGCGTCATGGTGAAGTTGCGCATGAGTGAATTGGGTGACTTGGTGCAAGAAATGCAAGACTGTTTGTTGAGCAAATCTAGTACCAATATCTCAGATAGCTTCCAGGCGTCGCCAATCGTCAGTCGCCAACCAATGTCACTTCAAAACAAAAACGGCATGAACGGCCACAATCGGTCAAACAGCAACGGAAACGGAGTCGCAAACGGAACACATAGTGGTGCGCATCAATCGCCTCTCAGAAATGCTGCAAGCTCTGGCACTTTGAATAGATCAAGCCCTGGCAAAGAAGATAACTCAGATGCTTCTTCAATCACTTCTAAACTCAAATCTCTTGGTATTGCTAGCATTTTCAAATCCTTCCAGATTGACGAGGACAATGAGATCAAGAAATTCACTCGTATTCTCAATCAAGGAACAATTCCCAGCCAGTATGGCGCTGAGTACAAGCCAAGAACTCCACGGTACGTTGCACGGAACCTCGACGTTGAACCAGACTTACCCGATTCGTCTGGATTCTTCGAGTACAGTTGTGAGTATTTCCAAGAGCCGCAAATGTCCAAAAGTGAGGCTGATGAGCCCGGATCAAAAGAGTATGTTAGGCGCTTATGGAGAAGAAACCGTAACGAGCAAACAATCCAAGAAACCCAGCCTCAAAAGAAAATTGCTATCCGCGGAGATTGGAATCGCGAGTTGTCTGTGTTGAGCAATAAAACACAACCAAAGCTACTCCGATTCATGCAATTCGAAAAGATGTTGGTATGTACAGACGAGAAGGACACTGTGAGCGTATGGGATTGGGAAAAAAAGAACATGGTCACAAAATTCTCCAATGGCAATCCATTCGGTACCAAGATCACGGATTTGAAATTTCTCAACGAAGACGATTTGCCGTTGGTCATGACTGGAACTTCGGATGGTGTCATCAAAATCTACAAGAACTTCCATTGTGAGGGCTACGATGATGACAAGCCAGTGCAGCTTGTGACTGCGTGGCGTGCATTGACGGATCTACTTCTTACGTCTAGAATCTCCGGGCTTGTCAGCGACTGGCAACAGTCGAGGGGTTCGTTGTTGGTGAGTGGAGACGTCAAGATCATCCGAGTTTGGGATGCGCCGCGAGAGCTCTGTATCGCTGATATCCCTGCGCGGTCGTCGTCGTCAATCACGAACATCACGTCGGACCAGGTTGCGGGCAACATTTTCGTGGCGGGCTTCGAAGACGGCACGATTCGAGTGTATGACCGCAGACTCGACACACGAGAGTCCATGGTCAAGGTCTGGCAGGGAGGACGCAACGGAACAAAGAACATGGGTCGCGGAGCGATCAGAAATGTGCACATGCAAAGAGGAGGATTCCGCGAGTTGGTTAGCACGTCTGCAGACGGATACATCAACTTGTGGGACATCCGTAACTCGGACCCAGTGGTTTCGTTCAACAGTCCAGAGAGAAATATTCGAGCCGCAGATGTTCACGAACATGCACCAATCATCACCACTGGCTCTAAAAGCGTCAACATCTGGACCACCGCCGGCGACGTCGTGGCCACATTGAAGAACCCACACGACACATATCTCACCAACAGAACTTCAAACTACATTTCTAGCATAGCATTTCATCCACACCAGATGATGATTGCCACCAATTACATCCAAGATGGGCACATCAATGTTTACTCGTGTACAGACATTGTCTCCGAGTATTGATGAGGATTGTACACTGAGCGGACTTTACAAGTGGAAGCCATATAGCAATAGAAAATAATCATGCCTACAGGATTGTCACACAATGTAGCAGATTGCCGCAAGCAAATTGAGTATAGTGGCTGCAAATTTCGTAGAGGTGGTACTGCAGGCAGACGTCTCACATTGGATCGATCTAACATAAAGTGAAGATACATCAGACAATTAAAGAGGAAAAAATAATTTTTTTTAAAAAAAATCCAATCTTCAATCTCGATATTTTTTTCGAGATCCCGAGATCGGCCATTTTGAAGGCGTTTTCTGCAGGAACTCCGAAGTACTACTCCCATCCCCCATAAATTTCCACGCTGTATACACACCCACAGTATTACACATACTAAGAAACACAAATCATCCTGCCAAAATGCCAATGTCCAGCGACTTGGCCGCGGCTATTGAAGATGAGGACCCCCACGTATCGCAGGGGCGCCCCACCTACGAGATTTCCGCTTTCCAAAAGATGATCTCGGCCTGTTCCGGATCACTTATCACCTCATTTGCAGTAACGCCATTCGATGTGGTTCGAATCCGTATGCAGCAGCAGGAGGTCATGAAGCCACCGGTGGGCTGTTGCGAGCCGCTGGCAAAAAATGGCGCTTTTCCGAAGCGCGTGGCGCCAGTTCTGCCTGTTTTAGACCTGTTCTCACCAAAGGTGTTCTGGGTAAACCAGCACTATTGTAATTCTCCGCAGACATGTCCAAAGATCACCGGCACGTTCCAAGGAATGATGAGCATCACCCATAATGAAGGCGTTCGTGCGCTCTGGCGGGGACTTTCGCTCACGCTATTTATGGCTGTACCATCCAACATCATCTATTTCACCGGATACGAGTATATTCGTGACCGATTTATTTTCCAGCTGCCGGTCATCACCCCGCTTCTATGTGGGTCCTTGGCGAGAGTCATGGCCGCCACGGTCATTTCTCCAGTGGAGCTCTTGAAGACCCGGTTCCAGTCCATTCCTTCGGACAGTTTGAGCGGGAACGCGGGCGCAGGCGCACGCAGCAAGGTGCTCGTGTCGTTGATACGTGATCTGGCGAAGTTGGTGCAAACACACGGTGTCGGCTCATTGTTCCGTGGATTAAAGATCACGCTCTGGCGCGATGTGCCATTTCTGGGTATATACTGGCTGAGCTACGAGTATTTCAAGAAGACGTTTGGTAAGGCATTGGATGTGAGTTTCGATAGCCATGCCCAAAAGCAAGAAGACTGGAAAATCTTCACGGTGAGTTTCCTTTCAGGGTCTCTAGGCGGACTGATAGCTGCGCTCTGCACCAACCCCTTTGATGTTGGCAAAACGCGGCTCCAGATCCAGGCAGAGGCTGACAAGAAGCCCAAGTTGCGCCAATCGATGTTCCGCTTTCTCTATACCATCTACCAGAAGGAGGGCATTTCGGCGTTGTATGGTGGCTTTGCACCTCGGGTGATGAAAGTGGTTCCGCTGTGTGCAATCATGGTCTCTTCATATGAGATCGGAAAGAAAATATTTAAGGATACCTTGTAAGGTTCCGCTGATCTCCGCTGTCCTTAGGCATCTAGAAGGAACCCAGGACAGCATTGCATAACAACCTGGTCGGTTGTGCCCGCATACATGTATAGCATTGCACTTGTAAATAATAGAATATTGCATCATAATATATCTCGTTGTATTACTAACTGATTTGGTGAGTTTTGAAGGCAGTCACCAGCCTTCCATTCCCTTGAACAACCCTTCCATTTCGTTTTCAGGCCAAGCAGCCTGTCTCATAGAGGTCTCTGCAAAGTGGCTATCGTGGCGGCTCTCGTAAACTTCTCTCTTTGGCTCGGTGTGGATGTTCCTGTTCCCACCATGTTTGAGCATGGAAGTGCCATCAGAGTCTGATCTTTTGCCACCATACAGAGCCGTGCCACCAACAGCAGCAGCAACAGCGCCTATTCTCTGAAGCTCCGGCTCAAGCAAGGTAGCCAGGCTCAACTTCGCCGAGCTAAAGTGGTCATCGAAGGCCTTTCCGCTGTCAAGACCGAAGGTTCTGGCGCTGCCAATCATGGCGGCTTCGTTTTCTCTCAAGATATTTGCGAGGTTGTTGGATTTTTTCCGGAGGTTGTAAAATGCGGACTGAAACCACTTCAAGTACTCGAGACTCACTTCAGTCAACCCAGTATTTGCGCTTCTGGCCAACTGCTGCTCGATCAACTTGAGATTGTACTCGTTCTCCTCGATCTCATCAACTACCATAGCTGCCTGTTTTGATTGAGGTCCATGCTTCATGTCCACTGCCTCATGCGAGCGCTGGAGCTGGTCGTGTTTCCGGAGAAGAGTATGTTGACGGACTTCTCTCGTGGCCACAGAGCCAAGCTGAACCTTCAAGCCATTTAAGAGTTCGGAATGGCTTGCATGGAGACTTGAAATCTCTTCCATGAGTGTGACGAGCTCCATGGCCATTTCGGACGTGGAATGGGAGGGTATGTCAGCCAGCCAGTCTTCGAGAGCCAGTAGAAGAGCCTTATGCGAATCGTGCGACTTGCGTTGGCGGCGACAGAACTTATCAATGAGTTTCTGAATATCTGATGCCTTAATCTTCTTGCCGGATTCAGTGGAGGATGACCTGGTGACGTTTAATTTGTTGAGCATTCTCATCACCACAGCGGTGGTTGGACGCAGCAAAGCATACGCATTCAGTAGAAGCGAGGCGGTTTCTCGTCGATGCTCGAAGATTGAGTTGACTGGAGTCAAATTGTTGGGTCCACTCATCGGTTTTCGTGGTGGAGTTGGTAGTTGAGCCTGGCTCGAAAAGAAAGCACGGCGCCAAGTGAAAAACGGTGAATTTTCCGCACGAAAAGGTAAAGCTTTGGATCACACGCCTCTAAAGTTACTGAGGATACGAATATATATGTATATTTATGTGTTGTGTGCCGTTTGGCGCCGGGTGGTCTCTGCTACTGGGTAGTACTGGTGGGAGACCACACCACTGTTTGTACAATCTTAAATAGGTCCACATAAGGTAGTCCTAAGTAGGGAAATTGGAAAGGTTTTCGTGGTAATTACTTTTGCTGTGTTTTACTCGGTATTTTTCTTCCAAATTCCCCGACGAAGTCCTCTTCCTTCTTCTTCTATTCCCACCCACGTTCCGTTCCTGCTCTACTTGTCCGAAACCTCCTCGCTCAAGTTCAAACCGGTGAACTTGCGTACGTTCTGCTGAAGCGACTCCACTCCACTGTAGTATTTCTCCTGTCCCTTGACCGCAGACTCCTCGAGCGTCTTGGCAAACTTCTCAGCCTTCTCAACAGCAGCGCCCTGCGTGCTAGCGAGACCAGGCATGGCCCGCTGTTCCGCCTTCCATACAAAGTCAGTGGTGTGCGCAAAAGTGTGTGGCAAGAAGTACTTGAACGCTCCCAATCCGAGTCCTACGGGCAAAACTGCCTTGGCTACAAATCCCCTATTACGGGCCATAATCTGGCCTGTGAGTGCTGCTACGGCCACATAGATGGCATTGGGCATCAAATCTTCCGACCGGTGATGTAAGCTCTGCACGGTGGCCAGAACCTGGCGCTCGGTTGCATACAAAGAAGTCTTTCCGTCGTTGACGTAGCTTTCAACCGTTTCAAACGAGTTTTCGACCGTTTTGCGTGCGGCTTCGAATACACCTTCCAAAATTGGCGTCAGGCGAACCGTCATGCCACCCACAACTTCACGAGGACCCAACAATTGTGTTTCTTCAGAGGTATTTCCGGGGACAGTCGAAACATCGGTTGTTTCGGCGTAGAAGCGTCTTTTTGACTCGTTCAAAACCGGAGTGTGTTGCGCATACATGTATGCAGCCGCACCTGTGATCGAGATGAGGATACGGGACATGGCGGTGGTTTTGGATGTTGGTTTTGTGGATCAAGATTCGATTTTGAAAGTATACAGTGTAATAGGTTGGTGCACGGGTTTTTGCGCTCTGCAGTTTTTATGATCGGAAACAATCGCTGTGATAAGTAGTTATTGGTAATTGGACAAATTCACACAACTAGAGCTCTCCCAAAGGCTGCCATTATTTTTTTAAGACTTGGGAAACGGCAATATAGACATTCTCTGATTGGAGACTTTTCACGTGACGTGTCACGTGACTGGCTGCGAAATTTCAGTTCACATCTCCACATTATTCCAAATCCTACTCATCTCCGCCACCATGCAACGAATACGGCGATTAGTGACTCCAAAATTGGGCTCAGATATTGCGTTATGCAGTCGAATGTTCCTGATTGGGGCTCGAAACCATGTTGCCAAGTGCAGCCCCAATGCAGACCTGCTTAAATCTGAATCAGTCTCTAAAGTATTGCCATTTTCCGAGAACAGACATGGAAACACATTTGGAAAGCTTATTTCCGAGACAGGAACCATTCTCGAACATGACGAGGGCTTAAATTCCCTGATGTCGCCCTTCAGAAATCCGGACGGATCATTTATTCATGGTTCCACAGCACAAGAAGCTAGACTTGATCCAGAAACACTCAAGGCGAAAACTGACCAGAATATAATAGCGTTGCCTCCGCTCATAGCGCGGGCCATCAGCCAAAATATTCTTGCGGCAGTATCTCCGGCCAAACTCCGTCAGAGAGCTGCTGAAGTATTCATTAATGTTGAAAAGGAACAGATCCAAAAGGCGCCGGCGCTGAGTCTTGATGTGGATGCGCACATTGCAGCATTGTTTTTGCAGAATTACCTGCATGCGTATCGTGTTTTGAGCGAGTTGAAGAAACGTGTAGATGGATTCAATCCTCAGTCTATATTGGACATTGGCTATGGACCAGCTACAGGAATGATCGCGCTAAATGAGGTGATGGGCGATGATTTCAGTCCCGCTGAGAAGGATGTTTATGTGGTGGGCAGAGCCAACCGAGAAATGAAGAAGCGTGCCAAGATTCTCTTGTCCAGACAGATATGTGAAATTCCTGAGACAGAAGAATCAAATGTATCAGAAGAGGCGGCTGAGAAAGAAGAGTCAAATTCATCAAAATCAGCGGACGTTGCTGATGCCTCTGACTTCATTGGCCCAGTCAATACATCCAAAATTCAGATTCGCACCAAACTTAGAGACTCGCTTGCCTCCACCAAGAGATATGACCTCATTATCGTTAATCAATCGCTTCTTACCAGGGAGTACAATTTCCCGCGGGATGTCGATGTCAATCTTGAGATGATTCTTGGGCTTTTGCTGCCAGGCGGCCATTTGGTCCTCATCGAACGTGGAAACACCCTCGGTTTCGAGGTCATTGCTAGAGCAAGACAGGTCATGCTCCGTCCAGAGTCGCATAAGGGTGAGCGGGGCCGGATTCCTCGTCCCTACATCCGTGGGTCCAGCATCAAGCCGCAGAAACTCAGACATGAGGATCAGATTATCACTGACCAACATATCAAGTACGAAGAGGAGCTACTTGCGCAGCTCGATGCGGAAGAGTTGGAGGAAATCCAGCAAATGGATGAAAATTCCAGGCAGGAGCAAATCGAGCAGTGGGAGAAACGAGGAGAATTTGAGAAGTTGGATGCTTTAAGGGCACTTATGAACGAGGAGGATTCTGGTGAAGAAATCTCTGAATTCGAAGCAGAAATTAATAGGGAGCATGGTGAGGTATCTGAGGAGGATCTTCGTTTCGAGTTTGAGGACGATCCTGATTTCGAAGTACTTCCCGTTGACGCTCAAGAAACTGAACCTCAAGCAGAACTTCCCCAAGATGCAGTTGACTACCACCTCAGTGTAGTGGCTCCATGTCCACATCATGGAGAATGCCCACTTCAATTGGGAGACCCCAAGTTCTACAAGATCTCCAACCACAAGCATCGGTTCAGCTTCTGTTCGTTCGATCAAGTTGTCGAGCGCCCAAAGTACACCATGGAACTCAAGAAAGGAAAGCTCTTGGCTTCGGCATGGAACAAGCGTGCACATGACGGATTCGGGTTCGACAAGGTCTCCAAGGGCAGTCTTAAGGACTTGGAAGGATCTGGACGTCACAACAGTGGAAATACTGAGTCGGGAAACTTCTCATACTTGATCATGAAAAGAGAATTGAACGACGTCGAGACCATTCGTGGAATCGAGAATCTCCGCAAGCATCACTATGAAAATGATACATCGGGTGATCTTCCGAGGGTCATTGAGTATCCTGTCAAGATCAAGAACAACGTCAAATTGAGGATGTGTGCGCCATCGGGACATGTTGAAATCTGGCAAGTTCCCAAGAGTATGGGCAAGCAGACCTATCATGATGCACGTAAGGTGCAGCAGGGAGATCTTTGGGCGTTGGGCAAGAAGTCCGTCGTGGTGAAGAACAAGTTTAGCGCCGAGAAGCTTGACAATTTGAAGAGATTGGCGGCCACAAACAACAAGGCCATACGCAAGGAAAAACGTAAGAAGATGATGAAGAAGAAAACCGGAGCTCTGTTGGATGATTTCGAGGATCCCCTGGTGGTTTATGACGAAATCGCTACGGGATTAGAACAGACCAAGAAGTATCGTAGCCAGGGTAAGCGGGCCAACTTCGATGTTGATCCGCGGGAGTACGAGGGTAAATAGGGGAGATTTCATGTATATATATTGGGAAATTAATTTGGATTCGAGAAGTGTAGCTTATCACCGTTTCTGCTGGATACGCTGCATACTTGGCAGTTGATGGGCAAAGCGATTTTGATATGTACATGAGGTTTGGTCTGATTGCAATGTTTGAATATGAAAGACGATTATGACATATTCATTGGTTTCAATGGGGCTTTGAGTCGTTTGAACTGACGGCGCCGAAGGGTGAGAGAGCCTGTAGGGAACTAAAGAGAAGAGGAAGAAGATTGTTCAACGAGGGATTTGTAAGACTAAAGCTCGAACATCGTTGAACTCTTTGAATAATAAGAGAGAAAAACAAATCAATCTTTAACAATAATGCATAGGAAATCTACGTAAACCTTCAACCGAGCAATTTCTGCGTATCTCAATCCTAATTCAAACTGAGCCAAGTATAGAAGGTTCATCAAACTTCAATTACTCTGTTCTATGAATCGACAAACGGAACTGTGATCTTAAGAATTATCCAGCTACAGTGCGATAGTAGCTTCACCAAACTACTGTAAACCTCTGCCAATTCGTATGCACCCATTGCTTCTGGATCGTAGCCAATTCTAAATTCTCACCACGAAATCATTGTCCCAGCTCCACTCCTCAATTCACCCTTGCAATAACTATCTTTGAACTACGTCTACCATGCCCACAGACTACTAACTACTACACTTGTTCCAATGACTAAATGACATTAACCTATATATATACCCCAGCAATCTGTGGCTACAGAACGCTGTCTATGATACAAGTGCATGAAGCTGCACTCCCGGAAGTGAAACTATACCGTCTGAAACGCTATCTCTCTCTGGTCTGCTTCTAACTCTCTACTTTCTTCTGAAGCTGCAACCCTCGGTCAACTTGGCCTTACCACCGGTTGGAGAACACAACACAGTGGCACATCCATCACAGGCAACGGCGGTTTGAGCGTGGGAGAAAACGGTGGTGATGTTCAAACATCCGGGACATTTGACGTCCATGAAGTACGATCTGGGCGCCTGCACCAATGTCTTCAATTTGTGTTTTTGGGCCTCGGAGGCGGCGTTAGGGTGCAACAAGTCTTGAACTAAAACCATGGTGTAATTGTAGGAAGAGGTTGAATTATGGATGGTTTTACGTGAAAGGTGAAAATTTTATCTCGCGCGAGTTTAGGTGGGGCACGACCTGAGGTGGGTGGGAGTAGGTCCATATATATAGGCAGAAAAAGGAATGGGGGTTCGGTGGAATTCCACGTGGAACTCCGGCGGAGATTTATTCTAGCGAGGGGGGGGGGGGGGGGGTAATTTTCTGGGGATGTTTTTGAGCGATTTTTGGACGATGTTTAGGGAGAAATTTCGGCGGTGTGATTGAGTGAGTATTGTATGGGTTTGGTGGAGGTACTGGTGAAGCCGTGGAAATTGATGGATGTAGGAACCGAGGACTGCAATTGGTGGAAATTTAGAAATATGTTGAATCAAGTGATTTTTACTTCTGATTTTTTTTCCTTGTGAATGTATTTGTTCGATGATCGGAGTGGTGGATGTAGCATTGTGGTAGTAGTGGTATTTCTACTACCATAGTGAGGAAATTGGTTTTGCTCAAGTGGAAGAGACGCAATTGTGATTGGAATATTTCACGAAATAATAGCGATATCTCTTTTCTGTTGAACAGTATTCGCTCTGGAACATCTAGATAGTGTTTTTAGTTCTATGCTGTTAATTTTGACATACCAGTGCTCTAGATATTTATCAAGGTCTGTTCTCTGGAATTTGAATAGAACTAGCGAAGTAGTATTAGCTTCATTGTAGCACAATATGGTGCAAGGTGTACAAAAATGTAGACGGTAGCCTCCATCCAGCTAGAGTTCTTCTTTGAGAGAGAGAGAATAGCGTAAACGATAGAAACTTCGCCTAAATTAACCAGCACCATTATATAATTCAACTTTTTCGAGAATCATTTGCTTTTCAATCACGAGACCATCTGTCGTCTGGTGCTATACCCAATCGTCACTATAGAGATATTGTCGAATAGTTTCTGTAGTAGAATGTACAAATTTCTTTCAAAATACTTGACCTAGTCATAAGACTCTTCCGAAATGCAATTAAATTAGTATTCATAGTGCAATAGCAGTGTCTTGACAAGATGACCCTTCGTTTGTTGAAAAGTAGTCATACTAGCACAATTGTCAGAACAATCACGATACTTGAAAAGACACATTTCAAATTACTCACATTAAAATAAATTATCTTCAGAGAGAAGAAAGATTGCAGCACCATAATCTCATAAACCGTCTCACATTGGTCTCCCACTGCAATATTTAATGTTGTTCAGGACGGATATTGAGCGAGCGGAAGACAAAACTGACCTCTAAGCTGCATGGAATGAACCGAAACATGACCTCCGCGTCCATTGGAGCTTTTGAACGCGAATTAAGAAGCTTTTTAGCTCCAACTTCGTCCATGAGACTGTATTTCTGCTCTATTTGTGTAAACCTTCTATTATCGCTTGTATTATATTATTTACTCTTTGTTTTCAACAATTCATCTCCAGAAACTCACAGCCAACAGCCACATACCGTTAATAAGCATCGGTTAAACAGTTGCGAGCCTAGGCATAAATTGAGTCAGAGTTGACAGCATACTCCGAGCTCCGGAACTCGTAAGAGTTGGTGTTGATTCTAATTTAAACTGCTGGTCAATTGTGTGAGTTGGAATATCTTCAGGCGTTTTAGAGTGATCAACCAGCTCCTGAGAAGGGACAATGTTTTCTACATTCTTTTCTAAGGTCTTTTCCATTTTTGACAATGAAACAAGATCTCTCTCCGTTCTCGTCATTGAGGAGGAGATGGCATCTAGTACCATCATGATTTTGTCCTGATTTTTCTCCAACCTCGTAATTGACGAAAACATGGCTTCGTAATCCAACTTGGAGCTCAGAGGAGGTTTCTCGATCGTGGTCATTGAAGAGGCAAGGGCCCCAAGCTGATGACTCGATTCAGCCACTGATTGTGATGGGGCGCTTTCGCTCGAATCTTTCTCGTCAATCGTGGAACTTTCAACAAGTCTAGAATTCGAGACTGCGCTACTTTTCCTGGCGGCATTTCTGATAACATCTCCGGGCTTCAAAAAAGAATCCTGTAATTTGCCATCCAATACAGTGTAGAATGGTTTGAATTCTGGCCAGTCCCCCTTTCCTAACTTCTTGTACACGGCAACTCTCTGTTCATAATTTTTCCTCCTGATAAAATCGTCATACTCCGCTATGGATATACTACGTATTCGCTTCATTCCAGACGAATCTTCAGATTGGTTTTTACCAATTGTGTTTCCTCTGTTGTCCACTTTCTCACAATGAGGTGCTGTGCGCCATTCGCTATCATTCACAAAATAAACGCCATTGGCCCTTGATTCTTCTTTTGATAGTAATGCATGTAGCACAGAATCTTCTCGTTGATGGCATGTCATATGAACGTTCAATTTGTGACTGAGCCAATGAAGCACATACGCGAAAGAGAACTGTGAGTCATTCCAGATACACCCTGTATTTGCAAAAGCCACTTGTGGCCCAGGTATCGGACGAACGAGATGTGATATACGATCTTGCCAAGTTTCTAACGCAGTAAAGATTCCGTCATACCTTTCATCCCGGCGAAAAGGACGACCACCAAATTCTGAAGCAAATACGACACGAGGAATTGGTTTGTTCGGGGCACAGGCCAAAAATGATCCCACATACCGAAAAAATTGACTCAAAGCCCTTAAATCAGAGTCTAAAGAACTACACTCTGTTGTGAAATACACGAAGCCAGAAAAAGCACCCTTGAATTCTTTGAAGTGTTGTCCCCATGAAAACTCTATAATGGAATTATCCCGCAGTAAGTCGCAATTCTCAAGTACTATGGCGCGTTTCTTACCCTTTCTCTTCATCTTAGCCGCCAACGCTTTATAGATCTCCTCTTCCTCTGAGGAATGGATCAAATGCACAAAGGCGCCTCTATCCACCAAGTTTTGCAAGACTTCTCTACCAACTGTAGAGCATCCGTTTACCACAAGATACCGAGCACCTTTTACGTTGCGTTCATACTTAAATTTCTTGGGTTTTCTTGAGAGAAACATGAAACGTTCGTCTAATTTGCGGGTGAGAGGCGAAACACACCATAACACACAGCAAATGAAAATCAGAGCCACAAAATATACCATTCTGGGGAGAACTTCTATTGTGTCAGATGAGAAGAAAAAGGAACTCGCCCTGATATATATGCGGAGGGAATGATAGCGCTTTCCTGCAATATGTGTGCTTCCTGCGTACAATTGTTTCATATCGGTTATGCAAAGTCTGTTGGGGCGCGACAGAGAAAAGTAGAGAATTATCTCAATCAAAGTAAAGTTTCGAAATCCATGGGTAGCGATCTTGAAGAGCTCAAAGTGAGGTAAATATTCAGGAATGCCAGGTCCATACTAAGTGCATTTTTAGACTCAAGGGGACTTAGTAAGTGCATTGCAAATGGTGAGGATACACTTCGTAACAGAAAAAAAACAACCAACGAATGATCCATGTTTTAATTAGCACACATTCTACTCAAAATTTTGAATCTGCTGGATTTGAAATTCATTTCAATGGTCGCCAGTTACGTCTTGAAGCGCGTTTATGTCCTGATAGAAAAGATGGCATCTCGTAGAGTATTATCGCTAGATGAACAAATCAAGTGTTAGGATATTTCCAGTTGTAAGGGGAAATATAAATATTACGAATCGTTTACCAAGAGGGATCACGAGACTACTTAATAGTTTGAAAGTATAATCTAAAATATTAATCTAAAATATGCTTGTCCGTTTAGAAGTATCTAAACGGCCTCGTTATAAATTCATGAGCCGTATTGTGAGTGGCTCCTGTTAAGGCACAACCTCGTCTCTCGGCCGAAATACGCGGACCGTATTTCGATGGTTTCCTCTTTAAGCGTAGCCGCGCCTGATCTACGAATTACGAGATCCAAATTAGGACCGTATTGAAACGGTCTCCTAATTGGGCTGGAGCCCCGAAACTCTTCTCTTTATGGTAATTGCGGCTCCTCTAATACCCTCACATCAAGGATATCAAGAGCACTCTTGGTAACGTGCCAGGAAAAGACAATTTAAATAAAAAGCTCTGAATTACGATGGTATGACGGCTAGAAGCTTCGGGCTGCTACAATGGACCGTCGATGGGCCACAGATGGCCCGATATAGGCCTTGGATGGCCTTATTCGAGATCTGACCAGTTAGTTATCTCGGGAAAGTAGGCCAGCTACCAGCGATTACGAGCAACTAGTACAGGTTTTTAATTAAAGTATTAAATGAGTAAATAGATGATCAGAGATGAGTAATTATCCAACAACAGAGTGGTATATCTGCATCCCCTTATCAAAGATAAAAAAAAGGGCGAATAGTCCTAAGAATAAAACATTCAGCCAAGAAAAAACGAAGGCAGATCCTTTGGAGATCTTCAAGTTAAGGGAGTCCGTATCATTAAGCGGGGGCAGCATCTTTTTGAGCTTGTTCGAATTGCGTAACACCTTCGTGAAGACTGGAAACAACGTCATAACTAATTCCGAAGAAAAAGCCATGATACCTGCAAATCGACCCCGAATAGACTGTGAATAGTACTGATGGCATAAGTCAAATGAGGTAGCATCGTGCTGATGTATCAAGTCCATTTTGAATCTCAGCAATTGCGCGATCACCCCGCTGTTTCGTTGATGCACAGATTCGAGGTGACGACGGAATTCATGATTTCGCATACCATCTGCTGAGAAATCAATACTGTCAAATTTCCTTTTCAGTAAGCATAGCATATTAATTTCATGCTGAATGGCTTGTTCATAAGGTTTGACGCATAGATCAAGATTCCGGACTGGCATACTCCAAGATTTGCTGCTCGAACCCATTGCCTCAATGATTTGGTTCTTAATTTCAGCGGAAAGACCTGTAAGCACATCAGATTCGTTTTGGATACTGGCAAGCGCGAACTCTTGTTGAGAAAGATAAGCGGCCAAACCTTCATCATATTTGTTCAAATCTGACTCAGATAATTCATTCAAGAGCTTCATGGGTAATTTGAGCAGCTCATGTTGTTTGTACAATGCCTCAGACAGATAAAACTCAACATTGAAACCAGGGAACGCCTTGTTCTTGGAGTACGGCTCAGCTAGAATTAGGGCCTTCTTTAGACATAAATGTGCCTGATGGCACCGGGATAAATGCCTGGTATAGTGAAGCCATGAGATAGCACCAGGGATAAACTTTTGTGCACCATTGACTGTAGCAGTAAGGTAATACAAAATAGTCAACGCTTTATAGACCACATACGGCTCGAATACAAACAAGTTGAACAAGCACGAAATTGTCGTGAATTTCCAGATTCCAGTCGTGGGGATGAGAGTACTTGTCTCGGCCAATCGTTTGATTCTAGTGTGCCGTACATTCTCCAACATAAACTCGTAAGTTTTGCGATGCTTGGCCATAATCCCGTTCAAATTAATTGAAAGAATAGAATCGAATTCCTGGAAAAGCTTCTTACAGAGCTGATAGAGCTCTGCGTCATGTCCTCTCAATTCTATCGTGAAATGCGCGATTTTATTCTCTAATGTAGAGCTTCCAAGCTGTCCGGCGCGAAAGGCGCGGACCACACTTATTTGATTCTTGTCGATGAAAGTCATGTTGTCCGAGTTTATTTTCATCAATAGGATCCGATAATGTTCAGAAGATTTCAAATCTTCAAAAAACTCTACAATCTTGGTCGCAGCACAAGTTCTTCTTTTTATCGAGAGATTGTGATGTTCCTTGACGAGCTGATCAAAAAATGTTCTCTTTTGTGACAATAGGAATTCAATTATTCCTTTTGTTTGAACGTTTGCACTCGCTTGCATCAACTCCAATTCAATTCCATCCAATAAATTTTGCAAATGTTCCGAAAGATCCTTATACTCAAGTCTACATGAAAAAAACGCCTTAGCAGTGTATATCTTGCTGTTGACATTAATGGTAGTTGTAATGTTATCTCGTCTTTCGAAGTCTTCGATAAGATTCAATCCAGTCTCTTCGTCTGGAGTTCCATTCATGGTTCGTTGATTGGGACAAGGGTGTTTCAGACCAACAGATGATGAGATGAAATCTGGAAGCTAATCAATACAAAATCACTCTATCGCAAAAACGTGAGAAATGTACCAGATAGAAAAGAAACTGTACTTCAAAAAAAAAAAAATGCATCGAAATCCCGCCCCTTTATATAATAAGTGTGTGTTTCGGGTGTGTGTACGGGGTGTTTCAGATTGTATTTGCAAAATGTTTCTGGTGCTCAAGTGAATTCGAAAACAAAATATCGGATCCGAACTACTATCAGACTGCTTGAAAGCATACTAAATTTACGACTCAATTTCTTGTAACCTTGCAATGCTTGTTTTCTTTTTAAATGCAATCAAGGCTCAGGACACTAACATTCAAAGCACATGTCTGTCTCCAAAAAAAAGATTGCAGCACCACAATTTCACACATGGTCTCCCACTGCATTACTCAGTGTGGCTCTAAGTGGCTTGACTAACGTTGATCGGACGGGAAACAGTATTTTCCACTTGATATGGCCGCAACCGAAAGAAAATCTCGCTAGTTTACTATAAAGATTTAGACAATCTCATACAATAGCGTAAGTAGGGCTATTCAAGATCAGTCTCCTCTAGATTTCAAAAATCGATTTCAATTCCTCTTCTATTTTTCCAGAAAGAACTTTGTTTCCATTGTATCTCAATATAGATTTTTTTTTTTTTGGTGCGTTTTTTGCAGCCAATTTACATTCATCTCTCTCCCATCTTTTCTTCAAATTCCACATAAAATCAACAATGAACGAAGGTCCTCTCTTACATTTAAAGAGAACCCTGACAATGATTCAGATGATCCGGGTTCCCCTTTGGCCATTTTCTGCGTTCGTTCCGTCGTATGTATGTATCATTGTTTCTCCAAATCCTCCTGTGAATCGACTCGTCGATGTGTTCAATTTAACCCAAATTCTTGGGCTTATTTTCTTCATTCCACACTTCTGTAGTCATTTGCTGGTAGATGACGAGAATAAGGATACATTGCTGCTGAAACTGAATGCCGGGTCGATAATGAGTCCATGTACCAAAGCTCAGGGAGCAAATTACAATTCAGTAGCCTTTTTGTGCTCTCTATTTATCAACGTGATTATACTACTATGGTCTCGTCGCCATTTTGCAGCACTGATGGCTGCAGTGCCTGCTGTATCAGATATCTCCATTGCATTGTACGTGTTGTGGACTATAGTAGGCGAAATCGCTGTCACATTCGGGTACACAATACAATCTTCTAGTTCCAATCCCGGATCTTCGATCTCACCCTGCATCAGAGCATCTGAAGATGATGTTGCCATGATACCTATTCTATCTGGTGTATCAGACATAATAGAGGCTTCCAGTACTAAGCAATACACTTTCGAGAGAAGACCAAATGATATTCTACCACGGTGTATGGTTCAAGACCCATCCAACACTTGGTTGACGTTGGAAAGTAGATCCTTTCAAATGCCATATGAACTGAAACTGGTTTCGAGAATGGCTTCTGAAGAACCGGAAAGAAGTCTTTCGGCGCTCGAATACTTCCGAGACTACTCAGGTTCTTCATCTATCCTCGAAAAAGATCTCGACTCTGCTTCTACTGGTCAAACCCTATTTCCAGATACTCCAACAATTTTACTGGCAGAATCCTCCATCAAATACAACCAGATCTTCGAAACAGCTTTTCAATCAGAAAATCAATGCATTTCTGTCAAGAACCAGCTTTTTCAATTCTGTCTAAGGTTTATGTGTGGGCTCCTACAGGTGCCAATTCTTCTTACGAGCGCATCGTATTCCCTAGCTTGTCGAATTTTTGGCTTAGTTGAAACGGTCCTGAAATTCACCATTGTGGCAGTCTTGTGGATTCCGTGCCGCTTAGTTGCTATGATCTGGGCGATTTTTCAAGTCATCACGATCTCCAAATGCGGCAAAAGCAACTCCAAAAAATCCGAAATCCACAACGAATTACCTCGCTCTCCAGTTTCTGCGTCCCAACAATTTGCACTCCCATTTCTCCACACCTTGATGGATTTTTTGCAACCAATTCCTGGACCAGGCTAATATCCAGGTCAGGCATCCCCAATGGCACCGATAAGGAGAAAGTACCACTGCTTTTCTCCTCAAAAACGCAAATAACTGCCAAGAAGTGGCTTCTCATTGGTCGAGGCGCATAAGCAGATAAAACAGGGCCCGCAACCTTCTTTTTCTGGCTCTCCAGTGGCAACTTTTCCTTCCAAAATAGCCAACAAAAGAAGACCCAAGAAAAGCCGTCCCCCTTACAAAAAGTTCGTCTATAAAAGCTCCTATACCACACAGGATGGGGACGGCAGTGGCGGTTCCGGCGACGAAATTGCGGAAAGCTCGGAGAATTGGCAGGATTTCAATACCAAAACCAACGCAAACATCTCCCTGGTGTATGTTTTAACTCAAAACAACGGGCGTATGAGCCGCACATGGCCTCGGTCCCAGTTTGAAAAAGTTGATGTGCTTCACTGGTGTCTCTTCCATGATAGCGATGAGTTCAGGGCTCAGGTGCTTCGCCAACAAGAAGAATTGCGCCGACAGAACGAAAAAGGAACAGGGCTTACCTTTCCATTGGAAGTGATAGTGCATCTATTTGAAATAATGCTCCTGCGGGGGCAACTCACGCCGAAGTTCTTGAGGTTAAGCAAGCTCTTCTACCTCATCGTAGCACCCATGTTGTATCGTCAGCCACACCTCCGTGGAGACAATTTTCTCTCCTTTGTGGATACCATCAACGGGAATAAGACCATTGGCGAGTACATTCACCATCTAGACTTGTCCAACGTCAACCAGTCAGGTAAAAATGCGTATGTGGCCAAGCTCCTCAAGAGGTCTAGGCCGTCATTGCGCTCCTTCACGGCACCTCAAACAAGTTTTGGACTTGCTCCGCTCATTTCGTTGCGAAGCTGTAAGACTTTGGAGCGCCTAGACCTACGATTAGTTTCGGAAACACTCAATCTCGAGGAATTGTTCCTGGCCATCAGACAGTTGGAGAATTTGACTCATCTCTCCTTTCCACGGTCCTCCATCGAGATCAATGACTACAGCAATGTCAAATGGCCACCTAAACTTGAGTATCTACGTGTTTCGGGAGGAATCTCTGATGACTTCCTCATACACTCGGAATTCCCGCCGACGATCGCACACATGGAGTTCGCACACTGCCCAAAAGTAAAGCATCTGGGCTTCGAGCATCTCATAGAGAAGTTTGGGTATAATCTCAAGACGTTGAAGATACAGTTCCCGATGCCTGGACTCATGTCGAACTCGCTTGATACCATTTTCATCTATTGTCCTTCTTTGCTCGTTCTAGAGCTCAGTGTGGACTATATTTCGGCAGATATCTTCAATGTGAACTTGCTTCCAATGTACGAGAATAGGCCACTCCGTGCTTTGTACATCGATAGCAGTGGAATGTTGGGTACCACCGACAAGCTCGACCCAATAGACTTGGCTCTAGCGCTTGATGATGGGCGTCTACCAAATGTGCGTAATATTCGTTGCACGGCGAAGTTGGGCTGGAATCCTGATTCAGATGTGGTTTCGTATATTGCGGAAGAACTTGAGGAGCGTGGCGGAGGGCTCTATATTGGGTATTGAAGAGAAGTAGTTCCATTTGTACATATTCGACTTGTATATAATAAACTTGCATTTTTACTATGTTTGGTTTGATTCGACCTAAAGTAAACCCAAGAGACAATAATAAGGGAGTCGCTTTTGTTATCTATTGTTATCATAAGAATGTGGTGCCATATTCATTTGTCTTGAGCTTTATTGTTCTTCGTGACCATTTTTCGATTTATTTAATGCGTTTTTCATTTTTTCCAGTCTCAGTCTGATTTGTCTAACTTTGAGAAGTCAAGTGCAACACCCAATTTCCACAGAATATGAAATGATTAAAAATTAGATTTCTTCTTTTGAACAACTCCCAAACAACTGTTCATCCTATTCCCCGTTTCCTTTTCGATACCAATCCCTAAATACGATTTTTGAGTGAAACTCATGAATCCACGAACCAACACAAATACAATAACAGTAAAGTTTCGTGAATCCACATGCAATAAATCTCCTCAAATAAATAAAATTCCTCATTCGAGTCCCCAATGTCTTTCCTTCCAATGTTTTGAGTTGATGTCCGAGTCCAAACACACTCAGAAACCAGACCTTACAAACAAAACTCTTGTAATTTCATCTATATCAAATCTCTTTAAAATTTCTCATTTCAATTGTGCTCTTCATATTGTATTCATCGAGCTTATCTCATCCTATCAATCGTCTACCCCATACACTTTACTTTTCATCAAAAAGAAGAAAACAAAGTGCTACGCGTAGCTATGAAGGCCACACAGCGAAAAGACGATTCTGTGTCACGCGGAGTGAAGCTGCAGCCGTTCCGCTCGTCCAAATTGACGCCAAATGCATCGTCTTTGGAACACCTAGACCATCTACTACTTTTCGCTTTAACGGCATCAGCGGTGCTTCTACGGACCTACAAGCTCACAGAGCCTCCTAAAGTCGTGTTTGATGAGGTAAATTTCGGTAGTTTTGTCCAGGAATACTTCCTGGGAAGGTTCTTCATCGATGTTCATCCTCCACTAGTGAAGCTCATCTATTATGCCATTGCGGTGCTATTTCGCTGGGACGGCGAGTTTGACTTCGACAAAATCGGAGCTGTGTACGATTCTTCCACGCCATACGTGGCTATGCGTCTTTTTTCTGCCATTTGTGGTGCATTGACGGTTCCAGTAACGTACCTCACGCTACGGGCGTCATTTTGTAGAAGCAGCGTGGCTGCATTCGGTGCGTTCTTGGTTCTCGTTGAAAACTCAATGGCAACGCAGTCTCGCTTCATTTTGCTCGACGCGCCATTGATCCTCTTCACCGCATTGGCAGTGTGTAGTTTCCAACACTTCCAACAGCACAGTTTTGGCAGCAGAGGATACTTCACGCAATTGACGGCAACAGGCATCTTTTTGGGCTTGGCTGTCTCCACGAAACTCACTGGTTTGTTCACTATTGCCTGGGTAGGTCTCTGGACAGCCTATTCTCTTTGGGTGCGTATTGGGGACTTGACTGTTCCGGTGTCGTCCATTGTCTTAGATCTGGCATGCCGTTTGATTGGTCTCTTGGGTCTTCCTTTGACTATTTACATGCAGATATTCTCCCTTCACTTCCAGTTGTTACCTTACAATGGCTCTGGCTCTGGCGCCGTCTCGCCAGCGTTCCAGGCTGGGTTCTTGGACTCTGACCATCTCAGAAACTACGCTGCAGATGTCTCTTTTGGTAGTGTTATCACGCTCAGACACCATCGTCTTGATACATATCTCCATTCGCATTCGTACGTTTACAAGCTGGGCTCTGGACAGCAGCAGGTGACGATGTATGGATTCTCTGGCGACAAGAACAGCGAGTGGATCATTGAGAGCGCGGGAACTAATTTCGAGGGCAAGTTCGATCAGAAATTCCGTCCCGTCCGCCATGGAGACTACGTCAAGCTCTACCACAAGAGCACCCAGAAATACCTCCGAGCCAACGACGTCAGACCTCCTAACTCCGAGCACGACTATTCCAATGAGGTTTCTTGTCTTGGAAACAGAACAGATACAGAACACTCGGATTACGAATGGCTGGTACAAATCACCGATGTGGCTCCTCACGCTAATGAAACAGCCAGAAAAACCCTCAAGGCAACCCAGTCCATCTTCAAGCTCGTTCACAAAGGCACGAGCTGCACTTTGATGGGCCAAAATGTCTTCTTGCCAGACTGGGCGTTCCACCAGAACCAAGTTCTCTGTATGAATGATCCTACCAACACCAACATCATGTGGTACATTGAAAAGAACACACACCCTATGATTGACGACAACCTCACGGACTTCCCGCGGATTGACCTTCCGCAACTTCTGTTCTTCCAGAAGTTTGTCGAGTACCACGCAGCCATGTGGAGAATCAACAACGGATTCGTGAAGAAACACGAGTACGAATCGCTTCCACACTCATGGTTCTTTCCAATTCGTGGTATTGCTTTCTTCAGCAATGGCCATGGATCTAAGAACTTGACCGATGAGCCTGGCAGCCACATCTACATGCTCGGCAACATGGCTGTGTACGGGTTTGGCATTATCATTGTTCTTATTTTCGGTATCAGGTATTCATTCTATTTACTTAAACACATAAACCCATTTGGCGTGGCACCAGAGCGCGTGTCTACGACACAGTTTTTCATTAAGAGCGCCCAGTACGTGAGCGGGTGGTTCTTCCAATTCTATCCGTTCGTATATCTTGAGCGGAAACTTTTTGCCCACCATTATTTGAGCAGCGTCTACTTTTTGATTCTCGCAACGGCGCAGTTTGCCGAGTACCAGATGTGTAGCCACAAGATTGGAGGATGGGTGACGATGGTGGTGATTGGAGCTAGTGCTGCGTATGTGTACTGGACACTTTTCCCACTTGTTTCTGGGTCCGGCTGGACGGTCCAGCAATGTCAAGCTGCTAAATGGCTTCCCACATGGGACTTTGATTGTATGGCCTATAGCGAATGATGAGACAGTAAAGATACTGGGTGCCTTTTTGGGGGAGCCCGCTCCCTTTTAGACAAAAATAGAACACTTTGAAGCTTGTAATTTTTTGTATTCTGTAGGCCACATGGAAAGTCTCTTGTGGTGTTCTGTGGTGGTGCCTTCATGGTGAAGTTATTCTTTTCCTCGAAACGAAGAGGGTAGAATATTAATAATTGGAGCAAGTGGTGAGATGATCCGCATTACCGGAGCGTGATACATTGAAACTGTATCACCAACCAGAAGTCTCTGTTCCATTTGAAGAAACTTCCATTCAGTGGCTCTTAGTGAAACAGTACCAAGTGGGTATCTTTTGGGTGGATTTGATGGAATCCTATAGTCAGAAGCTTCAGAAATCACACGAAAGCCGCATACACCAAAATCTGTAGTAATCTGAAGGAGTCAGAGGTGAGTCAGAAGTCAACTAGGATCCAACTTCATGGCCATAAGGAAACTCACAAGGAAACCTCTAAACGCCAACCCCTCGAAAAATACTCGCCGCTTGCTATCCACTTCCCGCCCAAGAGCTACAGCCGCGTCTTATATATCCCCTGCGACACATCTACAATCAAGCTCTCACACCACTCCAACAATTGGTCCTTCTCCTTGACCAGCCTCAACCGCGCCTGCTCGGCCTCTTCCAACTCCTTCAACAACTCACCAATCACCTTGAGCTGTGTCTCGGGAAGCGTTCCGATTCCCGGAAGCGAGTCGATAATCATACTAATTTGTCTAGATTTCAAAATTATATCTGTAGAAAGCTCGTTCACCACGTTCTCAAACCCTTGTCCCGCCTGTTCCTGCAGGATACCCGTCTCCCGACTCATTCCCTCCTCTCCACCACTCACCTCGCTCTCTTTTTTTCCTGGCAAGGGTGCTTTGGCCGCCAAATTCACTGTTGATTGGGGGTCTTCGTCCAATAACGCCATGTCACTTTGTGTGTTGATGTAGTTGATGGTGGCGTTGAATTGTGCCACGAGTTGATCTAGACACGCTTGGAGCTGTGTCAAGCGATCGGTCATGATTGTGGTTTTTGGAGATTTGGAATTTAGAGAGGTTGGAAAATGTGTATTAGAGAGACACCCGTACACCAGCGGTATTGGGAGGATTGGGGCGTTGTTCAGAGGCCCTAATGGCGGAGTTTTGGGGTTTAGTTCTATGTTTTAAATTTTTGGTTCTGTTTGAGATTATGGCGGCTTTTTTTCTACCGGTTTATATGTGCTGGTGGTGGAGTTGGGAGGTGTAGGGTAAAGTATAATTTCGAGAGATAAAGGACGAGTTTAGGGAAATTCATATCTTCAAGAATGAATCTAGAGTGGATTTTTATGTAATGTAATCTTATGAGCTAGCATCTCTTTGTTCATGTGTATGATTAGTACCCTTCTTAATCTTACTAGAACGAGTATCTATGATGACCTAGAGCTACAAGAAACCGGCTTCAAAACCGAAAATAACGACATAAACAATGATGTTATAATCAAAATTTTGCATAAAAGTATCGTATTTTATAGCTACAAATTGTGATTGACAGATTCCGTTTACCACACCAAACTAAAAAAGCACTAAATCAGTCCAAAAAGCCCACAAAAAAAACCAACTATAACCAAAACCAACATCAACACGACTAACGAAAAAAATATAGTTAAAAACAAAAACGAAAAATCATAATTTATCCGCCTATTTATGCTCCTCGGAACCCCACACTGTTATCATCACCTGACCCATTACTCTATCAGTTTCAGATCATAAACGCCATTTTTGCCACCAAAGTATCGATTCGAGAGCAGAAAAGGACAATTTTCTGAACCTTCCGACGTTGTTACATTTTTTGGTTAACAAAACAGCCATTATACAGGTGCCGTGGTGTTTTTATATCTGTTTTTTTTTTCGGTTCTTGAACACCGATAACGGATAAGGGATTCCGGCAAAAATCTTTTCATTCTTGTAAGAGTTTCTGGTTTTATAGGGCCATTTTCATTCTGAAATCCTGATTTCATCGGATTAATTCTCTTCCAATATTCGATATTGTGAAACAGTTCTGAAACACAAGAACCGATGACGGAACTTACCTGGCAAAGAGACGATGACGTCACTGCCTGTCACCTCTGCGACTCGCCATATTCATTCATTAACCGAAGACATCACTGCCGGAAGTGTGGAAAGGTGGTGTGTTCCTCTTGCTCAAACCAGGAGATCACATACTTGCCCAATACTCAGGTAGTCCATGCAAACGGTCCGCCGCTGAGATGCTCACCGAACCAAAGGTATCGCACCTGCGACACGTGTGTTGCGGAGATCAGGACTATTCGTAGAACGCTTCTTGGCGATAGCCTCGACAGACGCACTCTGAGAGACGCTAATTTTCTGAGAGAAAACACTCCGGTGGTGGGAAACTCTAAGTATGCGCGCATCAAGTCGCGGCCCGTAGAATCGGCCTCGTCGGCACTGACGCTCAACAATAGAACCGACACAGAGAGTGACCAAAACCTCTGTCCGGTGTGCGCGGTCGATCTCCTCAAAAGGTTCTTCGAAACGGTTCAAAACGGTGACGCAGAGTCGTCTCTGAATGCATTTGAAACCTTCAAAGAATGTCACATCAGTGAGTGTCTAGTGTGTTTTGACTTCACCAACGACCACATGCGGCTTCAGAGCCCTCCGCTGGGCTCGCAGGCCCGCAACAGAATGTTGGTATACAATATTCCTCCGATTCCGCGGCCCAGCTACGAGCTCGTGGGCGAAACTGGCCCCAACTCGGTAGACACGATAGTGCAAATCACAGAGGTCGAAGCAGAGAAGAATGCCATTGACGACGAGTGTGTGATATGCCTTGAAGATTTGAAGCCAGGCGATAAGGTTGGGCGTCTTGAGTGTTTGTGTGTTTTCCACTATAAATGTATCAAGGATTGGTTCAACAAGAAAAGCTACGGCGAGTGTCCTGTTCATTTCCTACACCGATAACAATTTCGCTTAAAGTTCAGTTCTACATATGATTTGGGATGGTGCGTTGTTCTATAATGGTTTATTAGTAATACATGGAGTTCACCTGTGAAGCTCACACTACTTTTCCTCTCTGTCTGCATCATCACGAGACTTGCCCTTTTTGCCCTTCTTGTCGTGGAAATCTTTGGTTTGTTTCACGGCTTCGGCCACGGCACGGTCAACATGGGTGTGCAAGATCGCCATTTCCTCAGCTGATGGAAGAGGGTCTTTGGGAAGCTTGACGCCGAGAACCTTCTCGATTCTCATGTAGATCTCGAGATCGTACTGAGTCACCAAAGAAATCGACTTTCCGCTTCTTCCGGCACGAGCAGTACGACCCACTCTGTGGATGTATGCTTTAGAGTCCATAGGGATATCGTAGTTGATGACTACATCCACAGATGGGATATCCAAACCACGAGCGGCAACATCGGTGGCCACCAAGATGTTGGACAGGTTGGACTTGAACTTGTTCAACGATCCAAGACGTTGTGTTTGCGAGAGCTGTCCATGAAGTGGAACGGCGGAAAAGCCGAGGATTCTGGCAAGCAAAGCAGTTCTTTGCGCATGCGCACACGTTCTAGTGAAGATAATGATGGATTTGCCCATGAACTCATTGAGCAAGTGCACCAAAACGGTGTTCTTGTGGACCTCACTGACCAACATCATCAGCTGCACCAAGTTTTCAGCCGTGGCATACTTGGAAGACACAGCAATACGAACCGGGTTTTGTAGCGAAGCTCTTTGCAACTTCTCGATCTTATTGGTCATGGTGGCTGAGAACAAGTATGTGTTTCTCTCTCTTGGAATGACCCGTAGAATCTTATCAAGCTCACGGTCGAACTCTTGATCCAACAATCTGTCGGCTTCGTCCATGACGAGGTAGCGCAAGTTTCTCAAGTTGAAACCTTTCGTTTTCTCCAAGTGGTCGATGATTCTACCTGGAGTGGCCACAATGATGTGAGGCTTCCTCAGCAAATCTAGCGCCTGGTCCATAGGACTCATACCTCCAACAATACAACAAGTTCTCAAGCCCATAGCGGAGCCCAAAGCATCGAAGGTCTCCTTAATTTGGTATGCCAATTCTCTCGTAGGCGAGATCACCAAACAGTAGTATGGCATCTGGTCGTTCCAGAGCGCCTGAAGAATTGGAATGGCAAATGCAGCAGTCTTACCGGAACCAGTCACAGCCAATCCGATGATATCCTTTCCGGCCAAAGCATGTGGAATGGCCTCTGCTTGGATGGGAGTGGGCTTAGTAAACTTGAGCGCCTGGATGGTCTCAAGCAATTCTGGAATTAATTTGAGATCGGCAAAAGATTCGAAAGTCTTTTTGTCCAGTGACACTTCGACTTCGGAAATCTCTTCTGTGATGGATGGTGCCTCAGCATCGGTTTTGGGTTCAGTCGAGAGTTTGGCTTTGAGGGCGTTTTTCTTGATCTTCTCAGCGAGAGCGAGCGCATCCGCCGCACTGGAGTGAATTTTTGGTTTTTTGGAATGTTTCACGGTTGTCTTGGCCATTTTGATTGTTCAAATGTATTTTCAAGTCCGGGGATGCGATGGGAGATGGAGATGGAGATGAGATGGGGATGGAGATGAGCATCGCACTTTCTGGAGAGGAGTGTATTTGTGCCAAATCGAAGCCCGCAAATCATGCCCGGAAAAGACAAATTGAGAATACTGGAAATTAAGTTAGAGAGTTGTTATCCTAAAGAAACCATCTGATCCAAAATTTTTCTACTCATTCAATATTTGAATGGATTTTGTGCCCATTTCATTCATTGTGGTGTACGGGTCTTTTCCACCCACATTATCATCTAGCGATGCTCATCGAATATCTCTATCCCCATACACTTAATCATGGCCAAAAGAAGAGTCAAGAAGAGAACAGACAAGGCTCCTGACCCAGAGGTCGTTGCCAAGATCCCTAAATCTATGGTGCTCACGCTCGGAAACTCTATCCGCAACAGATCATTGAAACAGCTCGTTAAAGATTTCAGAACCACGATGCAGCCCCATACCGCCATCAATTTGCGTGAAAGAAAGGCCAATAAGCTTAAAGATTTCGTGGTGATGACCGGTCCGTTAGGAGTTTCAGATCTTTTTGTGTTCAAGCAGTCCGAGACGTCTGGAAACATCTCGATGAGAATCGGAAAGATGCCTCGTGGTCCAAGCTTGCAATTCAAAGTCAATTCGTATGCATTGATGAAGGATGTGCGGAGAATCATGAAGAGACCCAAGTCTGTTGGACGTGAATCGTCCGCATTTCACCAGCCGCCATTGTTGGTGATGAATGGATTTTCCAGAAAAGTAGGAGAGATGGAAAACCACGAGAAATTGCTTGTGACTGTTTTCCAGAACTTATTCCCACCTATCCAACCACACGAAACCAAGGTGGGAACTATCCAACGTGTTCTTTTGATCAACAAGAACCCAGACGGTGATATTGACATCCGTCACTACGCAATCGACACCAAGTTGGTGGAGGAGAACAGAAATATCAAGAAGTTGCTCGAGCTGAGCCACAACGGCCGTAACAAACTACCTAAGATGAGCGGC